>NC_056748.1:1154502260-1155149760 GCF_019279795.1 Protopterus annectens
GGGGCTGTAAAACTTACCACCTCTGTCTTAAGTAAGGTGAATTTTGCTTTAGAAAAGTTTTTCACTGTGGTTTCCGTGGTTGGGGGTGGTGGTGTGGTGTGGACATCCAAGGTGATTAGTTTATGGTCTGATCTAACCAGTGACGGGTTGACCTCCGGTACGGAGCACCTGTCGCCCATGTTGGTGATGACCAGGTCCAATATGTTGTGGCCTCTGGTAGGGGAGTTTACGAGCTGATCCAGGGCATTTGAGTTGATAAATTCCAGGAAGCGCTGAGCCTGGGAGTTTGTACTCAAGTACTTTTCCCAGTTAATGGTAGGGTAATTGAAATTTCCTGATATCAGGGTGTTTGGTAGGACCTTCATGTTTTCCATTGTCTCCAGAAAGGCGTAGTGCTGGTCCTGGGAGGGTGATCTGTAGCAGGCCACAATTTGCATTGCTGAATTGCCCGATGTTAGTTGCACATGGATGATCTCAGAGGTATTATGCTGTATTGTGTGGCTATTTTATCTTATTGCATCACATTTTTGGTCCGTTTAACAAATTTGTGTGGTTATTCTGGGGACAATTAGTGGCAAATCATTAGAGAATGAAGATGGAAAGAAATTACTTAAGTTTCAGATTTAATAGCCTTTGGAAAATTCATAGTAATGCAAGACCTACTCTTTTTTCATAATCTTTCACAGTTTATAAGAGCAGTAATCCCACTTCTATTTCTGCCTTTGTCCCACTTCTATGTATGGCTTTGTCCTTGTTTATTTGCAGTGAGGTTCATAGGGATGACATGTGTCAGGGCCATCGCTGTCAGCCAGAGACATTTCAAATTGTGACATACTTATGTCCAACTGCCCCATGTACTGGCTCTCCATATGTCAAAGCAAGGCGAGGATCAGTTATGCAGTATAAATGTGCAGAGTATCCCCCCTTCCAAGGTAGACACAAGTACAATGGCTTTTCATCTCTCCTTCATTTTGCATGATGTTCTGGTTTGTCATCTTTTTATACTGTTTATTTAAGCTTATCAAACTGCCTGTTGCTCTGTGTTTAAGTAGCAATGCTGTAATGACCATCTGGTAAGACTGTTAATCTTGTCTGAGATTGTAGGATGCAAGTACGTTGCAATAAGCATACTGTTAAAGAAATGCCAACTTTGAAAGCCTTTCTGTTGACATGCAGAGAATACTTGCATTACTAGATAACATAAGCCTGGGGTATTGAAATGAATATGACTGTCTTTGTACTAAAAGACAGGATTACATTATTTTAAGAGCTCATAACAGGATTTATCTGCAAACTAAACAGAATGCCAATCGATGCGTGGTCCATATCCTAAACAATAATATGTTAAGCAGTGTATTGTGAGCTTGTTTCCTGTTTGCTTTTCAGTTTTTACTGTGATCATGGTTTCCCCATGAAACATGTAGGAGTTGTCAGGCATCAGTTTTTTTTTTTGGATAAGCAACATTTCTACACGTGGGAGTATCAGATTGCTAGTTCCCACATTAAACTTTTTAGTTTAATAAAGCTCAATATAAATTATAATTCGAACTGGAGTACAAGGAGAAATGACTTGCTTGTTTTGCTTAGACTTCAATTTTGACTGGACTTGTGATTGAAATTTTCCAAATTGGCTGGTATTGTCCTTATAGGTGAATGCATTATGCTTAACTGTTTTCAGGAATGTTTTAAACAAAATTAAAATGCCCAATAAAACTGTACTGCATTGTACAAGCAATACAATATAATCAGGAAGGTGTATTCAGGAAGGTGTGTTTCTTGTGCAAGAGGTCTGATTTGAAAATAAAGCAAACCGGAAGTTAGTATCTGACACGGGTTAAAATTATTATCTTTGAATGTCTGTCTCATTGATGCTTGCAGTCAAAATCTGGAAATTGACACAACGGGCACGTGTGTCTGTGTGAAGTGGGTGGAGTAGATTGTGCACTAGCACATTTCCTGACTATTAAAATCTGGTATGAAGAACAAATTGTGTACAGGAACAGACAATATGCAAACTACAATTCACAGTTGGTTGTCAGGACCACCCAACACATATCAGTGACAGCTGATTTACTTACATTCCCTCTTTTGTAATGTGATTAAATGCTTTATGATATATATAGTTATAGCTTACTTTGCCCATTATCCAAACTGAACCACTGTCAATGGTGTCTTCAGTGAGGGTGATTGATTTTTCGTCCAGTCTGCTATATATATGGACGTGTACATGCATGCAATATTGGGAACACTGAACACATGCATTTTTTTTTGCATTGGAGAATTCTCATGCATTTCCTTTGGCTCTTCTCTCCCACATTGTAACAGTACTCATGGCAGGGCACAGTCAAAGTAGTGCAAGACAGGGATATCAATTTAAGCCCAGGTATTGACCTGGAGAGCCAAGGAAGCAACGCCGTTTGTGCAACAGTGGTGAGAATGAACCGCCTTCGCCGGACCCCAATTACAGCAGTCTGTCAAGTATAACATGGTGCCTATGTGGCAAATGCACAATGATGACCACGTCGCTCGAATGCCTATGTTGTGTGTCTTCGCCACGAGCAATTGAAAAATGGGCAGAAATAACTGCATGCATAACTGTGCATCCACAGTTTGACTCGGCATGCCTTTATGCACATGTTTTAAAAACTATATTCAGGCTTCTGTGTCGGTGTAGAGGGTGTTATCAACTACCGCAGTGGACAAACAAGTACGTTGTCTCTGTCTGGTTGTCTGTGTCTCTGTCTGGTGGTCGGTGTCTCTGTCTGGTGGTCGGTGTCTCTGTCTGGTGGTCGGTGTCTCTGTCTGACCACAGGATTGCTCTGTATTTCAGGTTGTACCGGGTTGTGGCATACCGTGCATATGTGTTGTGGGTGCATAACAATCGAAGGCTGGGATTTGGTAATCGAATGGTGCTTCCCGCTTGTGTAGTGTCGCAAATTCGAGCACAGTTTCCATGTGCAGATGATGATTCATACACAGGATTTAAACCCTTTGAGGGACTACGGATTTTTTCAGAACACTGACATGTCTATTCTTACTATAGCTGTGCATTGCTGGTCACAATTGACAAATGCTTTTACTTTTCCAATCCTGTATACACTACCTTATTTTGAAATTTGTGCACTAATAAAGTGTTTGAATCTTTGACTTGGATACTTAATGTGTCATGTACATCTGTCTACCATCGCCTTAAATTGACGCTGCTCTGAGAGCAGAGTACATACTTGCAGCCCTTTTCACTATTGTATATCATGATGGTGATGTCTTTTTATAGCAATATTTGAGCAACTTTCAATCCTTTGCGAATGTCCACCAGTGCAACTGTTGCCTTCCTTCACACCATGCAGACAAACTAAGTGTATTTCGTCCTCTAAGTGGTTTTTAATTCTGTACTGGTCCGGTCACACCACCTAAGCAAGACTAATGAATCCCTAAAGTATTTGGCTGTGGCAGAGTTACCATACGATCACTATATGCCATCGTGCGTCATTTCAATTTATTTGTAGCACAAAGTGTTTCTGTGGTAAGGGGAGAAATTCACCTGAATTTGAACTGCTTTCACATTGCTCATGTAGAAAAGTAAATTTTTACAGTGCCCCCGTTTTGAATCGGAGTAATTGTCGACTTCCATGTGTCGTGTAAAGGCTGGAAATAAGGATACACTTTGATCGCGAAGAAAATAAGGTGGATGAAAGTGACACTGACAAATGTATCGCATGACTGTCACATGAAGGCAGCCATTATTAAAGTTGGATATTTCATTGAACACTGATTCTAACCGTTTAAGTCTTACAGGTTGTACCAATATCATGGAGTGTAACAAGTTTGCCATGAATTAGTTGTGTGATTACTGTATGATTTGATATAGTAATTTCTATTTTTATTAGGTGATCGTCAAAATGCCATCCTGCTTTGCAATCAACTGTAGTATGCTCCAAGACAATCTGCCACAGGGGGTATCATTCCATCGGTTTCCACGTGATAGCAACCTGTGTAGACAGTGGATGATTAACTGTGGTAGAGATGTTGGTAGCATACCGAAGTTTGTTAAGGAAGTGTTGGGTAGTGCAAAGCCACGACATTTCCTCTGCTCCAAACACTTTGAGCAGAGCCAGTTTCACCTTGACTACCAGCAACAGCTACTTCCTGATGAGATGAGGCCCAAGCAACCAATTCGGAGATTAATTAAAGGGGCAGTACCATCAATTTTCTCTCTTTCGAACAGCAAGACATGGATATCTTCAGTACATCGGTTTCAGCAGAAACAGCAGCAGAAGGTGAGAACATCAGTGGAGCACTGAAAGGTTTACTAAGTCTACTGACATTTGCTTAGTGAGATACTGGCACTGCATGAGTTTCAATTTGCAACAGTTAATGGATGTACTTTTAACATGCAGCTTATTGAAGACCTTCTGAGTACAATGCAGCCTACATTGCAAGACCTTGTGACAGAGCAACGGTGTGTGCAACGTAAGATGATTGTAATTGTATTACCTCTTCAGCACAGAAATCATTAGTCACTACTCAGGTGAATGTAATTTGAATGAGCCATACTTTTTGTATCTGTTGCAGAGGAAGCATGTGCAGCTACAGAATCAAAGGGATGCAGATAATGATGCGTCAAGACGCACGGTGGAAGACCGAATGGAAGACTGTCAATCGCGTCAAGAATGTGTGGAAGTAAGTTTTGATGAAAAGCTAGAGTAATATGCGAGTGTGGATAAGCATTCAGTCTACTGGTTATGTTATGGTTGTCTGAGTACTAGTCTAAATTACAAAATTTGTATGGAGTATGTTGGGACTCCCTTGAATATATTGACTCATGATCTCAGCGATCAAAATGCTTCTGCTGTTATCGCAGAGATAGTGCATGTAGTTTACTTTGTCATTAGTCAAGCATTGACTAATTAACACTTGTTATGCGATTGTAGATTCAAGCAACTGATTTGTATGAAGAGGTAGTCGAAGACACGGAAGTATATGCAATGGAGACTGGGATTAGAAGTCAGAGTACAGTCGCATGCCAAAGTTTCACCAAAAGAAAGTTAGCAGCATAGGAATTCAAGTCAAGCTAAAGGACCTTCAAACAGTACCACGCACTATGATTGATGTAGCTGTACAGTTTCCAGAAGTAGGAGTCTCACCACTGTTAGACCACACATACTTTAAAAAATTGAAGGATGTACAAACAGAATTGAGGGAGGACGGACCACAACAGCACAGTTTTCAATAATGCAAATAATCACCTGAGTGAGAGTAGATGTCACAATGAAAAGGACGAAAGTTGCACTGAAGAGGCCACATGTAGCTCTAGTGCATACATTGCTGCAGAGATGAGACATTGCAGTACTCCGGTCAAGCTACGAAAGGACGTCCATAACACGAGCATGCATAGCAGCTCCTCACTTTCTCAGTGGACAGATGATGTGGAAAAGGATCCAGACTGGTTGTACACTTCTGACAACTTGTCTACGTCAGTGATCGAAGACACAGTGCTGGAACAGGACAAAGACGAGAAGATGGTAAGTGAATCAAAGTTCATTGTGTTTGAGTCCTGCCTGGATTGCGTGTTGCTAAAATTGACCTGTCTGCAATGCCACACACCAGCTGTGGAACTGAGGAAAGTGAAGTTGGGATCCTATGTCTCGGTGAATGTTTCATGCATTAGTGGACATGAATTTCTGCATTGGGAAAGTCAGCGATTAATAGGCCGAATGCCAGCTGGCAATCTTCTACTGGCATCATCTGTACTTTTCAGTGGAAGTACATATGCACATATAGCACGATTCAGTGCTTATCTAGGACTTGAATTTATAAGTGAAACCACATTCTATTGTATTCAACGGGAGTATTTATTCCCAGTTTTGCAGCATACTTGGACACAGCATCAGACTCATCTGCTAGAAGATGCAATGGGTAAGGAAGTAAGGTTAGCTGGAGATGGGCGGTGTGATAGTCTAGGTTATTCTGCCAAGTACTGCTGCTACAGCATGATGGACCTGGATTCTGGATTCATTGTAGATTTCTGTCTGGAGCAGGTCTGCAGAGGTGTATCCTCGGTGGCACTGGAGAAGAAAGCTTTTAAGAAGTGCCTGAAAAACATGATGGATAAAAATGTTAATGTCAGCCTTGTGGCGACAGACAGACATCCTGGGATAAGGTTATTGATGCGCATAGAATTTCCAAAGGTGGATCATCAGTTTGATGTGTGGCATATGACCAAAAATATGACTAAGAAAATCACTGAAGCTGGGAAAAGGAGAGGCAAGCAAGACTTACTGCAGTGGTGCCACAGTATTTCAAATCACCTGTGGTGGTGTGCTGAAACATGTGAAGGGGATGAAGTAGTACTAGAGGAGAAATGGTTGTCATTGCTCTACCATGTAACCGACCAACACAATTGGGATGGTGGCAAGAAGGTTTCCTGTTGTGGACATGAAATGCCACTCATCGATGGAGATGAGACAAAGTGGCTGGAAGAAGATGATGCCTGTCACAGTGCATTGAAGAGAATTGTTGCAAACAAATTTCTCATTAAAGATTTGAAGCACATCACCAAATTCTGCCACACTGGCGACCTTGAGGTGTTCCATGCGTTACTATGCAAATATTGCCCCAAGTTTGAGCACTTTAGTTTTGCAGGAATGAAAGCAAGAATCATACTTGCCATCCTGGATCATATCGAGAACCTTCATCGTGAGCAAGCAGTGGTGAGATTCCCTACAAAGAAGTCAGCTGCAAAGGGAGGGCTAAGGTATCGCTTGGTGTACCTGAAAGCAAAACAGGAATGGGTAGCCAAACCAATATTTGAGAAAAGAAATGTTGACTACATATATGACCTGATGTTGGAAGTTATAACAGCTAAGCGAGGCATCTTGGAAACGCAACCCATGTCTATACCTGACATACCAAAGAATATTGCTAGGTGTGAATGTCCTGAGAAGACTATGGTGATTGCTCGACATATTTCATGATTTGGTGACTGTAGTAAATCTGCAGGTTGAAACAGCACATTTACTAATGTGGACTGGGTAAGTTAATTGTGACCATTTTTATTTCAATTAACCTAATTGGAAGTAATATCATCCCCAGTTATTGATGGTACTAGGCGATACTACCCCTATACCATTAATAGCTCACTGCAGTTACAGTAAATTAACTGTTTTGTGGTTCTAATGACTGCTAGAATATGCAAGATCACCCCTGATTGACCAGTTAAGTGACACCCATTGGGATGCACCCGTGCATTCTGTACAGCTTCAGAGATCTTACTGGAACTGGACCACTGGTGGGGCATACCTCAAATGCACCTGTTCGCCTTTTCCAACAGGCAATTAGGCTGGCATTGCAAAAAGGAAAGGAATAAAAGGCAGTGATAAGTGATGCCATCTCCACCTCTTGGCAGCGGAAATGTCTGCATGCTGTACCACCCTTCCCATTATTTTCAAATGTGCAGCTGAAACTTAAGCCGGACAAAGGGTACATCTTTAGGTTGACTCACTACTGGCCAAGACAGCACTGGTTCCCTCTTTGGTCAACCACACCAAGTTACCACACTCAGTGGACCAACTAAACACTGTAGTGATCAGAGATGAACAAGGAAATCTTGCCTATTGAAGAGGAAATTATTTTCCATTAATTTAACAAAGTTTTTCAAAACCCAGGAAAGGGACATCCGCCTAATCTTGTATTGTGTATTAATGAATACAGACGGGTGCATAATAAGCTATAAACATACATTTTTTCTATCTCTGCTTGTTGCAACCTGAATGCACCGTTATACACACTACCTTCAGGAAAGGGGTTGTACGTTTAAGACACCATATGAAGTGGACACCTACATGGGTTGTTTAACTAGAAATAAAAACTGCTGAACAGAGCCTCCTTTGAGAGAGATGTCAAAGCCTCACTTAAATGTTTACACATGAGGAATTTACATTTCATGGGCAGTAACCTTGGACTGGAGGGTCTCCCATCTAGTCGATGTAATGTTTTTGCTCCGGACAAAACCTTCCTTCATGGCAATGGTGATAGACCTATTGCTGAACCTCTGTTATCCATACTGTGGATGTTCACAGACTCATTGGGTTTTATGCCCATGTCAGAGTGTGTAAAAGAGTTGAGGATTTTGTCTTTGCACCCCCTGGCTGTGTGGAAAAGTAGTGGTCATACTCCACATTTCAGCCTCTTTTCTGCAAGGTAATTACATCTGGCTACCTGTGCCATGGAAACACATTGCATGGAAGTAGTACAGCTCACTACAGAGGATCGATGGCCTCTTCAGGAGACTTAAGGAACGTGGCACCAATGCTATCATTGAAGTAGGTAGTTGTTCCTTAGTTGAGACTTTATGTAAAAAATGCAAGCAGGACAAAATCACAATGGCCAGAGCCATATTGGACCTGGCTGTCCTCCACCTTTTCCTAGGGAAACATCTATCAAACAATAGCCTTCATGGTGAGCTGCAGAAGGCCACCACGTGGAATAGTACAACAGTGGAACTGGAGGACATCAAAGTTGTGTGAATTGTCACCAGAAAGATGTCTATGTCTTCCATGTTGCAGTATTCCTTCACACCCTGCCCATCCTGTGATTGCGCACTGGCTCCTGTGGGTGGCAGTGGACTGACTATGCCATGTGTAGGCCTGGCTCCTGATGGTGATTCTGTTAGAGATGGTCAGTGTGGACAAAAATTTTATAGCCCATGTTCCACGAGCTACACTAAGTGCTGAGGCACTTAGTACGGAAACATTGGAGTAGTGGCCATGATGTATGCAACATGGCAGAGAATAACATGTTTACAATTTTACGAAATGATTCTGTACAAACTGGCTGTAAAGAGGTACAGTGAGTTGATCAGACATGCAGTGGGTGTCTCCTCCACAGGTCTACAAATGTGTTATGGATGGTTTGTGATGTGTACTGTTAAGGTTTCCTGACTTGATGAATATAGTTAACTGGATGAATGGTTCTTGAATTGTTAATGGATGGAATCGATAAGCTATGTAAGGTAGAATTGTATTACTGACGGTGTATGGACTGGCTATTACATGCAGTCACTGTAAATGTATCTTTTTGGCTTGAACTGTGAATGGTATGATTACAGTCCTTTACATTATGCACTTGGAAAGTGCCATGTTCAATGGAATAACAATCCTTGCATGAAATAGTGAAGTATTCATGTATGGAGTAGCACTGAGGGAGCAGGCAGTAAAGTAAGGCATAGTCATTTGTAACAAGTTTGTCTGGTTGAAACACATGTAAATAAAAACCTGTTTCTTCAGCTTGTCTGTGATTTGGGAACAAGTAGCTAAGCATGCAAGTTGGCAATTTTGAGGTATATGGTGTTCCTGCTGTTGAGCAGTTGGGGCTCTGGACAAAAACTAATTATCGAATATCCGTACTGGTATTGTGAAGTGATACTAAATTTTTCTGAAATAGTGATGTGTATGTGTGCTGTTAGAATTAAATAAAATAACCAAGGTCAATCGATTGGCATAAGTTGTATAAGATCTGTCAGGTTGTGCAGATGTGGACCAAGAGAACACTACTCTTGTGGAATCTCTTGTATTACCCTGGATTTGCAGTAGGGGTTGTGTGAATGATGGAGCAGTATGGAGTTGTGTATGATTCCTTTTTATTTTTTGGCAGCTGGAGCTTGTACAGTGTGTCTAAGAACTGTTCCTTGGTGAATAAATGTCGGCATGTATAGTTTTTTGCTGGGCAAGTGTGGCATGCATCTGGAAGCCTGTTACATGCAGGGGTTTAATGCAAGTGGTGATGTGAGTGGATCAGGCTGTAGACTGAAGTATTGTGGTGTGAGTGGGCCTCTGTGATGCTGGCTACCTTGACGAGGTACAGAGGCTTTTCGCAATAGTGCTATGGGAATTTCCACTTTTGCACATTGTAAACCAAAAGCCAGCTTATCTTGTATGTCTTACGATGGATCAGTTGACTTCTGGTACATTTAGCAAAATTAAATGATATTTGATTACTGTAGATTTGTAAGGTCCATTAAAATAACTGTTTCACAGGCGTTGGATGTTCATTACGCTGCAGTCTTAATGTATACAGAGGTTATATTTAGAGATAAATGGATAGAGCGCATACTTTGTAAATTGCGATATTGTAATTAAAGCAAAAAATGTAGTAAGACCATGCATACTAAGCGGTGAAATTCTGAGTAAACCAACATATGATGGAGTATATGTAGTTGCCCATTGCTGGAACTGTGAAAGTCCAGCCAAAAAAGCAGACTATATAATGTCACTATTCTGAAAAGCACTACTGATATGTAACGAAGTACAGTAAGGGCTACAAACAGCGTAGACAGTAACTGCATGTTTTTGCATAAGCCGATGTCTGGCACAATTAAACAGTGCAACAAATTACAAGTGGTATGCACTACCATCATTTTTTTTTAAATATTGACTCAAAAGCATGTGGGTGCTGTCGTGCAAGTCTGAAATACTTTGTTTATAGTGTATCATTTGTTAGCTATTTAAACAGGAAGGGAAATAAGTGGCAGATTGCTTTGCAAAGCAGGGATTATTGCCAGTGCTATGTAGCTTGGTTTTAAATTTGACAGGAGGAGTGCAACAAAAACAGTCTCCCACTGTAAGGAGGAAAAGGCAGACAAGCAAACAGTACATTAGTCTGGTCACCTGCTGTGACGAGCTGTCAATCACATGCAGATAATGGGTCAAATTACCCTTAGCTCTTTGACAGCTAGGGAAGATAGGTGTGAAGTGGGAGGAGAGATTCCTTGAAGAGCTAGATTTCAGCCTTCACAAAAGAAAGCAATTTAGCATTTCTAAGATGAAAGAGCTAGAAAATGCACTTTTCAGTTCTGTTCTGTAGCATTTGCACTGCTTGTGTTTCAAGTGGTCATTGAAAAAGGATAACAATTTAACCAAAAGTAGGGGATTTTAAGACTGCACTGAATGCCTGTTAAGTCAATGAAGTCACAGCAACTTAAGGCAAAATGTGGCAGATCTGATGCAATTTTTTGGAGACAAATAATGCATTCTGGGATACTTAGAGGCAGAGTAAACAGTCTGAATTTTTTCAATATGCCAGACCCCATGTGGTCAGAGTCAGAAATTGCATCTAAAGATATCTAAAAAGCTCAAAATAGTCTCAGAGTGCTGTTAAAATGTAGGAAACATCAAACCATGATGAAATTAATATGTTTTTTGAGTCTGAGGGCGCAGTTGTCCTTTAACTCATTTTTATATCTTAACTTTAAAATCTGCAACATCTGCTCTGAGACCACCAATTATTGGAGAGCCCACATTCTCACTCTCAGTAGTCATCTTGGGATTAGTGCTTCTGTTTTGCTCCTGTGAGAAGGATCAAAGGAACAATGGGGACTGCTGATCACTGGAAAACCCAATAGCTTCATAGCTGCCAGTTTGGAACTTGTGCTTATATTTTGTTCCTGGTGAGAGAAGGAGCAGAGTGTATAGATTCCAGACTCTCTCTGGTTGGGAAGTGAGAGCCTGTTCTTGACCTTCCTGATTGGTCTGGTTGCTATTCAAGGCATCAGTGATGCAGGACAGCACAGTGGTACAGTGGTTAATGTTGTCGCCTCACAACAAGAAGTTATCCAGTTTGATTTTCATCTGGGGTACCTTCTGTGTGGAGTCTGCATGTCTTCCCTGCGTTAGTGTGGGTTTCCTCCAGGTGCTCTGTTTTTCTCCTACGTTACAAAGACATGCGTCTGGAGCATTTCTCCCTGGGCCTCTGCTGAAACTTGGCTCATTCCAAATCATACTCTCCCAGTAAACAAATGTTAAATAAATAAATCTACCAGGAGAAGGCTAAAACAAGCCTACAGACCCTTACACCATCTCACCATCTGGGACAAGACTATGGATCACCAAACAGGCTGTGGCCTGCTTCTCATCTTGGGATTGGTGCTACTATTTTGCTTCTGGTGAGAGAAGAAGTAATAGAGCATTGCATTCCAGCAGACTCTGGCAAGACCAACACCACTAGTAGTCAGGCTGTAGCCATTCAGGTGACTCCCTTCATTTAATCATTTCTGATAATCTAAGTCTTTAATTTTGGTAAGTACTGCTTGATTTGCTTCTAATATTAGAATATCTGCCTAAATACTTTATCTATAAACGATCAGGTTCTACTAATTTGTTTATCCTTAAGTATTTTGGTGGTACCCTCTATAGCCACAGACACCTTGAGATGACATTTTTCCTGTAAAAGCACCATTGAAATTTCACCATTACCTAGTTTCACACAGGACATCTAGTTTGCAGTGACATACACTATCCCCAGCATTGCAAACTGGATATTCCGGGCATTACTTTATATTCTCACTCCAACTGTCTAATCAATAAGAAAGGGTCTGTTGCAATGGATGTAAACTTTGCCGCTATCTCCGTTACCAGCTTGGTGGATATGGGCATCATGAGGCAATGTAGAAATTGCCTCATGTATACTGACAACCAGTTAATTCTCAAACAAACTGATACGGTATGTGAGAGATGTACTTCCACAATGTCACTGGAGGCAAGGCTCTCACATAAAAGTACTCCTCCTGTCAGTAAGGTTGTCAGTAGTAGACACGCAGCACCCATCATGCACAATTCAAAGCAGATATGTTGACCCACATATGCTGAAGCAATTAAATGTAACCTTCCTAAACCAGAGAGACCTCCTAGATGAAGTACAAATAACAAATACCCTCAGCAACCCCGAATGCACTCTTTCAAAATAACACCTACATCAACCCATAGAGCCACATCTCATGGAGCCTCTACTTCTAAGCCCATAAGGCAAGTTACCACAGTATCCAACATTCTAGTCATTGGAGATTCCATTGTGAGACACACTGATTTTTCTCTCACCAAGCTGAGTAAGGAGAAAGTCATGGTCAGTTGCTTATCCGGGGCCAGGATCCATAACATTAGGCACACACTCAGGTCATTTGACCACAAGCACCAGCATGACTTAGTCATAATCCATGTGGGTGTAAATGACCTGAAAATACCTCCCTAGACTATATAAAGAGAGACATCATGGAGCTCTCAAAATTTGTGTCCTAAGGCTGGTATGAGCTTAATGTTTTACCTTCTCCAAGGATGATGCTACAATATGAACAAAAGATGACTGACATTAATAAATGGCTTAGTTTCTGGTGTCATTCTGAGGGGATACAATATTTGTCAGCATGGAAGGAGATGGTCAGCAGACATCACTGCTTTGCCAGGGATGGTCTGCACCTCTCCCCTCTAAGCTTTCAAATATTAGCTAAAACATTGTCCTCCCCCTAGTGACTTCTTTTATGTGATGCCAAACTGAAAGTACTTTCGACATAGCAAATCAAAACCAAGGAAAACTAAGGGTATTGCTACTCAATGCTAGGAGTCTAAACAAAAAACTCCACTCACTAGAAGCTCTCTTCCCCTATAGAACGCTGACGTCTGAGTGGTCACTGAGACATGGTTTAAAGCTATGGAGAGCACACTGACAGTGCAAGGATGTCATGCCTTCCAGACATTTATATCAGCTAAAACACAGACTGGGACTAAAGGTGGAGGTGTCTGAATTTACATCAAAATAAATATATCTCAATGCTGTTCAAGCAGCACAATGCACTTGAGCTTCTCCATGTTTAAATTACCATAGGAAAAATCCAATATTACTTCCTTGCAAACTATAGGTACCCCTCTTTTACCCAGGAAACCCATACCATATATTTATACTTATTGGAAACACTCGCCATCCAACCCAATATCATATTAATGGGCAACTTTAATTACCCCACTATTAATTAGGAATCATATATGACACAAAATGTACAGGCACAGAGATTCCTGGACTTTGTAAACACAAACTCCCTGGACCAGATTGTCAATAGACTAACAAGGGGTGTAAGCATACTGGATCTAGTTTTCACTAATATGGGAAAATGCTGTTCACCTCCTAGTGTAATGTCTTCAGTGGAAAAGTCAGACCACAAAAGAGTCCTCTTTGAAGTAAAAATAAAACCAGGAACCCCAGCTAACCCGGAATATTCAACTACTCTAAGGCTAACTTCTTACTATTAAGTGATAACCTGGCTAAATTTCAAACCCCCATAAACCCTGAGAACACTGTTGCTTACCCAGAACTGTTCACAGAAACCCTATAGAAGCATGTTAATAGCTGTATAGAGGCAGGTGTGCCCACCTGGAAGAAGTACAGAACTAACTCAAAAAACAAGTCACCCTTGTGGAATCACAACATCAATAGGCTGTATAACAGAAGGAAGAAAATCATGGCAAAAATTAGGAGGTGGAGCACCCAGCAGGATAAAAGCACTCTCATCAAACTAAACAAACAACTCAGAGGACAAATAAAGTCTACCAAAGTAAAATTTGATGTAAAAAACTACGACATGGCATACACAATTGTGTGAAGAGCTCATTATAAATGGTGCCATCTATACTGAGCTAGAAGATATAACAAACCTACTGGCTGAGTAATTCAGCTCCAACTTTATCCCTCTCTCCCCATCAACCTTCACTCAGGCAATACCATCAAATATAACTCCCCCTGCTATCAGTAGGGGAACAGGTCCTTAATGCTCTCTATAAGGTGAAGAAACTGCAGCAGTGTTCCAAGACTATATCCCAGGATACCTTCAAAATAGCATGAACGATGATCTATCATACCCTCTAGAACTGCTACTTAACTGTAGTCTCTAAACAGGCTCCATGCCTCATGCATAGAGAACATCAACAGTCATCCCTCAGCACAAAGGTGGGCCATCTACAGACCCTGAAAACTTTACCCCCATAACTCTCAAGTCTCATATGCAAAGCCATGGAAAGAATTATCGTGGATCCAAAATAATTAAGTTTCAACAAAGGTAGGTCATGCCTACTCAACCTGGTGGAGTTCTTTGAGAAGATCACCATAGCAATGGATGAGAGCAAAATGGTACATACATACATACATACATACTGCCTACCTTGACCTGGCCAAGATGTTTGACACACCCTCACTTGAGCAGTGTTGACAAACTTAAGAGTTTAGGTACAAACCCTTATGTAAACAGGTGGATAGAGAGCTGGCTCACAGACAGGTAGGAAGTTAGAACTGGGGAGTCCACCTCTACAAAGAGGCCAGTCACAAGTTGAGTACCTCATGGACTGGTACTGGGACTGCTCTTTTTTGGCATTTACTTCTGTGACATCAAGCCAATGCCAATGGTCTCTGTCTGACTAAATTTGCAGATGACTGCAAATTAGGAGCTATCATTGTTCTTCAGGAAGGTCTGAAACAGTCAAACGACAGGTGCCAGAGCCATGGCCCAATACTAAATGCCAAGAAATGCATAATAGCATCCTTTGGGAAGTCATCCACCCCTGGTAACTATTATATTGCCAAGACACCCCTAAGAGTTGACCCAGTTGTCAGGAACTTGGGGACACACATAGACAGTAATCTAGCCTTTGACCATCATGTGTCTTCGGTAGTCAGGAAATCATTCTATGTTGTGCAACTTAAAAACAAAGGTATGGTATCTAGTTCCAAGGAAGTCATTGTTTCACTGCATTAGGCATTCATCAGACTTATCATTGAGTATAATGCCCCCTTTGAAATGTACCTAACCAGGCATATCCAACAATTGGAACACCTTCAGAGGTTCCTCACTAAACGAGTACAGGGCGTAAGTCACATGTCCTATGCAGACCGCCTCAAGGCTCTATCCTTGTATTCTGTCTCCTACACACTGTTGAGGGGAGATCTATGCCTGGCATACAAGACATTGTCAGACCCCACTCTGATGGAGTTGCTGCATATTTGCAAAACAAACAGCACCAGAATTATTCATTTTAAAAACATAAACCTTTCATGTGATATCAATAGAACCTGCTGGAGAGACAGGTATGTATTCAGGATACTACCACTTTTCTGGAGCAGACCTCTCATCTATGTGAAGCAGAGTTCCTCCATAACCCAATTCAAGTGTAACTTGGACAACTGGATGGGTAACAGGAAATTAATACCTGGTTTGGCACCTATGTCTCCAATGGGCACATGGTTTTAACCTATACAAATGGATTATGTAGACTGAAGGAACAATACAGACATACTGTATTGACACAAGTGAAGTTGTAAAACGTTGTAAAGCAACATAATTTTTCTAATTACTAATTGATTGCTTGACTTGTTCGCATTACATTCATCTTTGCAATACATCACTCATCTTATCATCAGAATGTTAATATCCCACTCAGCCAGGGATACTTAATATATCCCACTCACTTGAATTTTGATTTTGCAGAAAGGTATGCTACTGAAAACATTCAAATACTGTTGTTCATCTACTTCACCATGAAAATTTTCTGAGACTGACCTTCAACCATCAGGGAATCTTATTCCTGTTAATATCACTACCAAAATATGTAGCAATTGCCTCATGTACACAGACAACCCTCTCCTCCTACCACCAAACACTACAACCTGTGAGAGATGCACTTATAAAGCCAAACTGGAAGCAAAGCTCTCTTCACCCAAGACTGGACTAGACAGTCAAGAGGAGAAGGTAAACACTTGCACCACACCACACTCATCCCATAGTCCCTCAAATCCTACACCACCAAAACACACACATAGCAACACAAAACACACACCTACATTCGCAGAGGCTTTCAATAAAAATCTGCTCAAGCAACCGAGGCCTCCAAATCAGAAATGCAAAAAACCTCCACCCTCCAACCCAACTCAAAATGACACATAGCCCACAAACTCAGTGTGCCACTCAACCACAGCCCATAAGGCATAACAATGTACCCAACATCTAGTCATAGGTGAGTCTATAGTCAGGCCCACTCACCAGGCTAAACAAGGAGAAAGTTACTTTCAGCTGCCTGTCAGGTGCCAGGATCCACCACATAATGCATGCACTCAGGTCACTCCACAACAAGTACAAATATGACTCTGTCATTGTCCATGTTGGTGTGAATGATCTGAGATGTACCACCCTGGACTACATGAAAAGAGACATTGAGGAGCTCTCCGATCTTGTAGCCCAGGCAGGTATGACCCTAGCCCTGAGCAGCATCCTGCTATCACCCAAAATAATATCAAAGTACAAGGACAAACTGACTGACTTCAACAATTGGCTAGGCTTCTGGTGTCATTCTAAGGGGATCCAGTATCTGTCTGCCTGGGATGACATGATAGACAGGCCTGCACCTGTCGCCCTTGGGAGTCCGGATACTGGCCACCCCTATAGTGCCTTTTTTAGGCAAGGTTCAAATGACAAATTCACCACCGTAACAGGTACAAGCAAGCAAAATCTGAGGGTAATGCTACTCAATGCTAGAAGTCTAAACCTCAAAATGCATTCACTTGAGGCATTCCTTAAAATGGAGAACATTGACATCTATGTAGTGACAGAGACCTGGTTCAAGGCTCCAGAGAGCACCCCTGCATTACCAGGCTATAATTCATACCACACCTTTCGGCCACCTAACCTAGACCGAAACGCTAAAGGCGGAGGTGTGTCCATATTCATTAAGGATATCCACACCTCCAGGCTAGTTGTTAAGCATAATGCATCCGAGGCTATCCAAGTGCAACTAACTCTGCACAACACCGCAATCCAAATTGTAACTTGCTACAGATCCATGCCTCAGGATTCCCACTCCTCATTTCTTGATAGACTGGAAAATATTAGGGTACAACACAACACCCTGATAATGGGCAATGTCAACTACCCCACCATTAACTGGGAAAACTACTCATGTACCAACTCTTTTGCTCAACATTTTCTGGAATTCATAAATTCCAATGCCTTGGATCAGCTTATCCATACCCCCACCAGGGGCAGCAATATCCTAGACCTGGCCATTACCAACATGGGCAACCAGTGTTCCACACCACAGGTCAATTCCTCATTGGTCAGATCCAACCACAAGCTAATCAGCCTAGACATCCACATCCCGCCCCCACCGTCAATTAGGGGAAACCACCCTAAAAAATTTCTCCAAAGCTAACTTCATGCTTCTTAAGACGGAAGTGGCAAACTTCACGACACCCATGCAGATGGACAATAGAGGTATGACTGCTGAATCCTACACAAATGCACTTTATAAGCACTTACACGAGTGCATGGATCATGCTATCCCTAACAGGACCAAGATGCTATCCTCCAAAAAAAAAGGAAGCCAATCTGGTGGTCCCCTGCCATAAACAAACTCTACAATAGAAGAAAGAAACTGTTGCAAAAAAGAATAAAATCCCATAATTGGAGGAACTCCCTGGTCAGCCTCAGTAAGAAGCTGAGATCCCTCATAAAATCCTCCAAAGCTAGTTACAAAAACAAAATTGCCACTGATTCTAAAAACAACCACAAAGCATTCTACAGCTATGTTAAGAATCTCAATGACAACACTCAGATCTGCTCTGAGTTACAGCACAATGGCACTAAATATACAGAAACAACTGATATTGCCAACATCCTGGCAGATAGGTTCAGTGCTAACTTTACCCCTCTCTCACCCCCTAAAGGGCCCATCTCTATACCGGAAGAATGCAAAGTTCCTGTAATCATGGCTGCACAGGTAAAAGCCACACTCTCCAAAGCCAAGAACACAGCATCCATGGGACCTGACAAAATCCTAGGCTGTGTTCTACATGGACTACAGAATGAACTGTCACCCCACCTAAGCACCATGTTCAATCATAGCCTCACCTCAGGCTTTGTGCCCACTGAATGGCACACAGTGACGGTTATTTTACTCCACAAAGGGGGAGCCACCATGGACACCGGGAACTACCATCCCATTAGCCTAACAAGCCTGGTTGGCAAGGCCATGGAATGTATCATCATGGAACTTTAAACAAAGACATTGGTAATCTCCAAACTCCGGACCCCACCCAGTTCAGATTTGTAAAAGGCAGATCATGTCTCCTAAACCTGATAGAATTCTTTGAAGCAATCACCAAAGCCATAGACAAGGGTAAGGTGGTTCACACAGCCTCTCTAGATCTCGTCAAGGTTTTTGACACCATCCCCCACTCTGGAATTATAGATAAACTCACTAAACTAGGTATAAATCCCTATGAAACAAGATGGGTTGCCAACTGGCTCACTGACAGAACCCACACTGTGAAAGTAGCAGACTCCAAGTCCGACTTCAGACCAGTGACAAGTGGAGTACCACAGGGTTCAGTCCTGGGTCCACTCTTGTTTGGTATCTACTTTTCTGAAGTACAAGCTAACACAGAAGGTCTTTGGCTAATGAAGTTTGCAGATGACTGCAAACTAGGAGCCATAATTGAAACTCCTAACAATGTGGACATCCTACAATAGAGCCTCACTGTGACAGATGCCTGGTGTCAAAGCCATGGCCTCAAGCTCAATGCCAAAAAGTGCATTGTCATCCCCTTTGGTAAAAACTCTGTATCCATGAGCTACCACACAGGTGGTAGTTTACTTAAAACCGAAAGTGTGATAAGAGACCTTGTGACACAGGTGGACAGTAGTCTCTCCTTCGATAATCACATTGCCACAGTAGTCAGGAAATCCTTCTACATGGCACACCTCATCACAAAAGGTTTCTCATCCAGGAAAAAAAAGGTCATTGTTCCCCTCTTCTCGTCACTCATTAGCCCCGTTATAGAGTACAGCGCCCCTTTTGGTATGTACCTCACAAGACATCTACAACAACTGGAAAGGCCACAGAAATACCTCACAAAGAGGATTATCAGCCTCAAACAGATGCCCTACACAGACCGTCTCAAAAAACTCCAGCTTTACTCCATCACATATCGCCTACTCAGAGGTGATATCTGCCTAACATACAAAGCTATGTCAAACCTAGAGCAGCTGGACATGCTCCACTTAAAGAAATTCCAATCCCTCCGAGCTACACGTTCTAGGAACCTAAACCTTGTCACCACAATAAACAGAACATGCTGGAGGAATAGATTCATGTCCCAGAGACTTCCCATACTCTAGAACAAACTACCTATCTATATCAAACAAAGCTCCTCATTAGCACTCTTCAAGAAAAATCTTGATGATTGGATGGGAAATAGGAAATTCACCCCGGAGATCACCTCTGTGGCTCTGCTCGACAGGGGCACAAGAAAATAATTTTCTTGGGTGGAGAAAGCCAGGGTACCTTTTTGGCTAGACTTGTATAGGCCCTAGGGCCAATTGCCTAGTACCTACCTATGAACCTATGAAAATATATCACTGTAAAGTTACAGACTGTTCCTTGCATGCTAGTACTTACTTTATTTTCATTCACAGTGTGTGAAACTGGATCGTGATCACTTTTTATGTACTGTCTACAATGCCACTTTCTGTTTAAAAAATGAAAACAAAACTGGTTAAGTTATATGCCCATATTATTTACAGGTAAGCTAATTCTGGGAAACATTCAGCTATATAGTCGTTATGAGGCATATAGGTACTGTTCACCATGGCTAATGCTATTTTACAAAAAATTTCCTTCTGTCACCAATTACTCTCCTAATGTTGAGTGTACCACATGCCTACCTCTGCAACTCAGTTCTATGAAGTTTGATGTATGCTTTCTAAATGACCACTAAGTCATGATTTATATTGGCTTACTGCATTTTCAGTAACTTCAGATCAGTTTTTCACTTTAAAATATTCTTGTAAAACTCACTCACTCCAAGTAGTGTAAACCAAAACAATTTTAATCATTTCTATTGCCCACTCAACTTGTAGTGATTCTGTGGTCAACAGCATCTGCTCCATTTGCTCACTCAAATGAAAATTAGAAACTGCTCTTATCATAACTATGTATATGTTAAACTTGTCTCCTGAATCCAAGTATCCAATGGGAAGGAAGTACTTCAGTTATAATTCTGAATGACTGTACATTCCTCTACTCATTATTGCTCTGTAATTGACTTTAATCTCCACTTATAAACTGTTCTCAAGCTCTACAGCTTACTAGGTTAGTTACTAGGCTATTGGACCCGAGGCCCTTACAAGCCTAGCCAAGAATTTAGCACATGTTCCAACAAGTCAACACCTGATGCGACTGTCCAGCAATGGACACAGGTGGAATCACAAGGATGTACTTTCTGTTCCCCATCCAGTTATCCAGGTTGAGCTTAAAATGGGTTAATGAGGTACTCTGCTTGACATGGAGAGGGAGTCTATTCCACAAAAGGGGGAGTCTCTGGCACAAATCTGTCCTACCAAAAAGTCCTATTGATGTCACAGACCAGGATGAGGTTATGCATGTGGGTTACTTGAGTGGAGCTTGATTTGCGGATATACAGCAGTCCCATCAAGGTGGGGTCTGAGATTGCTTTGTATGCCAGACAGAGGTCACCTCTGAGGAGTCTGTAGTAGACTGAGTACAGAGACAAGGCCTTTAGCCTATCTATGTAGGGTAGATGTTTGAGGCCACGGATTCTCCTGGTGAGGAACCTTTGAGTGCTTAGATTCTCCTTGAGTCAAGTGTTTCCACATGTAATTTTCATATCATAGACAGGAAATGGGCAGTAAACAGCAGTAATACATAATAAAATTTACTTTTCCATAGCACTGCAAGCAGTGGGTTTGTGAGATGGTTAGTAAAGTGTATACTCATGTGAGATACACGTGTTTGAATGTAGCTACGCAGTGCACAAACACCAGCTGCAGTGCTAAAGTCTGACAGTTAGTTTTGAGTCTATGCAACACACCTGCTGCTTAACTGACTCTGTGGCAACGCATGTTAATGCATTGATATATTCCTTTTTGGGCCCAGATGGTACTGGGTTCAAATCCAGCTCTATCTAATACATTTAAACTTTTATTTAAACATTGATAATGCAATGACATGAATTCTTTAAAGTACAAGTGCAGCTGTGTTTTGGCATAGCACAGTGGGTTTACTTCAGTGACTGTGTTAATGGGAGAGAAGAGGCATTCTGTAGATTTAACTGCATCCATTTTGCCACTGCTCACTATTGCTACAAGTTGATAAGCGACGCACACCTTTGCATAAACATGGAGCCCAAAAAGTGAAGGGATCCATTGCTTTTGCAGCAACTTATGTGTATTGTGTGTGATTCTATTTTTTGACCAGATTAAAGGTGTTAAAATGAAATACATAGGAGAGTGGTAAAATGGGAAGTAAGGAGGGGGAAGAACAAAGGGATAGCAAGACAGGAATGTGCAGGAGGGAAGTAGGAAAGAAACATATCTGTCTATTTCTTTAACAGTGTAAACTGAAAACATGTGCAGAATATTAACTGAATTTGGACTATCACCTTCAGCAAGAGAAGTGATCACAGCACAATCATGTTGTATAGCCAATTGGACTGAATCATGTGTGTCAAGAAGACATGTGTGAAATGGAGAGCTATGTAAGGGAAGATTTTTTTTTGTGGAACAGGTGCCTGTTTAATTTTTATTTGAGAGTGAGAGAGGAATGTTGGAGAAGGGACATAAATATGTCAAGGTAAGGTAAGTTGGGTAGGTGAGGAAGCAATTGCAGACAGACTAGACAAACAAAACAAGAGACAGGAATGGTTGGGGGACACCATGATTGGGGTCAGGGTGGGGACATCCTGAGCCACAACCATCAACCTTGGAGACAATGAGAATCGAGTTCTTACCCACTGGTCTGTCATCACTGTCACATTACACCACAGGTGGCTGGAGTGCTTGATGACTCCTCCTCCTAGTACACAACATGAGGGAGAGCAGGCTCTCTAGCTGGTGTAGGCATGCACCAATGGTGCTGCACACCATCCCTGGCAACTCACTGATGGTGACAAAATCACCACCTCTGCTACTGCTCCTGGAAGGTACCTCTGAACCAGCCTCTGAGGCAGGACTACCTGAGGGTGCAGGTAGTGCAGAGCCAGCAGACATGGCAAAGGCAAATGTGAAGGCCATGCAAGTCTAGATAGGAGAATTATACTTACAGATATATAGTACACAGTATATCCTCAATCATATATCTGATATAAATCAATAAATCTGATAGTACATAAATAAATAAATACCACAATAATAGTATGTTATCCCTCATACATATAATTAATATCAGCTCTACTATCTAAAGTGTTATAACTGACAGTGAACATAACGGGAAATGGAACAACAGTAAAAGTGTACTGAATATCCTGTACTAGGACCCAGGACCATGCATATGGCAGTCCTACACTTATACCTGTTGCCACATGACAGTTAAAATAACACTTGTTCATGTTTCAGTTCATTGCTATAAACTGCAATGTCACACACAGTAAAAAAAAAAAGATTGCACATCCTGTACTAGAAACCAGGACCATCTGTACTCCAGCCCTACACTTATACCTGCTGTGACTGGACTTGTTATATGACATTCCCTTATTTACTAATCATTCTTAAAGTCTCTGTATTAACCACCACCCAATGCTGCTTAGTAGGTTTGCGCGGTGCCCAACAGAATTAATTGAATGTATCCGGTTTCTATTTTTGGCCGTCTATGTCCTGTCTGCCTCCGGGGTGGTCTAGTTGTCCAGTTTGCACACTGCTGCACTTCTCACAAATGAGATAAGCACAGCCAAACCTGCCATCTGTTTCCTCTGTTCCCATATTGTGCTAAGTGACGTGCCACCCCCAAAAAAAAAACAGAAAATGGGAAAAGTGACAAGTAGTTGAAATGATGAAATCTCAGTCTATTACATACACACTAGAACATGATGGTACACATGACATATGTCTACATGGATCTTTATTTGAACTCTCACTTCAATTAACATTCAGAACACAGGATGGGTTCATTATCTCTCTTTGCCACACAAACAGCTTTTCAGCAAGGAATTGAAATCATTCTGCACACAACCAACTACAACATCATCTACAGTAATATGAAACCATACAACTGCTATTAGTACATTTATTATTTTTGGATGTAGTACACTTATTGATCACACAATCTGTTATGATTATTGCTTGCAAATATACAGCTCTGTCCTACCTCTCTGTTATTTGTTGGTCATTCTTCAGTTATCTGACCAGTAATCTGAGACATGCAGTCTATAAGCCATTTTATATCATTGGCCTTAAAATGTGTGAGGATATTAACTGGAAACAATAATATATGCAGTTGCCAAGAAATGAAGGACAGGTTGGATATTAAGGTACACAACCTGTGAATTGTGTGCTGCTTACTTACATTTCCGACCTTACATCTAACACTTTGTAGATCTAACCTGACATACTCACTTGATGTAAGGCAGCCTGCATTGCTGTTGTGTTTTCCTTCTCCCAACCAGTAGTCATCCACAGTTGTAATCCATTAAAAACAAACACTGAGGGAGTGCTTGTACTATGTTTACATCTCCTACACCGAGCCAAGTATTTGGGATTCAGCAATTATAACCAGTTTACACCTCATTTGCATCTTCACCATGCTAACAGCCCTGAATCTACACCATTATAAAAAGGCAACCATGTAGCTAGGCAAAATGATGGTCAGGAGACTTGTTGATGTGGAGAAGACTGAATATACTCTATTACTTTGGGATATATCTCCACAGAGGATTACTGCACTTCAGAAGGTATACTTGCATTTTGTCAGCTACTTACTGCATATGCTGGAATATACTTAAGAAAAATATGAAGCAAAGGCTGTTACACTTTTATCTGTATGCATTACTTAGAAGTGTACTGATGCCATGGACATGTTTGTTAAGGCATTACACAGGTAGCATGACTACCTATACCTTAAAATAGAATGCTCTTTGATAAATATGTGCAAATGTTTCAAGGAACAGTTCCTTTGATAGCACTGTTAGTATTTCAAAGATGGTTTGTTAGCAAAATGTCTCATTTAACTGCTCTTTTTTTGGGGGGGGCAAAGCTGAGTTACTGTTATAGCAAAAACAAGGATATGCTACTATTGTTACTCTCCTTTATTTGCACTCAGTCTGTTCTTTGTATTTCACATCTGTAAACTGTTTTCTGTTTCTCTAAGTTGGTAATACTGAGGGGCTACCTTTGCTGTTTAATCAGGGAACAGTAATTTTGTAGTTCATAGGTTCATAGGTAGGTACTAGGCTATCGGCCCTGGGGCCTATACAAGCCCAGCCAAAAAGGTACCCTGGCTTTTGCCAACCAAGAAAATTATTTTCCTGTGCTACTGTTGAGCAGAGTCACAGAGGTGATACCCAGGGAGAATTTCCTATTTCCCATCCAGTCATCAAGATTTTTCTTGAAGAGTGCTAATGAGGAGCTTAGTTTGATATAGATAGGTAGTTTATTCCAGAATATGGGAAGTCTCTGGGACAGGAATCTATCCCTCCGGCATGTTCTGTTTAATGTGGTGACAAGGTTTACGTCCCTAGAGCATGTAGCTCAGAGGGATTGGATTTCTTTAAGTGGAGCATGTCCAACAGCTCTGGGTTTGACATAGCTTTGTATGTTAGGCAGAGATCACCTCTGAGTAGGCGATATGCGACGGAGTAAAGCTGGAGTTTTTTGAGATGGCCTGCGTAGGGCATCTGTTTGAGGCCAGTAATCTTCTTTGTGAGGTATTTCTGTGGCCTTTCCAGTTGTTGTAGATGTCTTGTGAGGTACATACCAAAAGGGCATTGTACTCTATAATGGGTCTAATGAGTGATGAGTAAAGGGGAACAATGACCTCTTTTTTTCTAGATGAGAAACCTTTTGTGATTAGGTGTGCCATGTAGAAGGATTTCCTGACTACTGTGGCGATGTGATTATCAAAGGAGAGACTACTGTCCACCTGTGTCCCAAGGTCTTTTATCACACTTTCGGTGTTAAGTATACTACCGCCTATGTTGTAGTTCATGGGTATAGAGTTTTTACCAAAGGGGGTGACAATGCACTTTTTGGCATTGAGCTTGAGGCCATGGCTTTGACACCAGACATCTGTCTCAGTGAGGCCCTTTTGTAGGATGTCCACATCGTTAGGAGTTTTGATTATGGCTCCTCCTTTGCAGTCATCTGTGAACTTCATTAGCCATAGACCTTCCGTGTTAGCCTGTACTTCGGAGAAGTAGATACCAAACAGGAGAGGTCCCAAGACTGAACCCTGTGGTACTCCACTTGTCACTGGTCTGAAGTCGGATTTGGAGTCTGCTACTTTCACAGTGTGAGTTCTGTCAGTGAGCCAGTTGGCAACCCATCTTGTGACATAAGGATTTATACCTAGTTTAGTGAGTTTATCTATAATTCCAGAGTGGGGGATGGTGTTGAAAGCCTTGGCAAGCTCTAGATAGGCTGTGTGAATCACCTTACCCTTGTCTACAGCTTTGGTGACTGCTTCAAAGAAGTCTATCAGGTTTAGGAGACATGATCTGCCTTTTACAAACCCGAACTGGGTGGGATCCAGAGTTTGGAGATTACCAATATCTTTGTTTATAAGTTCCATGATGATACATTCCATGGCCTTGCAGACCAGGCTCGTCAGGCTAATGGGGCGGTAGTTCCTGGGGTCCATGGTGGCTCCCCCCTTGTGGAGTGGGATAACCGTTGTTGTGCGCCATTCAGCAGGCATAAAGCCTGAGGTGAGGCTATGATTGAACATGGTACTTAGGTGGGGTGCCAGTTCGTTCTGTAGTTCATGTAGAACACAGCCTGGGATGTTGTCTGGTCCCATGGATGCTGTGTTCTTGACTTTGGAGAGTGTGGTTTTTACCTGTGCAGCTGTGATTACAGGAACTTTGCATTCTTCCGGTATAGAGATGGGCTCTTTAGGGGGTGAGAGGGGGTTAAAGTTAGCACTGAGCCTATCTGCCAGGATGTTGGCAATATCAGTTGGGTCTGTATATTTAGTGCCATTGTGCTGTAACTCAGAGCAGATCTGAGTGTTGCCATTGAGATTCTTGACATAGCTATAGAATGCTTTGTGGTTGTCTTTAGAATCAGTGGCGATTTCATTTTCGTAACTAGCTTTGGAGGATTTTATCAGGGATTGCAGCTTCTTACTGAGGCTGACCAGGGAGCTCCTCCACTCATGGGATTTTACTCTCTTTTGCAAGAGTTTCTTCCTTCTGTTGTACAGTTTGTTTATGGCAGCGGACCACCAGATTGGCTTCCTTTTTTTGGAGGATAGCGTCTTGGTTCTGTTTGGGAGAGCACGATCCATGCACTCATGTAAGTGCTTATAAAGTGCAATTGTGTAGGATTCAGTAGTCGTAACTGTATTGTCCATCTGCATGGGTGTCATGAAGTTCACCACTTCTGTCTTAAGAAGCATGAAGCTGGCTTTGGAGAAATTTTTTTTATGTGATTATTTTTAGTTATGTGATACTTATGTGTATTATTCTTCTGTTGTCTTTTAGGACACCTAGGAGTATGCCACCCAGGTGTTTTAATCCTTGCAGACACCCCTTCACCGATGCTGAGAATCAGGTGATAGTGGATGCTTTTAGGCAACATGTGCCTTCCTGCTTGAAAGGGGACAGGGAGATATGACACGCAGAATGCAAATTTGATGCCAGATTGTGGATGATGTGAATGCCGTGGGCAGCCATGGCAGGACAGATGAGCATGTGCGCCACAGGGCCACTTACATGATCACACCTACATGGAGGAGAACAGCCACAGTGGGCTGTGACCAGATGATTAGCAGGGGAGGGCCTGCTATGGAGCCACCGTTAACACCAAATGAAGAGTTCCTGGCCACTTTCAGGCATCCAGACAGCTCCCAGAAAAGTGCAGAACAGCATGTACTGGACGTCGGTGCCACAGTGTTAGGGACTGCAAGCATGTCCCAGGAGGAGCTTCCAGGAAGGTTTTGTTATCTCAACAGTTGAATACTGTTGTATAGTAAAACAACTGAAATCAATACGTTACTGTGACAAGAATTTTTTTTGGGGGTTGATTGAAGATTGCTACAGTTAACAGCACATTCTGATTGATTAGCTTAGGCTGGAGTTGTCAGCCAAGTTCTTGTTTTAAGTATAGTTAATGGACATATAAAGGAGCAAAGGTATTATCCCTTGTGTTACTGGTAATTGTGAAGATGTTGCCTTTTCCATTTGCCTAACTTCTTCCAGGACCATCTGGCCTGCAGAGGAGAGTACCATCTGCAGATGGTAAGCCAAACATTTTTATGTTAGTACTGCTGAGCAATTTAAAAAAATATTTTAGTGTGTGATGTTGATGTCAGGCCTGTTGTGTCTATTGCTGCAATAGTGGCACCACTGTTACTTTGTTAGCATATATTGGACTATAGTAGGGTAAGTATCGTTTCCTGTGTTTGCTGCTTTTCATCACAGGTTTTCATGACAGTGGACGTATGGGACGTCAGTGTATCAGCAGACTATAATGATAATGGTGGTCAAACAGAGGCACAGTCGGGGGGTGCAAATGTTAAATCTGACACTAAGGTTGACATACAGCCATTCCCTGCAAGTCCACTGGGCACTGCCAGTAGGCCTATGCCTACCCATTCCAGTGAGCCTACAGATATTGGACAGGTGGAAGGTGAGACAATCGATCAGGGAAGTGTGGTTATTGCGACTTCAGTGCCTGTTGATTCTGGCCATAAACAATGTTTGGGTGAAGTGCCACACAAGAGGGTTGTTAGGGGTGCTCAGAGGAGCCCAAACAAAATGAGGAGGCCTGCTGTCCCTCCTCCACCTGCTCCAGGTGTCTCTTCTTGTGCCACTCAATGTATGTTTAGGGCTATCATGGAGGCACAGGCATGTTCCCATAGGTGCTCCAGACAAATGCTAAGGATTGTAGATGTGGCATAGGCTGACATGCACAACTGCCTCCACCATGTTACTAATTTAATAGATCAGATGAATGACACATTGGAATGTGGGGTGTCTGTGATGGAACAAGGGGTGTCCGTCATAGAACGAGTCTTGTCTGTGATGGAACATCTGCTGTGGAGGGGCACAGCATCCTCATGGGCTTAGTTCAGCCACATCATCTGCTGTTAGCCGATGTGGCCATGCCTGATCATGCTCCCATAGTGGCAGTACTTCTACTGCTCTGTCAGTGGATGAGCTGTCTATGCCTAGATGTGGCAGACCATAGGGTCATGGTCCTGGGCATCCCCATGAAGTGAGCTCATCCAGCAGACAACAGTCACGTTCAGGTAACAGCAGTGCATCTGGCCTTGGGTGTGGATGTGGCAGTGCAACTCCTGGCAGAGCCAGTTCTCATGGTTGTGGATGACAACGATGAACTGCCACCTCTACCATCCATGGCTCACACCTGTACAACACACCAAGATGTACAGCTAGCACAGATCTTGGCTGTGTTCATGCAGGTACTCACACACCAATTTCATCTGGGGGACCCCCATAGACACACACACACAACAGTTATATGTTCAGCCATGCAGCTTAAACTAATTTTACTTCACTGGCCATTTGTTGGTTTATCTAAATGTCTACTTGCTTCTTTTTCTTAATCACAGAAACACTCTCCCTGACTTTTCTGTCAGCCTAGGTTTCCTGCTCCCCCCACACAACACCCTGTACAAGTGATGATAACTGTCATATCCCTGTTGATCTTTTGGATGCATGGATACATAATGATTGTGTCTGATGCTCAGGGTGCATAGCTGACCTAGTGTTCAGTATATATGCATTTATGGTGTTGAACTGATTATTGTACCTTTGACTTATATTCGCATTGGAATGTTAGACAGTTGACAGCACCAACATTTTCCAACTTTATTGTGAATGATTTTGTGAGGGCTGTGAAATCAGACAATGCAATGTGTATCATTATTTCTAACCTCTCTCTTTAATGATTTACCAGTTCAAATATATAGTGCTAAATTGGGGGTATGCAGTGATCATCAGTACTTTTGAGAGGTATGACTGTGTGAATCTTTGATGCCTGAGACCTACTACTTAATAATGGACACATATAAGTCAAATAAGTATCTGCTGTCACAGGTTAAGGTAATTTCTGTACAAATCTCCTACCTTTTACTTAGAGTACCAAGTAATGACATACAAGGATATGCCACTCATTTGTATTATTACACAATACACTCCAGATTCAAAACTTACCTTGTAAATGCAGCAGTTGCCACATTTTTAGTTCAGGGCTGTATGTATGTATGTATGTATATATATATATATATATATATATATATATATATATATATATATATATATATATACATACATACATATATATATATACATACATATATACATATACATACACACACACACACACACACACATATATATATATATATATATATATATATATATATATATATATATATATATATATACATACATACATATATTTACATATATATATATATATATATATATATATATATATATATATATATATATATATATATATATATACAGTGGATATAAAAAGTTTACACACCCTTGTTAAAATGCCAAGTTTTTGTGATATAAAAAAATGAAACCACAATACATAATTTCAGAACTTTTCCCACCTTTAATGCGACCTATAAGCTGTACAATTCAATTGAAAGATAATCAAATCTGTTAGGGGAAAAAATATAAAAAATAAAAAACGTACAATAAGCTGGTTGCATAAGTGTGCACACCCTTAAACTAATACTTTGTTGAAGTTCCTTTTGATTTAATTACAGCATTCAGTCTACTTGAGTACACACCTGCCATCAATTAAAGAGACTTTGATGAACCCCAAATAAAGTTCAGCTGTCCTAGTAGGGTTTTCCTGTCATTTACTCAGTTGCCTGTTATAGCAAAAGCCAGGGGAGGCTGAGGCAAGAAGAGCTGCATCTTTCTGGTGTCCAATCTGCATCCCAAGAAAAGTAGGTCTTGAGTGGGTTTGCATTGCAGGGAAAATTTTTTATAGTTGACTTTTAACCTCAATTGCAGGAAAAGTTGGAAAGTGACCTGGAAATGTCACAGTAAGATCTGACCTAAAGAGTTCTGAATAAGCAAATTGTCTAGATAGGACAATATCTGAATTCCTTGAGTTCTGCAAAAGGCTATCATGGGTGCTAAGCACTTTGTGAATACTCTGGGGTCTGCAGAAAACCTAAAAGGCAAAACAGTAAACTGAAAATGGGATGAGCCAGTAAAGAACCTCGGGAATGTCCTACAGGAGGGACATATGGGGATATGTAAGTAGGCATCCTTCAGATCCAAGGACAATAAAGGGCAACAGGGTCTGAAGGGAGGGCATTTTGAAAGTTACAACTTTGAGGAAAATGTTGAACAGAAAAAGATCCACAATGAGTCTCAATATCTTACTTTTCCTGGAACCAGAAACAGTCTGGAGTAAAAACCCTGAGACACAAATTGAAGAGGCAGTGGTTCTATCATGACTTGGGACCGCAGTTCTTGAAGGAAGGGAGGAAGTTCCATCCAAGAGGTAACATAACTCTTTTTTATGCCAGATAGTATATATTTGTTTGTCATAATCTTTGCCCATTTTGCGATTGACTAAGTGAATCTTTTTGAGAGGTGTAGGGTAGGAGGGCGGGAGTGAGGAAGACAGTCACATTAACCTATTTGAGGAGGAAGGCCTCACATATCTTTGGTCCCTTTCAATGTTTTTTTGGAAATCTTTTCTTAGGTGCCTTCTTGCATTTTTGATGAGGTCCATGTTCCTGTCTAACAAAAGAAGTAGGCTTGGCTGTGTAGTTCCTCTGGTATCTAGCTACAAGGTAAGGATTTGTCTGTAGTCTTTCATAGCTTTACTCTGTTCCTGTAAGGTTTTAAATAGGCTCTCTGAAATTGGCCTGAAGAAAGGATTTTTGTCCAGGTGGAATCAATGAGTTTAGTTCTGGAATCGTTTGGGATGGGCTAATTGTGTAACCAGGAATATCTGTGGATGACTGTACCCATAACAGCTGCAATGAAGGAGGTCTCAACTGCATCATTGCTGCATTTGATACTATGTGTGGTCACTTGAGTAGCCTGATATATCAGGGACAAAATTTGTTGCTTAGACTCTGTGCCCTGCATATCCCCTACTACCTGACTAAACTAAGGATTGATAACGGGTATTTGTTCATGTGGGTTTGATAGTCTGTAGCCCTGAAGGACAGAGTAGAAGATGCATAAACCTTTTCTCTACCCATCCATGGCCCTACTGTCCTTGTGTGAAGAAGGAGAATTAGCATTTGGAAGTAACTTATAAGGTTTGTCAGAAGAAAGGGAAGAAACTGAAGGGTCAGCTTCAATATTTTTAAAAAGGAACTTAAGATCCTCTGGGACGTGGTATAATCTGACTGACCTTTTTGGGAGCAGGAGGTTCTGACTCAGGGACTGAAAAGGTGGATTTGAAAGCATCCAAAAAGGCCTCCAGGACTGTAAGTACAGGGGAGGGGGGCAGAAGTGCCCACATCCAAGAGGCTGTATCTCTTTGGACATCACAGATTTGTCTAGACTTCAACACAAAATGCTTCTTCATATTTAAAATGGTCTCCTCCAAAGGATACCTCTTCCACAGGAGAATCAGGTGAAAATAAATCCTCATCATCTGAAGGAACCAGACAAGGAAGATGATTCATGGTAACTTTCTATGGGGTGGGAAGGGGAACAGTAAGTGAAAGCAGTTTATTGTCTGTAATGTCCTTGAGCAAGTCCTGAGAGAAGTTCATCCACTCATACTCCGTAGAAGGAGGAGGTAAGGAGACATGCCTGGCTATCTGTCACTTTTTCTTTGGGATGATTTTTGCTTGAACAAAGAGTGGAGGTTCCAACCTCAATCAATTTACCAGGAATCTCTTCCATCACTAAACTCTACAGGATACTTTCCGATCCCTCTGAAATGATGAACGACAGTTTCCCCTTCACAGTATCAGTTTCTTAGGATGTGTGATCCCCTAATGCCATACTGGCCTTGAGCAGGGTCTCTACAGAGGTTGTCTGAAGTAGAGCTGGCTGTACCACATGTTATGTAACATCTGTGGGTATGTCAGAATCAGGCTAGGCCTCAAGTTTTTTTCTTATTTGGTGGGAGGTACATCCAGTGTGGTGGGATCTGCCGTCTTGTAGTGGGCCAGACGTTTCAGTCATTGGGTCTCCAAGAAGCTGTTCATTGAAGACAAATGGGATCACAAAGTTTTGTGCACCAACGATGAGCAAATATTGCAAGCTTTGGTAACCTGGCCCAATGCCAGAGGTGAAAATTCATGTGTTTGGAATACTGCAACAGTAATTTTGGTCAGGATATCTTACCATCTTTGAGGAAAATGTTACAGCTGGATTACCATAACATTTGGTGCTAGGTCCTACTATAGTTTGTCTTTATTAATGACATTAATACAATCATAACCCATAGTTTGTCTTTATTAATGACATTAATACAATCATAACCCATGACAGAACTACATATAAGCAATGAGCCATTTATGTATGACCACTCAATACAGAAGGGATCTTTGTTCACACTAGTGCAACAGTGTAGCCAAAAGCTATTGATAGCTGACTGCTGCATTTGACTGACTCTGAAAAGGAAAAGATCACACTGCTAGACAAATTGATGTAATGTAACAACATATCATTTTGTGAGTTAAAACTGTTTTGTTAAGCTGCAGAAAAGACCAATGATTAGGACTACTAACTGATAAAATGTAGCAAAAAAAAATATGCTGGGTCTTTGCTGCAGTTTGCAACCCACAGCAGTGACTCATGTAAACAGCTAAAATTTGCAACCACTGCCAGTTAAAGGGTTATTAGTATTGAGTCAGTACTGATTGAAAGCTTCCTGATCAACACTACCATCAACTCTACAAATGTTACCATGAGAACCTGAAGTGAATATTATTGTATTATAATACACCACCCTGGTATAATACAGGGACACATCAAAAAAGAAACTGATATCTGGAGACCATGGGATGATGTCAGCAATAATATTTAATGAAGAATGGTAAAGGAATACGTCAATTATCACCATGACGTTTTTGAAGAAATGAGGGATGATAAAGGTCAGTAAACATCTTTGTAGTTACACAAATTTATCAGATATATCAAACAAAATGTAAAAATACAGGTAGAAACAGAAGGAATGAATGAATGGCTGAACTCACCTTCTGCATTGTGCACAAGTCAGTACAGACAACATGAGTTGCAAGGCTAACAGACATGCAGATGAGAATAATAATCACCTAGCTATCAGTGGGACTGAAGTATGCAATAAATTGAAATAAATGGTGCACAGCCACACAGAGCATCCAGATGGGCTGCTGTTTTTTTAATAGTTCATCAGCAAATGGCAAATGATGGTGCTCACTATCCTGCAATCAACAACCATTACATAGGATTCTACAGGGCAGAAAAACAAAGCTGTAGGATTCATAGTTCACCATCCTGTAACCACTATTCATTTATAAAGAAATAGCTGCTCATGGTAGCAGTGTAATACAATGGAACAAAGCAAGATGATCTGTATGGCCTTGCTGTTAGTAGCAAGTTAGGCAGTTTAGGGTGGGTACTACTTACTATAAGGGTGCAAATACAGTGTACTACTTGTACATAATGAAGTAGTGCTTAGGAGACAGTGAATAATTTATGCATGCATACAGAAAACAGCAGCACTGTGCAGTGCTGCATTAGGTAAAAGGCAGACAGTGAGGCTACAAGGCAATATAAAACTGTATAATCTATACCAGAATAGTGCCAAGTTACTCAGGAGTGGTTATAAGATTATGCACCACGTACTGCCAATATGTGTGCATTATTGATATACAGAGAGAGAGAGAGGTATGCTATCCAAACCATTTTGGCTAGGTTAAAATGGAAAAAAATACAGAGTAGTTCAGAAATATCTAAAATGCAGTGTCTTCAGTACCCCTTCTTGCATTCTTGTCTGGGCTGTATGCTTTGCAAACAATGCCACAGAAGTACGGAGTCCTACCAGGTCACAAGCCTATATTAGGTTGCATGGAGATGTACTTAAAAAGAAACTGCTCTAGTATATCAATCAGCAGTAGCAGCAGCATTTCACAAGTGACACACCAAGAACATACCTACTCATCAAAACTCAGTTGCTTGACAAACAACTGATCATGTCTACAGTATTGGGTGGGGTTGAATGTTAACTCCATCAAACACTCACATTTATACAAATGCACACACAAGAACAAACACATCTATAATGCAAATGTTGACACTGTGAAAGGGTTTGTCTCTTTTTGCCCTCAACCAAAACATTTTGCAGAGTGGATAAAAATCCAAACTTCAAACAGGAACAAAAGCAGCAGTAATATATCACTCCTGCACTATACTGTATAGCTGTCTGTACAGTAGGTGCTATTTCTATTGCATTTTTCTAAGTGATGTCCATATACAGACCTTACTCAGAGCCTTGTCCATGGTGATACTGAGGCTTCTGCATTGCTGACAGAAACTAGGAATTACATGATATACAGGGGGGGGGGGGGCACTAGTGACTACAATAAGAAATATAAATAATTGCATATCTTCCAAGGCATTGTTCAATGATAATTTTGACAAACCTAGAATGTCAGTATTCCAGAAAAGACAACTATTGATTTTTACATGTAGAGAAACTGGTCATGGATTAAAAAATACATATTTGGACACCAAAATAAACAGAGAAATAATACATACATTGCAACAAATCTTTATGAAGTCACAGTTCTCATAAATGTTTTTCAGTGAGTTAAGTTACAAACTTAGGGCTTACACTGGCCAATTTAAAATTTGCCTTAAAGGTATCACTGAAGAGTATAGAAATTTAGAATACCAACTGTCTAAATCTCATTTAAAATAGGTAAATCAATTGCCAGTTTTACTTGTCTAGATAATAAATTCCAAATCATGCCTGTCCTATTCTGAAAAAGAGCTCTTTCACCTTGAATTAGTAGTCAAGGTCAAAGTAAACTTTGCTGTCACTCAGATATATTCAGCAGTGCAAGCTGAACAAAATTACATTGCTTTGGTCCCCATGCAAGACAATGACAATGAATACATAGTCTGAGTGATATTAAGACTAATGCACATACAGTAATAATAAAAATATTAGCAACATAATAAATTTCCACAATTGGACAGGAAGACATTAGACAATATACTAGTAGGTCCTGCAAAGACTAAGACTTCACATTGTGATTGCTTAGATATTTCACTTCATCAGTTGTAACATGATATATTTTGATGTTCATATTGCACATGTATGGAGTGGTGACTCAGTCCTGACTATTGCACATTCAGGAAGCAATAACATAAGAAATCATGCTAACTGTACCAGGTATTAAAGCATTTGCCAGAGTGATTACTATAGATGATACTTCACAGCAAGTGGCATATTGATATGATTTTTTGTTGTCATGCCTGGTATTCAAGTTCAGCAGCCTTATGGATAGAGGGAAGAAGCTCCTGTTCAGTTTAGATGTTTTGCAGTGTAAGTTGCAACACCCCCTACTCAAGGAAAGGCAGAAGTACATGCCATGGGCAGGGTGAGTGGGATCGATGATTATCTTTCTAGCACTTCCCACACACCGAATCTCATGCAGATCAGCCATGGATGTGAGCGAGGAACCAATGACGTTTTCCACTGACCTCACTATCCTCAGGAAAGCCTTGTGGTCAGATGCTTTTCAGCTACCATACCAAACTATGATGTTATTTGAGAGGATGTCCTCAATGGTCTCCCTGTAGAAGGCTTTGAGGATGGACTGAGGGTTTTCCTTCTTCACTTTCCATAGGAAGTGCAGATGTTGTGCTTTCTTCACTGTGTGGCTAATATGAGTTGATCAGGATAGGTCATCTGAGATGTGCACCCCCAGGAACTTGGGGTTTTTGACTCTTTCCACTGCCACATCCTTAATTTCCAGAGGTTGATGTATCTCCTGAGTCCTCCTGAAATCCACTATCAATTCTTTGGTCTTGCTTGCATTTAATGCCAGATTGCTGCTGTCACACCAGCCTATCAAATGCCCTACTTCATCCCTGTAGGCTATTTCCTCACCATTTCTGACAAGACCTATGACAGTTGTATTATCTGTGAACTTGATGATTTTGTTCGATTCATGCTTGGCCATGCATTCAAGCGTCAACAAGGTAAACAGCAGAGGACTCAGGATGCAGCTCTCAGGGACACCCGTGCTCAGTGTAATACTAATTGAACTGTTATTTCCCACACATACGTTTTGAAGTCTGTTGATGTCCAGTATCCAGTTACATAGGGGGGTGTTGATGCCTAACTGGACCAGCTTTGATATCAGATTCTGGGGGGTGACTGTGTCGAAAGCAGAACTAAAATTAATGAACAGCATTCTTACATAGCAATTCTTGTCCTCCAGATATGCCAAGGATTCATGAAGTGCTACAGCTATGGCATCAGCCATGCAGCAGTTAGATCTATAAGGAAACTTTAATGTATCCAGTGTTGCAGATAGGCTTGAAGAGATATGGTTCTTGATCAATGCCTCAAAACACTTCATTACTGTCAATGTAAGAGCAACTGGATGGTAATCATTTAGGCTTGCTGTTTGGGATTTCTTGGGTAAGGGAATGACTGTCGTATTTTTGAAGCAACAGGGTACAATGGCTAGTTGCAGGGGTGTGTTGTATATATCTTTAGTACAGTGGACAGTTGGGTAGCACAGTCTCTTAGAACCCTTCCCCATAATATTATCAGGACCAGGTGCTTTTCTCAGGTTTACTCGTCTCAGGGTCTTCAGAACATCAGATGTTCTTAGACATAGCACCTCCTCACTCTGTTCGATGGGAAGCTTATTTATATATATATATATATATATATATATATATATATATATATATATTGTGCCTCTTCCTCCTTCATTTTGCTACTTGTGCTTAGATGTTCAACTGCATTTAGTTTTCCACATTTGGTACTACTGTTTGGTAGCCTGATTAAATTTATGACAGTATTCTACTGAATTACTGCTTTATTTGAGCTGTTTTTACTGTTGTGATTGTGAGCTAATTTATCACATTTGCACTGTTTTAAAGCAATTTACTGATTAACTGCATTTCATTACTGTTTAACTGTAGTTTTAATACTGCAAGTTCTGTTTTTGTCTGTAAGTGGTTAATATGTTTTTTTATGAATTTTAACTGTGTTCTTACCCTTAATTTGAGTAGCATAGTCTGGATACAAGGTTTGCTGCATCCAGAGCTGCTTGTTTTTGCCTTCTGTGTTTATGGTAGCTATCTTGTGTTTGCAGTCTGTGTTTCTGGCAGACATCTTGTGTTGGTAGGGGCCTATTTCCTCTGTTAGTGAGAGAAGCAAGGCTACCTGGACCTTGTCTGGCACAAGCTGGTAAAGAAAGCAGGAACTAGCAGGACTGGCTAGATTTCTGTGTTACTAGAATGTTCTATTTTTTGTGGCATTTAAACCACACGTTTGAGCTGGTTTTGGACTTGTTTGCATGTCATGCACTGCAGCTGCACTGTTTTTAACCCATTTCCAGGTATTCCAACTACAAGTTTTCCCTTAGCAGCACTTGTGTGATCACCTAGTAGTACTCCTCTTAGACCTTCCACTCTTTACCCCCTTAGCTCTCTCTGACCTCTCTCCCTCAGATTCTGACAAATATGGATGGACAATTTTCTATGGTTTCTTGGTGCCAGTCTGGTTGATATGGGCATTCTGAGACAGTGTAGAAACTGCCTCATGTACATTGATAACCCTCTACTATACCACCAAGGAACACAATTTGTAAGAGATGCAATTACATTAAGACCCTAGAGTCTAATCCCTCTCCCTCACAAGCCAGTATATCTGGCACTGAGAAGGTTGTCAACACAAACACCACACCTCAGACACCACCCACATCTATACAACTCACACACACTTACATATGCAGAGGTCCTCAACAAAAACATACCCAAACAAAAGAGACCTCTAAGGCAAAAACACACGTGAACTCCACTGCCCACCACACCACACATAGTCCACACATGTGTCTCACCAGTGCCTAAACATAAACCCATCATATTAGTCATAAGAAACTCCATTGTGGGACACACAAATGTGCCCCTCACTAGGCTTGATAAGGAGAAAGTCACTGTTAGTTTTTTGTTAGGTACCAGAATCTGCCATATCACCCATGCACTCAAGTCTCTCAACAGCAGGTACTGTTATGACTCTGTCATAGTCCATGTTGACGTGAATGACTTGAGACATACCTCCCTGGATTATATGAAGAGAGACAAGATCGAGCTTGCTGAATATGTGTCCCAGGCAGGTATATTCCTAGCCTTAAGCATCATTCTGCCTTCACCCAGAATGATGTCTCAATTCAAACAAAATGATTGATTTTAACAATTGACTTAGTTTCTGGTGTCATTCCAAGGGGATCCAGTACCTGACAGCCTGGGAAGACATGATCAACAGACCATGATGCTTTGCCAGAGAAGGCCTGCATCTGTCTCCCTTGGACTTCAGGCTTCTGGCAAAGGCTCTTGCCTCCACCACATTGTCTTTTTTAGGCTTAGGCAATGCCATAATGTCAAAACTACCAACATGAAAATTTTATCAAAATGCAAATTAAAGGTCATGCTGCTAAACGCTAGAAGTCTAAACACGAAACTGGACTCATTGCAAATATTCTTAACCCTGTAAGATGCTGACATTTGTGCAGTCACAGAAGCCTGGTTCAAAGCTGTGGAGAGCACCCCTACCATACCAGGTTACTAATCCTATCATACATTCAGACCGCAAACCGTGGTCAGCAAAGCAAAAGGAGGTAGAGTTGCAATATATATTAAAGACATACACACCTCCAGGCTGGTCAAACAGTATGATGCACAGGAGATACTTCAGGTGCAGTTAACCATTGACAAGACCCCTATTCAAATCATACATGCCCCCAACTTCGACTCAAGATGCCCACTCCACCTATCTGGACCTCTTCAAATCTATCAAGATTCAACCCTTTACCCTGATCCTGGGCGACTTTAACTATCCAACCATAGATTGGAAGAACTGCTTGTGCTAAAACACAAACACAAATACCCAAAGATTCCTTGATTTCGTCAACCTTGGATGACACCCCCACAAGAGATGATAATAACTTGGACTTGGTATTAACCAACATGAGTAACCACTGCAGCATCCCAAAAGTGTCATCTTCCCTGGTAAGAATTCACTTTTGAGGTCACCATCCCCCCCCCCCCCCCCCAGCTAGGGTCAAAGAATAAAATTCTCCAAAGCTGATTACACCCTCCTGAGGGAAGGTATGAACATCTTCACAGCCCCTTCCCCCTCTAAAGGAACTGGCACATATGTCAAAACATACACCAAAGTACTATACAAGCATTTATAAAGCTGAATGAAATCAGGAATACCCAAGAGGACAAAATCCTCCTCCTTAAGGAAGACTAAACCTGTCTGGTGTACTTTTGCAATAAATAAACTCTATAATAAAAAGAAAAAATTGATGTCTAGGACCAAGAAGGAGCAGGTGCCTAATTGGAAGCAATCTCTCCCTAGTCTGAACAAGCAAATAGGAGCACTAGTAAAATCCTCTAAAGCAAACTTCAAGTCCAAACTGGCCACATCTACTAAAGACAATCATAAGACCTTCTTCACATATGTCCGCAATCTCAAAGGAAGCAATCAGATCTGCTCAGAACTGGTGGTAAAGAACACCACATACACAAATGCCACAGATATACCCAACCTGCTGGCAGACAGATTCAGTGAAAACTACAGTAGAAGGCATTGCATACCCTATATCAATACTAATCAACAGATCAGTAGCTGAACATCAGGTCCCTTCCATCTGGAAAACCACATACATTATTCCCTTATAAAAAGGAGGCTCATCAACTGATCTTAACAACTATAGACCAGTTGTGATACTGTCAGCACTCTCTAAAACACTAGAAAGAATAATTCATATGCAGGTCACAGACTACCTACTTACTAACAAACTTCTAACCAATACCCAACACAGATTTAGGCCATTCCATAGTACAACAACCGCACTTTTGTCATTTAATAACATCCTCAATCTTCACAGAAGCAACAAGCACTATGCCTCCTCTGTCTTCTTGGATCTGTCAAAAGCATTTGATATACTCCCGTACTCACCTTCTTAGCACACTCTCAGATTTACACTTCTGTAATTCCATCCTTGCATGGTTCAAAGATTACCTCACAGGATGCCAACAAGCAGTCTCATGGCAGCAGACCCTATCGCACCTACTACCAGTTGAACTTGGAGTGCCTCAAGGCTCTATATTAGGCCCACTTCTATTCTCGATATTTAATAATAACTTTCACCTTGCAACCACTCATGCATCACTCATCCGATATGCAGATGACTTAACTGTGACATGTTCTGCACCCTCCCTACTAGAACTTCAGACACTAACTCAGAAAGCCTTTCAAGAAGGTGAGTCCTGGCTAACAAATGCTAATTTAACCTTAACCCCCCCAAAAAAAACTATTAATGTTCTCTCCTAACAAAATTGCTCCCTCCCATAACACTTTCTACATTACCTCCCATAACAGTACCTGCAATAACCCCCTCACAGCACACTAAACTACTGGGAATAGAAATTGACCATAAACTTAAATTTGATCTCTCAGACAGTAAAAAAGTACACAAAAAAACTTGGTACCCTACATAGAAACAAACACTATTTCACAACAAATACCAAAATAGCCATTGCCCAAACCCATCTACTCTTACCTTACTATATGCAGCCCCCATTCTCACTAACCTTAAGAAATCTGAATTACAAAAACGTGAAACCTGCTACAATAAAATAAGATTTGCCACAAATTCACCAGCTAGATCTCATCATTGCCAGGCACTCAAGCAGCTCAACTGGTTAGAACTTCCCCAACTCCTATACTACACACAACTCGCAATGGCCCAGAAAATCCTCTCAGAGCCTGAAAAAATACCCACCCTACAAACTCTTCTTAAACCCTATGCTACTGATAGACCTCTCCAATCCACCAACAGAAACCACATAAAAACTCATACATCCAAAAACCAAGCAGGAGATGCCCTCTTTTCAAACTACATAGGTAAACTCTGGAATGTCTTACCAACTAATCTTACCTCCCTGTCATCTCTAACAATATTTAAACCAACCTTAAAAAATATCTCCTTAGCAAATGGATCTGTCCTTGCACTACTCCTGGCTGATAACTATTCTGTCACCACAAGCATCACTGCAATTCCTTTCCTACCTCACACCTACCACTCTGCACAATCTACCATTGACATACTTAATAAGTAGAAAGTATATCACTAACTCTTGATTGTTCAATATTATCTTTAATAACATTTTGTAAATATTAAACTCGCTTTAATGTCTCCATATAGCACAGAACAAGCTAGGTGATATCTGCTACTACTATGATATAGAACCTCCTTCTGTGAGTCTTATTCAAAACATTTATAAAATGCCACTAATGACCTGCTGTTGATAGAACATTAGATCGATATTATTATATACATTATTGGTGCTTAGCCTTAATGATTTGTACAGGGACATCTATGTAATAGTTTAGAATATTACTACTTGATATTTCTTGACTTGTATTATACTTTTTGTGCCATATTTGTACACATTTTTGTTCCTTATTTTGTATTTTTATTGTAAATGGAGCGTTTCTTCCCAGGCATCTGCTGAAAATGGTCAGACTTTCCCAGTAAACAAATGTTAAATAAATAACTTCACCTCTCTGTCCCCACATCAGTAAATCAAGACAACCACAGCACCTGCCCCCTCTACTTATCTCTAGGGAGCAAGTCATCACTGCCCTCTCAAAGGCAAAAAAAAAAACAGCCTCCATGGGACCCGATAACATCCCAGGCTGCATCCTACATAAACTCAGGCAGGAACTTGCAGCACCATTAGACACCCTATTCAACCAAAGCCTGAGTACTGACTTCATCCCAGCCAAGTGGAGGACAACCAGTGTCATGCCTTTGCACAAAGGTGGGGTGTCCACTGATCCAGGAAATTATAGACCCATCAGCCTAACTAACCTGATCTGCAAGGCCATGGAATAGATTATCATGGACGTCATTATTAGCAGCCTCCAAACACTCAATCCCATACAGGTTGGTTTCATAAGGGGAGGTTATGCCTGTTACATTTAGTTGTCTTCTTTCATACAGTCACCAAAGCCATGGATGAGGAGAAGATGGTGCACACCGCCTACCCTGGCCTCGCCAAAGCCTTCAATACTATTCCCTACTCTGGTATAATAGATAAACTCACTCAACTAGGTGTCAATCCATACATTACCCGATGAGTAGCAAACTGTCTCACTCACAGAACCCACCTAGTCAAATTAGAGGAAGCCACCTCAAGCAGTAGACCTGTAATGAGTGGTGTACCCCAGGGATTGGTCTTGGTGCCTCTGTTGTTTGGGATATAATTTCCTGAGGTGCAGGCCCAAATCAGTGGACTATGGCTGACCAAGTTTACAGATGACTGCAAGCTGGGTGCTGTCATCAATTTCCCTAGTGATGTGGACATCCTCCAAGAGGGTCTTACCCAAACAAATGACTGGTGCCAGAAACATGGCCTCAAACTGAATGCCAAAATATGCATCATCATTCCCTTTGGGGAGAGTGATGTCCCCACAAATTATCACATTAATAACAAGGTCCTAAGCACACAATCATTCATGAGGGACTTGGGCACCCAGGTTGAGAGCAAACTGTCTTTTGACTACCATATTGCCTTTGTTGTATGGAAAGCTTTCAACATGGCCCATCTCATTAGTAAGGGTATTACATCCAGGGACAAGGAGGTCATAACAATTCTGTATTTTTCCCTTAGAAGACCCATTATTGAGTGCAATGCCCCTTTTAGCATGTACCTCACAAAGCACATGCAGCAACTGGAGAGACCACAGAGGTTCCTAACCAGGAGAATCCAGGGCCTCAAACATGTACCCTACACAGATAGGCTAAAACCCTGTCCCTCTACTCAGTCTCATACAGACTCCACACAAGGGCCTCAGGGCCAATAGCCTATTAATTTCCTATGATATCAATATATGCAAATAGGTTCATAGGTGTGTACTAGGCTAATGGCCCTGGAGCCTTTACAAACCTAGCCCATAGGATTACCCTGGCATCGTGCCACCCGACCTTAGTTCCTAGTGCCTCTGTCGAGTAGAGCCACTGGAGTGATCCCCGGGATGAATTTTCTATTTCCCATCCACTCATCAAGATTTCTCTTGAGGAGGGCCAGTGAGGTGCTCTGTTTGACATGTATGGGAAGTCTATTCCATAGCATGGTCAGTCTCTGGGTTATGAACCTGTCCTTACAGTATGTTCTGTTGATTGTGGTAATAAGGTTGAGGTCTCTGGAGCGTGTGGTGTGGAGGGATTGGGATTTCTTTAGATATAGCATTTTTAACAGTGCTGGGTCAGACATGGCTTTGTAAGTCAAGAAGAGATTGCCTCTAAGTAGATGATATGAGACAGAGAATAGTTGGAGTTTTTTGAGTCTGTCCATATAGGACAAGTGTTTAAGGCCTAGGATCCTCTTTGTGAAGTACTTTTGTGGCCTATTCAGTTGTTGCAGGTGTCTAGTGAGGTACATGCCAAATGGGGCATTGTACTCGATGACTGGCCTAATAAGGGAAGAGTAGAGGGAGCCAATGACCTCTTTCTTCCTGGATGCAAAATCCTTAGTAATGAGATGTGCCACATAGAAGGACTTTCTGACCACAGTGGCAATGTGGTGGTCAAAAGAGAGGTTGCTGTCGACCTGTGCTCCCAGATCTCTCATAACACCTTCTGTGTTCAGTGGACTACCATCGATGTGGTAATTCATGGGAACCAGGTTTTTCCCAAAGGGGATGATGACACATTTTTGGCACTGAGTTTAAGGCCATGGTTCTGACACCAGTCGTCAGTCTCGGTGAGGCCTTTCTGTAGGATGTCAACATCACTTGCGGAGTTAATAATAGCTCCCAACTTGCAACTGTCTGCGAACTTTGTCAGCCAGAGTCCCTTTGTGTTGGCCTGGACTTCAGAGATGTAGATACCAAACAGGAGAGGACCCAGGACTGAACCCTGTGGGACTCCACTCGTGACTGGTCAACAGTCTGAGTTGGAGTCAGCTCCTTTCACACTGTGGGTTCTATCTGTGAGCCAGTTTGCAACCCACCTAGTGATATAGGGGTTGATGCCTAGCCTAGTGAGTTTTTCTTTGATTCCTGAGTGGGGAATGGTATCAAAGGCCTTGGCCAGATCAAGGTAGGCTGTATAAACTACCTTGCCTTCATCCACAGCTCTGGTGACCATCTCAAAGAATTCAACCAAGTTGAGCAGGCATGATCTACCCTTTATAAAACCAAACTGTATGGGATCCAGAGTTTGAAGATTCCCTATATCCTTGTTTATTAGGTCCATGATGATGTGTTCCATAGCTTTGCATATCAGACTTGTCAGGACAATGGAGTGATTGTTCCCAGGGTCTGTAGTTACTCCTCCTTTGTGGAGAGGGATGACTGTAGCAGTGTCCCATTCAGTAGGGACAAAGCCTGAGGTGAGGCTGTGATTGAACAGGGCACACAGGTGAGGTGCCAGTTCACTCTGTAGTTCATGTAGAACACAGCCAGGGATATTGTCAGGTCCCATAAAAGTTGTATTCTTGGCCTTGGACAGTGCTGTTTTAACCTGTGCAGCAGTCATACTGAGTGCCTGGCAATCTACTGGTATTGTGATTGGTCCTTTGGGGGGAGAGGGGTAAAGTTGGCACTGAATCTGTCGGACAGTATATTGGCAATATCTGTTGGCTCAGTATAGGAGGTACTATTGTACAGTAGCTCAGAGCAAATCTGAGTATTGCTGTGGAGATTCTTTACATAACTGTATAAGGCCTTGTGGTTGACTTTAATATCTGCTGCAATTCTGTTTTCATAGCTAGCTTTAGAGAATTTGATGAGGGATCTCAACTTTTTGTTGTGGCTGATAAGGGAGTTTCAGTCTTGGGACTTCACCTTATTCTGCATCGGTTTCCTCCTTCTGTTGTACAGTTTGTTTTTTTGTTTTTGTGTACTGGGGAGCAGGAGCATAACCATTTTGAGAAAAGATGCAGTTTGAGGAATTTTTTAAAGGAGGCCAGGTTCTTGTTCTGAGTGAAGGGGGGAGCTTATTCCATGCCTTAGAGACATAATAGGAATACAACATTTGACCGGCAGGGAGCTTAGGTTTCTCTATGGATAGTAACATTTTGTTTTCGGACCTAAGGTGTCGGTTCAGATGGTACATGGTCAGTATGGAAGAGAGGGAAGGGCAGGTTTCTGGGTGGTAGATGAGTTTGTGGGCTGCAGTTAATTGTAAAAATGTGAGATAGTGTGGGGACTTTAGCCAATTTAGTTGATGCAGAGAGGAACAGTGATGGGTAGAATATTTAGCATTTGTGGCAAATTTAGAGACTTTGTTGTAGCAAGAGTCTAGTTTTGTTCTTAAGGAAGACTGTAGATTGGTGAGGATTGGAGCGCCATATAGAAGTGTATAAAAGCAGGAAGGATGAGGCCAGAGCTTCTTTTGCAGTGAGACTAAGAAAGTAATTGCGCCTATATAGGGCACCTAGGTTTTTTTTTTCCAAAACATTTTTATTTTGTTTTGTTAATAAACATGAACAAGTACACATTTCAAACATACAATATATATTATTTAACAACTATTTACATATCTACAGTCATCCATGACAGACATTTGTCTTATCCACGAATACTTGTCAATATTTATCTAATAAATTTTCCAGATTTTGCCATGCTATTCTTTTATGTGTTAGATGTTCTATAGCAAATGGTCTACATTTCTTTTTTATATACAGATTTTGCTAATGTAATAAACTCAACAAAGATAAGAGCTTGCTTATTTTTCTAATTCAATGTAATAATCTTTCTGGCAATTGCTAAATTGTCCAAAGAACGGGTAACTGATATTTGGAGACCACACTTGGGATAGGTATATTAAATAATATCAATGAACTAGTGATCTGACAATTATCAGACCACAACGCTTTTGTGAAATGTCTAAAATCTCTCCAATATTGTTTGATAGTTTTACATTCAATGAACATACAAACCCAGTTGGCTTACAGAAATTCACCATACCGCCAGCATTTACTTTCTTTACTTTTAGTTATGAGATCAATTTTGTGTGGGGTGTAGAAACTTCTATGAATAAATTTCCAGGTATATAATCTCCAATATAATGATGAAGAAGTGCCATATATTGATTTTAATAACTGTTTCTTATTTTCATTAGACAGAGGTTCACCATTAATCTTCATAGATTAATTCCAAAATTCTGAGTCAAAATAAAGCAAATCTTCTCTTAAGATTTTATATATAGGTGATATACTTAATTTATGTTCACTGTTCAATGAATTACACCATATAAATAATTGTATCAACCTTGGTATAGAAACAATTTCTAAATTAATTGATACTCTCATTTTATTTTCAATAAATTGTCATAATGAATGAACACAACCAATTATCTTGACAAATATCAAATCTGGCTAAAAGAGAGTTCATTGATTGGATGTTATTTTTATCTATAAATTGGTGCCAGAATTTTAAGTCACTCTCTTTGAGGTTCCGCATTTTATTTATATTGAAGGAATCTAAACAATCTGGTGTATAAGCTATGGGAAGTATAAGGAAAAATGATTGTTTAAAACTATAATTGCTATCCATTATGTTCTTAAAAATGTAACATATTTGATTTATACCATAAGAGAAATAGCTAAACCTCTTATTGTATAGGCAATATTCACAAAGAATCCAATAAACTTTGTTGATTCCGAATTATACCTTAAACTGTGTTTCTACATTTTTAGTAGCAGTTATATGAATCTCATGTAGTTGTTTCCAACTAGAAGTATATGATGACAGAATCCAATGTAATATTATATTGATTATAACAGATTTGGAGTATAGTTCTATATTAGGAAATCCAATCCCATTACTGTTTCAGGCTCTAACATGCCATTTCTAATCTATTCTTGGCTTTTGAGGAAACCAAAGAAATGTAAGTAACATGGAATCTAACTGTTTAAACATTTTTTTAGGTGGAGGTAAAATCAGTGATTGTGTATAAAATAAAATTTTGGGCAAGATAATCATTTTTATTAATGAGAGCCTGCCTTCCATAGTGAAAAACATTGAATTTAAGCTCTGAGATTTTCCCAACTTTATTTATAGCATTTATAATATATTGTAAAGAACCATCTATGTCACTAGATGTTAATAAATATCATCTGCAAATAACTGAACTTTTGGACAATAATCCTCATTTATATAGAATGCTTTTATGTTTGAATCATTTCTAATATATGAAGCAAACGGTTCCACTGATAATGAAAATAATAATGGGGACACTGGACATCCTTGTCTAGTTCCTTTAAGGATTCTTAATGGAAATGATAAACACAAACCAATTTTAACATATCCTTGTGATTCATTATATATTTTCATTATTAGGTTAGTAAAAATCTGAAGAAAAATTACATCCATCAAAAATTTTATGTAAATATGACCAACTAATGGAGCTGAACGCCTTATCTATAACTAAACTAATAAAAGCTGCTTCTTAGTTTTGTTTGCAATATCTATTAGAGGTAGTAACTTAATAATATCATCATGTAGAAAAATTTGTAAATAAATCCTGTTTGGTCATAATGTATTAAATTAGGTAAAATCATTATTTAGTCTCTTGGCCAGGCTGGACATAAAGTGTTTATAATCTATGTTTAATAATCATATAGGTCTATAGGATACAGAAGATTAGGGGTCCTTGCCTTGTTTCAGAATGGGAGAAATTATTGAGTAATTCTAAGATGGGGGGTTATTAAGTATTGTTTAATCATAGAGAAAGTATTTAATATCTTTATTATGTATTCTGGAAAAATTGTATACATTTCTGGGATTATCCTAATCCTAGGGCTTTATTGTCCTTCAAAATTTTGAATTGTTCTTTCACTTCTGCTAAAGTTATTTATTTATTTATTTATTTAGTATGTTCTTTGGTTGATTTGACATCTTAGTGTTTATATTTTCCTGTAGAAATGAATCTATAACATTATCTGTCTCTAAAGGTGAACATATATCATTGATTGATCTATAATGCTTCTAATATACCCCTTAAATCAGTTGTTCTTTTAACTGAGTTATTACTCTTATACTTAATTTCATTGATATGGTTTTGTTTACTAATTTGTTTGGGTCTGATAGCCAGTTTGTGTAAATATCTATGGTTTACAGAATAGGATTGTAATTTCTAAATATCTTTAATTTAATTTTGAAATTTCAATATGTATTGCTTTAGCGTTTAATTTTAGATTTAATTTTAACTTATGTATTTTGGTTTATAGTTCTTATTCCTGTGAAAGAAAAAAACGTTCGAACAGCCTCTATAATGCAAAATATGAACTACCCATATTTAGTTATGTTATCAAAACAGTGTATCCCCTTCAAAGCATTAATTTACAGTCATATTACATTTTTAAATTATTTATTTAATTTAAACAAGTTAAATCAGTTAGTCAGCCTGTCGACAGCTTCTATTACTTTTTTTATGTATAGATCTGCAGATTAACATATAATTTAATAAATGCTCATCATAAAATGAGCATTTCTTTCAAACATCAGAAAAACAGAATCCTTTTGTTAAAACTCCTCCTAATGACAATAGAAACAATGTTGATACAAAAAGCCGTATGCATTGTAATCCCAAAAGCATATTCAGTATATACTGCAGTGTTACCCCACCATTTGCACACATGAATATATTTACTTTAAGATACCATTTATTGCTGGTATCTCTGTATAACTATGTACCTCTAGTGGGTATATTTGTTATGTTAATTATAACCTTCTAATAATACCCATATAGTGAGAGAAATGTCAATTATAATCTTCTAATAATACCCTTATAGTGAGAGAGAAAAAAAATATCGCTTTCCCTTTACCTTGTTGAGGTTTCCTAGTAATAAACGAAATAATGGATATTGCAGCAAAATATTTACATTTAGTAGTGTCTTACTTATTTGTCCCTTAGTTTTTTATTTGCTCCTTCTTTGACAGTCCATCCATTCTTTGTTGCCTGTCTCTTCAAACTTTTGAGGACCATTCCATATCTTCTATATCAGCCAGTATGTTCTTCTTTTCAATAAAATCTAAGGCTTCTTGTAATGAACTGAAAATCTTCTTACCCTCTGGTAAAAATATTTTTATCCTGGCAGGAAAAAGTATTTGAGCCTTAATGTTAACATTTTTAAGAGATTTAATTAGAGGTATGCATTCTTTCCTTCTAGACATGACAGAAGACGTGTAATCATTGTCAAAACAATTGACTTTTTCTCTTATCTTAATAGCAGAGTTTGTCCATGCAAACTTAAATACCAAGTCTTTATCCTGGGAGGACAAAAATCTAACAATGATGGATCTGAGGTTAGGAGACATAGTAGTTGATATTGGTTTTGCTAAAGACTGGTGAGCCCGTTCAATTCCAAATGACAGAGATTCTGGCAAGTTCAATGCTGTAGACAACCAGTTGTTAAGAAATTGTATCAAATTATTGCCTTCTTCCTTCTCCGGTACTCTGTAAATTCTAATGTTGTTTCTCCTTGCTCTACTTTCAAGGTCTTCCACTTTTTCCATTAGTTTTGTATTCTGCTTCAAAAGAAATTCATTATGGTTTTCACTCTGTCAGTCTGCCATCCATATCAGTTACAGTTTCTTCAATAGAAGATATTTGTTCAGAATGTTTTTTAATCATCTCATTTAGAATGTCCAATTGCTTACTACAATCCTGTTTTATAATGTCCATTTTGTTCTCACGTTTGTCCATTTTTAGTGACGGTTCTTGAATATTTGATATTATAACTTGTAATTCCTTTTTCACCACACTTTCCTGATGTGAGTTCTTCGAGTTACTCATATTAGGATCTCTTGTAGAGAACTTCTTGACAGGAAAAAATAATAAAATCTTCTACTTCAGTACTATTTTTTGGAAAATAATAAAAGGCCTATATTAATATATCTTCTAATATTCTTTTGAATAGTTTTTTCCAAAAATTAAGTTAAATTTCCTGTCAGAATAATATATTCTAAGCAGAGGTAAAGTTCTGTGCTGCTAGCAGTTTGGCATCTTGACCATACCCCGGCACCTAGCTTTTGATGGTTTTTTTTATATTACTGTAGATGTGAAGGTTGAAAGTTAATTTGTCATCAATGATGACACCTAGTAATTTGGTGCTTGGGATGACTTCAATGATGGTGTTATTTTGGGAGTGAATGGCGAATAGTGATTTGTCTACAGAGCTGGATTTTGTGGGGGTAAATATTAAAAGTTTTGTTTTAATGGTATTGAGAGCGAGATGGTTCTGGGACATCCAGGTTCCAGTAGAAGTAAATGCTTCTTGGGTGAGATGCTGTAGAGTGGGGACAGATTTAGCAGAGCAAAGGATAGTTGAGTCATCTGCATACTGGATGCCAATAATATGGAAGAGAGAGAAATGAAAGTTATTGACAAATATGCTGAATAAGAGGGGTCCCAGTACTGAATCTTGGGGGACACCTATATTTGTAGATTTGAAAGGGGAAGAAGAATGTTGCCATTTAGTAGACTGCTGCCTGTTAATGAGATACTTGGTAAACCACTGTAGGGTACGGGAGATAGCTTGAGATTAGTGAGTTTTGTAAGCAGGAGAGAGTGTGATATAGTTTCAAATGCCTTTGATAGATCTAGGAATAATGCTGAGACTAAGGAACTAGCATCTCAAGCTCTATTTGCTGTGTTGAGGAAGGAAATGAGGACAGTGTTAGTATTATGTCCGGGCCTAAAGCCATGTTGCGTGAGAAAGAGGATTTGGTGTTGTATCTGGTGACTAAGGAGCTGAGTGTGAATACACTTCTCTAGAATTTTGGAGATTGGGGAGATAATGGCAATGGGATAGAAATTAGAGATGTCAGAGTTATTGCCACCTATGTGAAGTGGAAAGATAAATGCTTTTTTCCAGATATCAGGTATACAGGATTCCTGAATGGACCTGTTTAGGAGGATGGTGATAGAATATGCAATGGAGGAGGTTGAGAGTTGTAAGTATTCTACGGTTAGGTTGTCAGGGATGTTGGTACAGGGTTTGAGTTTGTAATGAAGTTTTTTTATAGTGGAGGTAGGTATGGGATGTTAGTGTGAAAGAAGGTAGAGGATTTGTAGGGGTGTGCAAAGGTGGAGTACCTGGTGAGTGGTGGTAATTTTTTTATGGTGTCAATGAAGTACGTGTTAAAGAGGGAGACTATCTCAGGGGGTGTTTTTTCAGGGTTTGAACATGGATTGTTGTTACTTTCAAGGTGGAGTAGGGAGTTGATTGCTCCCCAAAAATTCTTGGGGTTTGGTTTATGTTGGTCTTGGATAACCTGGAATTATTCTTTTTTTTTTTTATAAATAGATGTTTAGCCTGATTGCAAAGTTGTTTATACTGACTGAGGTTAGACAATGTTTTGTTCTTTTGCCAGGCTTTCCAGTCTTTGTCCCTAGAGGACATAACTTGCTTTATAGACTTTGTAAGCCAAATTGCATGTTTTGAATTGCTCCTTTTTAACCGAAGTGGGGCAAGACTATTTAGGATCCTAAGAAATGTAGAATTAAAGAATTCTACAGCTTCATTGAGTGGGAGAAGTTTTAGTGGGCTTCAGTTAATGTTTTGCAGGATGTCATTGAAGGTGTTTGGGGAGACGTGGGACAGATCTCTGGTGCATCTATGTCGGTATAAGTTTGGGATGGAGGTGGGCTTATGTATTATGAATGCTGGAGAGTAATCACTAATACTATTTGGGAGAGTCTCTGAGGAGGTAATTGTTTCTGGGTCAGAGACCAAGATCCAATCCAAGATTGAGCCTTTGTTTTCTTTGATGTAGATTAGCTGAGTATAGATGTGAAGGTTAATATCAGCAGAGGGGTTATTAGTGGAAATATCTAGTCAGTTAATATTAATGTTGCCTAAGATGATGGTTTTATTTTTTATATTGTTTGTTGTCCAGGCAAGGATTTCTTCAAGAATGGGAGTATTTTTGGGTGGGGGATGTATATGACAATTATGCAAAGGCTTTTGCAGTTGTTAAGTTTTAGGAAGGTTATCAGTAGCTCTGCTGTGGAGAACTGGGGAATTGGCTTTGAATATGGGATTACTGTAAAGGAGCTAGGAAATAATAAGGTGAAGCCACCACCTTTTTTATGTAGTCTATCATATCTAAGGCAGGATTAGTTTGGGGGTAGAAATTCTGAGTCTTTGATATATGGTTTTAGCCAGATTTCAGTGATAGCAGTAAAGTCTGGTTTGCATTGATTTAGCTATGCGTGCAGTTGGGGAATTTTGTTTCTAATGCTTTGGAGATTAATTGTGGTAAAGTTTAAGGATTTTGTAGAGGTAAGAGAATTAGCAGTGGGAAGAGAAGGGCCACAGTTGGGATGTATGTCACCACAAAGGACTAATTCACTGAGAACAGGGAACTAGGTGGTTAGAGACTTCTTTTTAGGTAACTGACATACTTGAAGTTGTGGTTGTAAGGATGGTTGTGGTTTGGGGAGAGGATGATTAGTTTCTTTGGTAATATTAAGTCTGTACTACACAGAATGGAGCAAATGGCAGAGTAGCTGGGGAGGTTGTTTGTGTGGATTGATGTGGATGGGGATGGTGTAAGAGGTGTGTAATCTGTGAAAAATTATAGTTTTAGAAGATGAGAGAGGTAGATAGTAAGTGAAAAAAGAAAGATGTTGAGTGTAAAAGTCATATCTGAGTAATGTTGAAATAAAAGAGGTTTTGATAATAGTTGTGGTGTGTGATTGAGGATGGGGGAGGTATAGTAAAATGGAGGGAGTGGAGAGACAAGGAAGAGACTCGTACATCTGGGTTATCAGGGAGGACAGTTGTAAAGTGTGGGGTTAGAGGAAGGATGTGGAGTGTGGGAGGACAGAGGATTGGGTCTAGGGAGAGAGGATGGGGTGGGGAGTATGCAGCTAATGAAGAAGGGTATGTGTTTGATGGACTGATGTGATCCGTGGGAAGAGTGTGGATATTCAGGTCTGTGACTGGAGGATGGATGGATAGGTGGGGACGAGGATAGCTATAAATGTAATGGGAGTGAGGGTGGGTGGAAATAGAGGTAGGGTAGAGGAGGGGAGTGGAGTGAGCCTGAAGGGTGAACAGACTGGGTTTAGTCTGGAACTGTAAATTATCTCAGCAAAAAACAATCAGTTGCCGAGACAAGATATTAACTCAGATGTCTGCGGTAAGGAGTTTAGTAACCAGAGGTTGTACAGCATGCTTAGCACACACTGAATTCAGATGCAGGAGTTGGAATGCTAGAGCTTGGGAGCGCTATTAGAGCAGGGCTTTAATATATTCAGCAGACCCTATAAAAAACTGATTACCGTGAGCAGAAAAATGGGAAGAAAAAAAGGGGGGGCAGAGTAGTTCAGGGGATGTGCGATTAGAGGTTGGAGTTACAAATTCGCATCAACATATTACATACAGTTTGGCTAGGAGGCTAACACATACATTTACCTTTTTTATGTTTTCTTTGCAGGCGTTAAGCAGACAAACGTCATTCCCATTGGCTATACAAGCCTCTAACTCTTCCAATTTATTATTTAGACTATGAGCATTTAACAAAAGGTATTTCAAGCTTACACTATTATTATTTGTTCACAGTTGATAACTAAACACTGTTTTTTATCAATTTAGTTAGCTGGGTACTAAATATCCTATTACCTAAAAGTTACTTAAATGCAGTATGTCATTGCAATAAACTTGATTTTATTTTCAAACATCTCCTAAAGATAAATTACTTGGATAGAATTATATAGAGATTTACACCTTATCCAACTGGTAAATTACTTTACTGCCTAATCACCCCCTGAAAATTTGGAGTTGGGAGAATATGACAAAAACAGCTTACATTTGTACTGTTAACTCAAGTCTGTAATTCCATTTACACCATTAGTTTTTCTACATCATTATACCCACTTAAAACAATGACCACATCATATCTCACACCTTTTATATATAGTTTTTAATACCATGTTTTATGTTTTCCAGATTACTAGCTCATACATGAAACTGTAATTAGTTTCCTATTTCTTCTAGGAATAATATTCCTTATACTTCATAGCAATGAATCATCAATTATTCACAACAACACTGATAATGATTACTGTATTTTAATAACTCTTATGAAACTGAACTCCTTATTGGTAGAGTTGGTCACTGAGGTAAATAAATTAAATCCTATGCCCCTACAATGCCACTTATTACAAATCTGACTTCAAAAATCATCAATTTAGTACCGTTCTAGCTCACTCCAGAGCCATTTTTACTATAAAGAACTTCAGAAGTGTGACAAAACTGATTTGTTATTGTGTTAATCATTGGAGGGAAAAAAAACTACCTTCTTTAAGACTCAAATCTTCATTCAATATTTTATCTTTTAATTCAGTATCCCCTTCATCCTTGGAGTTTTAGCTACATATTTAGTAGTTCATCCTGCAGTTACTGCCCTGAACATCTACTTCCTTATTTGAAAAGATACTGATTTACTGATGGTAAATTCTTATTATCAACCTGAGTTAACCCACAGCTTTGAGTTCCTACAGTCTGAACAACTGAATTTACTAAAGTTTTTTTTTTTTGGAAAAAGATATGTCTGTTTTCCTTCTGCTGGTCCAACTTCACAGAATATTTATTATAATACTCATTACTTTCACTAAAGTTTTCTGTAGTAATTCCATACATTAGGCAATCCAAACATTTTTATAAATATTCCATTGATAAGTCAATGAACAAAATTCATCCATAATTTCAATTAGACCAATTATTTCAAAAACAACCAAAACAAAAGTATATTACTTACACGTAACTCAAGCAAACTGCCCATGTTATCTCTTGTGTCCTTAAAAGGACATACAAGAGAGAAAAATGTAAAATAAGCTGTCAAAAAATATCAAGCAGATTTCTCCAGTCCTTTCACTCCAAACTCACATTGGCTCATAAACTGTGCTCTTTGTATTGATGTAAACATTGAGCTTTAAAGACACCCCCCCTTACTAGCTGCACCTTCAAAATCTAGCTGCTTGTAGGTTATAAAAATACAAGCAAACTGCCCAGGTTATCTTCTGTATCCTTAAAAGGACATTTGAAAAAAAATTATAACTGTCAAAAAATAAGAGGCAACTTTCTCTAGTCCTTTCATGCCACCACTAAATATGACAGCTGTTAATTAGCTGAGTGGAGCACAGTGGCCAAATGCTGTTATAAAAGACATTCTCCATGAAAGAAGAAAGACAACTATTGTCCAAATAATTCAGAAGGATTAACTACAGTAAACTGAGAGTTGAAAAATAAAATCTACAAAGATACAGAAAGCCTGGACCATTTTCAGTGGTTAGTGTAAAATACAACTGAACATATGATGGAGGGAATGACATAGAAATGGCTGGACTCACAACCAAAAAAATGACACAGAAATCAGGCCTTCTGAACAAAATATTATAAAAATCTGTCTGTAAGGAGAGTATCCCTGAGGAATCAGATGGCACGAGTTTTATATTCACCATACACACAGTAGATCTGGACAGCTGAAAGTTTTAGAGGTGTGGGGAAAGCATGGTACACTATACCTGAACAAGCAAATAGATTTTGGAATATACCAATGGGAAATAATATAATTTGTAAAAAAGCCCTCAAAATACACATGGGCTGAATTAATTCACTGATTATTTTACCTAGTATCAGTTGAAAACAAAGAAAGAAAGCCAAGACAAGGTGGTAGAAAAAGTACCTTTAATATGATATTGTTATGCAGTTATTCAGTTGGAAACATCTGAGCTTATTTAAAACGCAGGTTTATATTAATATGGAAGACAGTCAATCATATATACAATACGCACAGTTTGCAAGAATGTAACATTTTTAATCATAAAACACATCTGAGCAAATGAAATAAAAGGAAAAGCATTTTGTCTGAATATCAAAGCTAAGAATTGCAAATACTTACAATGTTGCTGGAAGGAAGGGACTGCAGTCCCCAAAACTGGAGAGAAAGAACACATTTTATGAGGAGCTGACAAATAGGCTGACTAATTGCAGGAAGACTTCTCACAGTCACATATTTGGGTATCTCCTCGATTTGCTGAGAAGTCTGACACTGTATTCAGTTTTAATTTGGATGTAAGTTGCTTGAAAGGAAAAATTATGTTGCAGCTAGTTGCTGCAAAGGGAAAAAATTGTTCTATCCTGTTTATGCATGACATTACAGTGGTGTATGCCAACTGTAGCAGAGTGATTGGAGCATTGATAGGAACAGACATCACTTTCAGGTTGTCATGTTTGTACCTGTGTTGTGGTTCCCAAATTCCAAGTAGTTTGACAGCTTGGGAGACAGCACCCAAAGCAAAGTTTGAAGCTTCTGTGCCCACTGTCTGAGAAGGACTGCAAGGAAAGAAGGGGATTCATATGTTGCATAAAACTTATTTGACTAACCAAATCTTTACAGCAACCGAGGGATCTTTACTATTAGGATCCGATCCTTCGGCTGCTGTGTGTATCTGGCCCCAGCATCTCCAACACTGTTTGAACCTTCTATCCTACACTAAACTTGAACATACCTACCTGTGAAAGGACCCCTGCAGACCAAATCCATTCAAGACTACTATAGCATAAAGATTTGCTGTCCTGCTTAATGAACCCTGTTCACTAGGAGGCAAGAAAGTTTGAACCTTCTATCCTACACTAAACTTGAACATACCTACCTGTGAAAGGACTCCCTGCAGACCAAATCCATTCAAGACAACTATAGCATAAAGACTTGCTGTCCTGCTTAATGAACCCTGTTCATTAGGAGGCAAGAAAGTATGTGTTAAAAGTGGTAATATTTAAACACTTGCTTAATATCTAGTGTACATACTTGATACCTTAGCCAGGATACACAGCAGCCATTCTCTCTCCTCTCTACTCCCTAGCATTTAGATCCTTATCACTTCTGTGCTGTCTCCTGAAACTATCCTTAAGAGTCTTCCCCAACCCTGATATATCTCTCTGCTCACTTGCCTCTGTTGTTATAACTCTGACCACTACATGGCATTCTAAACTAGGACAGTACGTAACTCTTCCTTTCTTCCCTGATCTCCAAAGTTTTCTTTTTATTAATGTTTCTGTCCTAGGCTTGTGAACTGTCTTTCTCCTGCTCCTTACTGCTCACTTTGCCCAGCTTCCACTTACCTTCACAACCAATATTACCTATCCCTCTTGAACTAATCTCTCTCAACTAAGGAACTCTGTTACCAACTGCTTACTGATAGTTTTTGGCTGACTGGCTCACTTACCTGTCTGAGCTTGGCTTAGCCCCTCAATCTATCTGCCCCATAACATACTCTCTGCCTTTACCCATATTATCTGCTCCAACCTCTGCCAGTACCTGCCCCCTTTCTTTACTCCCTCCTACCTTAGTACCTCCCCTTCACTTCCCACTTAGAACCCTGTTTGCACCAACTTGGTTCCCTCTCCCCACCCCCATTATAGTATAGTTTGTTATCTGTGACTAGTGTAATTTAATAGCCCCTCCTAATCTTTTTGCACTCCTCTCCCCTCCCCTCCCACCTCACTTCCTCTCTACTCCTATAAAACCCGTCTATCTGGCAAGCCACCATCTTTACTATTAGGATCCGATCCCTTGGCTGCTCTGTGTATCTGGCCCCAGCGTCTCCACTGTAAGTTGCTGTGTGATATAACTGCATAATCTGTATGGTTTTTGCCTTGTTCTTGGATATTAGAACTTAACTGATATGTAGCTTATGGTGTAATAACCATTTTGCAATCTGTTTCATGTTTTTGTAAGGGATATCTTAAGTTGTTGTGTGATATAACTGCATAATCTGTATGTTTTTTGCCTTGTTTTTGGATATTAGAACTTAAATGATATGCAGTGTACGGTGTAATAACCATATTGCAATCTGTTTCATGTTTTTATAAGGGATATCTGCACTAACTACTGGGCGTACCACGTGGCGTTGTAGTAGTCTACCTAGCACCTGTGTGTACGAGCTCAGGTCCATTAGTTGTCTAATACAGCCTTATAGTAAGTTCGAATCACCTTGGTTCTTGTGTTAAACAGTGCTGCATGCTCCTACAACCGAACAAGCCTGTTCGCAAGGTTCCTGTGTCAACTGCGTAGTTTTGCTCTATCAACCGTAACAGGTTATGTGCGTTCTGATGCGTGGTTTTACCCACTTTACTACGCTTTGTATTTCCCTAGTACTTGCGTTTGACTTGTGGCTTGCCCCCTATAATTACATGTGTCTTCCCAAACAATTCTAACCCATTAATCCCCACTTGTCCATTAGCTAAAAATAAAAAAAATGGGTGTTCAAATGTTGCCATCTAATTAACATAGCTACCCAGTGTAGTATTGTAACTATCGAAACTCTGTGCACTATTCTTGCTTTCCAACTAGGAAAGCTGTTTATTTGTGATATAACTGCATAATTTGTATGGGTTTTGCCTTGTTTTCTGGATATTATTTGCTCCGTTCTATCTTGCAAACACCTGACAACAGCGTGCTTAACCCAAAGGTTTAGGAGCGCTCTAAAATAGTCCCTAGTACTGGCGTTTGACTCATGCTTCACCCCCTATAAATCTTTGTCTTACCCAAACAATTCTAACCCAGCAACCCCCACTCGTACAATTTAACTGAAAGATAGTGTTTAAATGTTGCTATCTACTTATCAAAGCTATGCAGTGTAGTACAGTAACTTATGCAACACTGTGTAATTACTCTTGCCTTCCAACAAGGAACGCTGTTTATTGCTCTGCTCTATCTAACGAATGCTAGACAACAGCGTGCTTACCCAAAGGTGAAGGAGGACTACACAGTTGTCTTAGTCTGTGAGCAATTTCATCTGTTGTTCTCCTTTCATGGTAAGCTATTCTGTAGCTCTAATCCATCTAGTGAATGCTAGACAATAGTGTTTTTTCGACCACAAGTGCAGGAATGCAGCAAATTTGTCTCTGTCCGTGGGCGATAGAACTAATGCTTCAGCTCCTCGGCTAATAGCATAACGGCTTATATTTTCTTTGGCTGCAGGGCTTAACAGGTCCCAGCTTCCAAGTCTGCTTGCATCAGTGCTTAGGCCAGTATTATGAACATGCTCAAAAGCCTAGTAGTATCTGCCAAACTGTAATACAGCACTGTAAAATCTCCAAAAGAACACAGCCTCCCCTCTTAACCTCTTATATGCTAGTCTTTCACTATCTTGGGCACATGGCTTAAAATTGTCCTGCTCAAATGCTAGCTTGGTAAGTTGCTCAAGCAGAGACTGTCCATATATCATTCTCATTAGCTTCTCTTATAATTAACTACCTTAGCTTACTCCTCCCTCCTCTCAGAACTTAGCTCCATTTGGTTGTATTCTTTTTAATATTACCTAGCTTAACTATTGCATACTGCTGAAGACCTTTCTCTATTTTGTATGATTACTGTGTACCTTTTTCTAGCTTGAATATATGTTGGGATGCTTTCCATCTGCTAACCTTACAGTGAATATTTTCTAATGTCTACTTGAAAAGATGTCGGTATGCTTTGCTTTCTATCTATATATGTTGCTATGAATATTTTTCAACTGTTTGTATGAACTCAAGTGTACTGAGTACTACCACTACTGTATTTACTACCTGTTAGCTTGCTTGACCTGTATGCTTGTCTGCACTACCCTATTCTGAATATCTCTTTCTTACCCTTTAACTTTTTTTTCCCCTTGTCCCCACTGTTCTTAGGTTTGAACCTTCTATACTACACTAAACTTGAACATACCTACCTGTGAAAGGACTCCCTGCAGACCAAATCCATTCAAGACTACTATAGCTTAAAGACTTGCTGTCCTGCTTAATGAACCCTATTCACTAGGAGGCAAGAAAGTATGTGTTAAAAGTGGTAATATTTAAACACTTGCTTAATATCTAGTGTACATACTTTATGCTACCTTAGCCAGGATACCCAGCAGCCATTCTCTCTCCTCTCTACTCCCTAGCATTTAGATCCTTATCACTTCTGTGCTGTCTCCTGAAACTATCCTTAAGAGTCTTCCCCAACCCTGATATATCTCTCTGCTCACTTGCCTCTGCTGTTATAACTCTAACTGACCACTAGATGGCATTCTAAACTAGGACAGTACGTAACTCTTCCTTTTTTCCCTGATCTCCAAAGTTTTCTTTTTATTAATGTTTCTGTCCTAGGCTTGTGAACTGTCTTTCTGCCCTATCCCTATCTGCTACTTACTGCTCACTTTACCCTGCTACCACTTACCTTCATGACCAATATTACCTATCCCCCTTGAACTAATCTGTCTCAACTAAGGAACTCAGTTGCCAACTGCTTACTGATAGTTTTTGGCTGACTGGCTTACTTACCTGTCTGTACCTGCTCCGTTCGCCATGCGGGCTCACTACACTCCCCTACCCTGCCCCCAAATCTCACCCACCCCCAGCATGTCTACTCTGATACCTAACAAACACCTCCTATCAAACCTACTATCCAATCACAGCCCTCTTCAAATTATCCCTCCCCCTCATTTTTTCTTCAATCCACTGTCCATTCACAGTCCTCCTACAACTAGCCCTCCCCCTTATTCACCCATCAGAGGATACTCTGCCTCTCTCTCCCCTCTCAATACTACTCCTCCCACTACAATTTCCTATACCCCCATACACTCAGTCTTCCATTGTCCTTGCCTACAATATCTAACTCTCTCCAGTCACTCTAGACCTTCCCTTCCTAACTAGCACACCACATTATTCTTCTTTTCACTGTACACTACCCTACCTATCCCAACATGCCCTATCAACTCCCCTTAACTATCCAACTCCACAGCTCCATTCTCATCTTACTAATACCTTTGTATCTTGCTACTTCTTACTCCCATAAAGCCCCTCCATTCCTCCCTCCTACTCAAACTATCCCTAACCCTCAACTACAACCTCTCCAACACTCTCACTTTCACTCCATATCCTCCTCCCTTATTCCACCCAACCTATTGCATCTTTTTCATCCAAAACTATTCTCTGCCTCAACTAAAACTCTCTCTCTCTGAAACTTCTGCTAAACCCTAACAAATACCCACTATATAAACCTTACAGACCAAAACTTATCACCTACAATGTCCTAGCCTTATCTGGAGACATTCATCCTAACCCTGGCCCTTGCCTCAGCACAAACCATTCTATCCCTGCACCCTCTTCCTCACCTACAACAAATAACACTCCCCACCCTTTCTCTTCTCCTCCCACTTCTCCTCTTAGCACTCTAAAGATCTTCACTATCAATGCCCAGAGCCTTAACAACAAAGGTCACCATGTAAAAGCCTGGATTAATCACAATCAACCCGACATCCTAGCCATCTCTGAAACTTGGCTAAAACCCCATATTACTGACTCAGAAATCTTGCCTCCTGGTTACAACATCCTCAGAAGTGACCATGTAAACAAAAAAGGTGGAGGCTCTGCTCTAATTTACTCCAATCTTCTCTCTCTAATTCCTCTTCAAATCCCTACCCCTCAGTTCAAAAAGTCTGAAACCACAGCAAGCCTCCTCTGATTAAATAAACATAAAAATATCTGCTTCATTTCCTTATACATCTCTCCAGGCAACAATATCTCCACCCTTGAAGATATTCTATACTGGGCCTCAACTGAAATAAAATATGAAACCTATATTCTAGGCAATGTCAATATCAACTGGAATAAAATCAACACACCATCCCCCTCACTTTCCATTAACCTTTTCAACTTCACCCAAGTAATTTCTTCAATAACTCGCCCTAACAAAAATCACCCCCCAGGGTCCATCTTAGATTAGATTCTAGTCTCCCATCTAAACAAGATCACTCTCTGTGGCTCTATCCCTGACACCTTCAGTGACCATCTCCCTGCCTTCATCCATCGATCAAGTAGTTCCATCCAACACCAACATCTCTACATTCAAAATCGTAACCTCAGCAACTTCAACCCCTTAATTTTTTCTAACATCTTTAAACAAATTAACTGGCAACCTCTAAACACCCTCCCACTCGACAATGCTGTTGAGCATTTTAACTCTATCTTCCTAGATACTCAACTCACTAGCCCCACTAAGAAATAAACGAATCAAAACTAATTCTGCACCATGGCTGACCAAAGAAACTAAACAAATTATGCGTCACAGAGACAAATCCTGGAAGCTCTATCAGAAAAATAAACTGTCTTCTACCTTACTCCTATATACCCAACTCCACAATCAATTAAAAAAACTTATTACCAAGAACAAAAACAACTACTATAATAAACTTCAATCCAATAACAATAAAAACCCAAAACAATTTTGGAAATCAGTCAACTCCCTACTTCATTCTGGATCTCAAAACAACCCTTGCCCTGACCCTAATCTATCTGACAGTGAACTGAGCTCTCAGTTCAACACCTTCTTTACTGAATCCATCGCTAAGCTAACCAAAACATTCCCTAATAATAACCCACCTAACTCCCTCTGCACATCACCCAACAACCCAAACAACAATCCCCTCAATTTCCATCTCAAACCTGTTTCCACAACATCTATAAAAAAGCTTCTATCCAAGCTAAAGCCATGCTCTAATGCCCCAGACAACATTCCCTCGTTTCCTCAAACATGCAGCTGAAGGAATCGCTGTCCCAATTAGTATTCTGATTAACAGATCCATAAATGAGTCATACATTCCAAAATTCTGGCACTCAGCCTACATTCTACCTCTTCACAAAGGAGGCAAAAACACTACTATTTCTAACTTCCGCCCTATCGCCCTACTCTCTCCAATATCTAAAATTCTAGAAAAATGTGTCCACCACCAACTTTTACCTTATCTAATTCAGAATCACCGGCTAACACCCCCCCAGCACGGCTTCCGTCATGGCCACAGTACCATAACTGCCCTACTATCCTTCCTAGAAACTGTCAATCAAGCACGAGACTCTGGACTCATTGTATCCACAGTACTGCTAGATCTTTCAAAAGCCTTTGACACCATCTCCCACACACACTTTCTTCATCATCTGGCTAATCTCAATCTCTCCCCAAATACTCTATCCTGGTTCTCCAGTTATCTATCTGATAGATCTCAAGCAGTCAAATGGAAGAACTCTTTCTCTTCCTTCCTGCCTACACCTACTGGCATTCCTCAGGGGTCCATCCTTGGACCCATGCTTTTCAACATCTTTATAAATAACCTTCACACCTTCATCCCTGACACCACAGTCATCCAATATGCTGATGACTCTACCTTGATCTGTTCTGCCCCAAACTTTCCTGAACTACTGACCAAAACCCAATTAGCCTTTACTACTACAAAGAACTGGATGTACCAAAATCACCTTTCTCTCAACTCCAGTAAATCCAAAATACTAATTTTTGTCCCCTCCAAGATTTCCTCTTTGGACAAAAACACTTTCAATGTCCTAAGCCAAACTAACACTGCCATTGAAGTGGTTCCCTCTGCAAAACTCCTTGGCATTACCATAGATGAATACCTCAAATTTGATCTTCACATTCAACAAAACATAAAGAAAACCCACCAAACGCTAGGCATGCTATATAGGACCAATTATTTTCTTTCCAACTCCACTAGGCATACTTTGGCAATCACCTACCTCCTCCCTTCCCTTCTATATGGAGCCCCTCTTCAAACCAATTTGTCTGTTACCAACACCTTGCTATAATAAGAGCTCTAAATTTGCAACTAAATCCAAAACATCAACTCACCACTGCCTCAGCCTACATTCTCTGAACTGGTTAGAATTGCCTAACCACCTAGACTATCTACAACTAACCACCGCTCACAAACTAATATTCTCCCCGGATAAATGCCCAGCCTTAAAGGACATCCTTCCTCCATATATCCCTAACAGATCACTGAGATCTGAGCACCAAAACCTAATCTCCATTCCCAAACCCAAGCGACCCACTGGCCAGCTTTTACTATCCTTCTCTCTAGGTAAAAAATGGAACTCTCTGCCTCCTTCTCTTAGGACTATGCCCAAAACCGAATCCTTCAAGAGCCAACTTTTTCTTCACCTATCTTCCAAATGGAAATGCTCCTGCTTTCACCCCACATAAATTCTAGGGACTCCCCACTAAGCTCCCCTTACTCCATCTCCACTATACTCTCATTCTTATTCTTATTACTCAAAAGATGTAGAACCAGCAGACTTTAACTGACTCCTAACATGTAAACATTGTTTCATCAAAAAAAAAAAAAAAAAACCTGCAGTCAAGTTGTTAAACTGTCTCATAATGTATATTATGTCTCGAATGTATGAATCCAATTCTTATATTTTCACTTGTAACCTTTATTTGTATTTTTCAAACCTATATATTGTATGGTATTTCACTTTGCAACCTTTATTCTTCATCTTGTATCCTATTTTGTATTAAATTGTTCGTGGAGCTTTTCTCCCCGGGCCTCCACTGAAAATGGGCACTTCTTGGCCCAATGGACTTCCCTGGTAATCAAACTGATAATAAATAAATAAATAAATAAATAATAAGTTCCTTCTTTACAAAGTTGAGAACTAGAATTGGGAGAAATAGAAGTTGAAAATGTTGAGCCGAACCAGACTTGTATAAACACCGGATCTTTCTCATTTGAAGTCTGGCATGAGGAATCATCAGGATGGAAGAGGTCAAGAAACCTATGGCTCTTATAAATTCTTGCAGTACCCATTTTCTGTAAAGAAAGATAAAGTACAGCTGATCTGAATCTTTTCTATAGGAAAAAGGTAGTCATAAATTAAGTGTCTCAAAGAAATTCTAGGAGAAAGTACAGTTGTGTTAGGACTTAACATAACATTAGATGTCTTACTGATCACTGCTGCTGTATTCCAAACATATTTGTTTTCACCACTGATGTCCAGCTGGTGTACCAAAGCCTAAACCTTCCATTAGCCATATGTCCAACATATGACCTCAGTCCATGAGGATAAGAGTACATAAGCGGATGTATGAATGTAAATCCTCAGACTATCTCCGAGCCAGCAGTCTGAAGATATCTTGGAAGAAAGTGGTCAGCTAGGATGGGAAAAAAAGGAGAAAAGAAAGGTACCCTCAGTCCTACAGGCTGCCAACCAGGGCAGAAGAGTAAAAGGAAGGATGCAATAGTGAACTACTGTCATGGTAAGTTCTTACTCAACTGTACTGTGTCCTGACTGAAATTGTGATTGCTATATTCCAAACAGATGGGTGATTTACAAAGTGAGTAAAAGGCTGGATGGCTGAGAATTGTCAAAACTAATAGGGCAGAATTGGATATGGAAAATGCATTTACCTTGTAATGCTCAGTGAAAGTGTACACTGAAGACCAGGTAGCTGCTTCCAAAATTAGTCTGGAATACAGCTTCTTATATAAAACTCCAGAAATGGCCACTGATCTATTACAGTGAAACTTTGGGAAAGAGAACAATATTTGCCATTGTAAGTGTTGCATAAAGACATGGACTTAGAAATCCAGCTACCAACAATCTGTTTGGATATTGGCTGACCCAGCTTAGAGTCCAGAAAGGAAACAGTTGGTCTGACTTACAAACAGACTTAAGTTTTTTCCAGGTAAAATCTGAGTGATCTGTGTATGTGCAGAGAATATTGAATTCTTTCTCCCATGTTCTGTTGGTTGGGAAAGAAAGTAGGCAGGATGATGTCCTGACTGAGGAACATTTCATTTATCACTTTAGGCATGAAGGAATGATTAACCCTCAGGGACATTCTGTTCATATGGAAAATAAGGAGGGATAGCCATGAGTACTTGGAGCTCTGAGACCCGTGTAGCTGAAATGAGCGCAACCGACAAAATAGTTTTCCAGGTGCAGAATGAGAGTGGAGGATTTCTCACAGGGTTTAACTGCAGAAACCCTTTCAAAAACTGTTTGACCTCAAGCTTGGACATAATAGGAGGGTTAAGGGGAAGGCAGAATGAAATGGATGAATGGTGGGCTTTAGCAGACGCATATATCAAAATGGCTTATATCAGCTCACACAAATAAGATAAAAAAGGAACCTCACATTTTATTGGCTCCAGATTTTTAGCTTGACATCAGATTTAAAATCTCTTCCATTTGGCTATGTAGGATTTTTGGCTGGTCTGTCTCCTTGGCTCCTGGGGAACCCAAAGCATGTCATCAGAAAAATGGTGTCTGGAAGGATTCAGAACCAAGTAATCTTCGTGATATCCCTGAAGTCTCAAACAACCCAATAAACAAGTATAGTGGGTCCAAAAGCAAAATAGTGGATTGAAAATCTTCCACACAGAGAAGTTTCTTACTCTTGAAAGATTCAGAATCCTATCATCCATGGGATTAAGTTGAGGAAAATAGGTTAGGGTGAAGCAAAGAACCCTTTGGTTGTGCAATCAAGTCTATTTTGTGGGGTAATGTGTAGTGATTGCCCCTGGCTAAGAGAATTCGTTTTTTTCCTTTTTGGATTTTGAATACAATTTTTGGAAGCAGATGTAGTGGTGGGAAAGCATAACAAAACCTTCTTATAGGTTCATAGGTTGGTACTAGTCTATTGGCCCTAGGGCCTATACAAGCCTATCCATAGCAATTCCCTGGATATTTCTTCCCACAATATTTACTTCTCTGGACCCCTGTCTAGCAGGGCAACTGACATGATCCCCAGGGTGAATTTCCTATCTCCCATCCAATCATCAAGGTTCCTTTTGAAGAGGGCCAAGGAGGTGCTCTGCTTGACATGTATGGACAGTCTATTCCAGAGTATAGGGAGTCTCTGGGTCAGGAACCTATCCCTCCGGCATGTTTTGTTCATTGTGATGACAAGGTTTAGATCCCTGGACCGTGTGGCTCTGAGGGATTGGGATTTCTTTAAGTGGAGCATGTCCAACAGCTCAGGGTTTGACATGGCCTTGTAATGTTAAGCAGAGATCACCTCTGAGTAAACGATATGCCACAGAGTATAGCTGGAGTTTTTTTAGATGGTCAGCATATGGCATCTGCTTTAGGCCTGTGATTCTTTTAGTGAGGTATTTCTGTGGCCTTTCCAGCTGTTGCAGATGTCTTGTGAGGTACATACCAAATGGGGCATTATACTCTATAATGGGTCTAATGAGGGATGAGTACAGAGGGACAATGACCTCCTTTTTTCTGAATGAAAAGCCCTTAGTGATGAGGTGTGCCACATAGAAGGATTTCCTGACTGTTGTGGTGATGTGGTTATTGAAAGTGAGACCATTGTCCACCTGAGTCCCTAAGTCTCTCATCACACTTTCGATGTTTAGTGTACTGCCACCTATGTGGTAATTCATGGGTACATGTTTTTTTCCCAAAGGGGATAACTATACATTTTTAGCATTAAGATTGAGCCCATGGCTCTGGCACCAGGCATCTGTTTCTGTAAGGCCCTTTTGTAGAATATCCACATCATTTCAAGATTCAATAATGGCTCCCAGTTTGCAGTCATCTGCAAACTTTGCTAGCCAGAGTCCCTTAATGTTGGCCTGTACTTCAGATAAGTAGATGTCAAACAAGAGTGGTCCCAGGACTAAACCCTGAGGTACTCCACTTGTCACTTGTCTGGAGCTGGATTTGGAGTTGGCTACTTTTACAGTCTGGGTTCTGTCAGCAAGCCAGTTGGCAACCCATCGAGTGACATAGGGATTTATGCCCAGCTTAGTATGTTTATCTATGATTCCAGAGTGGGGCATCTGTCCTCCAAGCCTGGGAACAAGGAGCCCTTCTGCAAAAAAAGAGGGAGCTGTCTGTTGTTCTCAGAGGTAAATAAGTGTCTGTCTGTGGTGCACCCGATTTGTAGACTGTGGGTAGCATACCTGTTGAGCATCCATTTGAAGTGGTTTTCAATGGACCTGTGAGGGAGTCTACCAGGAAACTGTCCAGGGAGGAGATGTATACTGCTTGAAGGGACATTTTCACCTTGGCCAGGTCCAAAGTAATCTGAGCCAACCTGTACAGTTGGTAGGATCTTATCCCTTCTTGGCTGTTTATTTACCACAACTGCTGTGTTGTCCATGAATACCTTTAGAGGTTTCCAGAGATGGAAGAAGACTTGTAGGGCCTAAACGAGAGCTCTCATCTCCTTCAGGTTGATGTGTTGTGCCCTGAGCAACTGTGGGTCTGGTGAGTTCCTGCTCATGACCCCCCCTAGCTTCATCAATGTGTCTATGTACAGCTCTTGACTTGGAGACTTCATCTTGGAAGGGAAGGCCTGGATTGAAATTTACCTGTGACACCCACCAAAGGATCTCGCACTTTCGACATGTTATGAGAGAGATCTGTGTGTCCAAGAGGTATGATTGTTGAGGAAAATACAATAAGATTGTTGAGAAAATACATTTTTAAAGTACCATTGTATTTTGTTCATATGCAGCCTGGCTAGTGATGGTGTTGGGATGGCTGCCGCCATGTAACCTTGATGTGCAGGCTTGGAGAGCTAGGAGGGATTGCAAGTAAATTGTGAGGTTCCACACCTTCTCCTAGGACAAGAAGGCCTGCATGTTTTCTGTGTCTAGACTGTAACCCCAAGAAGATTAGGTCTTGAGTGGGCACCGGGGATGGCTTTTTAAAACTGACACCAAACTCCAGGCATAAGAGAACCATTTACCACCATTGATGTGCAGTGATCACTGGGGTCATAAAGGTTAATTTGTTGCTGGATAATTCTGCCAAACTGAAATCTAAGCCAATGCACAGAAGGTTAATTACAGATTATGGGGAAGCAAAACAGTTACTATATAAAACTAACTGGAGTGAGGTGTTCAGTGGAAAAACTGCAGATGGAATGTGGAAAATTTTGAAAGAGAAATTGTTTGAGTGCAAAAAGTCAAAAAAAGTTTAACATCAGGGTCTAGGCATGGAATATCAGGGGGGTATATTCCCATAAGAACAAGATACCTGATTAGGTTGAGAGACAAAAAGTATAAGAAATGGAAGAGAGGTCAAACTACAACTTTGAAAACTGAAATAAACGAGCTGGACAAACAGATTAAGCATAGTGTTAGACAAGATCAAGAAAAATGTGAAGAAAATTTATATAAAGATATTGAGCATAATAGGAAACCTTTTTATAGATACATAAGATGTGGAAGGAGTAAAGATACACAAATTGATAAACTGTGTGCAAATTCTAAAATTTATTCTTAGACACAGCAGATTATAGATATATTTACAAAATCATATGCAAAACAGTTTGGCTCCACAAAAGGGGTGGTAAATTGTCCTAGTGACATCTAGGTAACCCCAGATACTGGAATCAAATTAGATTATATTGAAAAAGAACTGTGCAAACTGGATCCTACCAAAGTGCAGGGAGGAGACAGAATAAGTAGCGATGACCTGAGAACATTTAAGCAAGAACTTACACTGCCATTACATCTATTATTCACTAGGTTATATAAATATGGGGAGATTCCTCAAGAATGCACTTATTAAACCTGTCTTTAAGGGAAAGGGGAGTAGGACAAACCCAAAATCATATAGACCCTTAAGTCTACTTTCATGTTGTGGAAAAAATAATGGAGAAGGTAATACTGGATAAGTTATTCTCAGAACTGGATAGGTTGGGACTTGAAACCATATATCAACATGCATATGTTGAAAATAGATCTATTACCACCTGTAACATGATATTCTGTAACAATTTAATAACAGCTATGAATGAAAAATTGTGCTGTGATGTGATTTATATAGATTTAACTTCAGCATTTGACAGGATCATGCACAAAACACTGATCAATAAATTAGTACAACTAGGTATTGATGTACTGTTGATAATATGGATAGCTGCATGTCTTACAAATAGGATATGGCAAGTATCGCACACCAACTGGACAGGTGAAATCCTTGGTTACAGTCAAGGTGTCCCACAGGGCTCTGTACTAGGCCCTTACTTGTTTAGATTGTATCTTTCAAACCTTACTTTTTCATCTAAGGTTTTCTACAGTGTATATGCTGATGACCTGGAATTGGGTAAACTGATTACAAGTGTTACAGATAAGGCATGTCTGCAAAATAATTTGACTAAATTGATCATTTGGCCACATAAGAATAATATGTTGATAAATACATAAAAAAACTAAGCATATGAGATTTGGGAGACATAAACTGAAAGGTGAATATTTAATACAGCACACAGTGACTGAAACTGTAGACTCATTTAAGGACCTGGGTATATGGGTAGATTCAGCTATGAGTTTTTCTAATCATATCAACCAATTGGCAAATGATAGTTAAAGAACTATAGGTTGCATAAAAAGATTTATAAAGTCTAGGAAATCAAACACAATGAAGTCATTGTTTGTTAGTTACATTAGACCCAAACTTTAGTCTGGAATAACAATATGGAAACCCTATAGGAAAACAAGCATGAATAAACTGGAAAGAGTACAGCGGAAATATACTAAGGGCATCCATGGATGTGAAAATCTAAGTTATTATGAAAGACTAAAATATCTGAACTTGTACAGTCTCTTACAGATATTTAAGAGGAGATCTTATTCAGGTATATAGGGCATTTAGGGACAACTACCTCTGGGAATGTTTGGGGTTATCAAAAAGTACTAGAGAATTATCAGATAACCTACGTAGAAGATTCTCTAGGAATGAAAAGTTTACTAATTGGTTCTTTGACAGAGTAGCTGATGCTTGGAACAGACTACCAAATTACATTAAAGCAAGTACTTTTATTTATTTAAGTATTTAAGATATTTTTAAGAACAGCCTGGACATTTATTATGGAACAAGTGTTTTGGCATATTGGTAAGCTAGAAGGGCTTACTGCCCATGCTTGAAACATTTATATGTATGTATGTAAGAGAAGGTTAAGGGTGAACATCAGGTGCAGTAATAGAATCTGAGGTGAGAAGGCCAGGATTAACAAATCATCAAGGAAGAGGAATACCTGTCCTCCCCAAATCCTGCAAAAGGTTATCATTGGAGAAAGGCACTTTATGAAAACTTTGGGATCAGTAGAAAGACTGAAAGGGAAAGCAGAAAATTAAAAATGTTATGAGAACCTCAGAAATTTTCTGCAAGATGGATTAATGGGAATATGCAGGTACACGTCTTTCATATCCAAGGATACTAATCAGGCCAGCTGGAGGATAAAAGGGTCTGAACAGCCCACATTTTTAAAGTGGCTACCTTAGGGTGGCATTGAACTGACAGAGAGAGACCCAGCATGGGTCTCCATTGTCCTCGTTTTCATGGTACCAGGAACATCCTGGAGTAGAATCCTTGTTCTACAAATTGAGGATGAACTGGCTTTACTATGCCTTGGGAAAGTAAGTCCTGTAGATATTTGTAAGATGATGCAACTGGTTGTGTGGATGAGAAATGCCTTTGAAGGGAGGAAGTCCTTTTCAGGACTTTCTGTAACAGTCTGATGATGGTAAATACCTACTTGTCTGTTGTGATTGTGACAATGTGAGGTGTTGCCATCTATGCCAGGGAGACAAGGGCAGTGCATGTGAAACATATGCCAGCATAGTTAGCTGGAGTTTTGTAAATAATTTTGTGTAATTTGACTATCATATTGACTTGTACAGATGTTTGTGTTAAAAATGTTGATACAGTGTTGTTATAACTGATTAAATGTTTGTTTAAACAAAGAATTCTGGAAGGGAGAGTAGAAGTTTTTGAAATTGTTCTATAGTTTTCAGATACTGCAATGGATCTTAGCAAAGCTCTAAGTGTGTATTGTACCAGAGTAAGGTGATCAAATGTGATGTCATTCCATAACCAGCACTGAGAGGATGGAATTCACACAGCAACTTGTTTTGTTTTCTTTGGAAAGTGATATAAAAATCTATGACAGTTATCAGAGTCATTTCAATCAGTTAGTTGAGTTCAGTTCAATTTATTTAGAAGCTCATCACCTTGCCTTGTATTAGTAAGCATCTCAGCATCTAATCGTGCCTTGCTGTATTAATTAAGTTAGTTAGGGAACAGTTATTCTCTAGACAGTCAGGAAATACAGTGAGATTAGTTAACTATTGTTTTTATGCATCTATTTGAATCTGTCCATTTGTGTTATTTTTATTTCTCCTGTGATTGAAACGTTGGCATTTATTGTACTTAGATATTTAGTAGTCTCATGTTTTCTATTTTATTATTTATTATTGAATATTTTATACCTCTCATTGTGGTTGGTCTTTTAGAGAATACTTTTAATATATGAGAGTGCTTATGCTTATTTTAGTGAAGCCTTGGACACTCTGAAAAGCTTTGCTGCTTTAGTTACACTTTACCATTTATAATAGTATTTATTTTACTCATTATAATTGGATACCCTTGTAAGAGCCTTAGAGTGGTTGACTCATGGCAGCATGGTTACCTTAAAGTCTGGGTAAAAGGGGTGCAAATCTGTGCCAGCCTTTCCCAGCAGGGTGAGCATGTGAAAATCAAATACCCAGGTGTGGGTGTGTTGACTACTTGGAACTGGGACACAGTGCTCCAAAGTGAGTCTTGTTTGGGATCTGGAGAGAGACAGTCTCCAGTCCCAGGTCTGGAGTGTGTTCTCTGTGTGCTCTTGGGGGAAACTGTGCTTGATGCAGAGCTGCATTTGAAAAATATTGTGAAAAATCCATTCCTGTTTTTGGTGAGCATCTGCCACTGGTGTCAGTGTTGAGGATTGAGACTCCTTGATTACTGGCCGGGGGTAGAGAAGCCATCACAGTGATCATTTTCCAATCTGTAATAGAAAAAGTGAGCCTTTTGGAAAGGGGAAGGGTGGGACCAAGGAGGAGAGGGATGGGGAAGAGATAGTCACATTGATTTATCTTTGAAGGGAGGAATCCCAGTTCTGGGATCCATTTCAAGTTTGTATGGAAATCTTTCTAGGTTTCTTCTTATGCCTTACAGAAGGCCTGTGTTCTCTTCTGACAAAAGAAGTGGCCTTGCCCTGACATTTTTCTGGTATCTGGTCAAAGTGGTAAGTGGAATTTTGTCTGCAGTCCCTCATAGGTTTACTTTGCTCTTGCAAGGTTTTGAATAATTTAGTTGCCTGTAGTCCAAACAAATGGTCCCTGTCCAGAGGGGAATCTAGGAGCTTTGCCTTGAAATCTTCAGGGAGAGGCTGAGTATGTAACCATGTGTGTATCTCATAATAACTGAGCCAGTAGCAGCTGTTCTAGATGATGCCTCAAGAGCATAATAACTGCATTTTATGCTCTTTCTAGCTATCAGAGTGGCTTCATCCCCAAAGACAAAATCTGTAGTTTTGAGTCAGATTTTAAAATGTTGATAATGCATCATTCAGATTGCCATGGATGGACAGAGGGTATCTGGTAATCTCGGTCTGATAATTAATGGCCCTGAATGTGATGGTAGATGAAGCAATGACTCCCACCACCAATCCATGGTCCTACTGTCCTTGTCTGAGGGTTGGGGATTAATATTTGGCAGAAGATTAGACAGTTTGTCTGAGGCTAAAGAAATATCTGAATGTTTGGCAACTGGATTCTTGAAAACAAAATTAAGTTAATCTGGAACTTTATAGAATCTATCAGGCCTCTTGGGGGCTAGAGGCTGAAAGCAGAATCATAGGTCGTACAAGCAAAAGAATCAAGAAAGAACTCAAGGATTTGAGGGACAGGGGAAGGGGCTGGAGTATTCACTTCTAAAAGTCTGTAGTACTTTTTCTGAACATCAGAGATTTGCTGAGACTCCCACTCAAAAATGTTTCATCATACTTAGAACAGTCGCTCCAAATGAAGCCTTTCCAGGTGAGTGAACCTGAGAGTAGTATGCTAGGGAATGATCATTCATATCTGAGATCCTTAGAAAAAGACTCCAGAGTAATCTTCTGCATCTCCATTCACTCATTCTCCCAAGAAGATTGGAAGTTTTAGTTCCTTTAGTCTTATATAGGTCAGGTATATTTTTATCAACCAGAGGAGAAGTTGTTTGCATCAATAATTCCAAAACTATGCTATGTACAAGGTTTTAAAAGATTTCATAGCATCATAGGAAGTTACTAGGCTATTCACTCTGAGGCCCTTATAAGCCTATCCAAGAGCTTAGCTCATGCATCGACAAATCAGCATCCAATGCCCCTGTCCAGCAGGGATATGAGTGGAATCCCAGGGATGTATTTTCTATTTCCCATCCAGTTATCCAGATTGCGCTTAAAAAGGGGTAAAGAGGTACTCTGCATGACTAGGAGTGGGAGTTTATTCCACAGATGTCTCTGGGACACAAACCTGTCCTGCCAGCAAGTCCTATTGATGTCACAGACCAGGTTGAGGCCATGTGTGTAGGTTACTCGAGTGGAGCTTGACTTGTGGATATGCAGCAGCCCCATCAAGGTGGGGTTTGAGATCACCTTGTATGCCAGACAGAGGTCACCTCTGAGGAGTCTGTATGAAACAGAGTAGAGGGATAGGGCTTTTAGCCTATCTGTATATGGTAGATTTTTGAGGCCCTGGATTCTCCTGGTGAGAAACCTCTGTGGTCTCTCCAGCTGCTGCATGTGCTTTGCAAAATACATGCCGAATGGGGCGTTATACTCAATAATGGGCCTTATAAGGGAAGAATACAGGGATGTCATGACCTCCTTGTCCCTGGATGAGATACCTTAACTTATGAGATGGGCAATGTAGAAAGCTTTCCGTACAATGGAAGCGATATGGTGGTCAAAACTCAGGCTGCTACCAATTTGGGTGCCCAAATCCCTCACGACTGACTGCATACTTAGAACGTTATTAATGTGATAATTTGTGGGGGATATCTCTCTCCCCAAAGGGGATGATGATGGATTTTTTTCTATTCAGCTTGGGGCCATGTTTCTGACACCAGTCATTTGTTTGGGTGAGACCCTCTTGGAGGATGTCCACATCACTAGGGGGAATTGACAACAGCTCCAAACTTTGTAGTCATCTGCAAACCTGTTCAGCCATAGCCCACTGGTTTTGGCCTGTATCTCAGAAAAGTACATCCCAAATAACACAGGCCCCAAGACCGAACCCTGGGGTATGCCACTCGATACAGGTCTACTGCTTGAGGTGGCTTCCCCTATTTTGACTAGGTGGGTTTTATCAATGAGCCATTTGGCTATCCTTCTGGTAACATACAGATTGATGCCTAGTTGAGAGAGTTTATCTATTATGCCTGAGTGGGAAATAATGTCGAAGGCTTTGGCCAGGTCAAGGTAGGTGGTGTTGTTGCATTTAGCATTTTTACCTTAAATGAAGACAAGACAATTCTTTCTCTCTTTCAGTGGTATTTATTACACACGTGGGAGCCTCATGGAAAGTACCAGGAAGACTCCCCCAAACAAAGGAATGCATAAGCTTATATGCTGGTAATACTGCTGACAGTATAAAAATATAAACTAGACCAATTAAATTAGTACAAAAGACAAATTAACCAATCAGTGGTTTACCCATAGGCTTAAAGCAGTTCACATTACTACATCTCTAGGCAGAAAAAGAAAATTGGATGCACTTCCATATAAGGCACATTTCCTGCTTTCAAACAGGCTTTTGTTTTTCAGTACTTTTCTGCTATTCACAATTAACTCAGAGTTTGCAGAACAAAGTCCATCTTAATGCATGCAGATTGTCACATACTCAATTTCCTTAAGCACATACTTTAGCCGTTCATATTCTACAATCCCCCATTTGATGCTGTTTAAGCATCACCATTTAGTCTATCATACATTTGCCCTACGTCTAACATAACCATGTGGCTGGTTCCTTTAACATTGTCACATATTTTATTTCATCATCCATATTTATGACTGCAGGCATATAAAACTTTGTCACCTTTTTAGTAGTCTTAAAAGACATTAATTTCAAAATCAAGGCTTTGATTAAAAACACAAGAAGAAAGGTAATAAGAGCTAATACTGTGATTAATAAAATTAACTTTAATAGTCCACCTCAACCATGTCCATGTTGAGTTATCAGCCTCCTTGGCCTTAGAGAGTTCAGAGACTCTCTGAATGAGTTCGAGATGACTTTCAATTTCATGTTGATTGTCAGGAATAAACATACAACACTCCTCCTGGATTAAAGCACAAGTTCCACCTTTTGCTGCTAAGGTGAAATCGAGAGCCATACAGTTTTGGAGGACTACAGCTCTCATAGCAGTCAGTTCATCAGTCGCTTAATACTTTAAGCAATTTGGACAGTTTTTTCAGTTCCCAAATTGATTTTACTGCTCCGTATGCTGGAATTATACCAGCCCAAGATATGATGTCATCACCCAAGTCTATATGAGATTGTCCTTTGGTGCCAGCATGAGCTAAGTCATGATGATAAATCCATGAAGCATCAACTTAGCCTACCAGATTGGCAAGCTTTTTAACCTCTCGAACATTCCAAATTTTTCCTTGAGGTAAAGCAGATGTATGTCAGATGGCTGGGACTAAATAACCTAAGAAACAGCTACCAGACCAGTTTTCTGGTAGCCGTTTATAGGCCTTTCTCCTGCATATAAAATAACAGTCCTGCTCCAGGGTGGTAACGTTTGAAGAATAGTCACTGCCTGTAGTTATGCCATGGAATTGGCAAGAAATATGATATTGCAAGAACTAAGTAATGAGGCATTTCCTCAATGTTGGCTGAATGGCATCAAATGAGACTCGACAGCCTGAGGTTAAGCTGTTTCCTTCTGTTTAATTGCACTGGTATTCGATTGTCGTGTTGCAGACTCATTTTCCGAGTCCAATGATGTTGACTTGAGTAATTTCATCGGAAACACAGTGCCATTGCAATGGAAAGGAAGTTGTAATGCAATAGATTTACTGGATGTAATGTTAGCAGTGTTGTCGAGTAAGCTAGTCCATGTATCAATGATACTTAGTGGAGCCGCAGCCAATGACAATCCCCCATGTATGGAGGGAATGGCAGTGCAGATTCAGCAGTTAGAAATGTTGACTGTAGAAGCATAAACATATTTGATGGCTTGGTAGGTGTTGAAAGGTGGGTTCCAAATAGCTCGCTTGGTGTGATGTGTCGATGGAGCAGGAAATAAAAATGGCCATATTAAAAATAACAGTATGACAAGAATGACCACCAAAATGGCTGCCCAATATTTTTGTGGAAATGGTTGTTGAGTCTGCATAGTGTCAGAAGTTTGGAGTTTTTCAAAAGGGTAGATGTTAGGCATCATCAGGTACTGGAACAGTTCTACTTCGAGTATGAGTAGCAATGGGAGGAGAATCTGGAGCTGAAAAAGATAAAGGCTGTTGGTCTTTGGATGGCACAACTTTATTGATGTGTGAAATGTGGATCCAGGTTGGAGATCCTTGCAGTCGCACAGCAGATGATGTTGTCAGAAGAACCAGGAAGGGCCCCTTCCAGCGCGGCTGGAGTGCTGTTTTTGTAGAAAAGGATTTGACGTAAACCCAATCGCCTGGTTGTAAGGCAGATGACAGGAAAGGATCTGGAAGATGTTGAGCAGCTGCTACTTGTTGATGGTGAAACTGTAGGAAGGAAACAAGAGATTTGCAGTAAAAGAGAATATTATTATCAAATGCATCATATTCAGAAAGGGGCGGTGGTGGTGTCATGGGCATAAGCATAGGGCAATCCATGAGAATTTTATGTGGAGAAAGAACTTTAGTAGGATGTGGTTGTGCTTGCATAGAAAGTAAAGCTAGTGGTAAGGTCTGCACCCAAGTTAAGCCTGTTTCTGAAATGACTTTAGCAAGTCTAGTTTTCAAGGTCTGATTAATTTGTTCAATAATACCTGATGCCTGTGGTCTATACGGACAACGATATTTGAAAGTGATGCCTAACATTGTACACAATGATTTAACTAACTTAGCAGTAATATGTGTTGCATGGTCAGATTCAAATGACAAGGAACACCAAAGCGAGGTATTAATTTATAACACAATTTTTTCACAACTGAAATAGCATTGTTTTTAGCACATGGGTAGGCTTGTAACCACCCCGAAAAAATATCAACAACAGTCAAAACATATTTAAAATGAGCACAAGGTGGGAGTTCAATAAAGTCCCACTGCAAGGCACAAAATGGTTCCATTGTTTTTGGCACTGATTGAGCAGAAGCCAGAGTGCCCTTTGAAATATTATGCTGTAAACAAATGGAGCACATGCTTAAAAAATGTTGCACATTAGCAGAAAGTCCTGGGGTGAACCAATCCTTTTGGATTTGTTTGATTAATGCTTGTATCCCTACATGAGCTGGCAAATTATATGCTTTTATAAGAGAATTTAACATAGATATAGGGCAAATTAATCTGCCATCAGGATGCTGCCAAATTGAATCAGAGCGTTTGAAACAACTTTGGGCCAGCCATGTTTTTTTTTCTGATTCCGATGCTTTACTTTGTAAAGTTTTTAAAACAGTACTGTCAAAAGTAACTGTTTGTAAGATAGGCTGCAGAAATTGTCCCTGAACAGTGTGTGAAAGAGCAGCCTGTTTGGCAGCCCAGTTAGCCAAGTTATTTTCCTTAGCTACTAGGGAGTCATTGGACTGGTGAGCTGCACACTTGACAACAGCAATTTTAGAAGGTAATAATAAATCCTGTAAGAGGTGATCAATATACAGATAATTTTTAATTGGTGCCCCAGAGGATGTCAAAACCCCCCCTTTCCTTCCACAAGGTACCAAAATCATGAACAACACCATGGGCATAACGTGAATCAGTATAAATAGTAACAGATCTGTCTTTGGCCATTTTACATGCATGCAAAAGTGCCACTAATTCCGCAGCTTATGCGGACGTGCCAGGTGGTAATTGTCCAGTTTGTAAAACCTCAGATGGCAAGCAGACTGACCATGCAGCCTGGAGTTCACCAAGACTATTTTGTAAACAGGACCCATCTACAAAAAGAACTAAATTAGGATTAAGCAAAAGAACATCTTGCAAATCTAACCTAGGAGAAAGAACAGTGTTAACTACAAGCACACAGTCATGTGGTTCGTCCTCGTTACTAGTTGGAATCAATGAAGCAGGGTTTAGTGGTGGGCAACGTGTAATTTGAACAGCGGGATTACTTAATAAATATTTAGTGACACAAGCCTTAGAAAGATACTTTGTTTTTGTTTTTAAGAGTAACGCTTGCACCGCATGAGGTACTGCTATATAGTGTCATGTCCTAAAGTCAATGGTGCTGCCATAGGGATCAAAACAGCAGCGGCTGCCGCTGCTCGTAAACAGGGTGGATAGCCAGAAGCAACAGGGTCTAACTGAGTGCTGTAATATGCTATAGGTCGATAGCCTCCCATGCGAGCTTGCGCCAGCAGGCCCAGGGCAGTCTTGTTTCTTTTACAACAGAAGAAAACAAAGGGTTTAGAATAATCTGGGAGTCTCAGGGCAGGTGGATTTATCAGTGACATTTTAATAGCCTGAAAGGTGTTTTTATGTTCAGGGGACCAAGGCAGAAGATCTGTAACTTTCTTTTTTAGAAGCTGTAACAGAGGGGCCAACATTTCTGAAAAATTGGGTACCCACTGTCTACAATAACCTGCTAGGTTGAGGAACCTCCTGAGTTGTCTCTGAGTTACAGGGCAGGGGCAGTCTGAATGGAGGTAATCCTACTTGGAAATATTTGACGTAAACCCATAGAAATGATGTGTCTCAGGTATTGTACCTTTTTTTGACAGAACTGCAGTTCAGATTTATTTACCTTAAAACCTCGTTCAGCTAAAAACTTTAAAACTAGAAGTGAATCCTCTATACAAGACTTAGTATCTTGTGAAACTATAAGACTATCATCTACATATTGGACCAATACTGAATGCGGTGGTAACTGTAAATCCTGCAGCTGCCTGAGCATCTCTCTAGAGAATAAGGTCGGAGATTTTACATAGCCTTGGGTTAGTCGGGTCCAAGTATACTGTTGGCCCTTATAAGTGAATGCAAACAAATACTGACTACCTGAATGTACTGGGATAGAGAAGAAAGCTGATGAGATATCCATAACCGTAAAACAATGTGCTGTAGGAGGGATACAGCTTAAAATCGTAGCTGGGTTTGGTACGACTGGAAAAACAGGCAAGACAGCTTTATTGACTTCTCGCAAGTCTTGCACAAATCTGTAAGCTTGTTTACCAGGTTTCCTTACCAGTAAAATTGGAGTATTACATGGACTTGTTGTAGGTACTATAATTCCTTGTTGTACCAAGGCAGAAATGATGGGGGCAATACCAGATGTAGCCTCTGCCGTCAAAGGGTACTGTGGTACCCGAGGTAACTTTTCTCCGGGTTTTAAGGTTATTTTTACAGGAGTGGCTGAAATCAGAAACCCAACATAATTATCATGAGTGGTCCATAGATGAGAGGGTAATGAATTTAAATGCTTATTTTTACGAGGTCAGACTGCATACATATTGCTTGCAGAGTGACATTTTCATCTAAAGTAGCCAAAATACTATTTTGTTTGTCTGAAGGTACTTGTAAATATACTCCTTCAGCTGTGCAGAAAATGGTTGCTCCCATCTTACAGAACAAATCTCTCCCCAATAAATTTAAAGGTGCTGAAGGTCCTACTAAAAATGCATGATTGTCTTGTAAAGGTCCTAAAGTTACTGGGACTGGGACGGTTTCAGAATATTTAATAGGAATACCAGAGACACCTACCCCTTTGGTTGTGTTACTGGAGAGGGGAACATTCATTGCTGCTTAACCAGCTAACATAGATTTGGTTGCTCCAGTGTCAATTAAAAATGGGTATGGTTTATTTTTGACAAGTAACATAACATGTGGTCCATCTTGATCCACAGGGATGAAAGGGCACAACTGCTGTTGTCTTTGTTCAGGCAACCTTCGTTGTGATGGCTGCCGAATGGATGGGGTCCAATTAGAATTTCACTGAGGTGATGTATCAGTGGGTGGGGCAGGTTGCTCAGCCAGATAGACATTCATTTCTCCAATGGCCTACTTGGCCACAATTGAAACACTCCGTCTGATTATTATAGCTTTGGGGTGGGGCTGATCGTGTTTCCTGCCAGTTTTGTCTATTTTGGTTTCCTGCCCCTTGGCGTCCACCTCTCCCTCTTCCCCGTCCTCGTCCTCCCCATCCATGCTGCTTGAAGGCAGTACACATCTGAATCTGCGTTTTAACCAATTTGTCCTGTAAGTCCTTTTTTCCTGTGCTAAGTGGTCAGAGAGGTATTGCACTTGTGTGACTAATTCATGCAATCCAAGACTAGGCCAGTTTAAACATGCTTCCTTTAGCTTATCCCGTACTTGTGGGCCTAGCCCATCTACGAAGGCCGCCGACAATCCACTCTGTGCCGGCCCTTCAGTGGGTTCTGGGTAACCAAAATAAGCCTCAAAGGCTTCAGTGAGATGATTTAAATACTCGTCTACAGGTTCGTCTTTTTTTTGAAGAACTGACTTGATTTTGGACCAGTTGGGTGTGGGTGGGACTATTACTGTAATAGCATCTACTATACGCTGTCCGACCACTTTAAACCCATTATCTCCTTGTGCATCATGTTTTGGAATCGGAGTAGGGACCTTAGCATGGTCCCAAATTCGTTTCATTAGATCAGCCGGTATGGCGTACTGAAGAACTGCCCTGACTTCTTCTATTGTTGGATTTTGTAAACAAATATGTCCCGCCGACCATGCCCTAGGTACTACAATGGTCGGTGGTTCCTGTGCACTTCTAGCATGGGCTGGGTTAGGTACCTCCCTCAAAGGTAACAATCTGTCGTTCATAGGTTCATAGCTTCATAGATAGGTACTAGGCTATCGGCCATAGGGCCCATACAAGCCTAGCCAAAAAATGTACCCTGGCTTTCGCCACCCAAGAAAATTATTTTCCTGTGCCCCTGTCGAGCAGAGCCACAGAAGTGATCCCCGGGGTGAATTTCCCATTTCCCATCCAATCATCAAGATTTTTCTGGAAGAGTGCTAATGAGGAGCACTGTTTGACAGATAGGTAGTCTGTTCCAGATTATGGGAAGTCTCTGGGACAGGAATCTATCCCTCCAGCATGTTCTGTTTATTGTGGTGACAAGGTTTAGGCCCCTAGAGCATGTAGCTCAGAGGGATTGGGATTTCTTTAAGTGGAGCATGTCCAACAGCTCTGGGTTTGACATAGCTTTCTATGTTAGGCAGAGATCGCTCCTGAGTAGGCGATATGCGATGGAGTAAAGCTGTAGTTTTTTGAGACGGTCTGCATAGGGCATCTGTTTGAGGGCAGTAATCCTCTTTGTGAGGTATTTCTGTGGTCTTTCCAGTTGTAGATGTCTTGTGAGGTACATACTAAAAGGGGCATTGTACTCTATAATGGGTCTAATGAGTGATGAGTAGAGGGGAACAATTACCCCTTTTTTTCCTTTTGTGATGAGATGAGCCACGTAGAAGGATTTCCTGACCACTGTGGTGATGTGATTATCAAAGGAGAGACTACTGTCCACCTGTGTCCCAAGGTCTCATCACATTTTCGGCATTAAGTAAACTAACAGCTATGTGGTAGTTCATGGGTACAGAGTTTTTACTAAAGGGGATGACAATACACTTTTTGGGATTGAGCTTCAGGCCATGGCTTTGACACCAGGTATCTGTCTCAGTGAGGCCCTTTTGTAGTTTGTCCACATCATTAGGAGTTTCGACTATGGCTTGACGACTCTGATTCTAAATCTGGATTAAATTTATCTGGCCTAAAATATCCATCCCCCTGTCAAGTATAGCAGGGAACTGGCCAAAATGCCTCTGTCGGTGTAAATGTCACTTTCCTTTTCCTTTATAATAGGGTTTAGCTTTAAAGTACTTTACAGCTTTTGCTTCTTTATAAGTCTTACTACGAGTTCTTGGTCCCTCTTTTTTATTGCTCGTTTCTAGATCAGATTCACTAGACTGACTGTTCGCAGCTTGTTTTCTCTCTCTGGTGGTGGACTGTTTAGTGGTAGAATTGGCTGCTGTGTTTCAGCTCCTTGTTGAGCGAGGGGGGGCTGATACTGCGGGGGTGCAATCGGTGGTGCAGTCGGTGGTGGGGGAAGCCAGGCATTATCGTCTTCTGATGATTCAGATATTTGCATTTTAGCGAATTCCTTTACAGGATAAAGCCCCTTAAAGGGTGGGTCCTTCAAGCATTTACCGTTTACTACATTTAAATTACTAGCAGTGTTCCTCAATTGCTCTTTTAATTTTTGCTGATTATCTTTTAGACTACTAATAACCGAATCCTTTTCTCTTTCTTTCACCTCTGTCATCCAATCATTAAATGCTGCCCAGCACAACTCTGGTATTCTTTTCCCTTTTTCCCTTAACTTTCTTTGGCGATTAAGCAAAATATTTTTATTAAAACTACCATTTTCTGGAAAGGCGAGTTTACCGTCACCCTTAGTGAGGGTGACCCACTGACTTATAAACTTACAACTGTCCTGGGACACACAAAAATACATATAACCAGCTGGTGTACCTCGTTCTGGCTCCTTTATGGTTCCCACACTCGCTCCCATTTTTACATAAGAAGCTATACTGTATTTTTACAGATTTAGCTGTGACGTTTTGTAAATGCCATTTTCCCCACTTTCGTATCTCCTTTCACTGTTATGTCGCCAGTTTTTCGTTTTAACCCACTCTCATACTGCACAATCAATAGCAGAAAAGAAATGGATGCCACTTACCTCAAAACAACTGAATGAGAGGAGTTATTACATTTCTATAAAGTTATTATTAATGCCAAATTTTAAAGCAGGCGAGTACAGGAAATGAAAGAAACACTGCCAGAACAGAAAATTATGTCATGGGCCCTTTCACTAGCAGTATTTCGTTCAATCCCCAATTGCCGCAGCTGTTGTCAATTGAGATCTGAGTCATGGCACCATTTGTTGCATTTAGCATTTTTACCTTAAATGAAGACAAGACAATTCTTCCTCTCTTTCAGTGGTATTTATTATACATGTGTGGGAGCCTCATGGAAAGTACCAGGGAGACTCCCTGAACAAAGGAATGCATAAGCTTATATGCTGGTAATACCGCTGACAGTACAAAAATATAAACTAGTCCAATTAAATTAGTACAAAAGACAATTAACCAATCAGTGGTTTACCCGTAGGCTTAAAGCAGTTCACATTACTACATCTCTAGGCAGAAAAAGAAAATTGGATGCACTTCCATATAAGGCACATTTCCTGCTTTCAATCAGGCTCATGTTTTTCAGTACTTTTCCACTAATTCACAGTTTACTCAGAGTTTAGTTTACTCAGAGTTTGCAGTATAAAGTCCATCTTAATACATGCAGATTGTCACATACTCAATTTCCTTAAGCACATACTTTGGCCGTTCATATTCTACAGTGTGCACTGTTTTCCCCTCATCCATGGCTTTGGTGACTGTCTCAAAAAAGTCAACCAAATTTAACAGACATGACCTCTCCTTAATGAAGCCAAACTGTGTGGGATTGAGTGTTTAGAGTTTGACAATGTCCTTGTTAATGAGAGCCATGATAATCCGTTCCATGGCCTTGCAGATCAGGCTAGTTAGGCTGATGGGTCTATAATTTCCCAAATCTGTGGACGCTCCACCTTGGTGTAAAGGGATGACAGTGGCTGTCCTCCACTCAGCTGTGACAAAACTGGTACTCAGGCTTTGCTTGAATAGGGTGCCTAATGGTGCTGCAAGTTCCTGCCTGAGTTCATGTAGGATGCAGCCTGGGATGTTATCAGGTCCCATGGAGGCTGTATTTTTTGCCTTTGAGACAGCAGTAATGACTTGATCCCTAGATATAAGGGGAAGGGGAAGGTACCGGGAATATCCTGATTTACTGATGAGGGAGACAGAGGGGTGAAATTTTCACTGAATCTGTCAGCCAGAAAGTTTGCTATATCTACAGCATTTGTATATGTGGTGTCCTTGATCACCAGTTCTGAACAGATCTGGGTGCTACCTTTGAGATTACAGACATGTGTGAAGAAGGTCTTATGATTGTCTCTAGTAGATGTGGCCAATTTGTGCTGTTATTTGCTTGTTTAGGCTAAGGACAGATTGCTTCCAGTTGGCCACCTGCTCCTTCTTGGTCCTGGACAGCAATTTGTTTTCTTTTGTTATAGAGTTTATTTATTGCAGATGTCCACCAGACAGGTTTACTCTTCCTTGAGGAGGATGATTTAGTCATGTCAGGTATTCCTGATTCCAGGCATCTATATAAATGTTCATATAGTAATTTGGTATAGTTTTGGATACTGGTGCCATTTCCTAGAGAGGGGGTAATGGGGCTGTGAAGCTGTTTATATCATCCCTCAAGAGGCTATCAGCTTTGGAAAAGTTTTTTTGATTGACCCTAGCTAGAGGGGGGGGGGTCAGGGGAGATGGTGACTTCGAACGTGACCGCTTTATGGTCAGATCTTACAAGGGGGTATGATACTGCAGGGATACTCCAATGGTTACTCATGTTGGTTAATACCAAGTCCAAGGCATTATCACCTCATGTGGGGGTATCGAATAGCTGTTCCAAAGCATTTACATTGACAAAATTGAGGAATCTCTGGGCATTTGTGAGCTGCCAAGAGTAGTTCTTCCAGTCTATGTTTGGGTAGTTAAAGTCACCCAGTATCAGGGTAAAGGGTTGAATCTTGATAGATTTGAAGAGGTCTAGTTTGGGCATCTTGGGTCAGATTTGGGGGCCAGTAGCTAGCTATGATTTGTATAGGGGTCTTGTTAATATTTAACTGCACCTGGACTGTCTCCTGTGCGTTATACTATCTGACCAGCCTGGAATTGTGTATGTCTTTAATATATATTGAATCTCCACCTCCTTTGGCTTTACTACCCACAGTTTGGGGTCTGAATGTATGATAGGATGAGTAACCAGGTAAGGCTGGGGTGCTCTCCACAGCTTTGAACCAGGTTTCTGTGACTGCACAGATGTCAGCATTTTCCAGGGTAAGGAATGCTTACAATGAGTGCAGTTTCATGTTTAGACTCCTAGAGTTTAGCAGCATGACCTTTAATTTGTGTTTTGTTGAAATTTTATGTTGGTAGTTTTAACCTCATCACTTTTCCTAAAAAAGGCACTATAGAGGAGGCAAGAGCCTTTGCCAGAATCCTGAAGCCCAGGTGAGACAGATGCAGGCCATCTCTGGCAAAGCATCATGGTATGTCAATCATATCTTCCCAGGCTATCAGGTACTGGATCCCCCTGGAATGACACCAGAAACTAAGCCAATTGTTAGTCAATCATTTTCTGTTTGTATTCAGGCATCATTGTGGGTGATGGTAGAATGCTAAGGCTAGGGACATACCTGCCTGGGATACATTCAGCGAGTTCAATCATGTCTCTCTTCATATAGTCCAGGGAGGTAAGTCTCAAGTCATTCACACCAACATGGAATATGACAGATTCATAACAGTAGCTGTTGTTGAGAGACTTGAGTGTGTGTGTGTGATATGGTGGATTCTGGCCCCTGACAGACAACTAACCGTGACTTTCTCTTTATCCAGCCTGGTGAGAGGCGCATATGTGTGTCTCACAATGGAGTCACCTATGACTAATATGTTGGGTTTATGGTTAAGCCTTAGTGGTTGTGAGACACATGTGTGTGAACTATGTATGGTATGTGGTGTGGAGGGCTGTGGAGATTGAGTGTGTTTTTGCCTTGGAGGTCTCCTTTGTTTGGGTATGTTTTTGTTGAGGACCTCCACATATGTAGGTGTGTGTTGTGTAGATGTAGGTGGTGTTTGAGGTGTAGTGATTTTGTTGACAACCTTCTCAGTGCCAGACATACTGGCTTGTTGGACTCTAGGTTCCTAATGTAATTGTATCTCTCGCAAATTATGTTCCTAGGTGGTAGTAGTAGGTAGTTGTCTGTGTACATAAGGCAGTTACTACAATGTCTCAGGATGCCCATATCAACCAGACTGGCAGGAGAAATTGTAGGAATTCGTCCATCCATATTTTTCAGAATCTGGGAGAGAAGGCCAGGGAGAGCTATGGGGTTCGCCTAAAGCCCAAGTGCTTAAACCAAAACTAAGAGGCTTAGAATAACAATAATAACGTTTTTTTTTTTTTTGTTAGTAAAGTAGAAAGGGAGAGAGGAGGAACAGAAGTCAAGGTTAAGGAACTAAGGGGTTTGATCTTCCCAAATGATCTCTGTATTAGGTAGAATGAGCTAATAAGATGGGACTGGGAGTAGTGTCCTTTATCAAATTTACAGTAGGGGCGGGCAACAGCAAAAGCCACAAACTATAAGAGCACAACAGCAATTGGATGGGAGGGTAGGAGAAAAAAATTCAACCACAGATAAGCAATTATATAAATGGAGAAACAGAAAAGTAAATAATTCAAACAAAGAAATAAAAACAGTGCAGTAAACTAGTGCCGAACTGTTACACAAATAAATAAAAAAATGCAGTACTGATAAGCAAATAAATACAACTAGTGCAGTGCTGATAAGAAACACTGAATAATTAAAGTGTGAAAAATATACTTATGTAGCTCTGTAATTCAGATTGTTTAAGAAGTACTCTCCATCTGGCACAAATGGAGCTCAGCAAGATAAGTTTAAAGCTTACACAATGGCAAACTCAACTGCATTAATATTTGACCTCTGTATAGTGCAGATAAAGAGATATTAACTGTTGTTTTTATGATTTTAATTTATATAGATGTAATTTTCACATTTTTCTAAATATCTCAACAACCAAGTAACACAGATAGTATTCCTTGGCCTTATATGAAAGCTTTCAGCTAGAAAAATAAAATGCTGCTGACAGTGTGTGTGTAACTTGAGTGGTTGCTGAGATACTGAAAGTTGTTTACAAAATATTACAACCTTAATAGTTACTGTGTTTACTGGGACTTATAAAATTAAGTTTAAGACCAAGAACCTAAAGAATACTACCACTATAAAAATAGTGTGTGCTGAAAGGTTTGCCATTTATGCTTCTTTCATAACCCCCATGGTTCCAAATATATGAACATTTGTTTGAAATGTGAGGACATAGTTTGATTCTGTCAAAATTCTCCGCCCATTGGAAGTTACAGTGCAAACTTCCTGAGCTCCATTAGAGTGAACGAGTTAATAAAGAGCTGAAGGACTTTATCAGGGAGGGGAAGATGGCAAAAGTCAAGAGGGGTTAGCTGATTCTTCCAGTAGAACAGGGCAGATTGGAATTCCCCAATTTGAAGGGGTATTCCAAAGCTACACAGTTGTCTCCTATACATAGTACAAGCAGAAAAATATAATTCAAAGTGGAAAGAAATGATGTTGAAATGGGGGGAAGCTTAAGAAACAAGGAGAGACTGGGATTTTGGATGCACGCCTTTAAGGAGAATAACAATAGTCATACAGAATATTAATTCCATAAATTAGCAGAAAGTATCTTAAGAACTAAGCCAACACGAGAATTGAAAAAAGAGATTCTGTCGATACGGATGACTGCAATTAAGAATATAGACAATAGGGGGCTGGAATTTATTGGAGGAAAGTGGCAAAGGAACCAAGGTACTGGGAGCAAATAATATCAATCAGTGATCCCAGAATCTCTTCCCATACTAAAATCTGAGGGATCCCTTCTGAGCCTTCTGACCTTTTCTCTGTTACAGAAACATTCACTTTGGATGTACAGCACTTGGGTGCCATCCCTGGCTCCAGTGGGGTCATGGTAGAGTGTGTCTAAGGAAGTGTCAGGTGTCAGACATAGTGCAGGTTATGTGATCTCAGTTGTTACATCTGAATCAGACTGGGCAGAAATAACACTGGAGCTAGGTCTGTTTGACTTTTTTCTTTCAAGGGGATGACAAGTCAGGTGTGGAGGAATCCACTATCTTAGACTGGGCCAAACACTTTAGTAGCTGAATCTCTATGGAAGTATTCTATGATGACAACAGGAGCAGGCATATGGAACAAGATTTTCAGTCGTCCTCTGCACCTAAGCAGGAAAAGCAGTGGGAATACAGGTCTTTGTAGCGTATCTCCCTACTGTTCTCACACTTTCCCCTCCTAGCTGGCATCTCACAAAATCACAGATAAACAGGATAAATAACAAAAGGAAGGTTTCCCAAAGGGGCACTTATCTGAAGCCATGAAGGATTATGGAACTAACGACCATTCAAAGATCAGACCGATGGATGTCAGACCTGTGTTCTTGAGCTTGTGGCAAGACAGTCTAAGGATTTACACCCGTACATCTGCTTATGCACCCCCTATGCTCATGGGCTGAGGTCATACGTAGGACATGCGGCTAATGGAAGGTTTAGGTTTTGGTATCCAGGCGGGACATCAGTGCTGAAAACACATCTGTTTGAAATACTGCAACAGTGATTTCTTGTAGGGATATGTGTGTATGTATGTATGTATGTATATAATTTTTTTGGTTTAGGAAAATCCTAGAAGGTGTCAAAAATGAATTGTGAATCCTAATGATAAGGCTTCCTGACTGGTTGAAGCTCAGATCAGGCAACTGTCAAGATAAAAAAAATGAAAAACGTATATGGTTTGAATTATGCAGTAAGCTATTACTGAAGGAAGGCATTTGGTATAGACTCCTGGAGCAGTAGATAGTCAAAAGGGTAAAAGTAAACTGTCACTGCAATCTCAAAACAAAATCTTAAGAAGGCTCTTGTGAATAAGAATATGGAGAAAAGCATGTTTTACAGCTAGGATGACCAAAAAAGTTTGAGAGAATGTATCTGAAATGCTAACATTTTGAATTTTAGACTTTTGAGTAAAAGTGTTTAAACTGGATAGATCTAGAATGGACCTCCAGTTGTCCTCTTTCCTAGATACCAGAAAAAGTCTTATGTTTGGATGTGCTAATACCAGCTCCATAACTCCCTGATGCAATAAGTCAGAAATTTTTTTTTTTCTGCTATTTTTACTTGGATTTTCATGAAAATATCAAAAACTTCATCAGCAAGTGATGAGCATAAGTACATAGAAATGCTTTCTTTTAACACATTAAAGAATTAACAGAAAAAGAAAATAACATAACTATGTACACTGAGCGACAAGTGCCATAACATGAATTCAACTAATACAATGACAATAGTGCTTAACAGCGTGGTCTCAGAGATAAAAATGAAAGAAAGAAAGGCTTTGATAATAAATCTTCTCTTTGTTAGCTCAGCTTTACATGTAGATGTGTCTAGTTGAAATTACTGGAGTATGTGGTTAAAGAATGTATTCCAAAACTGTGTGTAATAAGAGTATTTGATTTGGTTGCTAACTATTAATTTATGAGCTGTTATATATTTAGTCGCCATATGTTTAAAGCCATCCCATGATGCATTGATCTGTCAAGCCAGTTTTGAAAACTATAGCTTCATCAGTGAAAATGGGTAATTAAGATATGTAGTTTTTGTTTTAGTTAGTCCCACAGGGGGACTGTGTAGAATAACAAACTCTCAAGACACAGTATTCGTTTCATATCCCATCTTTTTTAGTCTGGCCCTTAGTGAGTATCATAACTTATATGAACATTTACTGCTCAAAAATACATGTGTCAGCTCTTTGGTCTTCTCAGTATGGACAATTTGGACAAGATGAGCAATAGCATTTACTTAGTTTGACAGGAGTTAAATAAGCATTTTTAACTATCATAAATTGGGTATACATGAGTTTTTTAAAAAGAGATTAGTTTTAAAGAAAGCTGAACTGATTGAGAGTTCTGGTTATTTTGAATTGTAGGTTGCATTTTGGATCAATAGTCTGAGTATAGGGTATTATCTTGATAATTAATAGTTGCAATTAATTTATACATGTTTGTTAGCATTGCCTTTGTAAGTATAAACATATTCCATAACTCCTTACAGAGATTTGTATTGTTATTGTCTATCTTTAGGTTTTCTAATAGGGTTGATATCATTTCTTTAATCTGTGTTAGTATAACTAAATAGCTTTTTAGGAAGGTTTAATGGAGTTCTGAGATCATTAGTAGAAAAGTGTTTATAATAATAAACATCCAGTTTCTTTGATTAAGGGGTAATTGTTCAGGTTTAACATACAATTATTTAATTGAAGATTTGGAATGATGTGGAGTGGTCAGAAAATATTAAAATGACTTGTTAAATTTAGTGATTCAACTATATTTTGCAAGATATATTTTAGAAAGAGTTTTTAGGCAACTGCTTAGTTTGCTTCTATGTATATTTTCTTTATTGAGGGCCTTATGGTTAATTTTGGAACCAATTACTAGATTATATCATACTTCTAACCAAATAGGTCCCCATTTAGTTTTAATTGGAAAATAATCAGAGATTGCTATTATTCTACTAGCATTTATTATATCATAACAGAGTTTAAAATCTGGGAGACCAAGGCTACCAATTTTTGGGGGGATAAATCAATTTTTGATAGGTAATACAGATCAGTTTGGGTTCCCAAAGACATTTTGAAAGATTCACCTTTAAGGTTTTGGAAAATATTTTAGGTATAAATATTTTAGTTGCGTTAAATGGAAACAGTAATCTAGGTAGTATATTCATTTCAATAATAGCCACCTTTGAAAATAAAGGGAATTTTAATTTGTTCCATGTGGAAGTCAGAATTAACTGGAGGGATCAGATGAGGCTGATTCTTTGGGATCTGAGGGATTCCTGAATGAGTGGGGAAGATGACAAATGGATGAGAGTCTGCATATGTGGACTAGCAGCAAGAAAGGTCTGAGCTGTGGTGCATTTGTATGTCTCTCATTCCACTTATATGAAGAGCATATGAGTATCTTTATACTTTTTTTTGCAGTTGTTACAGTTTAAGAGTTACTTCAAGTATGGTTTAGAAAATAATTTTCTGGAAAAAATAACTCAGGATGCACCACTGCTCCTTTGAAGGAAGTCAAAAGCCAGTATTCTTATGCTCCAGTGGAGTGAATGTGTTAAAAGAGGTTCATGCTAGACCTTTGTCAAACAGCACCACCAAGTACCGCATAATGAAGTCAGCCAAGAAAGCTGCTAACTTCACTTTCCAGTGTTGCACCAGATACAGAACTTCTACTAAGCCATATAACACATCCTATTGTCACATTTTCAAAACTCTTCAAATAAGTATATCACTTCTGGAAAGAACCAAACCCCAAACTGGATTAAGCTGAAATCATCTATGCATCAAGTTTGTAGTGATTCAGTGTTGGATGCATCACAGACTCCTTTTAATGTGGGTCAGGTGGAAGACAGGAATTTACACAGTCATCTGTACTAGTTGAGGAAATCATGTATCATCATCATCTTTCGGCTGTTCCCGTTAGGGGTCACCACAGCAGATCATCTATTTCCATTTCTTCCTGTCCTCTGCATCTTGCTCTGTCACACCAACCACCTGCATGTCCTCTCTCACCACATCCATAAACCTTATCTTAGCCCTTCCTCTTTTCCGGTTACCTGGTAGCTTCATCCTTAGCATCCCTTTTCCCCAATATACTCAGCATCCCTCCTCAGCACATGTCCAAACCAACGTAATCTTGCCTCTCTGGCTTTGTCTCCAAACCTTCCAACCTGGGCTGACCCTCTAATATACTTATTCCTAATCCTGTCCACCCTCGTCACACCCAGTGCAAATATTAACATCCTTAACTCTGTTTAATTACTGTGAGGAAATCATGTATAAATTGGCCAAAGAGAAGCAATTGTGAAGAGCCTTGTATTTTCCTTTCTTGTTTTTGAAATTGTGAAATTGAGGTAATGGATACTGAAATATAAAAAATAAAATAGTTGAGTCTGGTTCAAGGGGATGGAAACTGCAGTCATTGCACATGCTCCCCTGCATATGGACCTATAGCAGAGTTTCCTTGCTAGATGATTGTCTTGAAAAGTGCAGAAGTCTATTCTTGGGGTTCCCACCACTATAAAACAGTTTGAAAGACATTCCTGTCTGTCATGTACACAGGCTGCTCAAGGACTTGCTCAGAGGGCTCTGCTACTGTGTTTTGTTCATCAGGTATACAGTCGGTTTGAAGGTGCAGACCTATTATCCAGACCAGCTACTATGCTATCATGGTTATTTTATGTAAGAAAGAAATAGTGCTCCCTTTTTTGTCAATATACTACATAATCGTGGAATTGTCACTATTTTAAGGGTACCCAGGTGCAGCACTGACATGAGTGCTAAAAATGTACAGTTATGATGTCCAGCTCATTTGCACTTATATTTTTAAATAGGAGCTAGCCGAGCTACTGCACCTGAGCCTTTATGGCCCATGTGTTACAGCACAAAATTCCTTTCCAAAAGCACAGGTAACGGTAATTTGCTATTTCAAAGACTGGAAAAATTGCTCCCAATAGTTCTTGAGATAACATTTTTCTTGTATGGAGCCTCATGAGGGTGATAGAAATGAACTTGTAATAAGACACAGTGCTTCCAGGAAGACCCTAGCTATCAGTTAATATTCCAGGCAATCAGAATAAAGGACTGGTGCAAAATAGCAATGATTTGTTTCCCTTATGACAGCTATTCTCTGCCTAGTATCCCAACACTGCACCTTTTGCACTAGCTGGAGCCACTCTTGATTTTTGTACACTGACTGAAACCTTCAGGGTGGTTAGGTAGAAGTAGGTGCAAATCAGGGACTTCTTGATGTTCTCTTCATCTGAGGTGGCTTGTACCAAACTATCATTTAGGTATGGATATATTTGAATCTTTCTTGTCCTGGCACCAGCAAACACTGGAGATAAATATTTAGTGAAAAAGTCAAATGCCAAAAACGTCAATTAGTAGCAACTGGTTTGTGCCACTAATCTGAAGGATAGGTTTAAGGAAACCATAGAATGGTACTGCTCAGGTCTGCGTCCCTCATATCCAAGGCTACCGAGTGAGCAATCTTGAAGAAGGAAGAGCAACAAGGCCTCTAAAGTGAGTATTTTGAATTTTTTTTTCACCAAAATAAACGTTTGACTTGGAAAGGTCAAGGATTAGTCTTTATGGCCCAACTTCTATGGCATCAAGAAAAGTACTGAGGAAAAAAGCTTTGCCCCGGTGAGGAGACCCTTGTTATAGCCCTTTGGATTAACAGTTGTAAAAATGGAAGGATTACTTCAATCTGGTTGTACTGTACTAAGGACATAGTAGGAAGGCTAGGAACTTCATAAAATGAGTCCTGTAATGAACTAATCTCCAGCACCCAAGAATCTAAAATCAGGAAAAAACATTTCTGCTTAAAGAAGGAAAGTTTTTCACAAATAATATGCAGAGGAAGGGAGGGAAGGATTTCTATATTCAGTACTGTCCATTTCCTTCATTACTAAGCAGAGCCTAATCACCACCTCCTGCATAGCTGGCTGCTCCAGAAACTTCCATTTCCCTGAGACTGCTCTCCCTTTGAAATATTCTCTTTTGTTTGTACTGTTTCACCCTAGACTATTTTCAATAGAATGGCCCCTGATTTGTGGGGTAAGTTCTGCTGCACCTTTGTACAGGGCTCGGAAAAGTACAGTTGCATACCTACCTGTATCAGTAAATGTTTGAAGTCATCATTGCTTCAGTGGTACGGGCAGCTTTCAAGAGTTCAGAGTCCCCACCGTCTTTCTGTCTGTGACGGTGAATTGGCTGAGCTTCCCTTGAGGGGGACACCTTCAGGTATCTCAGGAAGCAAGTGTTCAGGCTTTTTCATTTCCACAAAGGAAGAGAGAAAAGTACTTGAAGCCAGAATAATTTAGAAAAAGCAAATTCACAGCCACTCACAATACCATATAAAAAAACAAAACAATGAGGTTAAAACCCACCTCAACTATGCACAATCTGGGTGGTGGTACATGGTGTGCTGAAACCAAAACAGTGAGGAATTCAAGCATTTACTATTATAGGGAAGTAGCACTTACACAACTCTATTATGTTCATCATTCCCACATACTCAATGGCATTTTGTGTAGATTCCCAAAGCTTATCCTACCTGGGAGGTGGAGGAATGATAAGGATTCACAAGCTACAAGAGAATGGCCATTGACAAGGAATCCAGTTTGTGGTGCTTTGAAAAAGTAGGCACAGAGGACAGTTACTGCCTCTAGCATGCTATTAGAGTCCACCCTTTCCCAAAGGCCATCAAAGAGATAGGTCCCTAGTTGAGTGAGCCTCAACCTTGTCTGGAACAGATTTACCATGCTGGGAGTAACAGAAAACAACAGCAGTGGACAACAATCATGCAATAGTTTGCTTAGAGATAGGTTGACTTTTCAAAGAGTCCTCAGATAGGAGAAAAACAGCTGTTCAGCATTCGTAAAGGGCATTACCTGAGCTGCCTGTGCACATCAAAGGTTTGAAGAATCTTTTCAGTCAGTCAAAGAAAACTTTATTGTCATTCAGAACTACACAGCAGTGTAGCTGAACGAAATTACAATTCTTCATTCTCAATGCAAGAAACAGTTGCACATATAGATAGAGAAAAATTAATAAAATATCACAGTAGAAATTTAATAAATAGCAATTTGTAAGTAAAGTAGGACAGCAGTGACCCACATCCATCCCAGAACAGGAGACAAGGAAGACAATGTAATATTGTCAAAGTAAAATTGAAACAATAGCAGCATATCTATGATTAGAGTGAATTATTGCACAGTTTGTATATTGCACTTAACAGTCTTTCAGTGTGTAGGTGAGCCACATTAGTATTGTACTTAGTTATTGCACATCCATAAAATAAGCCCCATGATAGGCTAGTTATGTAACAGACATCATGGTTCATTTTTCCAAAAAGTTCAACAGTCTAACGGAGAGCAGAAAGAAACTGTTTTTTAGTCTGGTGGTCTTAGAATGCAGGCTTCTGTATCTCCTGCCAGAGGATAGGCAAGTGTACAGATCACTGGCAGGATGTGTTGGATCGCTGGAAATCTTTTTGGCCCTGTCTTTGCACCGGCATTTGTGTAGATCTTCCAGAGGAGTAAGGGAAGTGCCAATGATTCTTTCTGCTGACCTTACAACTTTCTTGAGAGCATTCCGATCCTGATTATTACAGCTCCCATACCAGACTGTAATGCTGTTGGTCAGGACACTTTCAATGGTGCCCCTATAAAAGGTCTGAAGTATGAAGCTTGGTAATTTTGCCTTCCTAAGTTTCCTTATAAAGTGCAAGCATTACTGAGCTTTTTTGACTGTACTGGATACATGGACTGACGATGATAAGGTTTCCGTGAGATGAAGACCCAAGAATTTTGTACTCTTGACCCTTTCCATTGTCATCCCTTTCATCACTAGAGGTTTGTGTGGTACTTGAGATCTTCTGAAATCAACAATCAACTCCTTTGTCTTGCTGACATTCAGTGCTAGATTGTTGCTGTCACACCAGACCAGTAGTTGATCAATCTCGTTCCTGTAGGCCTCCTCCTCTCTGTCTTTGACCAGGCCTATAACAGTGGTGTCATCTGCAAATTTGATGACCCTATTCGTCTCATGTGTGGCCATGCAGTCATGTGTCAGCAGATTGAAAAGGAGAGGGCTTAAGACACATCCCTGTGGTACTCCTGTGTTCAGGATGATACTTCCGGAGCTGTTGTCTCCCGCACGAACCTTTTGAGGCCTTTCAGTAAGGAAGCTCAGAATCCAGTTGCATAAATGAGAGTCTATGCCCAGTTGAAGTAGCTTTGATATCAGATTCTGAAGGATGACAGTGTTGAAGGCAGAACTGAAATCGATGAATAATAGTCTTGCATAGCAGTGTTTGCCTTTTAAGTGGGTCAGTGTTTCATGGAGAGATAGTGAGATGACATCCCCTGTACTGTGGTTTCTCCTATGCAAATTGCAGTGTGTCCAGTGACACAGGTAAGATTGAGGCTATATGATCTTTGATCAGCCTCTCCAGGCTCTATTACCATTGAGGTTAAAGCAACTGGTCGGTAGTCATTCAGAGTTGTTGGCTGTGGTTTCTTGGGTACAGGAATGACAGTCATCTCCTTGAAGCATTTCGGAACACTGGCTAGATGGAGTGAAGTGTTGAAGATGTCAATGAATACTGTAGCCAGTTCTGTCACACATTCCCTTAGTACCCTGGCCAAGATGTTGTCAGGGCCAGCTGCTTTCCTCGGGTTGACACATTTTAGGGTTCTGGTGACATCGATTGTATTGAAGCTCAGCACCACTGCATCCTTGTCTTCAGGGATTCTGCATGCTGTTGTTTTGTTGTCAGCATCAAACTTACTGAAGAATTTGTTCAGTTGGTTCAGAAACTCGATGTTATCATCACATGAAGTTGATGTAGGCTTGTAGAAGGTGATGGTTTGAATTCCTTTCCATAGTCCCTGAAGTGACTTTAGATTTTTCTGCCATAGGATCTTTTCACCCCTTTGATACCTTTGTTCAGTTTGGCTCTGGCCACACTTAAAGTGTCCATATCTTGGGATTTGAAAGCTGCATTTCTTGCTTTCAAGAGTTCGTACACCTCACTAGTTAGCCAAGGTTTTTGATTTCCCCATATAGTTCATAGGTTGCTACTAGGCTATAGGGCCTATACAAGCCTAGCCATAACAATTCCCTGGCTATTTCTTCCCACAGTATTTACTTCCCTGGACCCATCTAGCAGGGTGACTGACATGATCCCCGGGGTGAATTTCCTATCTCCCATCCAATCATCAAGGTTCCTTTTGAAGCGGGCCAAAGAGTCGCTCTGCTTGACATGTATGGGCAGTGTATTCCAGAGTCTGGGGAATCTCTGGATCAGGAACCTATCCCTCCAGCATGTTGTGTTCATTGTGATGACAAGGTTTAGATCCCTGGAGTGTGTGTCTCTGCGGGATTGTGATTTGTTTAAGTGTAGCATGTCCAACAGCTCTGGGTTTGACATGGCTTTGTATGTTAAGCAGAGATCGCCTCTGAGTAGACGATATGCGACAGAGTATAGGTGGAGTTTTTTTAGACAGTCAGCATAGGGCATCTGCTTTAGGCCTGTGATTATTTTAGTGAGGTATTTCTGCAGCCTTTCCAGTTGTTGCAGATGTCTTGAGTGATGTATTTGGTGTTTGTTACATCCTGCACACACTTAGAAATGTACGCTGTGACTGACTCACTCCCTTGTTTTCTGGCTCAGGATAGAACACTAGAAGATTCATGGCCTAATTCAAGGTAAATACAGAAACAACTTTAGGCATGAATGATGGATTATTAGATAACACAACCTGTCCTTGTCAAAAATCAGACAAGGTTGGCTCAACATGTGATCTTGCAGATGTCATAGCAATGAGTACACCAGTCATCCATGTAATGAACTGCAACCAGCCTGTCAGGTTCAAAAGGAGCTAAGGTCAATTTTTCAAGAAGAAAGTTAAGATCCCAGGAAGGATACATTTGTTTTCCATGGGGGTCTCATAAGCAACACTCCTTTTATAGCTGACTACAAAAGTAACAAAAGAGTGGGCTCCATGGGTAGGCAAGCTCACTTTGATAAAAGCATATGACAATCTTTAAGAAGCTCTCACAAATATTTCAAAACCAGAGTTGTTGAAACCCTTTTGGGACCTCTGTTATTGGCCTGGTGCCACATAGAAAACTTCTTCCACTTGTAAACATAAGATTTTCTAGTTGCAGTTCTCTTGTCTCTTAACCTGTTCCATATCCTCCTGTAATAAGGGTCTAAAAGGTACCAAAATAGAATCATCCAGGCTGGCCATTGCAATTGCTCTACATGGGGTGTACCATTTGCCCAGATGTTGTGTCAGCAGATCCAGTCTGTAAGAAAGCTTGTGGTAACTCCCCATGGCCAATTTCCTTACAAGGGAGAACCAACTTTGCCTGGGGCAAATGGGAGATAACACAGTGATCTTTGGTAATTCTTTCTGATTCTTTAGTAGTACCTCGGGAATCATTGAAAAGGTTGGAAATTCATACAGGAACATTCCCAACCTTATACAACACCCAGATGCCCCTCTCACTAGCTGGAGAAGGAGATTACAATAGTTAGTTGCCTTTTTGTAGCAAGGATTCACAATTCACTCATGCACTCAGGTTGTTGCATCACAGATACCAGTATGGTTCTATCATTGTCCATGTTAGTATAAATGAACTGACATGTACCTCACTGGACTATATGAAAAGAGACCTTATGGATCTCGCTGAATAAGTGCTACAGACATATATGTGCCATGCAGTCAGCAGCATTCTACCTTCTCCAAAGATGGTGCCACAATATGAGCAGAAACTGACTGTTTTTAATAACTGGCTCAGTTTCTGGTGTCATTCTAGAGGAATCCAATATCTATTAGCATGGGAGGACATGGTTAATAGACCACGTTGCTTTGCCAAAGATAGGTTGCACCCATCCCCCTGGGCATTCAGAAACTGACTAAAACTTTCTCCACTCCCTTAGAGCCTTTTTTTTTACAAAACTATTAACAAAGCAATACAAAAAATAAACTCAAAGCAACCTTAAGGTGTTACTGGTCAATGATCAGAGCCTAAACAAGAAACTCCACACCCTAAAAGCTATCCTCACTCTGAAGAATGTAGACATCTGTACTGCCACTGAAGCTTGGTTTAAAGCTGCAAAATGTACTCTGGCAGTAGAAGGCTACAGTGCCTTCCACATATTTAGACTAAATCAGCATAGACAGAGGGCTTAAAGGTGAAGATGTCTTGATCTACATTAGTAAATACAACTCCAGGTTGGTTAAACAAGGTTAATTACCATGGCCTGGACAGCTACAGGTCACTCTCTATGACCCATGAAATTCACGGGTCTATATTAGAACACCGAACTTTCAAAATTTCGAGTGTTCTAATATCGAACCCTATCAATCGAAAATTCAGAACAGCAAATTTTTTCCTAGGAAAAAAATTGCTGTTCCAAAACACATACACACTACACAAGCACACCAAACAAATAGCAATCCACACACACACACACACACACACACCTAAACTTTTACACCTAACCCTACACTAAACTATACATACACCACTAACTATCCACTTACCTTAACCCAACTCCTAACCCTAAGGTCCGTCACTATCACACAGTCACCTCACCCGTGCCCTAATCCTAACTCACCTACCCCACCCTAACCCTTATGTCCACACAATCGCAGACTTACCTGACCCGCGCCCTAACCCTCACGTCCACACAATCGCACACTTACCTGAACCCAACCCGTAACTTTTCACCACAGCACTGAAAATACCGAAGCAACAGAAATGGACAACCAAATTCTTTCCCTAGGAAAAATTTTGTTTTTCTGTTTCTTCGATATTTTCAGCATTCGCTCTAAACGGGTCGATATTAGAACACTAGAAATTTTGAATGTTCGGTGTTCTAATATAGACCCAAAATTCACAACTTTTACCTACTAGTGGTGCTCACCATCCAACCAAATACCGATTCAATGGAGGCTTTATCCCTAAATAGACTGGGAAACATACACTACCTGTAACTCATAAACATGTTTCCTGGACTTTATCAACACAAACACCCTGGACCATATAGTGCACACTCCAACCACTCAAACACATTAGACCTAATACTCACCAACATAGGAAAGCATTGCGCTCCCTATCACATCCTCATTGGTGAGATTGGACCACAAAGCCACCTCCCTTGAAATAAAAACTACTTGGAAAACCCAACTAAGCCTGTAACAGTTAGAAACTATTCCAAAGCAAACTACATCCTATTAAGCAACATTTCATCAAAACTCATGGCTCCCCCAAACCCTAAGAATACAGTTACTGTGGGCATGCTCACACACTTGAACACATGAAGGCCATGATTGCAAACGCCAGTGGATCAGACATATCTGGCAGTTGCAGTTGTTAGTGCAGACACTTGTCAGTATGCACCACTCATGCCTTGCATACACAATGGATAGGAATACAGACATATATGTCAGGACAACACACTAAAATAAGCCAAAGGCAGACGTACATAGATGTGTGGAAGAGTGTCACTGTGACAAGGAGCCATCCAGGCCTGTCCCACCCAGCACACAGCCAAAGGGCCCCAAACACATGAGGTGTAGATGTCACCAACTGCAGCTAGTAGCCACCAGTATCTGTCAGCATTACAGAATATGTGGTGCACGTGTCAGCAGTGCAACATGACTGTACAAGGAAGTATTCATCTAGTACCTGTATACACGTACCTGTGACATATGACCCCGTTTGTGCCCACATGTGGCGTGTCAACCCCTAGATGAATGGGTTATGGCCCATGCACACAACGCCCTCCCCATAGCCCTACTATGACAAGCCTGCTGAGGTCGTCCAATGTGAAATACACCTTTGGGGAGGTGTAGCCCAGTAATCTCTATAGGATGTCCTGTAACTGCGTACTGCTGTAGTGTGCTAAAGTAGTTAGTTAGGTGTTCTAACCCCAGACCTGGCAACTGTGTGTGTCCGTCTGTCTCTGACTGAATAGAGAACAATGCTTTTTAGAGTACTCACACTCCTTACAATTCATATACTCAACTTTGGCAAGGCTGCTGATGTCACCCACCTAGAAATACACCTCTGGGAACATTGTAGCTCAGTAATCTCTGTAGCGCGTCTGGTAACTGCGTACTGCTGGAGTGTGATTTAGAACTGTGGTAGGGTTCCATCCACAACCATGGCAGTTCTGGATATTTTGTGTGTGTTTTAATGTCTGTGTAGGGAGCAATGCATTTTAGGCTACTCACCCGCAGTACATTTGAAGTGCCCTACTTTGGTAATCCTGCTGATGTCATTCCTTGTGAAATACATCTTTGAGGAAGGAGTTCTCTAGTAATCCCCATGGTGCATCCTATAACATCTCCATGCTGTAGAGTGATCTAGACCTTGGTCATGGGTTCTATACCCACACATGTCGGTTGTGGATGTTTTGTGTGTCTCTCATTGTCTGCGTAGGGAGCAATGCATTTTAGGCTACTCATCTGCAGTACATTTGAAATTTCTTACTTTGGCAATCCTACTGATGTCATTCTTTGAGAAATAGACCTTTGGCAAAGGAATACTCCAGTAATGTATGTGGCATGTAATAAACTAGTTAGGTAGGTGTTCTATTCCCAGACATGGCAAGTGTGTGTGTGTGTGTGTGTGTGTGTGTGTGTGTGGCTGTTTGTGTGTGTTTGTTCCTTTCTCCGCGTAGTGAGCAATGCAATCTCTATTGCCTGCCTTTGTCAAGTGTGCTGATGTCATCAACTGTGAAATACACCTTTGGGGAAGGAATCACCTAGTAAATTGAGTGACATGTGCTATAACTGCATAATGCTGTGGTGTGATTAACTAGTTAGGTAGGTGTTCTATTCCCAGACTTGGCAAGTGTTGATGTGTGTGTCTCTGTGTTCCTTTCTCAAGGTAGTGAGCAATACTTTTGAGACCATTTACAGGCACTGCAACCTCCATTGCCTGCCTTTGGCAAGTCTGCTAATTTCATCAACTGTGAAATACACCTTTGGGGAAGGTCTAGCCCAGTAATCTGCATGGCACGTGTTATAACTGGCTAATGCTGCAGTGTGATAAACTAGTTAGGCAGGAGTCTATTCCGAGACATGGCAAGTGTGTTTGTCAGTCATATCCTGTGTGGAGGTGGCTGTGAGTGTGTAGCAACTGGACTTGTTGAGGAGTGGGTTTTGTAGTTTTCCTATATGGTAGCCATATTATATGTCACAATGTCCACCTCACAAGGATTTCAGATTTCAATCAGCCAAGAGACTGGGGTGGCAAGCCATACTCCTACCTCTGATTAAAAAGGCCTGGTGAACAAAGTAAGCAACCCTAATATTACCCAGAATACAGTCTGAACCAATGTCTCATACACAAACACACTTGCCTAGTAAACTACAGCTATGTTGCTAGTACCCTGCATATTGCTGACAGATAGTAAGCATGGTGTGATTGCAGTGGGCTGCAGAGGGGGCATGGCACCCTGTCCACCAGTACAATAGTCATATAATTGCGGACAATGCCATTCACTATGTTCCCCACTGGACACCTGCAACATATGTGGTGCCTTCAAATGTGATCCACAAAGGAAATACAATGCCTTACACACATGCCCTGTATGGACAGCTGCCACTGACACCAGGGAATACCTGTATTATGCTATCAATGCAGATGCAGGGTCAACCTGCTGTCTATTAGCAGGTCCTGCCACAACAGGCCAGGATTGGTATATCTGATGATAACAGTCTGTGTACATAACATGTGCCAGGCAACCCAGGTACACTTAAACATGTCACTGTACATTAATGTGGGACATGTGCACATCCCAGACAGCGTCCATGTCATGGACTATCAAACACAGACATGGAAGCATTGCAAAGTACAGGCCACACACAATAGTAACCAAGATGAATTGATGGTTAATACAATACCAATCTGTGTGGGATATTGAAGACACTACAACACTGAACCACACTGCAGACCAATGTCATGTGGTCTGATGCCAAGGAATACTGCTCACCCAGCCTTGTACAGCCATCTTGCACAGCCAACCACTACACACCCATGAAGCAATGCACACATGTATGTCAGTACTGGCACCTTGTGTCTGCGTGTGGGGTATGATGTTTCCAACCACATTAACACCCAGTATAACTCCTATTGGCATACTGAAGCATGCTGACTGATGTCAGACATGTCCACATGCCCTTAGCCCATAGAACCTCAGGATAACCCCTGTGGTGCATGTGATACCTGTGCATTACTATATTGTGGCAAACTAAGTAGTTAGGAAATGTATTTGTGAGCCAGCCAAAGTGTGCCAATGTGTCTGAGTCCCTTAGAGACTGTGGCTATGCTGACAATGACACCTGTTCATGTGGATAGCCATGTGTGCTACACCTATTGTATTTCTACTATATCACTGTTGCAGATGTCACTCACCAGCACATATTTGCTTTGACAGCACACCAACATGTCAGCTATGTGGCACATGGAGTAACTGCATGCACATGTAATAGTAATCCCTAGTCAGTCAGGGGTTTGAATCCCTGTAATGGTAGGTGTGTGATAGAAAATGCTTAGGTTTTAGTCTCCCAGCCCTTCTCTGATGTACTTTGTCTCTGTTTGTCACTCCAACACACTCTCTGGTGGATGTGGAGATGTACACCTGCTCAGCTTAGGCAGTAGCTTGTATTTTGTAAGTGATGGTCATGAACAGGTGATGGCCTCTGCACCAATTGCAGTAATCTTCTAGCTGATTGAATGTGTTAAAGCTATGGTAACATTCCCATAGTCAATTGCATGGAAACACAGTGCAATATCTAGGAACATCATGTTGGTGTTGGCCCATGACAGTCGCTGTGAGTGGAATCTAGATCTGGTGTTTGGCAAACAGCATTTTCCTCAAACAACATACACTGTGGAAAAAAGCCTAAAGACAGGAGGGTGATTTGCCAGACATGACTACAGCATGTAAGTGTAGCTATGCTTCATTCAGACTACTGTCAGTTTAACAGGTTGTGTGTGGTAATGGCTAGTCTGCATGTTTTAATAACTTTCAACACAGTGCTATGTTTATGAGGAAACCCCCATCTGTAGGGTCATCTGTGGACTGGTCAGTGTGTGGAACCATTTGTTACTTGTGTTACTCACAGAACACCTATCTGAGAACTGCAGAAGCACAGTGTGAGGATTGCGGTCAGTACATGGTGACAGACATGAGAGTTACTGACGTTGCATCCCTGATTGGACATATGTCACATAAAACAGTGGTATGACAGTCACTGTTTAAGGTTAACACAGTGACATGCCAATATTGGGCCAGTGTTCATAGCTGCAGTCACAAGTCATTTACCCTTTGTGCAGATGTCATGCAGTATATATGCATGCGTTCTGCTCCCTCTGCAAATGTTTGACATCTGTTGTCTTGGGTTAATGGTAATGTCTGTGCACGCTGTTATAAGTAATCCTGAATGCTGTTGACTATTACTAAGCCATATCTGTCTTAAAACTGCAACACCATAGGCTGTATGGGATTGCCGGTCCTAGTGGAACCATGTGTTCCATGTGAAACCAGCTGGCCATGGCACTGGACACCAGCATGTCTGGGGCCCAGCCTGGGACCTCCTCCTCCGTTGGCCCTGCACCACCTTCAGGTGGAACAGCTGCTAGGGATGGGGCTTGCCCCCCCATGAGTGGAGCCAGACAGGAACCTGTTACCCACAGTCAGGTCCGGCCTGTGGTACGTACAGAGCTCCACAAGGGGGGTGGGAGACCAGCTACACCAGCTTGAGTGCCACGTGGCGTATTTAGTGGGTCAGCCTGCCCCTCCTACTCAGCCCCCGCACAGCGACCTTTGGGCCCATGAAGGTGCAGTGGTGACTGCCCATGGGTGGGGACCTCAGTCCCACTTTGTCCATTTGGGGGTCATGGGCTGGCGACTTCCAAAAACTCCTCCCTGTCCAAGGAACCCCCCCCCTACATGTGTCATATACCAACCCTGTATGCTGCCTAGTCTGTCTTGTCTGTTTTCCTACCCACCCTACCTCCCCAGAAATACTTACTATCCCACCCCAACATCCTACTTTCACCTTATAAAAGAAAAAAAAGAAGGGCAATCTGTTCACAGAAACAAATCTCATCCCATACATAGCTGTCCTCTTCGCACACGTGTCCAATGGACACATGCAATCCGGTGTAATTGGCTTCACAACATATTATTGTTATTAATAATTAATAATGTTATTATTATTATTATCAATTTGATAGTATGCATCCTCGCCATGTTTTCAATGGTATAGTAATGAGTCAATTTAATAGATTGTTGAAGATATGTAGGCATGAAAAGGACCGTAAGATGGAATTGGACAATATGGAGAGAATTTTTGTTGATAGGGGCTATGATGTATTCATGGTTAAGAAAATAAGAGCTCAGGTTACAGGAGAAGCTCAGGATCTGGAACGCACAATGTCTTATAAAGACCATAAAAGTCATTATGATAGGAATGATTATAAGAGCAAGATTAATTCTATGGAGAGACTTAGATTTATTACTACATATACTAATGACAGTACAGCCATTAGGAATATTATTAATAAGAACTGGGGTGTGTTAACCATTGATGACAAGACAGCCATGATTGTTGGTTACGCCCCTAGCTTTACCTACAAAAACAATAAGACTTTGAAAAAATTATGTACGAATTCTGGGAATAGTGCCTCAACCCATCCAGTAGCTCTGGGACAATTAGGTACGTTCCCATGCAGGAAGTGTAACTATTGTCAATATATTTCCACTGATTTTGAGTTTGTACATCCTACACTAGGTAGTTGTCTTAAACCAAGGTGTTATGCTACCTGTGAGACAACTGGGTTAATCTATTTAGCATCCTGCAATGAATGCCCTGCATTTTACATAGGACTTACGAAACGAAAACTCAAGCAGAGATTATATAACCACCTCTATGATATTAGGTGCAAGAACGAACTTAATGCACTAGCTAAACATGTCTCCGTGAATATTGGTCATACCTTTTCTTTTAGGGTTTTACAGATTGTACATCCAGGTAACAGAGGTGGAGATTATATGAATTACTTGGAACAAAAAGAGTTAGAGTGGATTTTTAAATTAAAAGCACACCACTCACCTGGACTCAATGCATATGTGTCTATCAGGTCTTTTTTAGCTTCACGCAGATGATATATACATTTTATAAATTTATAATGATTAAGGAAAAATTTTGATAAAATTATCATTTATTTGAAGTTTTAATCATAGTTATTCATACATACTTATATTTTTGTATACATAGTAGTAGGTTTTATGTAGTTTAAATATGTGATTTATTTTATGATAGTTTAAGTAACAGTTATTGATAGGTTTAGAGTTATTCAGTAAAGTTTCTCCATATATTTATTTAATGTCTCTTATATTTAAAATGAATTTAATGTTCACAATAGTACCTCATAATTATACATATAAGTGTTTACAATATAAGTTATTTTTTGGTTTTTGAAGAAATGCCTTCCAAAACTCTTTGAATATATGAGTCGAATGAGTGTATGTTTTTAACATTTATACATATTTTATGGTGGTTCAATTTCTTAAGGCATTAACTTTCGTTTTGCCTAATATTGTTTTATTAAAAGGGCATGCTTGAGTGATGTTTTGTATATACAAGTTGTAAATGTTTAAACTTCAGCAAGCTCTTTCATTCCTTCAGTTGAATAACTAACTAATTGCTGTGTATAGATTGATTAATTGATTTTACCTGTTTCAATTTGATGTGATTGAGTCACAGTAACTGTGTATATAAATCTGTTTAGTTTTCTTGGGATTTATGATCTGAAGAAGCGTATGTCTAATACGCGAAAGCGCTTGTCTTTATTAAAATTTTATGATACTTCGCTACCTTGTTGTCGTTTCTGTGGTGAGACTGAACGTGTTTTTGTACTCATTATTCTTGGTTCGTGACGAGCAGTCTCCATTGGAAGGAGCAGTTTCTTTTGCTATAACATATTATTGTTGTTCTCACCCCTTTCTCAGGGGTTGGAGTGTCCAAATGTACCTACTAATTCATTGTATATGCACAGCAGTTGCTGTAGAAGAATGGGCATCTATGGACCTTCCTTACACCTGTCCTGCACTTTCCTAGCTACTTTTCCTAGTGTCTTCCCCTCTTTGTGCCCCTTTTTCACGTTCCTATCAACCCCTTGTTCTTTTCTTTTAAAGATATTAGCACGGGAGTAAGCACTGTTAAGCAGCAGTAAGCGGGTTTCAGCCTGTTTGTGTGAGTGTAAGCAATGCCTACACAGGTTAAGCAATTTTGAGTGTAAGAAATTGTAACCAGAAGTTAGCACTGCTTACCATTGTGCAAACCCACGCACACCCACTTACAACTGCTTAAAAGTGCCTTAATCACTCTGTATCCAATGGCCCTTGTTCTGCCCAGCAACAAAATAAATGGTCTTGACAAGGCTCAAACCCAGGACCCTGCACACCACGGCCAATGTGATTTACCACTAAGCCATGGCAGATATACATAACCCTGATGTTTTCACAAACATAGCATACAGCAAAAGAAGTCAACAGTACAAAGGTATGTACTTATAGATGTAGATGTAATACATGTATAGCTCTAGAACAAGGAAGGGAGAAACCTTTCAGGTCCAAAACCTGAGAACTCCGTTTGAAATAAGAGTATTATAACCAACTGCCAAAATAGCTTGAAAATGATAATAGTAATTTAATGTCCAATAGAACTAAAATGATAGTAATCCAAATGATCCAAATAATCCAACTTCGAACAAGCCAACTGCTTTAATAGAACAAAAAAACAAAACATACAATAAAATAGCCACAAGCGCTTTCGCCCGGTCTTACCGGGCTTTTTCAAGTGTGTCAAATTAAAACCAAGCACAGTATTTTATAGCGCAAGTGCGTTACATTAATTGGTTAATTATTTAAAACATCACCAGTGGTGCAATGATGCCTAAACAAATTAAAAATACAAAATTGATTTAAAACTTGTTAAGCCTAGATGTAAATACTTTTGCATATGAAACATTCATTATAAAACTGAAAAAGTTTGTTTTAAAAACAACATATTCATTTCAATGTAAAACCTATTAGTATTACTAATAATGAGTAATAAATAGGAACCTAAGTAACAATCATCAGTACAATTTTGTCTAATTAAAAATGTAACTGCCAAAATTAAGAAATAAAGTGTATGTTTAGACTATAAAAACACTAAACTGCCTAAGCTTGTCCTACTAATGAATGTTTAAAATCCTAAGAAAAAAAAATGCCAGTATGATGTGATGTTAACATTAATATTTCATGACAACTATTAGCAAATATTATATAAAGGTCAATGAATATACAAGTTAAAGTCTTGTAAACAATGTATACACCTTTGGATGAATTTATAATATATTTCTTTTTGTTTTAAGTATGGGAGCAAGACTGGTGTTGTCATTAAGTCCTGGGTACTTAGTGGCATTCAATTTTAACTGCCAAATAAGTTCTCTAGTACCCAGTAAAGTTTCCCAGTCACCTCCCCTTTGATCCTAACGTATCTTTTCAATAATGAAAAATTTTATGGACATTTGCGGGCAATCAACGGAGTTCTCAGATTTTGGACCTGAAAGGTTTCTCCCTTCCTTGTTCTTGGGTTTGAAACTTTTAGTTTTTCGATTGGACATATATAGCTCTCTCGCTAGTATATCTATCTATATATATAAATATCTACAAATGTGTGTATATATATATATATATATATATATATATATATACACATATGCATACAGCTATACATATATACATCTAGATATATATATCTGTCAATATATGTATGTACATATATATATATATATATATATATATATATATGTGTGTGTGTGTGTGTGCATGTGTATGACAGAAAAAAAAATAATTGAAAGTACTGAAACGTAGTGGGACTTGATCTGATCAGAAGTGTGTCATACTAAGACCTAAAGTATTGAAATGTGACCCAACTACGTCTATTAATGTTGGATGGTGCACCCTCCCAGCACCGGCCATACGTTCATCTCATTGTTACACAACCACATTGTTACTATCCACATTACCCCCCAATCCCCCCTTGTGCAACTACCTCCACAAGGTGGTCTGATAAAAACCGGTCCATCTAAAACTGATACGCCTCGATCCATAATGTCATGCCCATTGCTCCCTGCAAACCCCACCCACCACGTGCACATAAACCATCCATCCTCCGGGTGCTAGGCCAGCCTCTTCACATTGACCTCTCTCCAGTGCTAGGGACCCAACATGTATGTTGTCTCGACCCAAGCATATACAGGCTTCCCTACATCCTAGTCCACTTTACACACATACAATCTCCACCTTTGGTGACACGAGTCAGCCCAAAGAATCCATCTGTTGGTTGTCACATTTGGGACGAACCTGTCTTGGTTTCATGATTAGACGTGAGTCAACAGTATTTAGCCCACTGGTAGTATCTGGCCACCAGTCTGAGAAGCAGTGATATGTTCCCACCCATACTCAGCCTCATTTCCCAGTTCCACTTCACTGACGATCCAGCCTTGACCTTCTTAGCATGTAGCATGCCCCCTCGACGTGCACTCAGCTGTTGTTTTCCTGTTGTCTTCCAGGTATACAAGGTGCACACAATCGCAGCTGACACGTGACTCCTAAAAGGTTAGGTTCCAGTTATACGTGATGGACACATCCCCTGTTTCTCTCTGTTTTACCTTTGTAATAATAATGAAGATGCACACAGCACCTTGCAGGACTACAGGTCCAGTTTTATCATCGGACAGGAACTGTGTAGCTAATTTAAATAAACAGCTCAGAATAATGTATGTAAACAATGCTTAAATGGTTGCTTGTACTACTGAAACATGTCTTTCTGAATAAGTCTTGATATTAAGTAAGACAAAAGCGCTAAATAATACATGAGTCACCATTGTTTTCCTATTAATTCCTTTTGAATGCTTTCCTGAACCGAAGTTCATTCTTAGTTATATACAGATATATATCTATACATATAATAGAGCACATAACAAAGACATATATGACCACAGGCACCATTAATGGGGGTGAGTGGGCTCAAGCAACATACATCTGACACATATCAACATTCTAACCCCCCCCCCCCAGACAAACAGGTCTGTCCTGGAATACAATACAAACTGGTGCAAATCCCATGACCAGCGCCTGACACTTCATGGCCACAACATATTAACAGTAAGCCATGCCACCTGTATGATGTGAGGCTGGTATCGATAGCATATAAAGTACAGTCTAGTTACTATAGTGAATGTACAACGTGGAAGCAATAAAACATTCCTATGATACATATACACACACACAAGTATGCAGATACATATATGTCTAAATATATATATATATATATATATATATATATATATATATATATATATATATATATACACACACACACACACATATCTATCTATATATATATATATATATATATAGATATAGACATGTCTGCAACTACACACACACAGGTATGTCTAGGAAGATACATTCTTGAAGGGTGCATACTACACTGAACATCCAGTATCCCTACAGTTGCAACCTCATCAGATGGATAGTGTATGAGTCACACATACAAAAGACAATTGTTGCCTGAAACATATACCCACCGAGGAGTCAAAGGATGTGATGCAACACACAGGTTTGCATATGTTTTAAAGGTTTATTTGTGGACTACTATATTTGCTTATGCCATGTATTATAGCTGTTACACATTGAAATGCATACAAAGAGATGAATGAAACCCTCAGACAGATCATTTATTACAGTAATCTGAAAGAATAACATATGTTGGTGTCCACATCAAGGCCTTCAGGTAGTACAACAGGAAAGACATACTGGGCCACAGGATAACAATCAATCAACAGTAAGTAATGCAGATATACAGGCCTGCGGCCTCTAACTACACTCTGTACTCAATACCTAGGTGGAAAAGACCTAGGTTGATGATGGGATGTATCTGTTACATAACAATTGTTTTGTTTGTCTTTTGGCTTTTCCCGGTTAGGGGTCACCATAGCGGAACCCCGGTCTGCTAAAGATTGGCAGTTGGTTTTTATGATGTCGAGTTGCCAGCCCGACGCCCAACCTTCAGTGAAGGCACGCCCATTCAACGCATGTCTTTCGAATGCCCACTCGACCGCGGGGAGGACATACAGACTCCACACAGAAGGCACTCCCAACCCATGCCGAGAATCGAACGGGAGAACCTCTTGCTGTGAGGCTACAGCTGCACCACCACGGATACATAACTGAAATCATCACAATTGCACTGACAAACAGAACAGGCTGTATGGCAGTAATCAGTAGGGTAGTAATGTTCACAAGGTGAAATGTATGGTAAGCCAGTTTACTACTGATATACCTCCCATGTTGTAACACCATAGGCTAATTATGGTGCTCCCACCCCCATAGACTGACTTACAGGAGCATATAACGATGTTACATACACTGACCTCTACACTGCAGAGGGGCACACGTGTTGTGCAGATGAAGCTCACATATATATGGTGCATATGTTCTGTACACCATTATTCACTTGACATCATACCTGATAACGAGCCAGTCAGATAACAGACTGCTGGACATGCTGTGTATAGTATTGGCTTTTGCTGAGGACATGACTTGGACAGTCTGTGGTTGTGTGTACAGTACTGCTGTCTGTGTACATAGGGCAGCAGTCTGCAACCTTCAGTATCCCAGGAGTCATGTCTATCCCCTCTCCCACCAAAGTAAAGCCAAATCCAGAAAAAGAAGTTAATTCCGCTAAAGAACGCTCAGCAGAACAAAAAACAATGTAAATATTGGAAGAACGTTGCACCACAAGTATTTCATCTGAGTATTCAAAACTTGCTAAACAACCAAAATGGCAAAAAGACAGCTTCAATAACAGGCTTTTACCATATTGAATCCACAATATATGAAATATAGAGCTTTGTTGTTGTAAAAGTTAAGTGGCGTTGTAATTCCACAGCTTTAAAACATGTGGATGTCATAAAAACAGAAAAAACAAACATAAAGGTGAAGAAGAACCCTTCTGATGTAAACAATGTTGGAGTACAATGTGTTTACCTATAACAACAGCTACTATTGGCAGATATGGGGGGTTGCCATGGGCACACCCTGTGCCAATAGTTATGCAAACTTGGATTTAGCCAACTGGGAGAGAGCTTGGTACAAGGATGCTAATAACATTTGGAATGACCAGATAATTCTGTACAATCGGTTTGTGGATGACACCTTCATTGTATGGAAGGGCAAAGAAGAAGATTTAAGAAGCTTTGATAACTTCCTGTCACAGACCACTACTGAAATTTGATGTAAAAACATTTAGAGAGATGATTGACTTTCTGGATGTGAGATTATCTCTTGATGCGGGGAAGGGAATAGACACTTGCCTCTATAGGAAAGATATGTGGCGAAACCACATGCTCCATTTTTCCAGTATGCATCCCAGGCATATTTTTCTCTAACATTGTTGAAAATAAAATTGCAAGGATTTCAATGCTATGTAAAGAAGAGACAACCTTTCTCCAGAAAGAAGAGAGGCTTATTAATAATTTTAGCCAACGAGGCTATGGAAAGAGAAGTTTAGAACTAAACAAGACCAGAATTAATGACATACGTAAAGGAAAAGCCAAACCTTTTTATTCGTCTAAGGTCAGAGAAGGCGAAAGTACACCATTCCTAGCTATACCTAAAAGAACATCTAACTTAAGGGTCAGTTTGACTTACATTATGGACCATGATAACGTATGCCAGGTGATTAGAAAGTTCTGGCCGATTCTAACTTCGGATAAAAAGTTAAAAGTGATTGTTGGAGATAACCCAAGTTTCCTTTTCAAAAATAAAAAGAATCTCAAAAGGATTTTATGCTCAAATGATGGGATATGTAACAACTATGTACATAATAATTCATCAGGAACAAAGAAATGTGGCTTCTGCAAGGTCTGCAATGTAATCAATTGTAGCAACACATTTAAGCATCCGGTTACCAAACAGACATTTGTTTTTCATGGATTAGCTAATTGCTAACCAGCAATATTGTTTACATAGCTACCTGCACTTCCCACACAGCATTTTATGTTGGAAAAACTAATATGAAGCTAAAGGAACCAATTATCAAACATCATTCTGATACATGTAACAGAAAGGAAACAAATTCTCTTTTCCTTCATTTACATGAGCATGAGGGACATAGCTTTATTTTCATGGTCATTTCAAAGATACATTTTATTTCCAGAGAAGGAGACCTGACCAATCTGACTGAGAGAGAGGAAGCCAAATGGATAATGCGGCTGAGGGCAGATAAACCCCCTGGCCTTAATGGCTGTATTCCCTTAAAACCTTTTCTTACAAATAGACAAGCAATGAGCTATGCTCACTTATGACCTATTTTCATTGCCAGAAACCTTAGGTATACTGACTTAGGCTCTGATGTCCCAAAGAAATTGTTGAAACGAAATAAAAAGAAGCGCCCTAAATTACCATCTTTTTTATTTTTATCTTTCACCTTTTTACCTCAAATCTTGGCTTTTATACAGAGCTTAATCTTTTAATTAGAAACTACTGAAAATATTTTACTAATATTCCTTCTGAAAATATGTCTGAGTCTGTCTTAGAAATGTCAAACTGTCATGTTGTTTTAAACAAAGAGTTTTAAATAAAGAGTTTTAACTTCAAGCTATAGAGGTGTGTACCAATGGACTAACTTGATTGCATTACCCTGTTTATATGGATGTCAGTGTCTGAACAGCTATATGACATGGCATCTACAACTGTTAAAGTACACAAATAAAGGTGTTCCATATACATATATATATATATATATATATATATATATATATATATATATATATGTCGATGTAGGCTTTTGCATGTATATATATATATATATATATATATATACCTACATATATCGATATGTTGCATGTGTTTAGATATTAAATTATTTACACATATTTACACACACACATACATCTACCTAATTAACTACATTTCCTATACTGTTGAATGACTGTGCTGGATGATATGTTTGTGATAACATCAGATTTATATATCTGCTATGGCTTAGTGGTGTGCAGGGTCCTGGGTTTGAGCCTTGGCGAGGCCGTTTACTTTGTTGCTGGGCAAAACAAGGGCCATTGGATACAGAGTGATTAAGGCACTTTTAAGCAGTTGTAAGCAGGTTTGCGTGATGGTAAGCAGTGCTAACTTCCGATTACAGTTTCTTAAACTCAAGTTAGCTTCTAGATTGCTTAACCTGTGTAGGCATTGCTTACCCCCATGCAAACACACTTAAACCCGCTTACTAGAGCTTATATATGCTTACTACTGCTTATTTGTGCTTAAACCTGCTTACTAGTGCCTTATTCATTATGACACTGACACTTCATGTGTGCATTTCATGCAGTACTCCAGTTCACATTTAAATGTTATTTATTCAGCAAAAAAATGTAAAAAAATGTTCATATACAGATTTCACATGGAAAATGGTATGTGCTGCAGTGGGACTCGAACTGGGAATGTCTGCTCATTAGGCAGATGCTCTGACCACTACACTACTGCTGTGCTGCTTCATTTGCATATATCTTCCTTGTTATCCTCTTCAGCCTTTTAAGCTGCTTTAACCGTAGCTAAGCAATGGGCACACCCGCGCACCTACAGTTAGCTGTACTCGGAGTTAAAAAAAAAAAAATAACAGGGTTTCTTCTTTTTATATTTATGTACTATTGCTGTTGTACACGTGGGGGACTGTTGGTTGGGATATGCGGACACCTATGAGTGGTCGTTCTCAGTTATTAACACTTTCTGCTGTTCTACTTTACAGGGCATGTTTATTCTGAGAGCTCTGCTCTCAGACACGATCCTGTACTCATTCACGCTCCATGTAGGTTTAGGAGTTCAGGCAGCACGCCTTTATTAATTTGCATGGCGCGCTGCCATCCTCCTAAACTGCCGCTTCCGTGCAGGACTAGACTAGTCCTGCATGAAAAAGATTAGTAAATCCGGGGGTTAGTCTTTCATAATTTGCTGAAATTGTAAAGTTTCTAAGTCTTTAATACATTCTTTCCAACAAATAAAATTTTTAGTTTTCCATCCATTAAAGATGTTAATGTGAAGTTTATCCAGGAATTTTTTTGTGATTTTAATGGGGATTGGTCAAACCAGGATTTGATATCTGCATTTGAGTATAGTATTTTTCTAAAGTTGTTAATAATGTTATGAAGATAGTTTGGTTTTGTCACATTATATTGAACAGTGTGGCTAAGAAGAAACCAGAACTTACTGGAGGGATGTTTGGAAGGAATTTTACATGACAGTGAGTTTTCATTCTGTATTATAGCTATATGGAGATCATTGTAATTTGAGTCAATTCAATTTAATGTGCTTTTAAGTAATGATGTTTTGGTATATATTTCCATGTCAGAGAATCTTAAACCACCACCATCCCAAGATCTAATATGATGCGTATACACAATCCTATTTTTGTTTGTGTACGATAGGAAGTTTAATAAAGTTTTATTTATGAGTTTAATATAAATATTCCCAGGATGGGCCCAAGCTGTTTTTTGTTGGACTGCACCCTGTGTGAAAACCTGGGAAACATACTGAATGGGAAGAGTACCCCTCTGTGAAATAATGTAGGTGCTTACCTACTGTGTTATCAAACTTGATCATTACTGTTTTATTAGTTTTGTGGCTTGCACACTCGCAGGGACTATTGAGGGAACGATCTCCTCCCCCCCGCTTCTTTTCATATTTTAGTCATAATTCCCCTTTCTGGCCATCAGATGGCAGCATTTCATAAGATACAATAACTTACCAAGCCCTAGCATTTCCTCCAAGCCGGTTTACTCTGTGCTTCTTGCTTTTTACTTAAAGGCAGTATTTTAGAACAAATCAAGAGATACAACTGACATTTAAAGTGTTTCTCCTTGCATTTTACTTAAAGGCAGTATTTTAAAAAATCAAAAGATACAACTGACAAAGTGCTCAACACTGTCATAAGAACACCAACTTATGGGCCTGTAAATTTTAGTTTTTGCTCTCCCCACTTATATTTTTTACATCCACAATTGGATGACTGCAACTTATCTGCTCCTATTCACAATTCAAACCGACAGTATTTTGCCTTTCTGTTCACTTGCCTTCTCTAGCTGGGCCAACCCACTCCATTTGCCCTCTCTCCGCTTGTGCTCACTCAGCACCCCTACTACCATTTTTGCCCCCCCCCAATTTCATTACATTTATACGCTCTATGCCACACCTCTTCCCTCTCTCTAACCAATCAGCTACCACTTCAATTAGCAACTCCTCTCTGCTGTGTCCGCTCCTCCCCTCTAGTCACAATACTTACTCCTTTCCCTCCCTATATCCACTTGCCTTACCTCTATCTGCTCTGCTCCCAATATTAACCGGCTTCAAGAGCAAACTCCTCTTACTATTCTTTCTTCCACTGGGACTAAAATAGAACCCATTGAACACACAAAACTTCTGGGGGTCACTATTGACAGTGCATTGAGGTTTAACAAACACATAGCTCTGACAATTAAAAAAGTACATATAAAACGTGGCACTGTATAGAGCCAAACCCTAGCTTACCAATCCTGCCAGACTGGCCTTAGCTAGAACTCACCTCTTCACTACTATAATGTTCCTGAATATTTACCAACCTTAGCAAAACAGAAATTAATAACCTTGAATCTTGCTACAATAAGATTGCCAGGTTTGCATCTAACCACCCTCAAAAAAACACATCACTGTACTGCCCTCCATCAGTTTAATTGGGTAGAACAACCAAACTTACTTATATTTAATCAACTATTAATCACCCCCTCAGTTATGTATAAACCAGATAACTGTCCAGCTCTAAGGGATCTTATACAAACCTTAAATCTCTCAGGTCAGCTAACAAGGTACTACTCAAAGTTAACAAATCCCATAACTCATTTGGTGACTCTTAAACACTGGAATTGTCTTCCCTAACAAATATCAGCCATCAATAACACACATGATTTCAAACATGCACTAAAGCAATATTTGTTAACCCACTGGTTCATAGGTTCATACTAGGCTATCTGCCCTAGGGCATTTATAAGCCTAGCCAGAGTGTGTTTGGCTTTCGCCATCCATTTTAAATTAATTTTGCTATGCCTTTTCGAGGTTAGTATACTGTACCTCTGTCTAACAGTGACACAGAAGTGATACCCGGGGTAAACCTACAATCTCCCATCCACTCACCAAGATTCCTCTTGAAGAGAGTTAATGCGGGACTCTGCCTAACCTGGACTGGGATTTTATTCCCGAGTGAAGGGAGCCTCTGGGTTATGAATCAGTCCCTGTCTGTCTTATTTATTTCAGTGCTGAGGTTCAAGTCTCTCGAATGTATAGCTTGATGGGATTTGGATTTTCTGAGGTGCAGCATGTCCATTAATTCCGGGTTGGACATGGCTTTATAAGTCAGGCACAGATCACCTCTGAGCAGGCGGTATGCCACTGAGTAGAGCTGGAGTTTCTTTAACCGGGCAGCATATGATAATCTTGTCTGATATTTAAAGATACAACAACCCTTGATTAAAATAACTTACATTCAATAAAATAAACTCTTAATAAATGGATTTTTTCACTAAGGAAGAGAGACTCTCCTTGATTAAAATGTTTATCCTTCCTAAAATTCTTTATATAATACAATCTTTATTCCTCCCACTCTAAAAAAAATATAAAAGAGTATAATTCTTTGTTTCTGAGATTTTTATGCTTTCCTAATAAGCCTAGACTGGCTTTAAACCATCACATTAGAGACTGGACATTGGGTGATATTGGTCTTCCAGATTTAGAATTATATTCCTTATCCTCAATTATTAAGACAATACTTTCTTGGTTAAATAGGAATTATAATGACAAGTGGAAAGATATTCAGCAGTATTTTCAATAATTAAAGGACTTATGAAGGTACCACCATCCTGGAAAGATATGTAGATACAATAATTTAACAAAATCATATACTAAAATAGCTACTAATAAATGTCATTGGTTAGCAAAAGACTATCTTATAGAAAACAAAGACGACCCAGTTAACTCGTATTATATTAATATGATAACCTCCTTTAAAATTTAAATTTTCAGGAACCCTGCATATGGATTTTCTTTGCATTTCCAATTGCCTACATTCAAAATAGTATTAATACATTTAATTTAACAACAATGGTTACACTTAGAGACAAAATCCTATTATACTGGTATCAATTACTAGACAATGGGAAGTTACAAAATGTTGACCATATCATTAACAAGTTTGAGTTAAGCAGAGAAACGTCATCAGAAATTCAAAACTATAGACAATTGGTTGAACATAAAATTAGTCTAATGCAATCAATAGTTAGAAATTCTTTCCCCACATTCACTGATTTCCGATTATCCTGCACCAGAATATAAAAGGAAAGGGATTTCTATCTGAAATATACAAGGTACTTAAGAAATCAACAGCATGTCACAGAGAAAACTATTGGGATTATTTTAGAACTGTTAATAACTCTCCAAGTGAATGTGATAAAAACTAATACTCCAATCTTCAAAACAAATTACTTCATCACAAAGCTGGAGGATATTTATTTTATTTATTTAACATTTGTTTACCAGGAAAGTCTGACTTGGAAAGATCCAATCTTCAGCAGAGGCACAGGAAAAAATGCTCCAGATGCATGCCTTTGTAATGTAGGAGGAAACCAGAGTACCCAGAGGAAACCCATAAGAACGCAGGGAGGACATGCAGACTCTGCACAGAAGGCACCCTAGCTGAGAATTGAACCAGAGAACCTCTTGCTGTGAAGCAACAATTTAAACTGCTGCACCACTGTGCTATCCACAAGTATTGAGGTATTTCTAATGAGTCAACTTTTGGGTAGTGGCCTTTCTAATGAGTCAAATTTGGGTAGTGGCCTATCTAATCCAGAATCATATTCACTGAGTGTTTTTCTGCTTTGTATATGAGTACATCTGAAGGCCCCAACTATAATGTAACTGTGGATTATCGTCACAACTGAAGGCCCCAACAACAGTGTAACCGTGGCTTAACTCTGGTTATGCTTCACATTACATTTGCATATTAGCGACCTATGTTTAACAATTTGCCTACATTAGTAGTTGGTTAAGTTTGTGCAATACCTTTTCTTTACTAATGTAATTTCTGATAAGCGAGTAGAAGCTTATATGTGTACTATTCTAATCTCAATAATTGCAATTTAAATGGATTAGTATATTAGCCAAAGGGTTCTAATTTTCAAATCCTAGCTGCCTCTGAACATATGTTGATGTTAATGCATGCTTAATACCTGTATATTACTGCTGGGAGCTAATGTGTTTTATATTACTAATGTACTGTATCTCTCTCAACCTTTTCTCCTGTTCTCCAGCTTTCTTGCCCTGAATTTCCCCCTATGACTACGCCTGGCTGGACACCTAGACTTTAACTAAAACTTAATACAAGCTCAACCAATTGCTCAAGCAATTATAAACTCTGCTGCCTCCAAGAAGGACCTAAGGAAGTATGTGCATCTGCTGCTAATCCTTGAACTACTATTGCTATTTAAGCCCTGCTCGGTGTTTCAGTATGCTCCCTTGCCAGGAAAGCCAGCAGCCTTACCGTTCTTCTTGTGTATCTCCATACTTCCCCTCATCTAGCTCCCTGATTTATACTAGCTCACTCTCCTCTCAATCCAACCTAGTCTAGGGATTGTCTTGTAGGCCACAGGTGCATTTCTGCATTTGTCCACTAGATGGCATCCTCTCTCCACTATTTATGACTTATATTCACTTACTTCTTGTATTGTGTTTAACCTCTAACTTTCCTCACTCTCCCCACTATTTTTGACTTCTATTCACTTACTTATTGCATTGTGTTTAACCTCTAACTTTCCTCACTCTCCCCACTATTTTTGACTTCAATTCACTTACTTCTTGTATTGTGCTTAACCTCTAACTTTTCTCTTCTCTCTCTCTCAAACTTCATAGCTCACTCTACTTACTATATCCCTGTTCCCTTTACTTACCCTTCTGCAATCTACACTCCACTGATAGGTTCTCGATCTTCTTCTGCCCTCCTTGACTCAACCTGCTCCGTTCACCCTGCGGGCTCACTCCGCTCCCCTACTCTGCCCCCAAATTACACCCGCTCCCAGCACCTCTACCTTTACTCCCTCATAACCACACCCACCACCACTCTAGACCAATCAGTCTCTAATTACTCAGGAAACACCCATTCCCTTATCCCGCCCATATTGACCATCACTTACCTAGATTAGCCACCTAACCAATCAGTTTCCATTACTCTGTCAACACCCACTCCCAAACCACACCTATATCAACCTTCACACAACTCCCCACTCCTTCACTTATATAAGACACTAACCAGCTCCTCTGTACATACAACATTCTTGCAATAACAAATATTTCAGTAACATACCACCTCTTAGTAGCCCCAGTTCGTCATGCTTTCAAAACCCTTATACATCACTATTTTACTATTACTACTTCTCAACTTTCCTATCTTTTCTACGTCACCCAGCCCATTAATACCTACCACTCTCAATCGTTCCATGTAACCAACCATCTTACTTCACCTCTTTCATATTCACACACCCCAATTTCCCCCCACCTATACCCTATAAAAAACCTTCTACTTTTTCCATATAAACGTATTACCTCTCATATACATTCTTCCCCCGTAGTAACTAGCAAATCTTTCAGAATCATAATAGAATCCAAAGAGTCCAATAAACTCTCTAACCCAATCCTTTATCTCATTACCATTCTACTATCAGGAGATATCCATCCTAACCCTGCCCCCCCCACCTCAACCACTATAGACAAGTCCATATTACTGACTTCTCTTAACTCCCAAAGTATAGTTAACAAAATCCCAAACCTCTATGCCTGGCTCATACATAATAAACCTGACATCCTATCCATCTCTGAAACATGGTTAAAACCTCATACAAAAGACTCTGAAATAATTCCACCTAACTATTCTATCATCAGAAAAGACAGATCCCACAAAAAAGGGGGAGGAGTAGCTCTCCTATACTCATCCTCCTTGTCAGTCACCACCTATAACAAACCTACTCCATACTTTAATAATGCTGAACTACTCTTAACACTACTTCAAATCAACAAACACAAGCACATATGTATAGCTTCCCTCTACATTCCCCCAGGGGATAATATCTCTACACTTGAAGATATCCTCTCCTGGCTCTCCTCAAACATTAACAAAGAAACAATAATCTTAAGAGACATGAATATTAATTGGTCCTCCATTCAGTCTTCCACAAACCCACTTAACATCAACCTCTACAATTTTTCACAGCTAATCAACTCGATAACACGCCCCTCAAAAAACCTCACTAGCGGTAGCATTCTAGACTTGATTTTAGTCTCTCATCCCCATTATTTCTCTGACAGTGGTACTCTTCCCGATCCCCTTAGTGACCACTTACCCATCTTCACACATCGACTCCCCTTACTCCTACATCGCACTCACAATTATATTTCTATCCGCAACCAAAAGAACTTTAATCCAACAACCTTTTCTAATGCTCTAAAAGCAATAAATTGGAGTAGTCTAAAAACACTCTCTCTAGATAATGCAGTTGCTCACTTCAACTCAACCTTCTTAAACCTTCTAGACTACCATGCTCCCTTAAGGACAAAAAGAATAAAAATCAAAACTGACCCATGGCTAACCAAAGACACACTAGCAACCATGCGACACAGAGATAAAGCCTGGGCACACCACCATAAAAATAGGACCCCCCCACATCCATAATGAATACATATTCGCTGAGTGTTTGTCTGCTTTGTATAGGAGTACATCTGAAGGCCCCAACTATAGTGTAACTGTGGATTATGGTCACAACTGAAGGCCCCAACAATAGTGTAACTGTGGATTATGGTCACAACTGAAGGCCCCAACAATAGTGTAACCGTGGCTCAACTCTGGTTATGCTTCACATTACATTTGCATATTAGCAACCTATGTTTAACAATTTGCCTACATTAGTAGTTGGTTAAGTTTGTGCAATACCTTTTCTTTGCTAATGTAATTTCTGATAAGCGAGTAGAAGCTTACATGTGTACTACTCTAATCTCAATAGTTGCAATTTAAACGGATTAGTATATTAGCCAAAGGGTTCTAATTTTCAAATCCTTGCTGCCTCTGAACATATGTTGATTTTAATGCATGCTTAATACTTGTATATTACTGCTGCTGGGAGCTAATGTGTTTTATATTACTAATGTACTGTTTCTCTCTCACCCTTTTCTCCTGCTCTCCAGCTTTCTTGCCCTGAATTTCTCCCTATGACTACACCTGGGTGGACGCCTAGACTTTAACTAAAACTTAATACAAGCTCAACCAATTGCTCAAGCAATTATAACAAACTCTGCTGCCTCATCCCCTTTGGGAATTGAACCAAGCTTCTCCTAGAAGGACCTAAGGAAGTATGTGCATCTGCTGCCATTCCTTGAACTACTATAGCTATTTAAGCCCTGCTCGGTGTTTCAGTATGCTCCCTTGCCAGGAAAGCCAGCAGCCTTACCGTTCTTCTTGTGTATCTCCATACGTCCCCTCATCTAGCTCCCTGATTTATACTAGCTCACTCTCCTCTCAATCCAACCTAGTCCAGGGATTGTCTGGTAGGCCACAGGTGCATTTCTGCATTTGTCCACTAGATGGCATCCTCTCTCCACTATTTTTGACTTCTATTCACTTACGTCTTGTATTGTGTTTAACCTCTAACTTTCCTCACTCTCCCCACTATTTTTGACTTCTATTCACTTACTTCTTGTATTGTGTTTAACCTCTAACTTTCCTCACTCTCCCCACTATTTTTGACTTCTATTCACTTACTTCTTGTATTGTGCTTAACCTCTAACTTTTCTCTTCTCTCTCTCAAACTTCATAGCTCACTCTACTTACTATATCCCTGTTCTCTTTACTTACCCTTCTGCAATCTACATTCCACTGACAGGTTCTCGAACTTCTTTTGCCCTCCTTGACTCAACCCGCTCCGTTCGCCCTGCGGGTTCACTCCGCTCCCCAACTCTGCCCCCAAATTCTACCCGCCCCCAGCACCTCTACCTTTACTTCCTCATAACTACACCCACCACCACTCTAGACCAATCAGTCTCTAATTACTCAGGAAACACCCATTCCCTTATCCCGCCCATATTGACCATCACTCACCTTACCTAGATTAGCCACCTAACCAATCAGTTTCCATTACTCCGTCAACACCCACTCCCAAACCACACCTATATCAACCTTCACACAACTCCCCACTCCTTCACTTATATAAGATACTAACCAGCTCCTCTGTACATACAACACTCTTGCAATAACAAATATTTCTGTAACAACATACCACCTCTTAGTAGCCCCAGTTCATCATGCTTTCAAAACCCTTGTACATCACTATTTTACTATTACTACTTCTCAACTTATCCTATCTTTTCTACGTCACCCAGCCCATTAATACCTACCACTCTCAATTGTTCCATGTAACCAACCATCTTACTTCACCTCTTTCATATTCACACACCCCAATTTCCCCCCACCTATACCCTATAAAAAACCTTCTACTTTTTCCATACAAAATTATTACCTCTCATATACATTCTTCCTCCGTAACTAGCAAATCTTTCAGAATCATAATAGAATCCAAAGAGTCCAATAACCTCTCTAACCCAATCCTTTATCTCATTACCATTCTATTATCAGGAGATATCCATCCTAACCCTGCCCCCCCACCTCAACCACTATAGACAAGTCCATATTACTGACTTCTCTTAACTCCCAAAGTATAGTTAACAAAATCCCAAACCTCCATGCCTGGCTCATACATAATAAACCTGACTTCCTATCCATCTCTGAAACATGGTTAAAACCTCATACAAAAGACTCTGAAATAATTCCACCTAACTATTCTATCATCAGAAAAGACAGATCCCACAAAAAAGGGGGAGGAGTAGCTCTCCTATACTCATCCTCCTTGTCAGTCACCACCTATAACAAACCTACTCCATACTTTAATAACGCTGAACTACTCTTAACACTACTTCAAATCAACAAACACAAGCACATATGTATAGCTTCCCTCTACATTCCCCCAGGGGATAATATCTCTACACTTGAAGATATCCTCTCCTGGCTCTCCTTAAACATTAACAATGAAACAATAATCTTAGGAGACATGAATATTAATTGGTCCTCCATTCAGTCTCCTACAAACCCACTTAACATCAACCTCTACAATTTTTCACAGCTAATCAACTCGATAACACGCCCCTCAAAAAACTTCACTAGCGGTAGCATTCTAGACTGGATTTTAGTCTCTCATCCCCATTATTTCTCTGACAGTGATACTCTTCCCGATCCCCTTAGCGACCACTTATCCATCTTCACACATCGACTCCCCTTACTCCTACATCGCACTCACAATTATATTACTATCCGCAACCAAAAGAACTTTAATCCAACAACCTTTTCTGACACTCTAAAAGCAATAAATTGGAATAGTCTAAAAACACTATCTCTAGATAATGCAGTTGCTCACTTCAACTCAACCTTCTTAAACCTTCTAGACTACCATGTTCCCTTAAGGACAAAAAGAATAAAAATCAAAACTGCCCCATGGCTAACCAAAGACACACTAGCAACCATGCGAGGCAGAGATAAAGCCTGGGCATACTACCAGACAAATAGGACCCCCCTCATCCATAATGAATATAAAACACTTCGAAATAAAGTAAAAAAGCTCATCATCTCTGATCAACAAAATTACTTCTCTATACTCCAAAACAATAATAAAACTAACCCTCAGAAATTTTGGAAAGGAATCTCCACTCTTCTCAATCCCAGCAAACCAGACACCCCCACCCCAGACCCTAATGCTCCCGATATAGATTTGGCTACCCAATTCAACTCTTTTTTCATTGATTCTATTTCCAAACTAACCTCATCATTCTCTAACATCTCTACACTCTCCCATTCACCACTATCTTCCTCTACCAACACTCTACCCTCCACCGCCACCTCACCCCCATTCTCATCTACTAATTCTCTACCATCCAGCTCTTCTCCTACTCTCATGTCCTTTTTATCATCACTCCCTAATACCCCTTCCCATTCCCCACTTTTCTCATTCAAACCTATACCCACTTCTACAATAAAAAAACTCCTTCAGAAATTGAAGCCATGCACTAATGCTCCTGACAACATCCCTTCTTACTTTCTTAGCATAGCCGCCGAAGTGATTGCCTACCCCATTAGCATTCTAATCAACCACTCTATCCAAGAAAGCACAGTTCTCGAAATCTGGAAAAAGGCCTTTATCATACCACTACATAAAGGAGGCAATAATAACAATGTTACTAATTTCCGTCCCATCGCCATCCTGTCTCCCATCTCTAAGCTCCTAGAAAAGTGTATCCAACTACAACTCCTACCACATCTCTTAGATAATCACCTACTAACTCCCACACAGCATGGATTCAGACCAGGTCACAGTACAATGACAGCCCTCCTCTCCTTCCTTGAAAATGTAAAGAAAGCCCGGGACTCTGGTCATATTGTTTCTACCCTACTACTTGACCTCTCTAAGGCCTTTGACACTATTTCTCATACCCTACTTTTAACTAAACTCTCTACGCTCAACCTATCTCCTTCCTCTTTGAACTGGTTCTCCAGCTACTTATCCAATAGATATCAAGCAGGAAAAGGCCACCTCCTCATTCCTCAATACCCCAACCGGAGTTCCCCAAGGTTCCATACTGGGTCCCCTCCTCTTTAATATATTTATAAATGATTTCTGCAACTCTATCCCTTTCTCGAATATCATCCAATATGCAGATGATTCAACTATTATCTGCTCTGCCACATCTATCCCTACACTCCTAAAGCTTACTCAAGATGCTTTCTCAACCACTGAGCATTGGATGAAAAAGAATCACCTAGCACTCAATGCCTCTAAAATCAAATTAATGGTATTTACTCCCTCCAAAGTCACCTCTTTCGACACAAACTCATTCTCTATTACCAGTCAAAATAACACATCTCTGGAACTGGTGTCCGAGACCAAGTTACTTGGGATCCAAATAGATAGCTCAAATTCAGTTCCCACTTACAGCTAAATATAAAAAAAAAAACATCAAAAACTAGGTATGCTCTACTGACAAAATCATTATCTTACACCTGCCACTAAAATCACTCTCTCTACATCTTTTCTTATCCACTCCCTTCTCTATGGAGCTCCACTCCTAACTAATCTACAATCCTCACTGAAAACACAACTTTCCTCTTGCTACAACAAAATTGCTAAGTTTGCTACCAGCCATAAGTTCTCCTCCCACCACTGTTCCTCTCTCAACATACTAAAATGGCTAGAACTACCCAATCATCTCGCCTACACTCAACTTACTCTTGCTCACAAGCTCATTTTCAATCCCTCTCTCTGTCCCTCCCTATCCTCTGCCTTTAAAATGCACCTACCTGACAGAGTACTAAGGTCTAACAACCAAAATCTATTAGAAGTATACAAACCAACACACACCCCCCCCTGGCAAAAATCTTCTATCCTATGGTCTAGCACATCTCTGGAACTCCCTACCGCCGCCCATTCGTACCACCCCTAACCGCTTTATTTTCAAAAAATCTCTCCACTCACATCTAGTAACCCAGTGAGAATGCTCCTGTTCCCACCCCACATAACTTACACTGGCTACTGCCATCTTCCTTTCTTCCCCTGTTTATACTAGCAATTTTTCATTTTTCTTAACTCATACCACCTTGTAACTCCTAAGATATTTGCTAAGAATGCAATAAGCTGCACCTCTTAAGTGTATGCTTCCTATGATGTAATGGCTCTCAGTATTTATTTTGTAATGTTCCTGTGCTAGTCTGTATCATCTAAAAGTTTCATCTCTAGTCTGTATTAATTGTAATGTTCGCTCGGATCTATGACACTTGTAAAATTATAATCAAAAATCTATTGTAACCATGATTGTTTTGGAACTTTTCTCCCCCAGGACTCCATTGAAAATGGGTTCATTTTGGCCCAATGGACTATCCTGGTAAACCAAATGCAAATAAAATAAATAAATAAATCTTATGTCCACATATTCTCGTGGAAGTTCTTGCATAAAACCTCTATCACACCACATAAAACTGAATTGTTTAATAATGGCATAGGATGCTGGAGATGTAAACTAATTGTTAAAGATGACTGGCAGCATATGTTTTATGTCTGTATAAAACTTAACATATTGGGATAATATGAATTCTCTCTCTTACAGTCTGTTTTTAATGATGAATTTATGCTGACCAAATCTCTTATTTTATTTAATACATCTATTCCCACTTGTGTCATGAAAATAAAATACCCTCTTTTATGGAGTATCTTAACATTAGAAGAAAAGTTATCACCAAGAACTGGAAGAATCAGACTACTCTTACTATGAAGGACTTTGTACAGTTGGCAACTGAAGTTTGTCATCCTGAACTTATGATGATGAAGAGAAGAACATCCAGAATCACCTCTTCATATAATACATGGGAGCTGAGACTTGAGTATAGAGAGTTGATATGGCAGATTAGAATAAATGTCACTGTATTTCCAGGGTTGAATAATGCTATTTCCATAAGTAGTGCTCTAGAAACATCATCATCAAAACTACAAATAATATCTACTTCTTTTATGAATATTTATAGTACTTAAAAAAATTTGTTGTTAAATATATATTTTTATATTTTTTCTATGCATTATTGTTTTCCATGGTTATTTTTTTAAATTTATTCTTAAGGGGAGGTCTTTTTAGGTTTCCTAACAGGTGATTGACTGAATCAAGGGTTATTTAAATGTGGCTAGTACTCTGTAGGTGCAGTTCTGATGAACTTCAGATCATTGCAAGAATGAAAGAGGTTAACTACTATCAATAAAACTTTTTTTTAACTGTGGCGACATTGGATTCTCTCCTTTTGAAATATTTTATTCCTGCTTTTATGTGGCTTGGATGACTTGGCGATTTCTTGGTTCTTTTTCATTTTTTAGTTTCTATCTGCAAGGTTTGTTCTGCTTGTTTTTTTAAACACCTTTACTGAATTATCACTTGGGACATAGGCAAATTTATATTTATATAAAAGTAATCAAAGTATCTTAACAAGTTCACGTTTACATACATTATACTTTACATATATTGCTATATATCATATAACTTAAGCAACATTACATAAATTATTCAATTCCTGCCTTTTTTAAACAAGAAACATCTTTATTAATCCATTACTTACAACATAGGCAATCATACATTTATATAAATGAAAACAAACCACACTGACCTAACCCTATTTGCAAGCATTTTACATCACAAACCATACTGGCAACACTCCTGGTTGCAAACATTATACATCACTTATAATCTACCCAATCATTTTCAGTCTAACTTTACACAGCTCATTTAAGTCCTAACTTCTTTTAAACCTCATTCCTGCCCTGCATTATTGTTCCCACAACTCCCATTTTTTCCTGTGTAGTTTGCTCCTACCCTTTTCTAAAGATCTCAATTGAAGTTGTTTTATCTCTGTTACTATATTTACTACTTCTAGTACAGTTGGTTTAGATTTTGATTTCCATTTTCTAGTAACTGCTTTTTTGGCAGCAACCATAATTAGACACAGCAAGGCCTTACAATGTCTAGGAATTCCGATTCTGTATCACAGCTCAGAAAAATCTTCCCTCTATTCACACCAATCTGCCCACCCTGCATCTCGACAGTGCATCCTGCAGGGAATCCTTAAAGTCTGTCAATGCACTACCAAAAATATGTCCCCAATTATCTCTTTTTCTCTGTTAAACCTCCATTTGCGGTCGAAATGAGAAATTCTCTGAAGTCTACTTGGGGTATAAAAATATGCATGCAACACCAGAATCATTTTTAATCCATAATCCTAAACACTTCATTTTATCATGTCCTATAAATAAGGATAGGGTTGAACCAATTCATGTGTGGGTACATAATTTATGGCTATTGCCTTTGTTTTAGCTTCATTAATTTTGTATCCCGAAATGGTCTCAAAATGTTCCACAATACTGTAATGTCTCTTTCTGGTTTTGTCAGTATAAAACAATATATATGCAAACATAGCCAGCTCTTCTTGACTACTACTCCAATTATACCCTTGAATTTCTGAGTCCCTTATTTTCTTTGCCAGTGGTTCTAAATATAATGCAAGAGGAAAGAAGACACTCCTGCCTGGTTCCTCTGATCAAGCAGAAATTATCAGAAAGGACCCCACCCACTTTAATTTTCACCTCTGATCACTCATATATCCTCCTAATCAACCTTTTATTTTTTTCAGGAAATGCAAATGCTTCCATTGCCCTGCTCATAAAGTCCCAGCTTACTCTGTCAAATGCTTTCTCTTCATAAAGACCCACCAACACTCCCAATACATGCTTGAGTTTCCTGTCAATATATACTGCCAGGTGGTACATCTTGAAGCCTTGGGCAGAGACAACTAACCTTTAAGGGGGGGTCCTACATGCTCTTGTGTGTTTTTGGAATAAACAAAGCATGAACCAAGGGCTGTTTCATCAAAATAAATTCTTTAGTTTTTGAAGTTAACTGCTTGTGTAATTGTGTCTTTCAAAAATAAATTAATCTTTTGGTATGCAATATTGATTTTGTTTCTTGAAGAGGGGGTATATTTGGAATAGTCCTGCAGTAACTCGAAGATTTTGCCAACATAGTCTTATCTGGTCCACCAAAACCACCCTACCCACCTTGTCTGGCTTCAAAACTCATACAGTTCTATCTTTACTCAAACACTCTAGAGTAATAGGTTTGTCTTTAGTCAAGTTAGAAAACCACTTGTGTTCATACCTCTCAACTGTGCAGATTTTCACAGAATGTCCATATTTTTACCTCATATTTTGGTTCGTTTTTCATACAATTGTGGTTTTCTGGCAAACTATTAAAGACTGAAGTTCGAAAATAATGAGACACATTTGACTTTCAGACTTCATACTCTTCAGAAAATTCATGCTAATGCAAAACCTGTTTTCCATCAACTTTCTAAGTTTGTAAGAGCAATATTTAAAAATTATCCCTATTTTTGAGTCTTTGTCCCACTTTTACTTAAAGCTTTTTACATATTTCTTGCTCAAAGAGATTCGGAGGTATGCTTGTGTTTGTAGTTGGAAAGGGTATAAGTGTCCCTTTCACATACCTTTTCAAACAAACTGATAGTTTTGTTTAAAGGTGGATTAACAAGACATTACCTAAAAATCTTTTTCCTCTGTAGAAACCTGGCTCAAAGGATCAAACTTCCTACTCAACTCCAAGAAAACTAAGTTAATGCTTTTTACCTCAAAAACTTGCCAAAATCAAAAGCAATCTTCTACCATAAAGTCACCAAATAATATTGTCATTGAAACTGTAATTTACAGTAAACTTCTAGGTGTTTTAATAGATGACAATCTCAAATACGATTAGTATATACTGCAAACCATGAAATCTACACAGCAGAAACTAGGCTCCCTTCATAGGATCAATGGATTCCTTACAGATACTGCAAGAAAAACTAAAGCCACCACATTCTTATTGCGGACTCTCTTATATGCCACTACTATCCTAACAAACTTAAAATACTCAAGAAAGAAACTTGCCTCCTGCTACAATAAAATAGCTAAATCTGCCACCAATCTCCCTCATAGGACCCACCATTGTCACAGCTTACAGCAATTAAACTGGCTTGACCTAAACAACTTCCTAACATATTCACAACTAACTACAGCACACAGACTCATTCATCATCCAGAAAAATGCCTAGCACTACAAAACCTACTACTGCCCTACTGTCCAGCACGGAACCTCCACTCTAGTAACAGATTTGTATTACTTATAAATAAATCAAATAATATTATAGGAGACTCATTCAACTCCCAGTATGTTGCTAAACTCTGGAATAGTATCCCCATACAAATAAAATTCTCTGACAAACTCGATAGTTTTAAACCAATGCTTAACAACCAATCTTGATCCTCCACATGCTCATCACAAGGTTAAGTCTGTGTGTTCACCATACAATACTCTCTTTAATAACTAACTTCCACCTCTGTAAAATCTTAGAATGGATAAATGTAACTACTGCTTGTGTACAAATGTAAACTGAAATAAAACTAATCTGTGTTTAACTGGAACTTAGTATAATGCAATGCAAGCAAATGGAACTGAAAATGGTTATTACCCAGTCAGACTGCCTTGGTAGACAAAAGACAAATAAATAAATAAATAAAATAAAATTGTTGTAATAGATTTCTCTTGATGGCACCCCTGCTAAGGGACAGTGGAGAAAAAAATTACCATATTTGGTATTTGATGGTGTAGCAATCAGACTGCAACAAATACTCCCTCCATCTAGAGAAGATCTTGCAAGCTACTGACTTGTGGAGAGACCACTCCTGGGAGAACAAAATTTGCCTGTTCACAATTACAATAAATGCCCCCTGTGTTGCTATGAGAAAGTGATGTGGTGCTATGGGCACATTCCCATACTCTCGGTTTTTCAAGAAATGTGGCAAAAATGAGTTCCTCCCTGTATGTTGATGGACACTTGGCATGATGGATGGACCTACAATGCTAGGAAGACCACTCATCTCCAAGATGTTGATGTGAAACTGGCCTTTTAGGTGTTCCACATTCCTTAGACAATCTTTTTTTTAATATCTCCGTCAATCCCAGCAGGGATGTGCTCATTGTCTAGGACTGGCTGGGTGAATGGCATACCTACTGCCAAGTTTCATAGGTCTATCCATCATACCAAGTATCTTTTGCAGATTGCTTGGAGCCTGATCACCTGAGATCTGATCTGTGTTTTGGTCCCACTGAACTCCCAACATCCACTGTAGGATTCTCATATGAAGTCTTGCATATGGATTGTATGGCACTGTTTGTATGGACGCTGCCATGAGCCCCAGTACTTTCAGAATCATCTCTGCATATGAATTTCGGATGTCTAAGAGTCTGGACTGATTGGACAATATTATTTTTTTCTAGGGGCAGTATAGCCAACTGATTTACAGTGAAATGGTGTCCTATGAATTTGAGAAGTTGGGAAAGTTCCAGCTGAGACTTTGGGGCTGGTGAACAGAAATCCCTAACTACAGGTACAACTGGAAAAATATTATCTTGCTGTGGTGTGGTGCTCCTTTGTAGTAGTAGTAGTAGTAATGAGTCAGCCATCCAAGTAAAGGAATATACTAAATCCCAGTAATCAGATGTAGGCTTTGACCACAGCCATACATTTGGTAAACACCCAGGAGGGCTGTGGGGTGACTAAAAGGTAGTACACCCTGAACTGGTAATGACTGTTTTTCACTTACAAATGCAGGACTCTCCTGGACACCCTAGTTATTTTGATATGATGGCAACCATCCTGGAGAGCCAGAGAGCACATTCAATTCCCTCTTTGCAAACACCACAGAATAGACTGCACCATGATCATCCCGAAAAACTACTACTACTACTACTTTGGAAAGCAGTTTTGACAGCTGAGGTCTAATATAAGTCTGAAGTTCTGCATTTCTTTGGGCACCAAGAGAAATGTAAAACTTGAGTGGAGATTCAGGTGCCCAAAAAGACCAGTACCAACAGCCAAGAAATATCACCAAACGATTTATTAAAATCAACAAGCAACAAAAATAGCAAGTGACAGCAGTTTAGCGCTTTCATCTAGGTAAAGGGCTTTTGTTTACTGGGAAGGTCTGACTTGGTATGATACCCCTTTTCAGTGGAGGCCTGTGGAGATGAGCTCCAGGAATATATTAAAGGAAATGTTCAATACATACTTGCAGCAATTTTTAAACAAAATGAGGAAACATTCCATACAAACAAGTTACATTCACAGTAATTTTAACAACATGCTGAAAAACATGCAGGTGGCTTTAGGCAACATTTTTACATTATTGGAATAATGACATTTAACAGGTCAGTGACAAATGTACAGCAACATGACATACATCTATTTACAGAGATAATTACATGGTTTGAAAACTAGCACTTGAGGATGATCAAACAGCAGCAGCATGATATAGTCCAGTTTCATACAGAATATCACTTGAGACTGATGCTTTCTTTAGTTTACAACCCACAAAAAGCAGGACAGCAAGGTGAAATGTATTTCAGTGCAAGTAGCTGTTAATTCTCTATGCTTTCTTTGATTTTTTTTCACTTTAAGCTGTCCTTTTGACTTAACCAAAGAATTGAAAAGTTCTCAAATTCCATGCATATAAAATGTGCACCATCAGTAAAACATAACTATGGCTTGTATTCAATGTTTCAAAAACACAGTGTTACTCACAATAACACCAACACTAGTGTCTTGTAACTTCCAGACCTCTAGAAAATGAGAACAGTATTCAACGCACATTAGATACAGCCTTTAAAATGAAATAAATCTGCCCAAATTTTATGCCACAACCCTTAAGGTATCAAGAACTATTTTTGATTACTATAATATGCAATGAACCAAGGGTGGTCTTAACTGCTAAAGCTTCTTCACAGACATTTCTGCACAGAGACAGACATCATTTCCGCTTTCTTCATTCTTTCTAAATGTGACTTAAAATTTTCCTGCCAAGATTTCTTTCCAAAAATGATTAGATATTAACAATGTAACTGCTTTAAAAAGTCAGACTGACCTGGTATACAGCTTATTTCTGCTTTAAACGTAAAGCATGATTTTTTTATTATCTTTCTTTACAGCAGTCCTCTATTCTGGCCATGCTTTCATTTTTACTTCTCCAAGTATTGTCAATGCTGGAACATGCAGAGTAAACTTCTACCAGAATTTCAACTCCTATTTGGTCATGAGCAACTGCTAAAAACCTTTGACTCTGTAAATCACCCACTTCTCATCCAGAGACTTTCAAAAATGGACATTAGTTAAGATACCCTGATATTGTTCCAAGGGTATTTAATCATAACCAAGCAGTCAGATGGTTACAAACTTATATGGACTTCCTACTAATTAACACAGGTATACCACATTGTCAATACTTGGATCAATATTATTATTTGTTTTTGTCAAAGAAAGGCACAAAATTCTCAATGCCAAATTAATTCAATACAAATATTTTCAATGTAATCTGCTCTGCAAACTCACTCACCTAGGTACAAGACACCATTCACCAATCCTTTCACTTCACAGTGGAATGGCTCAAAGAATCAAAGTCATCCTAAACACTAAAAAACTAAATTATTTTTGTTTGTTTCAGAAGAAATCTCAGTAACCTGAAAAATCAAACAAGTTACTCAAGCCACACTAACTGGAGTCATCACAGACCACAATAACTCAGCAAACACATCAACTATGTCACCTCAAAAACAACAAAAAAAAAAAACTGTCACACAAATTTAAAACATTTTTTTTAACTCAAGCCTCATTCTTACAGATATAGCATAAGGTCTGCTTTTGCCCACACTACTCTACTGCTCATCTACACTAATCAACATTTCCAAAACATATCAACAAACTGAAACCTACAACAAAGTTGCCAGATATGCAGCAAATACACAGAACAATGGCTTAAGTTGCATCACCTTTAAGCATTCAACCAATTAAATCATCAACAACTACGCCTTTTCCATTTTCTACATGGGGTTGGGGTATCACCGTCTCCATCTCTCTTGATTCACTGCCACATGTCTACCTTTTTCGATGGTCATGCCTTACTGTTATAAGTCTTCTTTCATGCAATCCATCCACTCTTTGCTGGATGCCATTATTTCCTTGTGCCATTCTCCAGTCTCTCTCAAATCTTTTTCATTAGACTGTCTTCTGCTTTCCTGTACATAAACTCAAACCACCATAATGTGTTTTCTTTGATGATATCTGCAATTGGTGCAATTTTGGCTACTGCTCTGATGTCCACACTTCTTTGTCTGTCCCATAGTGTGCATCCTACCACCTTGTCTCTAGCACTTCATCCTCATCACCTCTAACTTCCTCAGCTGCTCTGCATTCAAATCCCAGGTTTCTATACCATACAGTAGTACTGATCACACCACTGTTTTGCACACCTTATTTTTCAGTTTTTTGACATTTCGTGTGTCACACACTACCTCTGACACACTATGCCAGTTGGCTGCATTGGCTGCAGCCCCTCTGATTCTATCACTGACGTCCTTATTCTGATTTTTAAGATTCAGTCCCTCTGTGAGTATGAACATTATTCATACTTGTATCAGTGGGTCCTTGCACATAGCCTGCATTAATTCTACCAATGTTTCTGGAACTTTGAACCATCACAGGACTGCCCAAATCAACTTTATTGGGACCTTGTCATATGCTTTCTCCATATCTAGGGATGCCCCATTGGACTCTCTCTTTATCTCTAGCTTTTTTCAACTATCTGCATCACTACAAACAGATCAAATGTGCTGCATCTTGATCAGAATCCAAAATGTTCATCTCCCATCTTACTTTGTATACCCTGTGTATTCATTTTTCAATCACTCTCTCCAGTACTTTCATGCAGTGTGACAAAAGTTTGATACTTCTACACTGCCCACTTTTGTGAAAGACTGATTTGCACTTGTGTGCTGGCTGTGTGTGCTTATTGTCCAGTCATCTGGGATACATCATTCACCCTCAAGGGCCATTTTTCTCCTGACTCACCCAACATCTTGATCACACCTACTGTGACGTCACTTGAACCTGTTGCTTTCCCTGACTTCAATTCCCTTAGTGCTGCTCCTCCTCTTTCATCCTAGGCTGTGTCTGAGGCAGTACAGCTTCTGTGGGATTTTCTTCATTCAGACAATACTGGAAGTATTCCTCCAATCTGCCTTTGATGTCCTGTGGACTGGTGAGCAGGCTGTTGCCAACATCCCTTAGGAAGGGTGTCTGATAACTGCCTTCTTTACCGTTTTGTCTTTCATTGTAACCTGATAGAGTTCTTTGTGCCATCTACCAAGTCTCATTTCCTCAATTAATTAAATCTTATCCACAAAAATACTGCAGAAACCCAAACACTGCCCAACTTTATCCTTTCTAGTGTATATGTAAATCCAAAATAGACACCTGTATTCATAAACACAAAACCTTCCATTGGAATTTAAATCTAACAACCACTACAGTAACTCACCCTACTCTGTTTACACAGCCAAATTATCAAAACATATGCCCCCGACATCGGAGGTACAAGTAAAATCAACATAATTTTAATCTAAAATTAAAAATTTACTTAATCTCCAAATGGTCCTGCTTTTGCACCTGATTCTCCAGACCGTAATCCTGCTAATTCCTCTGCCATATTTCTCTCACTACCTAGATCATATCTCTTCCTGCTATCCTGCCTCCTTGCATCCTGCTGCCATACTAATATGTGTGTGCTGTGACAGAAACCTGGTTCAAGGCTCCTGAGAGCACCCCAGCACTAACAGGTTTCACCTCATATCATGCGTTCCGGCCCCAAAATCCGGACAACACCAAGAAAGGAGGGGGGGTGTCCATATTCATAAAGGACACCCACACCTCAAGGTTGGTGGCAATGCACGATGCATCGGAGACCATCCAGGTGCAATTAACCATAGGCAAGACTGCTCTGCAATTTGTAGCATGTTACAGGCCACCCTCTCAAACTCAGGAACCTCACATAGCCTTCCTGAAAACATTGGAGGGGATAAATGTATCTCCAAACACCATCATACTAGGTGACTTCAACTACCCTAATATAGACTGGGAACACTACTCAAGCCCGAACACTCTAACCCAAAGATTCCTGGAGTTCATAAACTCAAATGCCATGGAACAACTAGTCACCATCCCCACAAGAGGAGAAAACATACTTGATCTCATCATCACGAACATGGGATCAAAATGTTCAACACCGGAAGTATACCCCTCACTGGTGAGATCAGATCATAAACTAATCTCACTGGAGGTCCTCATCCCGCCCCCACCTGAAACAAAGAAGACCACAGTGAAAACTTCTCAAAAGCCGATTTCACACTTCTAAAACTAGTGTGGTCTCCTTTAAGGCCCCTGAGCCAGTGGTAAACATTACTCAAACCGCTGAATCACTTACAAATGCCTTCTACCAGCACCTGCAGGACTGCATGGATCAGGCAATCCCAAACAAAACTAAGACTCTCTCTACCAAAGGCAAGCATCCAGTCTGGTGGACCCCAGCCATAAACAAGCTCTACAACAAAAGGAAGCTACTACAAGATAGAGCAAAATCCTTGAAAGGTAAGACACCTTTGATCATTATAAGTAAAAAACTAAGAGCTCTCATAAAATCATCCAAGGCAAATTTTGAGATAAAAATCGCCAAGGACTCTAAAGACAATCATAAGGCCTTCTTTAGCTATGTTAGAAACCTAGGAGGAAACTCCCAGATATGCTCAGAATTAGTTCAAAATGATGTGAAAATTACTGAACCTACACACATTGCTAACATACTGGCTGACAGGTTCAGTGCAAACTTCTCCCCTCCTCCCCCCCAAAAGGAGAGATATCTATTCCAGAGGATTGTAGCCCCCCAAACATCTCCAACGCCCAGGTGAGAACTGCCCTCACTAAGGCATAAATACAGCATCCATGGGACCGGATGGTGTCCCCGGCTGTGTGCTTCATGAACTCAACGAGGAATTAAACCCACAGTTAGGACAGCTGTTTAATCTTAGCCTTGCCTCAGGATACGTACCCAAGGAGTGGCGCACGGCGACTGTGGTCCCACTTCATAAGGGTAGTGCCTCCACAGACCCTGGAAATTACCGCCCCATTAGCTTGACAAGCCTTATCTGCAAAGCCATGGAGAGGATCATAATGGAACTCATAAATAAAGACATAGGGAACTTGCAGACTTTGGATCCAACCCAGTTTGGCTTTGTCAAAGGCAGATCCTGCCTCTTAAACTTGGTTGGCTTTTTCGAGACAGTCACCAAGGCCATTGATGAGGGAAAGGCAGTCCATACAGCCTACCTCAACCTGGCAAAGGCCTTCGACACAATACCCCACTCAGGTATCATCGAAAAACTCATCAGCTTGAATGTAAACCCATACATCACAAGATGGGTTGCAAACTGGCTAAGTGACAGAACCCACAGGGTCAGAGTTGCTGGAGCCATGTCAGACTCAAAGCCTGTCACAAGTGGTGCCCACAGGGCTCAGTCCTGGGTCCACTCTTGTTCGGCATCTACTTTTCTGAAGTACAAGCAAACACAGGAGGGTTATGGCTGACAAAGTTTGCAGATGACTGCAAACTGGGCCATAGTCGAAAACACATCTGACACAGATATCCTCCAGAAGGGCCTCACAGAAGCGGATAACTGGTGCCAGAGCCATGGCCTGAAGTTAAACGCCAAAAATGCATAGTCATACCCTTTGGGAAAAACAAGGTTACCCCTAGCTACCATATAGGTGGCAATCCACTGAGCACAGAAAAAGTCATCAGGGATCTGGGGACCCAAGTTGACAGTAGCCTTCGTTTGACACTCATGTTGCTAAAGTAGTTAGGAAAACCTTCTATATCGCCCACCTGATCATGAAGGGATTCACATCTAGATCAAGGGAGGTCATCGTCCCCCTGTACTCATCACTCATTAGACCTATGCTTGAGTACAATGCCCCGTTCGGAATGTATCTGACCAGACACCTGCTGCAGCTTGAAAGGCCCCAAAAGGTCCTCACCAAAAGGATAAAGGGTCTCAAAAATATGTCTTATGCTGCCCGACTGAAAGAACTCCAGCTCTATTCAGTCTCATACCGCTTGCTCAGAGGTGACCTGTGCCTGACATATAAGGCCATGTCAAACCCAGATTTGATGAATATGCTTCACCTCAAAAACTCTAGATCCCTCAGAACCACAAGGGCGGGAGACTTAAACCTTGACACGGTTATAAATCGAACGTGCTGGAGGGACAGATTCATCACCCAGAGACTCCCTATGCTGTGGAACAAAATCCCGGTACAGGTGAGGCAGAGCACCTCGCTGGCCTTGTTCAAGAGGAATCTTGACCAATGGATGGGAGATCGCAGATATACCCCAGGGATTACTTCAGTGTCACTGCTTGACAGAGGCACAGAAAAATGATAGGCATAGTTTTTATTCAAACTAAAGGGGTGGCGAAAGCCACATAACTATGGGCTAGGCTTATAAATGCCCTTGGGCAGATAGCCTAGTATGAACCTATGAACCTAATATCTACTAAGTCTCTCTTTCTGACACACTGACATGTTTAACAATATCTGGCAGTACAATGTATCTTGCTATGACTCTAACTGTGTAGCTCCCCCCAAGCCAACTCTCGCTTTTGCTCAGTCAGATTATCCTGATTAACAAATATAAATAAATAAAAATTAATATCTAAATTTACCTCACGCATACCTTCTTTGATTCTCATTTTTCCTGGAGATATGAATTACTCAGCATAGCTATTACAAAAGCATTTCCTTGGCAGTTTAGACTTCACTCAATTCACGCTTCTGCAGTTTTAGCAACATTCTTTGCAATATTGGTGGCATTTTATACAAGTACTTCATGACTGTACTCTGGAATGGATTACTGCCTCTATCCTCCAGTACAGCACTCCCATAAATGTATTCATGGAACTCTAAATAATTACATACCATAATAACTATTATTTGTTACTTTTTAAGTATATATCCTCTGGCACTCCATAAAGGCTTTTACTCCAGTGTTCTCCCCAGGCACACAGCACATACTGTTCCCCTCATGTACAGACACCACACACACCATACTGTCCCCCTGACACACACACACACACACACATACACTGCAGGTTTATCTTCCTGTCTTCCTGCAGGATCATGGCACCAATATTGTGCTGCCTGGCATATACTTGTAAAGTACATTTGTGCAAATTGCACTTACCATAACAGTAGATGCTCCAATTCCTCACTGCTGCAGTAGCCAATGCCTATCTGAGCTATATCCACCCAGTACACAACAGACCACCATTCTTCAAAAGTCTCTGGCACCCTTTCACAAACATGCCCAGGCTGCTGTTTCTCAAGACCCACAGGAAGAAAACAGCAGCCTGTGAGACAATGTCTTCAGAACTGTCTTTCACCCAAAAAAAAGGAGGGAGACTATTCATCCTGAAATCAAAAAAGTTAGGAACACAACTTTTATCTCAAAAAAACATAACTAAATATACTGAAAAAGGAGGATGAGAAGGGAGGATGCAGTTACTGCTGCAGTGAGGAAACTGAACATCCACTGTTATGGTAAGAACAGCTTACACAATTGTAGAATGTTTATCATTCTCACTGCTGGAACAGCCTGTAGTTATCTGGGTATTAACACTGCTTATCCATTCTGGGAGGAGGAAGGATTAGGATTCCAGAGCTCTTGGAGGATAGTCGTACCAATGCTAGTCCTAATCCTGGAGAAGGAATCCCATTTGTAACACTTTCTAAAAGTATGTACAGAGGACCAAGTAGCTGCCTCTAGAAAGATTTGAGGGTCCACCCTTTCCCAATATGCCATTGAAAAAAACAGGGCTCTAGTATGTGTCTTCATGCGGCCTGAAATAGATATGGCATTGAGGGAATTACAAAAAGCAATAGCAAAGGACAATAGTCTTGAAACAGGCTGTTTTGATACTGTTTGCCCTTTCTTTGACCCACTATAAACAGTTGTTCAGCTTTCCTAAAGGACTTCATTATTTTAGGATAATGCTGACTTGTCTGTGCATGATCAGAGTATAGGGAATCCTTTCTTCCTGATTTTTAGGTTTTAGACAGAAAACAGACACACTGATTACTTGATTCAATGTAAAGTATGAAACCACTTTGATTTGCTCTATGGAAAACTAAACAAGGTTCATCCACAATGAGAGCTTACATACTCTTCTTGTATGTATCCATGCAATAAATAATACAGTCTTCAAAGTTATAAAATGTAAATCAGCCAGATGAGCTGGTTCAAAAGAAAACAAAGTCAACTTTTCCAGCGCAAAGTTAAGATTCCCAAGTGGGTGTCACCTGCTTCCTCTGTGATCTTAACATGCAACCCCTCTTTAAGAACTACTATACCAAAGACAAGGAAGAAAGGGGAGCATTCATGGGCAGATATGATAAAATAGTTGAAAGATTAATCTCAACAGATGACTATGACAGGCCAAAGGATAGTAACTCACTCAAACACTTAAGAAACAGCTGTACATAATCCCTGAATGGGCCCTGGTTATTACTGTGGTACCAAATAGAAAATATTTTCTGCTTGCTAATGTATGATTTCCTAGTAGCATGTTTTCTTGCCTCCTTTAGCACCTGCTGCACATCCTCAAAATTGAGTCATTCAGGTAGTCAATTGTAGTTTGAGATTTAGGTGCATCAAACTCCCCACCTTATGTGAGTAGATACAATCTGTGAGGAAGGTTGTGGTAAATCCCACTGCCCAGTTCCATAAGAAGGGAGAACCACTGTAGCCTGGGCTAGAAGGGAGCCAACACAATGATCTCTGGATAGTATTTCTGAATCCTCAGAATTACCCTTGATATCAATGAAAAAGGTGGAAATGCATAAAGGAACATTCCTGACCACGGGAATGAAAGAAACATGCTTTTCAGGCCTGTCTGTAAGGAGTCGTGGTGCAGAACATGTTTAGATGTCTGTCTGAAAGGAGGCAAACAAATCAAATCTATTTTAGATGATACAACTGGATCAATTCCTGGAAGACTCCCTCATTCAATTTCCATTTGTAAGAGTTTATCCTGGTCCTGCTTAGCTTGTCTGACACTACATTTTTCTCTGACAGAATGTAGGAAGCTTGGAAGATTAAAAAACTGCTTCAGACCAATCTCCCAAGCCACCATAACCAGCCTGCAAAGAGAGTAAGACCTGCTGCCCCTTGGTTGTTTATATGCCACTTCACTGCAGTGTCTGTAGTCATCTGAAGAGGACTTGGGGACCACAGCTGTTGAACACGTTCTACAGCATGGATCACACCTAACCGCTCTTAGATATGTATATGTTTTGTCTGTTTTGTTCCATAAACCCTGTACTTTTACCCTCACTGAAGCTGCCCCCAAGCAAAACCTAAAGTGTCTGTTGTTGCAGACTGAACTGGAGTTGGAATCTTCTCTCTCCAATGCAGCAGTCCTTTTAAAAAAGAAAAAAAACAAAACAAAAACAAAACTGGAATTCCCCAAGTGGATTTCTGTGCCACAAATGGAAGACTAGAGTTGACCATCAAACCAGTGAGGCCCAGAGGTGATCTCTCTCCAGGCTGGCAAGAAAGTAATCAAGAAAGTGGCCCTCAAGGTACAACATCCTAAGTGCATGTATGTGGAGGGCTGGAACAGACTTTTGAAGACTGGCAGGATATAACCCAAATAATTACAGGCTACTGCAGCAGTAAGAATGATGAACATTAAGAGTGACTTGCTCACATCAAGATACTGCTGAGGAGGCACTTCCATTTCCTGTCAGGTTGAAGCATCTGCTGCATGTCTCTTAGTTTCTCTTTATATGTTTTCAAACCATCTGATGATAAAATACATCCCACACATTTCAGCTCCAGCTATGACTTTATATCTATCCATGTACTGCATGAACTTATCCCGACTTAAGAATTTTTGGTAACTCAAAAAATCCTGCAACATGTTGTTTCCTGTGTTGGTCCTATATTACTGCATAAAATGTATTAACACTACCATCAAGCCCATCATTTATGTCTGCTACATCTCTCTCAAATGCTTCAGGTGATGAAAATAATTACACATGTTCCTATGGATGAATTAAAATTACACTGCTTGTGACTTTCTTTGATAAGATTTTTTATTTTGCCAAAAAACAAGAAATCCAACAAATACAGCAACGTACTCTGCTTCTCGTAGAACAGTCATTACCATTTTTCAACTATATACAAGTGGGTAATGCTCTATTTTACAGCTTTATTTAAATTTTGTGAAACTAAACAAATTCTGTTTAGTTTCATTACTACTTCAGTAACCATGCTGTTCTCACAGCCTGTAAACTCTACTTCTGAATTGCATATGATTTTTTTCTACTCACTCAGCCATAACTCCAAGTCTTGCCTGCAAAGCATGCACTACAGGTGGAAGTGTAGGGCCTGTTAGGACTGCAGTAAACTTTTAGTTATGTACTCACCATAACTTCAGATGTTTGGGATCCATCTCGCCTACATTCTGACTGATGGGTTCGGAGCCGATCCCTCGGCTCCGACACTGCTTATGCCAACGAGCGAAGTCTCTTATTGGCTGAGCTTACTATATCCCAGGATGCACCACTACCAGTCCCCCAGATCTAGTTTGTCCGCATACATGCACACACGCACGCACTGCTTATATAACATCGTCAGATGAAACAAGATAAAAACAGTAGAACTCAAACCGTTCAATCTCTTCTGAGCTCCAAGGCAGGGGGAAGGAGGGTGGGTATTAGGAATGTAGGCGAGATGGATCCCAAACACCTGAAGTTATGGTGAGTACATAACTAAAAGATGTTATGTGATCCTATCTCGCCTACATTCTGACTGATGGGACAGCGTCCCTAGCACCTGAATCCTGGGTGGCTCACTGGAAAACACTCCTGAGTACCGTGGAACCAAATGATGCTCGCCCTTTAGATGCCACATCCAATTTATAGTGGGAAATGAAAGTGTGCGGGTTGGACCAAGTAGCCGCAGCACAAATCTCAGAAATAGCGAGCTTGGAATGAAATGCAATAGAGGTAGCCATAGCTCTAGTAGAGTGAGCTTTGACAGATGTTGTAAGTTGCTTATTTGAAGAGGAATAAGCCTGAGTTATGCAATCTCTAATCCATTTGGCAATAGTAGCTTTAGTGATGGTTTTACCCACTTTATTATCTGAAAAGGACACAAACAATTGGTCTGTTTTTCGAATCTGTTGAGTCCTGTCTAGATAGAAGCGCAATTGCCTGTGAACATCCAACTTATGCGAGGTGCATTCCGCTTTGTTTGAAAATTTTGGAAAGAAAACTTGTAGCTCTAGAGATTGTTGGAGACAGAGATTAGAACAAACTTTTGGAACAAAAGATGGATTAGGCCTAAGTGATACTCTATCCTTGTGAAAAATCAAGTACGGTGGTTTGATAGATAGGGCTTGAAGTTCTGAAACTCTTCTTGCAGAGGTAATTGCAATTAAGAAGGCAGTTTTCCAAGACAGATATTTCAACTCACATGTAGCAGCCGGTTCAAAGGGGAAGATGTTAAGGCACTAAGTACCAAATCAAGATCCCACGGAGGCAGGATGAAAAACTGGGGTCTTAAAAGCACAGCACCTTTCATGAAAGTTTTACATAATCTGCTACTCATCAACGGTGGGTCTATGGATTCGTGAAATTTGGAGATAGCTGCTAGTTGGACCTTAATAGTAGAGACTGAAGATCCTTGATTAAACAAGGATGTTAAAAATTTCAAGACCTCTGGTATCGGGGCAGTAATAGGGTCTAAGCCTCTGAGTTGAGCCCAGATAGCAAACCTCTTCCACTTACTGTGATACAATTTCTTAGTGGTGGGTTTGTGGGCTGAAGATAAAATGTGAATAACTTCAGGGTCCAAGGTGTGATTTCTGACTAAAGTCGGAAGTGGAGGAGCCAAGCTGCTAATTTCAAAGTGTGAAGGGACTGGTGCTGTTGTCCCGACTGATGAATCAGAAGGTCCGGAGTTAGATCCAAAACCCAGGGACCATCCAGAGCATATTTCTGTAGGTAGGGGAACCATACCTGACGAGTCCAATCGAGCAATTAGAATCATTGTGGACCCCAATTGGGAAGCTTTCTGGATGACTTTGGGAAGGAGTGGAACCGGAGGGAAAGCGTAAAGCAGTCCTGTTGGCCAAGGTTGGACTAGAGCATCCGTAGCTGCTTCCCTTGGCGGGTCAAGGAAAAGAACCTTTGCACTGTGTTTTGTGGTGTTGCAAACAGGTGCAGCACGGAATCCCCATCTTTGAAAATCTGAGCTGCTACAGCTGTTCAGGGACCACTCGTGAGGAGAAAGAATAGTCCTGCTCAGTCTGTCTGCCAATACATTGGATTTTCCTGGAATGTGGGTCGCTACCAGGAAGCGGTTGGTAGCCACTGCCCATTCCCACACCCTCATGGCCTCTCTGCAAAGGGGGTAAGATCTGGTCCCTCCTTGTTCGTTTAGATACCAGACCACCGACATGTTGTCTGTGTGGATAGCGATAATGCCTTGAGGGAGAAAGTTGTGGAGGGCTTGTAGGGACAGAAGTACAGCCCTCATTTCCAACACATTGATATGGAGAAATGTTTCGTTTGGAAGCCAAGATCCCTGAACTGACCTGCCCAGACAATGCCCTCCCCCCCCCGTCTGGGAGGCATCCGTCGTCAAGGACGGTGGGGGTGAGTGTGTGAAGGGAATGGTGTAACCTCCGGCAATAATCCGAAGCACCCATCTGTCCTGAGTAATAGACTCCCAGGCTTTTAGGTGCTTGGCAAAACGGCACCCGACTGGCTCCGGAGCAGCACAGCCGGGCAATCCCTCATGGAGTGTGGGAGGCTGAAGAGCCACGAAAGGACTCGCGGTCTCCAGTGTTGCGGGGGCCTCTGCCGCCTCTGGGACGGCGTCTCCCAGAATAATTTCCCCGTCCTCTGCCTCTGGAAGGGGAATCTTCCTGCTGTTGGGGAAAGAATTTCTGTGATTTGGAACCACATCTTCCCTCCTCTTTAGCCTTGGGATAAGGCCGAAGGGAGTGGAATAACGTGCTCCCACGGCAGATAAAGTCTTTCCCTCCTGCTCACAGCGGTAAGAGTGTCTTTACCTTGGGTCCAAACAAAGAGGACCCATCAAAGGGAGCGTCGGCAAAGGAAGACTTGAAGGCCTCCGCGAAATGACACAAACGGAGCCAGGCTTGTCTCCGTAGAGCCACGCCTGTGCCTGCTGCTCTGCCCGCCCCTTCGGCCGCATATGAAATGAGCCTCATGGACGAGTTAGAAATCGAGGTAAGGATAGCCAACTGAGAGCTAACCGACTGGGCTAGCTGCTCAGGTAGGTTACCTGAGAGGGAGTCTGAGAGCTCCTTGACCAGATCCCTCTGTAGTCTGGTGAAATGTGCCAAATAATTCAGGGACCTCAGACCTCAGAGTAAAGGCCGCTGAAGTCAGGGTGCGCTTCCCGTACCGGTCCATGCTCCTAGACTCCTTATTAGGAGGATGGACGGACGTTGAAGCCTCTGCCACGTCCTGCTGGGTAGCAGATGCCACCACCATGGCATCTACAGCCACGCCTTTCGTCAAGAACTCCTTCTCGGGTGGGGCAGACAAAAATTTGTTAGGGCGAGAAGGCACTGGTTCCACAGTATCTGGATGTTCCCACGCCCTCCGACAAACCAAATCCAGGAGCTCGTCGAAGGGCGGAGACACCCAGGAGGCGGAGGCTGAGCCCCGAAGGCCTTGAGAAACACTGACTCATCAGCGGAGGGTTTGGAAGTCCAGCCGCCGCGGTGCTTAAGGATTTCTAGAATGTCTGCAAATGAGACATCATCTGAGGACGACTTTGGGGACCCCTCCGCATCATCAAGATCAGTGTCCGATGTAAGACTCGTCGGGGGAGTCCACGTGCTTCCTCTTGCATGATCTCTTCCTTGGGGCTCTTCGAAGACAACTCGAAGAACCCTCAGGAGGAGGGAACCCCAGTGGGGTAACCTCAGGCCAGGGCTCCGCTGCCTAGAGACAGGGAACTGCCAAAGACCCAGTCTCCATGCCCAGGAAGGTGCCGGTAAAGCCGTAGAGATGGCGAAGAAGACTTGGCCAAGGCACTCCTCATAGCTCTGAAAGCCGGACCCCAGAATCCTGGGAGTGTCCGGTCCCGAGCCATGATAGCAGGCGGAAGTCCCGGCGAAGCACCGAGAGGAGGCTCGGAACCGACAGCATAGGTCCCAAACGTCACCCCGGGTCCGGCCGAAGAAGTCCGTGTGCTAAACTCGGACCCGAAGGCCGGGGTTGGAGTAAGGGTCGGAGCCGACCCTAGGATCTCCACTGGCTCCATCAGCACCTGCTCCGACGGAGCAGCGGTCGGAGGAGGAATGGCAATGGAGTGGGCTATCGGCTCCGAAGCCAATTGGGTTGGAACCGAAACAAATTTTTGAAAGACTGGGGACTGGAACAGTCTTTGGAGCACCCTGTCTATGTCCGAATCTGACATCCTCGATGACCTGGAGGAGACCGAACGGGTTCGAGTAGGTCTCTCCAACGGCTCCAAGGGACTAGGGGACCGGCTCCGAGGCGACTCGATAACTATCGGCGCCGAAGGAGTGCACAAACCAATTTCCATTGGTGCCGAAGAGGACTTCGGCGCCGAGGAGGAAGTGTCTGAGCGGACAACCTTCATCGGCTCCGAGATCAGTGGAGCCGATGAAGGTGACCCGCCTCTCGATGCCCCAGCCGTTGGCTCTGAACCCAGAGGAGTCGAGACTGGAGGCATTGAGGCAGACCGTTCCGCCCTCCGCTCCGAAGTCCGTGGAGCCGAAGGAGAAGCCTGCCTATGCCTTTTGGCGGTCGGGTCCGACGGACTGGTCGGAGCCGACGCCCTTTTAGCAGGAGAAGGAGAGGACGCTAATGCTTCTTCAAAAGAGGGTTTTATAAGGCCTTTCAAAATAAGTTTATTTTTCCTCTCTTGGAGGACCCTCGAGGAAAACGCGTGACACACGCTGCAGGACTCCTGCAAATGTTTGGCGCCCAAACAATATACACAGAGAGAGTGGTCATCTGTGATTGACATTTTAAAACTGCACTTAGTGCACTTCTTAAATCCCGAAGGCCTAGGAGCCTGAGACATTATAGCAACAAATTCAGTAACTGTATCACAGAAAAACACACTGTTTGTTTTTTTTTTTTTTTTTTTTTTTAATTGACTGTCACTACAATGATTAGCTTACGGTTGCCGATTAAGATTGACAGTCCAACAACTACAGAAAAAATAACTAAAGGGGATCCTAGAACCCCTAAGGATTTGAAAAGAAATTGACTGACAGGGAAAGGCCCTTCAATTCAAGGGGGCCTCTAGTCAGAACAAACACACAATCACACACAAAATTTTCCACAAAAAATACCAGTCACACACAAAAAGTACGGTATAGCTGTTAAAACAGCTTTTTGTTATAGAAATAGAAAATTCCTGACAGAAAAAGTTAGTGAAAAACACTACTTAGCTCAGCCAGCTCGAGACCACGTCTTTGCTAGTTAGCGGCAAACGAGATCTGGGGGACTGGTAGTGGTGCATCCTGGGATATAGTAAGCTCAGCCAATAAGAGACTTCGCTCTTTGGCATAGGCGTGCCGAGTCGGAGCCGAGGGATCGGCTCCGAACCCATCAGTCAGAATGTAGGCGAGATAGGATCACATAACATCTCCTGGTAAACATTGCAAGCAACTCTTTAAGCATAAAGTAATCATCAGAGTGAACATTCTGTGATCCAACCTTTCTAAACTCTTCATTCACACTGTGAATCCTTGTTAACATGCCAAGCTTCCCACAAGTCAGTCTAAGCAATGCAAAGTACTCACACTATCAATCATATGGAGTAGAACATCATATTTCATTTTCTTGTATTCACACACAGGCAATTCTGACCCTTTTGTTTAACAAGCTGTCCAGAACAAATATGCAGTTTACACAACAGCTTCAGATTGGTCTTGCTCTAATACAGTGCACTGAAAGTTTGAAAATATTACACTCTGCTCCATATCTAGTCTAAACTCCACAACTCCATTACATACTTATTTATATATTGCATTTGTTGACTGGGTAAGTCCAACTGGGCGACCTGGGGAGAAAATCTCCACAGTAATACATAACAAACAAAAGCATAGTAACAGTAAAACATTAGTACAACAGAATTATTTTACAGTATCAAGAAACAGTGCAAAGCCAGGTCCTGTTGACTAGAGGAGACCCAGAGAGAAAGCTCCACAGTAGTGCAACACAACCAAGTAGCAGTAAATATAGTACAAACAGTAAAATTGTACAATTACAGTAGCAGTAACAATCAAGTAGCAGTACATATAATTCAATCAGTAGCACTATATAATTAAAGTATAGAATGATCAAACACTAGATAGTATCTAAATTAAAGTTTACAATAGGGAGGTTAGAAGGTCAGGTGAGAAAGGTAAAAATGAGTGGGAAATCCACTGACTGGTATGGTGTTCCTTTCCTTTAGGAGTGATTTGAACTAGGCAAATGCTGGATTTTTTATTATGTCTGGAAGGGTGTTCCAGAGTTTGGATAGTCTGTGTGAATAGAGGGAGTTGCCATGTTGGTTGTGGGATTTGGATACTTTTAGCAAGAGTTTGTTGGAAGATCTAAAGGATCTGCTATTAGTATTAGGTTGAACTAAACAGGAGATGGCAGGGCAGTTGTTGGGATGGTAGATTATTTTGTGGGCTAAGGATAGTTGATTGAGAGACAGAAGGTTGGGGAGCTCTAGCCAGTTTAATATTGCAAGAGTTTAGCAATGGTGGGATGTGTGTGGGTGATTAATGGCAAATTTAGCAATCTTATGGTAACAAATAACTCCAAAAATTAAAAGTAGTAGATAAACCATCCACAGGAATCAAGCAAACGGTCAGCAACAAAAGAATAAAGAAACACGGACTTGTAAAACCAGTCCAATTTTAATAAAAGTAAACGCTTTCATCTTTCGGCTTCATCAGACAACTATACACCCATGGAGATGGGGAGTAGGGGGGGAAAGAGAGTTTTCTCACTTTGTAGCATGTCGACAGTTGGAAAGACAGCTGTGGAACCAAGTTAGTAAGGATAAACTAAGGCCATAGGTAGTTAGTTTATTTACAGAAGTTGGTGGGATATGGTGTCAAAGGCTTTAGACATGTTGAGAAATATGGGAGAGACATGCTGGCCTTCATTCATAAGATGGTGGATGGTGTTAGTGAAGGTTAGGAGGGCAGCACTGGTACTGTGTGTGTAGGTCTGAAACCATGCTGGGAGTTGGAAAGGAGGTTATTGTTAAGGAAGTGGTTTATGAGTTGGTTGTGGATGCATTTTTTCTAAAATTTTTGCGAGGGGGGAAAGTATAGCTATGGCACAATAGATGGTTAAGTTCTTTGGATGGGCCACCTTTGTGGAAAGGTATAATATGATATTTTCTATATGAGTGGGTCATATTGTTTTTTAATAGAGCAGTGGATCAGGACTGAAATGGGGTACACAATTGAAGGGGCTGCAAGTTTTAGAAATTCATTAGGGAATTTGATGTTATGCAAAACTTTTCCATAACATGTTCGGGTGCTGGGTCTTCTGTATTTTGCCTTCACAGAATTCGCACTGTACATATTCTCTAAATAAACTGGGCCTGTAAACACCTATGAACTGCTTTAATGCAGCAATCTAACTGTAAATTTGCTTTTTACACACTTTAGCAAAATGATTATTTTTGCCACAGACCTGCAGACTAACAGAAGATTTCTTTTTACCATGCTTACAGCAACATCTACAGCACTAGAATCTGTCTGCACCCTACTTGGTTGTCTCAACTTTGTTAGAGACTTTAGGGAACATTTTACTCATATTAACTATTCCATTACACAGGCCACACACATCTAAGCACTTCTATAAGCTATTTACTTCTGATTAGGTGTTTTTACTTGATTTGCATGAAACAAACCTTACCTTACAAATAGGTCTTATTCTCAAGTGAAGAGCAAATAAAAGAAGATTCCTATAGCAGATGCAAACCTCTCAGCTCAACTGAAGAAGCAGAAAAACACACACACACACACACACACACACACACACACACACACACACACACACACACACACACACACACCAGTACACTAAAACATAATGAAGTATACTTCTGCACTTCTAGATTGCCCCCCTAACACTTTGTATCTGGGGCAACTTCCCCCTTTGTCATACTCTTGTTATTGTATTGCATAACTATTAAGTCAGTAAACCAACCTAAAAGATAAAACAAACCATCTGCAGCCCCTTTGCATTAAGCCATTTATAAAAGCAATCTAAAATTTCCTGTGAGATCCAAACTACGTTAAAAAAATAGAACTAGGAAGTTTAAAACAGAATTTCTTTATTCCACACTATAATATACAAATCTCCTACAATGGGACCTAAAAAGTTTCAGCTGATGGGATTTGATCAGTTCCTGTAACAAACACTGTATTATACCATATGGTTGAAATATTGCATGTAACTCTATAGTGGTAAAAGGCATAAAGCACTGGATGGTAGGAAACAGAACAAATGTGGTGGCCTCATTCTCAAAGTTGTGGCATTTGGCACAGTCTATCAGGATGCAAACAAAAGCATCAGGGAGGAATTCAAACCAGTGGAACCTTGTCTCTAAGCAGAGACCACAGAAGGCAACAGACACCAATGATGTTCTCTCTGGATGGCCACACAACACTAGCATTTACAGGCAGCTTCTTCCTACAGGGCTGAAAGACTAAAAGCACCTTCACAGTTCTAAATTTGCATCACCTTCACATACTACATAAAAATGAGGAAAATGGAAAAAAATTCTATTAGCCGTAAACAGCTAACATCACATATGACAATATCAAACTGGAATGAAATGCATCTTAACTTCTTTACTGAAAATGTAAAAAAAACAGTACAAGATAGCAGGACATGTGCTGTTTCAAACTGGCAAACCCTATAAACAGCAATACAGGAAGGCTAGTAACATAGTGAAATAGTTTTTTTCTCTCCATTCTATTATTCCTCAAAACAAATAAGCATGAGCTTCATGCTATTTGCATACAGAAAAAAAATGCATCCATCGCTCTTCCGCAAAAGAATGGGCTGGTGTTTAACAAATATAGACTGTACAGTTTCTAATGAAATACAGATACAGTATTGTGGTTTAGAATTTTTAGAAAAGAATGTTCATGGAGTGTAAGCATCACAGTGTGTTGACTAAGAAGACTGGTCCATCTATGTAATGTCCTTTTGCCTAGGAGGGCGGTGAATGTTTCGTACCACACACTTGACCATCCACTCGATGCCTTCATTTACACCTTCCCTAGAAAAAAAGAACATAAACAAAACTGCATGACTTCTGAACTATAAGTCATCCTTTTCAATCAGGTAGTTATAACATTTTAATGGGCTACTGCAGCAAAACTTGCATCAGTTTAATATTTGTAATGGCAGAATGTGTACACTTTTAATCAACAAAAGTGAGGAAATTAGAACTTGGCATCTGAGTTGTCCAATTTCATTATTCCTCATTCATGGGTCTCCGGATCCAAGCCTTGAGCTCCTACCCCTCCTATACTGCCTCACTTCTTCTCCAACCCCTCAGATCGAGTTTGCTGCCCTATTTACATAAGTCTATAATAGCTATCTATAAAAAAAAAAAGAAGTGTGTGCGCACTCGTGTGTGTGTGTGTGTGTGTGTGTGTGTGTGTGTGTGTGTGTATATATATATATATATATATATATATATATATATATATGCCCACACATATTACCATAATCTGGAGCTCAAATGAGGAACCTATGGGTTCCTACAACCTCTAGATCTCTCTCAACTGTTCAGGTTGGGGGATGGATGGGTGGGACATGAGGAATAATGAAACTAGACAAAACAAATGCCAAGTTACGTTAAGTGCAAAACTTCTAAATCTGATGTTGGCCATTTCATTCTTCCTCACTCATGGGTCAGAGTCAGAGTCCCCAGCTACGTAAATCTTGAGACCCTCATGGAAGAACATGCCTGAGTACTGCGGAGCCAAAAGATGCTCTGTTCCTAGATACAACATCCAATTTGTAATAAAAGAATAAATGTAAGAGACCTGATTGACTTCTTTGAATCAGTCTCTAGAGCTGTGGATGAGGGTAAGGCGATTCATACAGCCTATCTGGACCTCGACAAGGCCTTCGACACCATCCCCCACTTTGGAATCATAGATAAACTTACTAAGCTGGGCATAAATCCCTACATCACTCGATGGGTTGCCAACTGGCTTACTGACAGAACCCAGACTGTAAAAGTAGCCAACTCCAAATCCAGCTCCAGATAAGTGGAGTACCTCAGGGTTCAGTCCTGGGACTGCTCTTGTTTGGCATCTACTTCTCTGAAGTACAGGCCAACAATAAGGGACTCTGGCTAACAAAGTTTGCAGATGACTGCAAACTGGGAGCCATTACTGAATCCCCAAATGATGTGGATATTCTACAAAAGGGCCTTACAGTAACAGATGCTTTGGCCAGAGCCATGGGCTCAAGCTTAATGCCAAGAAATGTATAGTTATCCCCTTTGGGAAAAAACATGTACCCATGAATTACCACATAGATGGCAGTACACTAAACACTGAAAGTGTGATGAAAGACTTAGGGACACAGGTGGACAGTGGTCTCACCTTCGATAACCACATCGCCACAACAGTCAGGAAATCCTTCTATGTGACACACCTCATCACAAAGGGCTTTTCATACAGAAAAAATGAGGTTATTGTCCCACTGTACTCATCCCTCAATAGACTCATTATAGAGTACAACGCCCCATTTGGTATCTACCTCACAAGACATCTGCAACAGCTGGAAAGGCCGCAGAAATACCTCACTAAAAGAATCACAGGCCTAAAGCAGATGCCCTATATTGACCAAATAAAAAAACTCCAGCTATACTCTGTGGCATATCGACTACTCAGAGGCGATTTCTGCTTAACATACAAGGCCATGTCAAACCCTGAGCTGTTGAACATGCTCCACTTAAAGAAATCCACAAGGCCATGTCAAACCCTGAGCTGTTGAACATGCTCCACTTAAAGAAATCCCAATCCTTCAGAGCCACACGCTCTAGGGATCTACACCTTGTCATCACAATGAACAAAACATGCTGAAGGGATAGGTTCTTGACCCAGAGACTCTCCATACTCTGGAACAGACTTGCCCATACATGTCAAGCAGAGCTCCTCCTTGGTGCTCTTCAAAAGGATCCTTGAGGATTGGATGGGAGATAGGAAATTCACCACGGGGATCACGTCAGTCACCCTGCTAGACTGGGGTCCAGGGAAGTAATTACTGTGGGAATAAATATCCAGGGAATTGTTACGGCTAGGCTTGTATAGACCCTAGGGCCGACAGCTTAGTACCAACCTATGAACTTGGATCAGGTTGCTGCTGCACAAACTTCATCAATAGGAGTTCTGGCTAAAAAAGCAGATGAGGTGGACATCAACCTGGTAGAATGAGCTTTTGGGGGAAGGGGAAACTACAAGCCATTCAAGGTATAAACCGTAGAAATACAATCACTAATCCACTTTGCTAGAGTGATTTTTGGATAGTGCCTGACCTAGTCGACTAGGTGAGAAAGAAATGGAATATCTGCTCAGATTTTCTATGCTGCTTTGTCCTATGTAGATACAAATGCAACTGTTTGCGTACATCCAGCAGATGCAGCATATATTTGCCCTTGTTTTAGTGAATGGGAAAAAATACTGGCAAATGAATGGCTTCATTAACATTTGTCTCTGCAGCAACTTTAGGCATAAAGGTAGGAGTGGTTTTTAAGGAAACCCTATCTTTGAAAAATGTAATGTAAGGTGGTTTGGATGAAGCACAGGCACTCTTTTTGCTGAAGTGATGGCCACAAGCAAAATAGTTTTCCAAATTAGAAATGTCATGTCACAGGAATTTGCAGGCTCAAATGGTTTCTGAGTAAGGTCCTGAAGCACACTGGTGAGATTCCAAGGCAGAGATGGATCTTTTATTGGAGGCCTAAGTAGAAAAACCCTTTCATAAAGGTTCTCCATAACAAACAAAAGTGTCTTTCCCAATGTGAAAATTGCAATCCCTTTCAGTTGCAACTTTATGGTGGAAAAACTAGTTCCACCTTGATAAAGAAAACTAAGGAACAGGACTATATCTGAAACAGAATCTAAAAAGGAATAAATATTCTTTTTCGATGTCCAAACTGAATATCCCTTCCCTTTGCTACTGTAAACCTTTTTTTTTGTGGAAGGTTTTTGGGAAGCAAGTAGAATTTTTCGAACTTGGGCATTAACCCGGACTTTTGTACTCACTGAAAGTGGAGAAACCAAGCAGTTAACCTTAGGGATTTGAGATTGGGCCTTTGATGCTTGGATGGATGAGAGATCAGATACTGTCTGGGATCCAGTATCCATGGGGGATACTTGTTGTGAGACCACAGGAATGGGAACCATGCTTAATGAGGCCAGAAGGGGGCAATGAAGATCAATGTGCTCTTCAATCTTTTGGCTTTCTGTAGGACTTTGGGGATCAGAGGAACAGGAGGGTAAGCATATAGACCTGGGGGCCAATCATGGACTACAGTGTCGCTGAGTGACTCTCCAGTTGGGGAATCAGAGCAAAGTAGCTGCTGCACTTGTTTAGGAGAGAGGCAGACAGACTGCAGTAGGGTTGTCCCCACTGGCCAAATATCTGCTTTGCCACTGACCGATCTGGACCAAAGATAGATCTGCTCAGTCTATCCACCAGAACGTTGGTCTCTTCAGGGGTGTGCATTGCAAGGAGAAAGTGGTTTGAAGAGATCGCCCATTCCCACACTCTCATGGCATCCTTGTACAGCAGATATGACTGGGATCTCCCCTGCTTGTTGATATACCAAACTACTGACGTGTTGTCTATTTGAATTGCAATTGTTCCCAGAGGGATGCGGTCATGAAAGGCTTGCAACAACAAAAGGACTGCCCTCATCTCCAGAACCTTTATGTGCAATTTGGTCTCTGTTGTGGACCACGTACCTTCAACCAATCATCCTTGATAATGCCCCCACCCCACCCCAACAGGGAAGTGTCCATGGTCACCATGGCTATCGGAGGGGGAAGAGAAAACAGCCTGCCAAGAAAGAGGTCATTTGAAAGCAGATCAGAGTTAGTTTGATGGGAGCAGAAAGTGGATGATACAGAATGGACCACTAGATTCCATTGCAGTACCCACAAGAAGAACCTTACTATAGAAACTAGGAGAATGGCAGCTGACATGGATCCTAGGGCCCTCGAAACTAGGCAAGCAGGTGGATTTGGCATCTTCAGTAGCAGTTGAACTTGTTGTCTCATGGATATTATACACTGTGGAGGTAAGGCAGCTATTTGCATGACTGTTTATTTGAGTTCCTATGAACTCTACTGTCCTGCACTGGGGGCATCTTTGACTTTGGCAAATTCACCATATCTCCCAGACAACTGAAAATTTGTAGCAGGTATTGAGAGGTATGAAGAAGTTGATACCTTATGGGTGCCATCAGGCGCTAATCATCTAAGTATGGAAACACCTGGAATCCTTGCAGTCACAGGTGAGCTGCTACCAATGCCATACATTTGTTGAATACCCAGGGGCCAGTGGTGAGACCAAATGACAGTGCTATGAATTGGTAATGATTGGCTCTTAGCTGGATGCGCAGGTGTCTCCTGCAGTGCCTGTCTACTTTGATATGACAGTACATATCCTGGAGATCTATAGAGCACATTCAATCGTCCTTGCATAGCAGTGGCAGTATGGACTGAACCATAAACATGTGGAACTTCGACTTCTTGATGAATAAATTCAGATTGCTCAGATCTAAAATTGTTTATAGGTCTTCATTTAGCACCCAGGTGTCATTTGTTAAATTTGTCTAGGTATCTAGGTGCAAGGATAATCTTCCCCGATTGCCTCCAGAGTAGGACAGTTGAGGAATGCTTCAGCAGTACTAGTAGGACCTGTCAGAGATAGGTTCTCTAAAGCCATGGTTCTGTGGACACCCTTGGGCAGCACCTGCCATTAAATTCTCTTCCTGTGCCACTAGAAGAGAACTCTTCCTGAGACTCCGGGAAAGAACCCAGGGACTTTCAGACTTTCAGAAAGTACAGTTGTTTACACTTACCATAAATGTAGATATTTGAGTGTATTCACTGTTGCAGTCATCATATTTGGGTTATCCCTACCAGGGTAGCCTTTGGCCGGCCTGAATACCAGAGGCTTAGTATTTCTTCATCGGTTGCTGTCACTTCAGGACTGACATTAGGTTGTCAGTAGTATAAAGTAAGGCAGCCAACGCCATTACATCAGTTTTTCTTGCCCTGTCAAGAGGCCCCCAAGTTGGAGCCAGGTTATGGTGGAAGAACCCCACCAGTAGAAAGTAAATACCAAAATGTTCCTTGTAAGTAGAGAGACAGAGAAAAAAGAGGGGGATGGAGGGAGGGAAACCAGGACTGCAACAGTAAATACACTTGAACATCTACATTTATGGTAAGTGTACACAACTGTACTATGTTCTTCGTGTTTCACTGTTGCAATTATCACATTTGGATGGATTCCCAAAGCTGAGAAAAAGGGTGGAGGCAGTCAAGGAGACTAGGGGCTGGTTAGGATGCAGTGGCAAAGCCTGCCCTGGATTTGGAGAAGATAGGCAGGTGGTAATGCTTGGTGAAAGTGTGAACAGATGTCCAGGGGGCAGCCTCCAGGATGTCCCTGGTGGGGACTCCTCTGAGGAAAGCTGCAGAGGTATAGGCTGCTCTGGTGGAGTGAGTCCTGACCCCCTTAGGGGGAGGTTTTCCGTGTTTCTTGTAACAGAAATGAATGCAGTGTGCTATCCATTTGGAAATGGTTTGTTTGGAAATAGCTTTGCCTATTGCCCCTGCAGCAAAGTTAACCAGTAATTAAATCAGACTTTCTGAATGGTTTAGTCCTGTCTAGATAGAATCTGAGCTGTCTGTGCACATCTACAGAGTGCAAGATCCTTTCCTCCCTGTTCTGTGGGTTGTTAGGAAAAAAGGTGGGCAAATGAATGGATTGGTTGAGAGACACACTGAATACCACTATGGCCCATGAAGGATGGGTTAGTCCTGAGGAAAACCCGGTCAGCATGGAAGATGATGAAGGGCTCCACTGCCATGAGTGCTTGTAGCTCGAAGACTCTTCCGGCTGAAGTGATATCAGGAAGAAAAGCTGTCTTCCAGAAGATAAATTTTAGTTGTGCTGAAGATGCTGGTTCAAAGGGTGGCAGGGTGAGCTTTTCCAACACAAAGTTAAGGTCCCAAGCTGGGGTGGGTGCTCTTCTGGGTGGCCTCAAGTTGGTAGCCTCTCAGTGTGGAAATGAGAAGAGATAGCAGTGGCATGAATTTTAATAGAGGAAAAGGAGAGACCACTGCGTAGCAGGTCAGCTAGGTAATCCAGGATGAGAGGTAGGGAGGGCTGTGCTGTATCAACTCCCTTTGCCTGAATCCAGGTGCAGAACCTTTTCCATTTGTCAGCATAAGACTTTCTAGTGCTAGGATGTCTGGCTTCACGTAAAACATCTACAACCTGTTTACTGAGGTTGGCAGATTGATTAGTGGTCAGGGAATAAGCCAGGCTGCCAAATTGAGGGTCTGCAATTGGAGATGCAAGAATTCCCCTTCCCTATGGGTCAGGAGGGTTGGGGTCTGAGTGAGATGACATGTTGGCAATGGGGACAGGCTGCGCAGCAGTGGGTACCAGTGCTGGCAAGGCCAGTCTGGAGCAATAAGAATTATCTTTGGTTTTTCCTCCCTTATTCTGAGCAGTACCCTGGCAATGAGAGGTAGTGGAGGAAATGCACAGACTGATAGATTGCCCCAGGGGAAGGATACTGCATCCACTTTCCACTTTCCAAGCCATGCAATGATGTTCCCTGGTGCAGAACTTGCTGAGCTGATGGTTGGTGTGGGAGGCAAAGAGGTCAACCTTTGGGGTGCCCCATTTCTGAGTTATTAGGGTGAGGGTTCTTTTATCTAGCTGCCGCTCATGTGGGTCCAGAAGATTTCTGCTTAAGTGGTCTGGCAGAGAGCATCCTTAGACAGCACGAGCAGCAGTTGCTGGATTGTGAGCATTTTGAATTTTGGTATCACCAGGAAGGTGTTTAGAATGGATAGATCGAGGGTGGGGCACCAGGTGCCCTCTTTTCTGGGTACCAGAAATAGTTTGGAGTAGAAACCTTGGCCTGTCTCTTCTGCAGGAATGTGCTCTATTGCCCTCAGAGAGAGCAGGGAAAGGACTTGCTTTTTCACCTCTGCCCACTGGTTTGGAGGTATATCTGGGAACACTTCTGGGGTTGGAAGAATATGGAAAGAAATTTGTATCCCTGGGAAACTATGTTGAGGACCCAGTAGTCGTCGGTAATGGTGGCCCAGGTGCTTGCGTGAAAGGAGAGTTTTCCCTCTAGGGGTAAGTGTAGGTGGGCAGGGGGAGGGGGTGGGGGAGGAGAGTCATTGTGAGTTCTTACCATGAGGGGGTGGCTTAGAACTCCCTGGTTTTGAAGTTGAGGAATTCCACTGTTTTGATCTCTGCATTCCCTGTGGCTGTTGTCTGGGGGGTCTGCTTCCCCCAGGGTCTGGGCTGAACTGACCTGGTGGGAGCAGGAAAGGACCAGTGCTTGGAGGGGCAATGCCTGCTGACCCTTGGTGGCTGGACCTGTAATAAATCCTTAATAGTCTGCATAGATTTAGCTTTTTCTTCCATTTTTTTAAGACCTCCTCTGCCTTAGTGCCAAATAAGTTGTCTTTGTGCAAGGGTGCATCCAATAATTTAGATTTAACATTGTCTGGCAAGGGCTGTTCCTTAAGCCATGCATGTCTTCTAAGGGCAGAACCGGTGACTGCTGCCCTGCAAGAAGCTTCTAGGGTGTCAAAACCACAGTGTAAGGTATATCACTTGACTTGCAGACTGCATTAACTCTTGTAACTCTTTAGATTCTGCACAAGCAGGAAAGGAAGACACTTTTTATTTGAGGAATTCCATGATATGTTGCTGAAATTTTAGCATATGGAACTGCCAATTTAGTGATCTGATAGCAAGAGTAGCAGAGGTGTATACTTTTTTACCGCATCTGTCTAATGCTCAGGAATCCCTATCTGAGGGGGTGGGATTCTTGGCAGAGGTTGCTTTAATTCCTTTGGGCCATTGAGAAATTGCCTCAGGGTCAGCAGATGTGTTTTTGAAAATATATTTGTGTGAGTCAGGGACTCTGTAATACCTGTCAGGTATTCTGGGTGCAGGAGGGTGGGTGTCAGGACTCAAACTGGATTCCATAAAAACATCATCCACAACATCCAGGACTGGGGAATGGCCAGGGGTCTGTGCTGTGGAAGATCCAAGAATTCCCCGAGTCTCTTTTTAGACTGAGGGTAGTCCTTACATTCCCACTGGAAATGCTCCCTTAAGGTATGAAGGGTGTCCCCAAAGGAATAGTCCTCAGGTGGAGAAGCTGAAGGAATGGATTCCTCTGCATCAGAATCCTCATAAGTAGAGAGGGGTTGCATGTCTTCATATTCAGATGCATCAGGCTCCTGTTCAGATAACACTACTGGGGACAGACCTCTTTTCCTCTTGGAAGGGGTAGCTTGGCTTCCCCTGATCAGCATGTTAAGGTCTTCCGCCATTTTAAGCATTTGAGACTGAGGCAAGGAAGCAGATGCCTGATATTGGGCCGTCGGTTTCTTGGATGTGGTTCATACCCTGGGCCTTAGAAAATCGGTAGTTTTTGAAAGAACGGTAGACGTGAAAGAAGTCGTCTGTTTGTGACGAGAATATGTAGTGCAAAGTACTTCCTTGGAAGCTGGTGCCTGCTCAGCGGCTCTGGACCCATCCAAGGGTGAAACAACCGCAGGATCCTTAGTCGAAGAAGAGTTTTGCAGCATACCAGACTCCAAAAGGGCTTCAGTAGCGGCCTGTAAATCCACAGAAGTGGGCATCGGGGACTGCCAAAGCGCCTCACTGAGGACTGGAGAACTGACAACTAGCTTTACGGAAGTGTCGTCAGTAGGTTTGTACCTGTGCAGTCTGTCTCTGTCTGTCTTTATCCTTACTTTTTTTGGAAGATCTGCTGTCTGATGGCTTACTGAAGCCATATCGGAATTCAAGGACTGTAAGCAAAAATATCTAGCTACAATAAGGGCCCGATGACGTATAGTTCTGGCGTTAAACAAAGTACAAAAGTGACAGTGAGGGACATCGTGGTCTTAGCCTAAGCAAGTGACGCAGTAAGAATGAAAGTCTTGGTGTGGTATTTGCTTTCCACAGACGAGACAATTGTTAACTTTTTCTGACATTGGTTAGAGGAAGAAAAAGGATCCACAACGGGGTACTTAGCTTTTAGAAGACTTCAGCTTCAATTCGGAAGACGAAACTCAGGTAGCAGCCGACCAGCACTTGTGCGAACTGCTTCTGCTTCAGGCTCCATGGCATGAAAGACTGATGTAATGGCATCCGCTACCTTAATTTATACTACTGATGACCTGGCGTTAGTACTGAAGCGACAGCAACCGATGCAGAAATACTAAGCCTCTGGTATTTGGGCCGGCCGAGAGCTACCCTGGCAGGGATAACCCAAATGTGATGACTGCAACAGTGAAACACGAAGAACATCCACATCTTCTTCCCACTACATTGATTCCTCGAAAAGGTTTGCTGGGGGGAAGAAACTCTGATCCCTATGGTAAAAGTCTTTCCCTCCTACTCACTGCAGGTAAGAGTTTCCTTGACTGACAGTCCAAACAAAGAAGAACCATCAAATGGGGAGTTGATTAAGGACCCTTTAAAGGTTCCACAAAGCCTTATTGAGGCATGTCTCCTAAGGGCTACGCTTCTGCTGAATGGCCAAAAGGTTCCCTCTACCGCATGAGAGATTAGTCTCATTGAGGAATTAGAAATGGATGATAGACTGCCCAATAGGGGAGATACCTTATTTAGGTCCTCCTCGGACAAGGACTCTGCCGGAGGGTTGGTAAGTTCCTTAACCAGATCCCTCTGGAGGCACATGAAATGTGCCAAATAATTTAATGCGCTCAGTGAAAATGTAGCTGAGGCGTTTATGTGCTTCCTGTGCCTGCCCAAAGCTTTAGACTCCTTGTTTGGGGGATGGACAGAGGAGCTCTGCTATGCCAGCTCCTTCTTGGTGGCTAACACCACAATGGCATCAACGGGAACACCTTTGTTCCAGTCCAGGTGATCACTAGGCAGGCTGAGGTACTCGTCTGCATGCTTGGGAATGGACTCCACTGTGTTTGGCCCCTTCCATGCCTGGTAGGCAACTAAATCAATAAGCTTGTCTGCCAGGGGGGACACCAGGACATAGATGGACCCATCCCGGAGGCCTCCAGAAACAATGACTCCTCGGAAAAAGGGGGTTGGGATGACCATCCACCCTTTTGCTTCAGGATTTCCAAAACATTTTCAAAGGAGATGTCGTAGGGTGGAGATCGGAGGACCCTTCTCCTTTACTGAAGTTATTGTCCTCTGTTAAAGACTCCAAAAGGGAGTGCAAGTGTTTCCTCTTGCACTGTTTCTTCCGGTGAATCTCCACCATGGGCTATTCAGGGGAGGAATTGGAAGAATGGGGGATGCCCCTGAGGGGGTTGGTCTGGAGGCTCTCCTGGAGGGGCTGTCAGGATGAATAGGTGCAAAGCTCCAATCACAGGGTGATTGGGTCAGAATCTGGGGAATGAGGAGCTGCATCTTGATTTCTGGAGAAAGCCCACATGGCCACCCGAAAGCCAGACGAACCTGGGGAAGCTCCCCCCTCATAGCCAAAGCCAACAAGGGAGAGCAGGACAGCACCATCCCGGATCTGATGCCTCCTGACAGCACAGGACCTGAACTGTCGAGGGCCAAAGCCCCTAGGGGGAGAGTCGGATCTGACAAGGCTGAAGCCAAAACCAACCCAGAGGAGTTGGCGCTGATGTCTCAGATCTAGGATTGACTCTGCTCAAAAGGCATCGGCACAGAGGTAGTCTGGGGCACTGCCGGAATCGACAAAAGACAAATCCTCGGCTCTGACAATGGCTCTCTCGAAAATCCAGATCCTGAAGTTCCGAAACTGGAGGTCAAATCAAAAGAGGACACTAAGGTATTGGAGTTGGAGCTCTCCCGGATCCAGTATGGGTTGGAGGCAGTAAAATCTCCAACTGAATCGGAGCTTTGATAAAACTCTGCATCATCTTGAACATGTCTCAGTGAGACAGTCGACAGGATCTTGATGAGGCTGAAGAATGCATGGACTTGACTGGGCAGAGGCTGGTTCGAGTGGTTGGGGCTGCAGAATGAGACTTGCTCCGACATGGAGTATGGCTCCAGGACCTCTAATCTGACTGTTTCAGACCCAAGCAGGCTTCAGCCAGAGATGGAGAATTCTGGAGCCGAATAACATCCAATGGATCCGAGGGGGCATCTGGACATGAAGTTTGAGCATCCGACAGCACTCGGATCTTCATAGGTGCCAATTCTGTCAGATCCAAGGAACTTCTCATATTCGATGAGGCATGTAAATCTATAGGATCCGAGGTAGGTGGATCCGATAATATACAAGTCCTAGTCCCTGGGGATGCTGAGGGGGTATGCTTCTTAGGCTCCTTGGAAACAGACGGCTTGACAGGAGTTTGAGCTTCAGAGATCAGCAAGAGACCTCTCCACATCAGCTTGTTTCTGCAGTCTGCAAGGGCGTGGCCATTAAAGAGCACACAAATCTCACACTCGAACTCTAAGTGCCCTAGCTGGAGACAATACACGCACCTCTTCTGGGCATCCAAATTGGGGATCTTATGCCCACAAGAGGTGTACCTCGTAAAACCTGAGGGTTTGTCAGACATGCTGATATAAGCAAGGTTAATACACACCCACATGAACACACTAACAAAGAAGTTAAAGTCCACACACTTAACTGCGCAACTCAGGCACTGCAAGAAAGTTTTTGTTTTAATGGCTAAGCAAGAAAAAACGATGGAGAAAGTCAACGGTTATTGAAGAAAAACGTGGAGGTGAGGGAAAAGCAACCATAACATCAGCAAAAACTAGCTAAACAGAAGGGGAGGACAGATCGGAAAGTAAACAGCACTAGCACAAGTTAAAAAGAATGATTTACTGGCAGAAACTGGAAAGAAGCAACTAGTAAAAATTGAAAACCCCATTTATCTCCCTTGAGGCTATGAAATCGCCTTTGAGTTTCAAAGCGGCGAATGAGATCTGAGGGGTAAGAGGATAAGTGAGGCATTATGGGAGATGGATTTCGAGGATCGGATCATTAAGTCTTGAGAAGCAGCCGAGTTGGATCAGAGATTGGATCTGTTGACCCATGAGTATGGAAGAATGAAATGGATATCAGATCAATCATTAAATAACTAAATGAAGACATTACCAATTTGCTTAAAAGTATCCAAACTCTATTATGCGTTATACAGCAATTCAAAAATGGATGAAACTCTAGTTGGCCCCATGGCACACAGAATGAACTCCTATTTGCTTTGCTAGGGAACAGGTGCCAGTGCTGGACAGCTGGCTGAAAATTGGGGAAATGACTAGTCCTCAAACAGACAAATGGTGAAAATACGGTAGAATACTACAGTAGGCAGCAACTGTTTGCTGATTTTGTTTGAACATCCTTGCACACACTTAGAGCTAGTGGGGCATTAACACCCCATCGCCACCACAGGACATCTTCAGGAGCCTGTAATTAAGTTCATGCCACAAATGAAAATTGGATCCAATTCAGGAGGCGTGGTACAAAACAGCTACCAAACAACAAATAAAAAATAATAACATATACATTTTATGAACGCTTGTGAATGAATACACTACAATTTCTATTAAGTCACAGAATTCTGAGGTTTTTCTAACTAAAAACAATAAGTTTTGCAGTTTACATGAACTGCTGTTTACGTCTACTGTACAAGCTATATGCAGTAGCTTTAGCAGTCAGGCAAAGGATTTCTGCAGTGGGATATATATATATATATATATATATATATATATATATATATATATATATATATATATATATATATATATATAAACACATTATTATTACTCAGTTTAACCTAAGGATTTCTGCAGTGGGATATATATATATATATATATATATATATATATATATATATATATATATATATATATATATATATATATGTATAAACACATTATTATTACTCAGTTTAACCTAAGGGAAAGTCTGAAGTAAATTCAGACTAAAAAATACAGCTAGACTTTATTTCCTCAACTTCTGCTTGCTACTCACCTTTAAGTTAGTTTAACTGGCTGTATTCTCACAGGGAGAAGCACTTCAGTAGTTATTTAAAAAAAAAAAACTAAGACTGCAACACAAACTGTATCTTCTCCTGGCTTTGTACAGCCACAGTTAAAACCTGTACTCTACTGAGCTCCATTTACTTCCAGCCAAGAAAGTACAGTTGTGTAAGTTAAATTACCATACATAACAGTAGATGTTGTACTTATCTACCCCTACCTCCTGCCAACTTTTCAGAATTAAAGGGTGCCCCTCCACATGCTCTGCCTGAAGCTCAAAATGGTCAGAGCAGGTAAAGCTCAGTTTTTCTTGCCCCAAAGAGAGATGCAACAGCCCTGAAAGGAAAAAAAAGAAACTATATACACAACAGTATAAACACTCACACCCTGGCAAAACAAACAACCAGCAAAAAACATGGGGGTTGGGGGATGGTCCCTGCAACAGTGATCTATTAGAACACCTACCATTACAGTAAGGTAACTTACACAACTGTACTACATTTGACATTTAGATCACTGCTGCAGTAGCCTAAGCTATATATCTAGATTATTATAGCCAAGGTAAAAAGAGAGGAAGAAATTAAGAATACAGGAGCCCATGGTAAATAGTCCTAGTAAAGCCTGTTATGAACTTGAAAAAGGAATCTAGTTTATAGTGCTTTGTAAAAAGAGGACCAAGTAGCTTCCTCTATAATACTTTTAAGAGTTCACCCTTTCCAGAATGCCACCCAAAAAAGCCAACACCCTAGTGAAATGGACTGTAACCCTTCCTGGAAGTGGTTAATGAGGGTTGGAATAAAATGAAACAGCATGAGCCAACCATCTAGAAACAGGTTCATAGGTGTGTACTAGGCTAGGCCCTGGAGCATTTACAAGCCTATCCCAAAAAAATTGCCCAGGCACCGTGCCACCCAACGTTAGTTCACAGTGCCCCTATCCAGTAGGGAAACTGGAGTGACCCCTGGGGTAAACTTTCTGTTAACCATCCACTTGTCAAGATTTCTCTTGAAGAGGGCCAGCGAGGTGCTCTGCTTGACATGAATGGGACACTTATTCCACAGTATGGGCAGTCTTTGGGAGATGAACCTGTCCCTCCAGCATGTTCTGTTAATTGTGGTAATGAGGTTGTGATCTCTGGAGCGTGTGGCCTGGGGCAATCGAGATTTCTTTAGGTGTAGCATTTCAAGTAGGGCTAGGTTGGACATGGCTTTGTAAGTCAATCAGAGATCATCTCTAAGTAGACGATAAGAGACTGAGAACAGCTGAAGTTTCTTGAGTCTGTCCATGAAGAACATGGCCTAGGATCCTTTTTGTGAGGTACATTTGTGGCATCTCCAGCTGTTGTAGGTGTCTGGTCAGGTATGTGCCAAACAGGGTGTTATATTTGATGACTGGTCTAATGAGGGATGAGTAGAGAGGGATGATGACCTCTTTCTTCCTGGATGTGAAACCTTTGGTTATAAGATGTGCCACATAGAAGGACTTTCTGACCACAGTGGCAATGTGTTAGTCGAAGGTGAGGTGGCTGTCAACATGGGTGCTCAGATCTCTTATCTTCAGTGTTCAGTGGGCTCCCATCAACGTGGTAATTCGTAGGAACTGAGTTTTTTCCAAAGGGGATGATAATGCATTTTTGGGGTTAAGCTTCAGGCCATGGTTCCGACACCAGTCATTGGTCTCAGACAGGCCCTTTTATAGGATGTCTGCATCACTTGGGGAGTTGATAATGAAGGATGCAGAAGACACGTTCAAATAACTAGTGCTCCTAGACTCAGTCGGTAGCCCTCTCCCTTGTGACAGTGGTTTTCCGGTCAAGGAATCCGTGTCTTCTGCATCCTGCTTACTGGTTTTTGAGTGCTTGAATTTTCTGAGTGGATAATGAATCCTAGCTTGCAGTTATCAGTGAACTTGGTCAGCCAGAGTCCTTCTGTGTTCGCCTTCTGAGAAGTAGATGCCAAACAGGAGAGGGCCCAGGACAGAGCCCTGTGGGACTCCACTCATGACTGGTCGACAGTCTAACTTGGAATCCACAACTTTCACTCTGTGGGTCCTGTCTGTGAGCCAATTTGCAACCCACCTAGTGAAGTAAGGATGGATCCCTAGTTTGGTGAGTTTATCAATGATACCTGAGTGGGGAATGGTATCAAAGGCCTTGGCCAGGTTGAGATAGACTGTATGGACTGCCTTACCCTCATCCACAGCCTTGATGACTGCCTTGAAGAAGTCAACCAGGTTCAGGAGGCAGGATCTCCCCTTGACAAAGCCAAACTGTGTGGGGTAAAGAGATTGCCTATATCTTTGTTAAGCAGGTCCATGATGATGTGCTCCATAGCTTTACATACCAGACTCGTCAAGCTAATGGGGCAACAGTTCCCAGGGTCTGTAGTAGCTCCTTTATGGAGTGGGATGACTGTAGCAATGTGACATTCATTAGGGACACAGCCTGTGGTGCCAGTTAGTTTTGTAGCTCAGGTCCCATGGATGCTGTATTCTTGGATTTGGACAATGCAACATTTACCTGTGCTGCAGAAATGGTGGGTACCAGGCTTTCTTCTGGTACTGTGATAGGGCCCTTGAGGGGGGAGAGAAGGGTAAAGTTGGCATTGAATCTATTGGTCAGTATGTTGGCTATATCTGTTGGCTCAGTATAGGAGGTGCCATTGTGCAATAACTCAGAGCAAATCTGGGTATTGCCCTGGAGGTTTCTGATATAGCTATAGAAGGCTTTGTGGTTGCTTTTGGTGTCAGCCACAATTCTGCCTTCATAGCTGGCTTTAGAGGATTTGATAAGGGATCTCAGCTTTTTGTTGAGACTTGATAAGGGAGGTTTTCCAGTCTTGTGACTTCATTTTTTTTCTGCAACCGTTTCTTCCTTCTGTTGTAGAGTTTACTGATGGCTGGGGACCACCAGATTGGCTTCCTTTTTTGGAGGAGAGCGTCTTAGTTTTATTTGGTATGGCAAGGTCCATGCATTTGTGTACGTACTGGTGCATGATTTGGCAGGCATGCAGCTATTTTAATGGCATGGGTGCCGAGAAGTTAGCCACTTCTGTTTTTAGGAGCCCAAAGTCGGCTTTAGAGAAGTTTTTCAGTGTGGGGGTTGTAGGTGAGATGGAGATTTCCATGGTGATCAGTTTGCGGTCGGATTTAACCAGGGAGGAATTGGCTACAGGTGTGGAGCAATGGTCTCCCATGTTGGTAATAACCAATTTGAGGATACTGCTTCCTCTAGAGGGGGTCAGAATGAGCTGGTCCAGGACATTGGAACTGATAAATTCCAGAAAGTGTTGGGCCTGTACATTGGCACTTGAATAGTTTTCCCAGTTGATGGAAGGGTAGTTAAAGTCACCCAGTACTGGACCTTGATAGATTCCAGGGTGCTTAGGAACTTGTAGTGAAAGTCTAGGGACATGTTTGGGGTTCTGCAGCAGGGTATGACTTGTATCTCCGTTTCACCCAGTGTTAGTTGTACCTATAGTATCTTGGATACATTATGCTGGGCTACCAGTCTAGAGGTGTGCATATGCTTTAAGAATATGGAGACACCACTGCCTTTGGAGCTTCCGGTCGTATTTTGGGGCCAAAAGGTATGGAATAAGTTGTAGCCTGGGAGCGCAGGGGTGCTTTCTGCCTCTTTAAACCAGGTCTCCGTTACAGCATAGATGTCGACATTCTCCATTTTGAGGACAGCTTCAAGCGAGTGCATCTTGATATTTAGACTTCTAGCATTGAGCAGCATGACCCTCAGATTGCATTTGTTTGTAGCTGTTACAGTGGAATTTTGGTCTTTGGAACACTGCCTAAAAAAAGGCACTATAGGGGTGGCAAGAGACTTAGCCAGTACCTGGAATCCCACGGATGACAGATGCAGAACGTCTCTGGCAAAGCATCAAAGTCTGTCGATAATGTCGTCCCAGGCAGATACTGGATCCCCTTAGAATGACACCAGAAACTTAGCCAATTGTTGAAGTCAATCATTTTCTGCTCATACTGTGGTATCATTCTGGGTGATGGTAGAATACCGCTCAGTGGTAGGGTCATACCTGCCTGGGCCACATAATCTGAGAGTTCCATCACATCTCTTTTCAAGTAGTCCAGGGAGGTATGTCTCAGGTAATTCACACCCACATGGACAATGACGGAGTCATATTTGTACTTGTTGTGGAGTGAAGTGAGTGCATGTGCTATGTAGCAGATCCTGGCACCTGATAGACAACTGTCTGCTTTGACACTTGTCATCCTTTTCTCTTACCTTTATATGAGGCAAACAGCTGATCAGCTTTTCTAAGTACTGAGTTTCATCTAAGTAGTATCTGTGTTTGAACATATATGCAAGAAGGATTTTCTCATTCCCATATCCTTGTGAAAAAAGAGATTGGGCTGACTTACCATAAGAGCTTGTAACTCAGTCTTAAATGAAGCCAGAGCAATGAATACAACAGTTTTCCATGTTAAGAATCTTAATTCGGCCTGGTTCAAATGGAAAGAGAGTAATATTTTCAAACACAAAATTAAGTTTCCAAGGAGGAAACAGCAGTTTTCTAGGTGGATGGGTATGTAAAACATCTTTCAAAAACTGACTAACTTGAGGATGATTAGAAGGGAAATCCAAGAGCAGACAAGCAACAATGGCTGACAAATTAACCGTGGAGGAAAAACAAAGTCAGATGACAGTAACTCACACAAATAATCAAGAACTAGAAGCAACTGGGCATTAAGAGGGTCATAGTTCTTAGAACTGCAACAACTAGAAAAACTTTTCTTTTGCACACAATTTCCTAGTAGCAGTTTTTTTTTGTGTACTTTAATGCCTGCAACGTCCTCAGACTGAAAAGGTGCCTAAAAGATGCCAAAATTCTATCATTCAGGCAGTCATTTCAAGAGTATTCCAGTTAGGGTGTATCAATCCACCCCCCCCCCCCAACCTCCACCTTATGAGTAAATCCAGTTTGTGTGGAGGCTTGTGGTAATTGCCCTTGGCCAGTTTCAAAAGTAGGGAGAACCACTGCTGCCTGAAACAAAAGAGGGTATCACCACAATCTCTGGGGAGTACTTCTAGTTTTTCAGAACAACCCGGGTATCAGTCAAACAGGTGGAAGACCACACAGGAATATTCGTCATGGAGGGAATTAGAAGGCATCTGTCTTCAAGGCCTGAATGCAAGGAATCCTGCAGTAAAATTTATTTACTTGTCTGTACAGACAGGTAGCTAACAGATCTGGAGGTGTTCCCCACAGCTGATCAATTCTTAGAAGACCCAAGGGTGAAGTTTCCATTTGTTAGGATTAGTCCTGGTCCTGCTCCAGCTTGTATGATACAAAGTTTTGCTCAATGAAGCTTGAAGAAATTACAGTTGTGTAAGTGAACTTACCATAACAGCAGATGTTTCGAATTATCACAGCTGCAGTAGCCTAAGCTATATGGGTTACATCCTGCATATGCTATAACAGACAGACAGCTTCTGAAGCTTTAGGGCCCCTTCCACAAGCCCAAACCGTTAGTCAGCTTGTACTGTGCTGACTAAAAATAAGGTTTGGGCACAAGGCCCTTCAGAGATTTCATGCCAACTGACAGAAGGTGGCTGAGCCCTGACAGGACATTGTTAGGAACAACAAAAATGAAATGACTACACCCTGGCATAAAAAAATATACCTAAAAACAAGGGGGTGGGGGAAGTGTAGTAATGCAGCAGTGATCATTCAAACATCTAGTATATTGTTAAGTTTACTTCCACAACTGTTCTATGTGCTTCATACTGATCGCTGCTGCAGCAGCCCAAGCTATATGGGAACATTTCCATAGCTTAAAACTGGCAGGAGGATAATGACCTTGACATGGAGAAGGAAATTAGCATGCAGTGTTTTGCAAAAGTATGTACACAGAACTAAGTTGCTGCTCTTAAAATATTTCTAGAGTCCAACCCTTTTCAAAAAAAAGCACAGAGGCAGCCCTGGTAGAGTGCGCTTTGACCCTGCCTGGAATATTTTTGTGGTTGGGGGAACAACAAAAGGTAACAACAATCCAAAACAACTATTTTGGAGAAAAATTACATATTATGCCCCAAGGTACAAAAACTGGGGTAAACAGGACGTAAATTATTCTTGACAGGAATGATATGCATCCAGTAGCCACTTCAGATCATGTGCCAACAACAACTACAATTAAAATGCAGGGTAATAAAATAAAAATGAGACATCTGCATCCCCACCTAGCTGTTAAAACAGAGACAAATTTAAGGAATGGGTTGTTGTTGTTGCGTCTTTTGGCTTTTCCCGGTTAGGGGTTGCCACAGCGGAACTCCGGTCCGCAAATGATTGGCAGTAGATTTTTACGTGCCGAGTTGCCAGCCCTGACGCACAACCTTCAACAAAGGTACGCCTATTCACGCATGTCTCCACACAGAAGACACTCTAGCTGAGAATCGAACAGGACAACATCTTACTGTGAGGCGACAACGCTACCGCAGTACAAATTTAAGGAATGGTTAGTGGAAATTATTCAGGAGTTATTATGGAAGTTAGAAGTTTCTTCAGAAAATATAGCTAGGGAGTGGGATAAAATGAAAATTATGTTTAAAAATAGGGTAGAAATAAAAACAAAAGAGAAGTAACAAGAAATATTTAGAGGGACTGACAAAGGTTAAAGTACTGCAGAATAAGGGGACTCTCATAGATCAAGAACAGGCTCAACTCCAGTGCTAAAAAGAAAATAAAGGACTACCTGGACAATATGCATAAGTTTAGAAACACTGCTGTTAAGCAACTGGTTTTTGATACCTCCAGAGCACAAAAGCTTTTAGTACAACGGCTCAGGCAACAGAAAGTAGAAAGGGCAGCCAAGTTTAGGTGGCTTATAACAAGGAAAATAGCCAGGGATCCTGCAGAGATACTAGAAATACTTTGGAAATGTTATTAAAATCTTTATAAAGCAGAAATGTGGAAATCAATAAAAAGTACAAATGGAAATATTTATAAAAGAATTAAATATGTCAAAGTTCAAGGCAGATGAGGATCAAATATTTACAATTAGGATAGGCAAAGACAAGATAAAAATGGTGATGTATAACCAATCTGCAGAAAAGTCTGGTATTCCTATGGAAGACTGGAAGCTAGGAGGGAAGAAAGTGATAAAGATCTGGAAGGCTTTGTTTAACAGTATTTTAAAAGCAGGAGAAGCACCAACATTCTGGAGGCTGTAATACCTAAAGATGGCAAAGATCCAGCTTCACATAGGCCCATTTTGATTCTAAACCATGATAAAAAAGTGTATACATCTACAATGGCTAAAAGAAAGGCAAAGGTTTTGCCAGAATTGACAGATATGGATCAAAGATCCAGAGGGAAGCAGAATGTAATACAATCCACTGTTGTTGGTGGGTCTTGATGCAGTGAAAGCATTCAGCAGAGTAAGATAGGATTTTATGAGTAGGGCAATGGAAGTATTTGCATTCCCTGACACAGCAATACAGTTGATTAGGAGAATATAAGAGGGATCGGAGGTGAAAATTAAAGTGATGGGTTTCTCTCTGGTAAGTTCTGTTTGAACAGGGGAACGTAGGCAGGGATGTCCTCTTTCTTCTTTATTTGTGTCAAATTTAGAACCACTGGCAAAGAAAATAAGGAACTCAGAAATTCAAGGATATAAGTGGTATGGTAATCAAGAAAAGTTGGCTTTATTTGCAGATGATATTTTCTACCCCACACGTACTGGGTCAGCAATACCCATATTTATGGCGAACCGAAAAAAGTACTTGGGACTATGGTGCAGAAGATACCGTTTTATGGACATAGCAAGATACAAGCAGTGAAAATATTTTTAGTCCCTTTAGTTTTATACACAGGTCAGGCAGATTTTTATCAATCAGAGGAGATGTTCTGGACAGCAATTAACAAAACAGGGCAAGAATCGAGTGGGATAAGTAGATCCTCCCAATAGAACAAGGTGGTTTGGGATTACTTGATTTGAAAGGCTATTTCAGAGATACACTGTAAGGGCCGCTATACATTGAATTAAAGCTTTCTGCTGATGTTAAGTGAAAAGGGATGATGATGATGAAGAAGAAAAATGGGGAAGCTCTAGAAATATGGAGACAGTGAGAATTTAGATGCAGATCCTTTAGGAGACTAAAGAAAGCCATACAGAATATTACATTCATAAAGTAGCAGACAGTATTCTAAGAACTAAGCTAATATGGGAATGGAAAAATGAGATTCTGATAATAGAGATGACTGCAATTGAGGGTACAAAGAATAGGCCAGAGGGGGCTGGAATTTACTGGAGAAAACTGGCAAAGGAACCAAGGTACTGGGAGTAAATAATTGGGAGAGGGAAAGATAACAGAATGGGAAAAGGCCAAGGAAACATTTGAGCTGCAGGCTAGAAACCACCCTCCCTATTGTCACTTGTTCCTCTAACACAGATGACAAGCAGGTGGGGTAGTCTGTTTTGATGCTTTACTACACAGAAACACATCACGATGGATAGCAGCATCATAAAATATAAATGAACTGATTAACAGATAGACTATACATACATACATACATCTCAACAGCTTACTACAAAATGGCATGTGCTCAGTATTTATACACTTGTGCAAGCCCTTGGGTAGCTTCTTAAAGAGACATGCACACATTGATCTACATCCTCCCTCTTAAAAAGATTGCCCTTAAATGAAAATAACATTGGAGTTAGACATGCATTACTACAGACATTAGAAGCAAACAATGTTTATGTTCAAGTTGTTGTGTACCTAGAACATGGTCTGGAGATGCGACCATATCTCTTAACAATCAGGACTAGGTTTAGCAATAGGGACATTCTTCAGTGAACACAGGAATGGGAATATTCTCTGGAACTGGAACACTGGACAACTTGTGACTGGACTACAGAGAGTCTTTCTTATAGGCTATGTGCTGTGGTATAGACTCGGACACCAATATCAAATGTTTCCGATTCTGCTTAAAGTCTACTCCTTGTGATTCCACAATGTACGATCTCAGCTCTAGGCAAATATTCTTCATGACTCTAATCTGATCATAACCTTTGGATGTTTGCATCCTTACCACTTCTCCCTCTCGTAATGGAATGAGCGGTTTGCTGGTCTTATCATAGTAGAACTTCTAGGTTAAACACTTCTTCAACAGATTCTTTTTCACTGACATGTTGTTTTAGACACATGGAACCAACAACTGACTCCAGACTGGTAATGTGGTTCTGGTTTGTCTCAACAGAAGTCTCTGAGCAGGTGAACCAAGATGTTTATCACGAGGAATATTTCTTAAGATTTAAAAGATTCATGAAAATATCACTATTGTCTTGTTTCGACTTCTCTAGTAACTGTTTTGCACTTTAAACTGCATGTTCTGCCAAACCATTTGACTGCAGATACAAGACAATAGTGATATTTTCATGAATCTCATGACATGAATAAAGTCTCACTCTTCGGCAAATCTTTTGAACTGTTTGCTTGTAAACTGGTGCCACTGTCAGAAATAACTGTGCAGGCTACCATGGACTGCAGAATAACGCTTCATCTTATTAATGACAGTACTGTATGCTAGGTTGAGAAGTAGGTCTTGAACCAACTGGAATAAGAGTCTACTAACACCAAATAATACTGACCATTCCACTTGAAAATGTCAGTGGGTACTGTCGGCCAAAGTAGTTCAGGAATTTGGTTTAGCTGAAGTGGTTCTTTCTGTTGATGTGGCTTAAAACTGTTACATACTGAACAAGATGAAAGTACTGTCTCAATATCTTCTGATATAGAAGGCCAAAATACTAACCTTCTCTCCCTTCTTTTGGTAGAGTCTGCTCCAGGGTGACCCTGATGCAAGATAGTGATGTACTCTTTTTGAAAAGACTTTGGAACAATAACTTTCGGAACTTTCATGATGATACCATTGTCTCACAAAATCTCATCTCTGTATGGAAAATAAGAGTAAACTTCTTGAAGTAAACTAGATTATGGCCATCCTTTTTTGATAAAGTGGTTGAGCTTCTGTATAACTGGATCTGTGGCTGTATGATCTCTTAAAATACTTGGTGAACATATTGGTGTAACCATGGAAATTATTTTTTTTTGACATATGATGCAGGATCTGAATTGCCTAGACATAGTAAAACCTTGCTGAGTTTAACTATGTTAGCTACAAAAAAAAGAAATTCCTAGAAAATGGAAATCATAATTTAAACCAACCATACTAGAAGTAGTAAATATAGTGGAAGTGAGATCTTTAGTAAAAGGTTGGAGCAAATTACACAGAAAAAAATTATAACTGTGGGAACAATACATGAACAACGTTTTGGAGGAAGAATGAGGTTAACAGAAGGCAGGAACTGAATGAGCTATATAATGCTTCATTGACAATGACTGTAAAGATCATATGTGATGTGTATTGTTTGCAACTGAAAATATGCCAATATGGTTTCTTTTCAATTAGATAAACTAATTAAATAACTCCGAGGACAAATAAAGTCTATCAAAGCCAAATTTGAGGAAAGTTTGGCGTCCCAGAGAAAGGACAACCACAAAGCATTCTTTAGTTATGTCCGCAACCTTAAAGGCAATACACAATTGTGTTGCAGAACTCATTGCAAATGGAGCCACCTATACCGAGCCAGAAGATATAGCAAACCTCCTGGCTGATAAATTCAGTTCCAACTTTACCTTTCTGACCCCCTCAACCTTCCCTCAGGAAATATCTAATATAACTCCCTTTATTATCACTAGGGAACAAGTCTTTAATGCCCTCTCTAAGACCAAGAACATTGCATCAATGGGCCTAGACAATATCCCAGGATGCCTTCTAAATAGCATGAAACATGATCTATCAGGGCCTCTGGAATTACTATTTAACTGTAGCCTCCAAACAGGCTTCGTGCCTCATGAAAGGAGGAAGGCAACAATCATCCTTCTGCACAAAGGTGGGCCAACTACGGACCCTGGAAATTACAGACCCATAAGTCTCAGTAGTCTTACATGTAAAGCCATGGAAAGAATTATCATGGAGATCATGGAGATAATCAAAAGAGATATAGTAAACCTCCAGACACTGTACCCAACCCAGTTTGGTTTCATCAAGGGTAGATCACGCCTACTCAAACTGGTGGACTTCTTTGAGAAGGTCACCAAAGCAATGGATGAGGGCAAAGTCATTCACACTGCCTACCTTGACCTTTCCAAGACATTTGACACAGTACCCCACTCGAGTATTATTGACAAACTCAAGAGGTTAGGTATAAACCTGTATGTCACCCAGTGGAGAGCCAACTGGCTCACAGACAGGACCCAGGAATTTAGAATTGGGGAGTTCTCCTCTACAAAGAGGCCAGTCACAAGTGGAGTCCCTCAGGGATCAATTCTTGGACCATTCCATTTTTGGCATTTACTTCTCAGATGTCAATAGGGTCATAGGTTGGTACTAGGTTATCAGCCCTAGGGCCTATACAAGCCTAGCCATAACAATTCCCTGGCTATTTCTTCCCAAGGCCAAGGTCAGTGGTCTCTGGCTAACTAAATTTGCAGATTGCAAATTAGGAGCCGTCATTGAATCTCACACTGACACAAATGTTCTCCAGGAGGGGCTGACAGACAAATAACTGGCGTCAGAGCCATGGACTAAAACTAAATGCCAAGAAATGAATAATAGTATCCTTTGGGAAGTCATCCATCCCTAGTAACTATCATATTAACAACACACCTCTTAGAGCTGACCAGTAGTCAGGCACTTAGGGACACACACAGATAGTAATCTAGCCTTTGAGGATCACGTGTCTACAATGGTGAGGAAAGCATTCTATGTTGTGCAACTTATAAACAAACATATGGTATCTAAGTCCAAGGAAGTCATTGTTCCACGGTATTCATCAGACTTGTCATTGAGCACAATGCCCCCTTTTGTATGTACCTAACCAGGCATATCAAACAATTGGAACTTCCACAGAGGCTCTTCACTAAAAGAACACAAGGCGCAAGTAATACGTCCTATGCTGACCTCCTCAAGGCACTATCCCTGTATTCTGTCTTGACAGGCTTTTGAGGGGAGATCTATGCCTGGCATAAAGGGCATTGTCAGACCTCACTCTGCTGGACCTCCTGAATATCCACAAAACAAATGGCACAACAATTACCTGTTCTAAAGACTTAAACCTTGCCTGTGATATAAATAGGACCTACTGGAGAGATAGCTATGTATCCCAAAATTACATATCTATGGAACAGGCTCCCCATTCAAGTGTAACTTAAAACAATTGAATGGGAAACTGGAAATACATCTCTGGTTTGGCACCTATGTCTCTAATGGACTGAGGTAGCCTGTAAATGGTTCATCTCCCAGGTCCATGCTTACACTTATCAAGGGTATCAGAACTTGTAAGAGATTTGGGATGCATGTCTAGGCTTAAAAAGGCCCTTGTGGTCGTTAGCCTAGTAAACTCCTATGAACCTGTGTATGACTGCCTGTGTCATAAGTGATAAAGATTTATTTTGTTTAAAAACCTGAGATTTCTGTGGACATCCACGGTTTAAAGTATCCTTTCTGCCTCATTTCGGTTTTTAGAGAAGAAGTAAAATTGGATACCACTTTACGCATATAAAAGAAGGATTAGTTATCAAGGAAGCCCTGTCTCTGTGAAAATGACATCAGGTAAAGCCACTATAAGAACCTGCAGCAGATACTCCTCTTACAGTGGTCACAGCAACCAGTAAAACTGTTTTTTTTTTTTTTTTGTTTTAAGAACTTCAAGTCAATTAGATGAGGTGCTTCAAATGGATCAAGTGCTAGCATTTCAAACCCAAATTTAAGATCCCAGAGAAGAGCTATAGGTTTTCTTGTAGGTCTGTTATGCAAAAGCCCTGTCAAAAACACTGACCTGAGTATGCCTTCAAAGAGACATTGACAATAAATGAACCTTGACAGATGAATATGACAGGCCCAAAATTGAGCAACTCACACAAATAATGACAAACCAGAGAAACATTAGCCCTGAATGGATGCTTGTTATGTTGCTGGCACAAACAAGACAACTTTTTCCATTTGCTAATATATGACTTTCTAGTAGCAGACTTTCTTTCCTCCATCAGTACTTGCTGCATGTCCTCAGTAAACTGGTGCCTAAAAGGTATTAAGAGACTATAATCCAGGCAGTCAGATGAAGTTATCTGTGGTTGAGATGTATCAAACACCCCTGTTCTTGTAAGAGTACAGCCAGTCTGTGAGGTAGTTTGTGATAATTACCCTGGCCAATTCCAAAAGAAGGGAGAATGACTATTGCCTCTATCAGACGGGAGTAATCACAATTAACTTGGGGGTTTCCTTCTGAATCTTCAGATGTATCCTGAATGTCAGTGGAAAGGGTGGAAAAGAATACAGGATAATTCCTGTCCAAGGAAAAGAAAAGGCTTCTGTCTTTGAGACCTTCTTGCATGTGGTCCTAGTGCAGAATTTTGCCAGTTGATTGTTCAGACAGGCAGCAAAGAGATTTACATAAGGAGCTCCCCACAGATGGTGGATCAAATCTTAGAAGACTCCGATTCAGTTTCCATTCATGAGGGTCTGCCTTTGTCCTGCTCAGCTTGTCTGCTAGACAATTTTGCTCTGATGGAATGTATGAATTCTATAGAGTGAGACTGTGCTGTTAAGCTACATCCCATGCTAACACAGTTGGTCTGAATAGGTGGGTAAGACATGGTTCCTCCTTACGTGTTAATGTACCACACCGCTGTGGTACTGTCTGCAACAACTTGAAGTCTTGAGGACTAAAGGTGATTCACTGAGTTGAGTGTCCTGATAAGAGCAAGTTTTTTTTTTTTTTTTTACATTCAGTGGCGGCTCATCCTATTAGACTGCAGGACTGCAGCCCCCCAGCTGAAAAAACAAAATAAAAAATCCTGGAAATCACGCATGCGTGAGTGGAAACTTGAATCCGTACTGCTGTTTAACCAGTCCGAATTCAGAAGAAGGCAGCAGTATTACAAATGCCCCAGAAGTCTATGTGGTTATAACTGCATAGACTGGAAGGAGATCGGACTGCAAGGTCTGCAGTCTGTGACGCATAGAGGCAGGGCACGCATGCGTGCTCGGCATTCCGGTGCCGAGAACAACAGGAACTGAACTGGCTATGTGGTTGGCTGCTTTGAATTCCAGCGCCGAGAACAAAAACAACTGAACTGGCTAAACTTTCATAGACAGTCACCTCACAGAATCAGCAGATGCAAGGATCTGCCTTTCAGCATTAGATGTTGCCCTGGAAAACACAGACCTGGGAATCATTTTTGGTATTGGTTTGAGGACATGTGGCAACATCAACTGTGGCAGTTGAAACCTGGGAGGAAGCAACACTAAAACTAGTACCCTCTCATCTTTATGAAGTGTGTAACATGTAATCATAGGTTCATAGATTAGTACTATGCTAACTGCCCTTGCGAGCAATTTAAAGCCTAGCCAATTATCCCTTGTGAGACTCAAACCTTGCACCTTGTGTTTGTAAGGCAAACACCTTAGCCATTAGGCCACCCTCCCAAACCATGCATGTAATCATTCTTTTATGAGCTATTTGTATGTAGTATATTCAGTGCTGTAAATGAGAGAAGTGTATATTACTTAATCTTATCAATCTGACTGGTACAGTAAGATGGATGAAACCTGGTGTAGCAGGGATTACTAAAACATGTCAGTCCTGTTTGGCTGCATCTTCTTATGAATATCAACATTATTTGACCGTGTACCAAAGCAGACTTCATTTATCCAAAGCCGAGTACATTCTGTAGAGTTTCAATATGAAATAAATAAAAAGGGAGATTTTTATTTTACATGTTTTTCATAGTTCCAAACATATGGAAAAGGGAATACTATTAAAATATTTTGTTTTGCAAGTTTTTCAGATGTAGAGTTGATATATGTAAATAAGGCTGGTACAGGTGGAGACTAAAGATATGGACATGGGGTGCATATGGCTTTTTCCTTCTTGCAAAACACACTTGAAAGGAAATTTTTTTTTTGTGATTTTAATTTACTTTTACTCTTGGCATTAATGTGTTTTGCAGTAAATTGCAAGAGATATACTGATCCTTGATAAAATAAAGCACAATATATAAAAGTATTCTCCTATGGCACTATATGTGTGTTATTGTACAGGAGGTGTACAGTATTACCCTGCTGTACACCCTCAGTGCACCCCCTGGGCTGTTGTAAATCTACAGCATTTATATTTGACTTCAATCATTGTCCACATTTTTATTAGGATGACTACACAGCCAGTAAAACCACTGCATCTTTTCACTCAACTAATCCTGCCTTTTTTATGCTGTTTATTTTGAATACATAACCTGACCTGTTATGCTGTACTCCCTTTGGATTTTACTGCACTATCTTTTCTAGCAAAGGCTCTTTCATAGTTTTCTCTTTCAAGTTATGATGGGTGATCATTTAGTTATGCATTTTGTGTAACATTGTTTCCATCCCTAAGAAAAGAAAAAAAAGGTAGCTGTACTTCTTTAGGTGCTGTTACTCATTGGTGTTGACAAAGACATCAATCCCGTATTTACCATTGTAAGAGGGCAAAATGTTACCTATAACTCCTCAAATATGGTGCCATTTCCACACGGAGTTCATTGCAAACAAATGTTGTGGTGAGATGTTGCACACTACACTATTCATTTTACATGTAGATGCTTCTGAACAGCATAATTCTCAGAAATGTCTTCAGCCACAATGTAAAGGACATCTCTGAATGTCACCCAAAGTATGCACTGTTAAATAAATCAGAAATATCCTTCTTCATATCCAGAAACTAGAAATAATCTCACTGCACTTCTGTGTCACACACACAAGTAATCAGCCTATGCCACATTTCCAAATTCAGTTTTATATGTATAAAGATTTCAGCATATCTTGAAGACACTAGTTATGTTCTGACTTCTAATTGTAAAAAACAGCACATACATTTGAAGTATGTCACTATTTTGACCAAAATACCTATTTAAGAAAACTAATTATCTGCCACTTTAGTTGTGAAATATTATTTCCTCGTGCATCTCTAAAACTGCCCACAGTATATTCTCATACTGTACTTTTCATTCTTATAGCTTTCATTGTTTGAAGGATAGTAATAAATAGTATCCACCCGTGAATCTCTGGATTCATATGAAGTACTTAAAAGTTTGTGCCAGGACTACTTCTGGCTCTTTTTCCAAGACTATATATGTTGATTGCATTTTGCCTCTTTTTATGGCTTCTGATTAAAACACTGCACTATTTTGTTAGTCTCTTCTGAACTTCTTTTAACTCATCTGTACAAATGCATTGTAAAGCCTGTAGTTCTAGTGGTCATTTGTCAGTGAAGGGTATAAGGGCAAGAAGTTTCAGTACATATGCAGAAAATAGCCATTTTGCCTGCTCCTAAAATCAACGTCTGTCAAAAGGAGGATGTAGCATGTGTTTCAGGTATAGCTAGGCTCCATTCACTATGGTGCTTTGAATCACTGGGATTACCCTCAGCTTCATTCCCTCTCTACATAATCCTGGAAAATTCAGAAGATATGTAAGGGCTCGCCATCCCCTTCAGGTGAAAGACAATATGAATAACAGAATCACTGTCTATGCATGACTCTCTCTGTTGTTCGTCTGTCACTGTCCTGTTCCCCAAAGTGTAAGGAGTTCTGTATTACCCATTACTTGTTTGTCTCTTCCTTCTCTGTATATCATCTTGGGCATTCTATCATACTATGCCCTGATTTAAGAATGGGATCCATTCCTCTCACTGTATTTAAAACTTTAAATATTTGGAGACATAAAAAAAGGCACAGATCATCATATTTTTTGAATTGTGCTGAGTCCCTGAAACAATTTGCATCTTTAACTTTGCTTACAGGTTGCATTTTCTCTTCAGTGCACAAAAGCATGCCCAGAAAATAGGCAGGACTGTTGCATAGTGGTGGGTTGCTCTGACTGTTTTGCACAGGTTCCTAGGTTTAAGACTTGGCAGTGAAATGTATGGTGGTAATGCAGCATTTTATTCTAGCAACTTTCCAATATTATACAAGTAGTGTTTAAAATGTGCCCCTGGTTTTTGGGCTATTGTCCCCCCCCCAATAAATTTTGGCTTTTTCCAGATTTCTTGTACTGCAAAGTTGAGAGATACAGTTGAGTGTCGAGTGGATTTTACAAGCAGCTGAGAGCTTCAGGGGAAGAGAAGTTTAGTGCTGCTTATGCTGAGTCTGCTTGCATTGCTAATAGCACAACAGGCAGTGTACTGGCTTTTGATGCAAAAAGCTGTGGGTTCTACACCCACAGTATGTAGATGCATTGCTGATACTGTACTATGCTGTAAAGGGGGTAGATGCTGCAGTCCTGAAAATGTCCTCTTTGGCAAAGATACCTAGTAACTATGAACCTGTTATCAGTGTGCCATCCATTCCCTATTGCAATATTAATAGCTTCTATCTCCCCTAATCTCTTTACTACCTCTACCTCAAGTCTATATAAACTATCCATAATACAGGTTTTTAAACCTTCCCACAAAGCTAAGTCAAAACTATACAAACTCCATCTAGCATCTGCTACACACACTCTCCTCACTAAAAACCTACTTTGTTCTGGATATATCTATCCCAACCCTGGCCCCTCTTCTCTCCCCAAAACTAACTCTACACTGTCCCCATCTTACTCCTCTAACAGTCACCAGCCTCAGTCACAACAATCATCTCCATCCAAATACTTAACTATTTACTCATTGAATATTCAGAGTCCAGGAAATAAAGTCACTGAACTGCACTCGTGGATAGCTCTCAATACCCCTCACATCCTCTCCCTATCTGAAACCTGGCTCAAGCCACAAATCTCAAATAGTGAAATACTCCCACCAGGTTATAATATCTTCTGATCTGATAGACATGTAAAAAAAAGGTGGTGGCGTGGCCATCCTCTATTCAAACAACCTTAACCTCTCACCATAACCTTCCCCAATTCCTGACTTCCTCCCAGCTGAAATCATCATCCTCAACTGCCATCTGAATCCCCACAAAATACTTTCAATTGCCTCTATCTACCTTCCTCCTTGTAACAATCTGCCCATTCTTGAAAACATCCTATCCTGGTTCTCCCACAACATACCAAATGAGACACTTATCCTTGGTGATGTCAACATTAATTGGTCCAAACTCACAGCTGACTCCCCCCAACTCAGTATCCACCTACACGGCTTCCACCAACTTATAACATCTCCCACTCGCTTCCATAAAAATTCCACTTCCAGCTCCATCATAGACTGGATCCTTACCAATTCCCTCCACCAATACCACAATCCCACCACCTTACCTGACTCCCTCAGTGATCATCTCCCTACCACCATCTTAAGACACTACTCCCATATTCCAAAACCCCACTTTATCAAAGACTGTCGAAAACTATTCAATTCATCCCAATTTAACTCCATTCCCCACAACATAGATTGGTCCATCCTAAAACACCTCCCCCTAAACGATGCTGTAAGCACTTTCAATAGCATCTTCATGAATACTCTAAACTCCTTAGCTCCCTCTAGGAAGATCACAGTAAAATCAAACCATGCTCCCTGGCTCTCCAAAGAGACTAAGTCCCTTACGAAACAAAGAGATCGTGCTTGGAAAACCTGGACTAAAACTAAACGACCACCTTTTCTTCAAAAATACAGGCAACTGAGGAACCTTGCAAAAAACAAACAACTAATGACAAAGTTATACTATAGCTCTGCTCAGCTTAACAACAAATCCAATCCTTGAAAATTCTGGTCAACTCTCAACAACATCCTCTATCCTGGAAAGCCCTCTAATCCCTCCCCATACCCTAACTCTTCCTCTCAGGAAACAGCTACCCTCCTGAATAAACACTTTATCTCTTCCATCCAAAATCTGGTAACCTCTAAGCCAAACTCTACTTTGACACCCACCCCTCCAAGTCCCACTAACACAATTTTGTTTTCTTTTGAGCCAGTTCCCATTACTTACATCAAAACTCTACTACTCAAGCTAAAACCTTGCTCTCCTTCCACTGACAATCTATCTCCTACATTCCTCAACCTTGCTGCTTATCAACTGCCTATCCTATATCTATACTAATTAATCGATCTATTCTGGAATCAAGTGTCCCCACCCTTTGGAAATCTTTCTTCACTATCCCTCTTCATAAAGGTGGAAACTCCACTGACCCCTCAAACTACTGACCCATTGCCATTCTGCCCCCCCTCTCCAAGATATTAGAAAAATGTATTCACTCACAGCTTCTCAATCACATCCTCACACACCACTTACTTACCCCTACCCAACATGGATTTCATCTTCACCACAGCACCACCACTGCTCTCCTCTCCTTCACTCATATCACTGCAGAGGCCCTAGATAACAATCAACTCATTTCCTGTCTCTTCCTAGATCTCTCCAAAGCCTTTGATACTGTCTCTCATCCTCTACTACTGTCCAAACTCGCAAATCTCCACCTATCCCCCTCTGCACTTGCCTGGTTTAATAGTTACCTATCTGGCAGGGAACAATCTGTCAAATGGCTCTCATCCTCCTCACCTTTCCTTCCTATCTCCACTGGTGTTCCCCAAGGCTCCATCTTAGGACCCCTTTTGTTTAACCCCTACCCAACATGGATTTCATCTTCACCACAGCACCACCACTGCTCTCCTCTCCTTCACTCATATCACTGCAGAGGCCCTAGATAACAATCAACTCATTTCCTGTCTCTTCCTAGATCTCTCCAAAGCCTTTGATACTGTCTCTCATCCTCTACTACTGTCCAAACTCGCAAATCTCCACCTATCCCCCTCTGCACTTGCCTGGTTTAATAGTTACCTATCTGGCAGGGAACAATCTGTCAAATGGCTCTCATCCTCCTCACCTTTCCTTCCTATCTCCACTGGTGTTCCCCAAGGCTCCATCTTAGGACCCCTTTTGTTTAACATCTTCACCAATGATCTTTACACCTCATGCAAAGAATCCTCCTTTATTCAGTATGCCGATGACTCCACACTTATATCCATCTCAAATAACATTCCTGAACTACACTCCCTGACCCAACAGGCCCTACTATCCACTGAACAATGGCTCTCTAACAACCTATTGATCCTAAATCCCAAAAAGACCAAACTCCTACTTTTTCTTCCCCATTCTCTTTCTCATCACAAAACCTCCTTTTTATTACATCTTCTAACAATACAACTATCCAACCTGACACCCACACAAAACTCCTAGGGGTCATTACTGATGACGAACTAAAGTTCAACCTACACATACTCCAATGTATAAAAAAAAAATAAACCAGAAACTAGGTCTGCTATATTGGAACAAAAAATTATTAACCCCTGAATATAGACATACCCTGGGCCAGGCACTCATCATCCCCTCCCTCTTATACACCGCCCCAGTTCTTACCAATATCCAGGCCTCCACTCTAAACAAACTCCAACAGACTTACCATAAAATAGCCAGATTCATTACTAACTCTCCATACAACTCACACCACTGCATTTCTTTAAACTCTCTTCAATGGCTTGAACTTCCCCAGTTTCTGCTATCTTATCAATTTCATATGCTACACTTTATTCTTTATAAACCCTCCTTCTGTCCATCTCTATCTTCCTTAGTCTCCATCTACATCCCATCCAGGACCCTCCGTACTTCTAACCAACAATTACTTGATATTTACCACCCAAAAAGGTCAGTAGGCAAACTACTCTACAAACACTCCCTTGCCCATGCTTGGAACAAACTTCCCCTTGACTTACGTTCAATCTCCCACACTTCACACTTTAAAAAAATGAACTAAAAGCTTATTTTCTCAATTCAACAACCTGCCCTTGCCATGACCCTACCTAGTCTTCCTTCCCTTTACGTACCCTCAAAAGGACCATACTTAGTACCTCATTACACCTCTCTCTCCAATGTGTCTACTACGCATTTGCATAATTTTATACAAACAAATTTTTTTATTGTTGACCTATTGAACTATATCAATGTAAAATTGTTACTTAGCTTCTTTTTAATGCAACTAACTTTATACATGTAACCCAACATATGTGAATCTTTTTGCTATAACTGCTGTTATATCAATATTGTTTACAATTGTACTTGTTTAAAATGTACTACTGGAGCTTTTCTCCTAGAGTCTCCACTGAAAATGGGCCACAAGCCCAGATGGACAAACCCGGTAAACAAATGTCAATAAATAAATAAATTCTCATTTTTTTTTTAAAGTAACATAGGCAATTTATTCCTCAAGGGCAACAGGCACTTTATTTGTAGATGCAACTATGAAATATAAAGTTGTTTGCTAGCTGCATCCTCTTCATTATTTACAAATCTCTTTAATGTGGAATTATTTAATGACTTTTACTTCTGCAGAAATTGTGCATATTTACTGATACTGGTGGACTGTAGAAGTTTGAATAGACTTTTATGATGGAAATGTTCTCAATTAGGCAATTTTGTCATTATTGGTGCATGCATTTTCTTTCACTGCTTACAGGAAAAATGTTAAAAACAATAAATTTAAAATGCCCTCTAACTGTACTGTATTATACAAGGAACATCATTTAATACAATCAGGAATGTGTATCAAAGAACACATGTATGTTTCGTGTGCAAGGGGCCTATGATTTAAAAACAGCCCAAAGTTAATCTTCATCTGCCACTGGCAGAATGTATTTTCTTTGAATGTGGGTTTCAATGCTGTTTTAATGAATGTGAGTTTCAAGGGCAGAGAAGTTTTAATGCTAAATCTATTTTCATTGTGAGACTGCATTGCTTTGTTTAACAGATGTCTATTAGTGTTTGTGCTGTAAAATGCAAAACAAAACTTTCAAATGAAATCCAAATCATTGTAGAAGTAAAGCAGTATGCACATTACAGTGTTTATGGTAAATGGGGTGAAATAGCCAAGTAATGGGACACTGCAATGGCTGCAGGGGGGAGGCTCCATTTGACCATGATTTCGAGAGGGGGGAAGGGCGGCAAACTTAAAGACAGCCCCGGCTGAAATATACCTCTCAACTGTCCAGATTTTTGCAGAATGAATAGATTTTTGCTTCTCATTTTTGTTTTGTTCCTCATACATTGTGTGGTTTTCTGGCAAATCATTTAGGAGTGAACACACTAAATAATGACAGACATTGAGTTTCAGACTTCATAACCTTCAGAAAAATGCATGCTAAAGCAAGACCTGTTATTCTATCAACTGTCTAAGTTTATACAAGAGCAATTTTTAGTACTGTTTGTATGTTCCCCAATATATTTGGCCTTGTCCAGATTTCCTGCGTTGAGGTTGAGAGGTACGTGCAAATAAATCGCTTTATAGAATTAGGCATATCCAAACCTATCAACTGTCCGCGATTTTGGCTCAAAATGTTGCTCTTCCCCTAATAATCCCTCTGCAAAATGGCAATTTCGGAAGAAAACGTGGAGGGTTTACAATTAATAACCATAATAATCAGAGTTATAGATTACTTTTATTTCAGAAATGCATGTAGAGTCTCTTATTTTGTCAGCTGCTCAAGTTAACAGTACTAAATTAAAAACGTGTCCCTTCTATGACAGGTTCCCAGCTGTATTGTGTGGCTATTTTATATTTTTGCATCACATTTTGGGCCGTTTTTCATAGAATTATGTTTTTCTGGCAAATTAGTGGCAAATCATGACAGACATTTGAGTTTCAGATTTCATACCCTTCAGAAAATTCATACTAATGCAAGACCTACTATTCTATTATTTCTCCAAGTTTATAAGATCAATATTTAAAAATTGTCCTTATTTTAGGGCCTTTGTCCCACCTCTATGTATGGCTTTTGTCCAGATTTCTTGCTCTGCGGTTGAAAGGTATGACAAATGTGTCAGGGCCATCACCGTCAGCCAGAGACATTTCAAATTGTGATATACTTGTTGCACCCCACTCCCCCATGTAGTGACTCTGGATGTGTCCAAGCAAGGCAAGGAGCAGTTATGCAGTGTAAGTGTGCAGAGTATCCCCCATCCAAGGTAGACACAAGTACTACAATGGCTTTTCATCTGTCCTTGATTTTGCAGAACGTTCTGGTTTTCTGTCATATTTTTATACTGTTGATTTATCCTTCTTATTCAGAAAATGCATGCTGTTTCAGTGCCTATTGCTCTGTGTTTAAGGAGCAATGCTTTAATGACCATCAGGTAAGCTTGTCTGAGATTGTAAGATGCAAGCAAGCATTAAAAAGCATATTGTTAAAGAATTACCAACATTGAAAGCCTTTTTGTTGTTGCCATGCAGAGAATATTAACATGCCTAGCTAATGTACAAGTCTTAGGTATTGAAATGCATATGACAGTATTTGTAATAAAGGACAGGATTACAGTATTTTCAGAAGCTCATTACATTAGACTTGCACTCATCTTTGCAGGCTTTACCTGTAAACTAAACAGAATGCAAATCTATTGTGTGGTCCATAACCTGTGCAGTAATCCTTTAAGTAATTTATCTTGAGCTTGTTTCTTGTTTGCTGTTCATTTTTTACTTTGATCATGTTTTCACCATGAAACAAGTAGATGATAGTTGTCAGGCAGGAGGTCTTTTTTGGATAAGAAGCATTTTTACAAGTGGGGGTATCACACAGATTGCTACTTTCAGGATGTTACTTGGTACTTTTATAAAGCTGAATATAAATTATAATTAGAACTGCAGTGCAAGGAGAAGTGGTCTGAGTTGACTGCTGCTTGTTTTTCTTATACTTGATTTTGACTGGCATTCCAGTAATGTATTTAAAAAGTAATTTACTTTTCATTCCTCACAACCTGTTTGTATCCATCTAGATATTACGTAAGCTGTCATGTAGCCAATGCATTGAAATATATTTTTTTCTTCTACATTTCATTTTGTCTTGATAGGACTCTCATAATGACAGTTTGGCACCCAAAGCAGCACACAAGTTTCAGTATTTGTGGTTCTGAGCATAGCCACACCCCTTTCCTAGCTGGCCACACCTCTTCCCACTGGCTACACCCATTCAGCTGTCTCCTGCAGCCCCCATTTGATTTGAAGTCACTAGTCACCACTGTTTACATTTATGTGCTTGCAACTGTTCTTCTTATCCTACATACATTGACACTGCTCCCCAAAGTAAAATCCAAGGTATCTGTGCTGACTGACTGCTTTGCAGCAGGACGGGAGAAGAGAAGACCTGGAAATAGGGATATTCGATACATGAATAAGTTGCCAACTGGAACCTGAAGAGATAACAGTGCTGATGGTGGAATGCTGATGGTGGAACTAGAGAGATTTCTGATATTACTGTATCTTTCACATGTGGAGTCTCGCCAGAGGTATCACGAGAATTAGAGTCACAGAGACTCACAGTGACTGAAGTCTGAGTGGAAACCCCCCTAGAATATATCCTAATATAGATTTATTTTTTTCCTGTGGAAGAAAAACTCTTTGTATTGAGGTGTCTGGCAGACATCCCAGGAACACAATCCTATGTGATGGAGTTAAAAAAGACCCCTGAATTTTCTCTTGGAACCAGCTAGCATAAAAGGGTAAAGTTTAAGGGTAAAGCTCCAAGTTGCTAGTGCTTGTGATACCCGTTTTTGCGGTGGAACACCACTTAAATACTCCCTGTCTCAAACCTCAACCCACTCCCAAGAAAGGCTCGTAACGCGAACGGACTGCTGAGTGTAACATGCAAAGCATCCTGCAGTCCTATCTTTATTTTATTTGCTTTAATCAAAAGGAAAAAGGAACACCACTTAAATACTCCCTGTCTCAAACCTCAACCCACCCCCAAGAAAGGCTCGTAATACGAATGGACTGCCGAGTTTAACATTCAAAGCATCCTGCAGTCCTATCTTTATTTTAGTTGCTTTAATCAAAAGGAAAAAGGTTAATATTGTTTTCATAATATCTTAAATTAAGCCAGCAAATAGCAGTGTAGTATTTCCGCTCGGGAGCTCGCAGCACTAGCACTACCGGATTTAGGATTCCCCATACAACTCCCCAATCTGGAGCTAATAGAGGGACTAATAAGTGCAATTTTTAAAGGAAAACAGGGACTCTGAAATCAGCCTACTTACTTTTGTATTTCCTGCTCTCCCTTGAACAGTGTTCATAGGTTGCTCACAGATTGTTTCTGCAGTCTCGTGGTATCTGGTTGAGACCACGAGGCAACAGCAACATCAATCAGGACACTATTCTTACATACGGATCTCAAGTACAGAAGCAAGGTTATTTAAATCCATTACCTCGCACCATTTTTGTAAAGTCCTTGTTGCTAGTGCTTGTGATACCCATTTTTGCGGTGATAAGACCTTTTCATAGGTTCATAGGTTCATAGGTTAGTACTAGGCTAACTGCCCTTGCGAGCCATTGTAAGTCTAGCCAATTATCCCTTGTGAGACTCAAACCCTGCACCTTGTGTTTGTAAGGCAAACACCTTACCCATTAGGCCATCCTCCCAATCAATAAATCTACAGAATTGATTGATTGAATTGTACAATTGTCTTCTGGTTTAATGTTTTAAGCTGTAGTGTTTGACTGATTTCTTACAGTTTGTTTCTTTTAAACTAATAAGCAATTGCATGGCGAACTGCCTGTATGTCTGCATACTATGCTAATTGTAGTGCCAGACAGCTTCCTCAGTGCATATTTACTTAAAAGATTAAGGTACAAAGCTTAAAGGCTACTTTACTTGTGAATATAAGAAAACAGTATAAATCCTGTTTTTTTCTCTACCTGCATGCCTGTGTAATTGTAACAGGGATACGTTCAGCATGTGGCCTCTAAACCTTAATACACAGTGTTAGCATGGTGCATGAACTGAAGTGACATACTGGATTGATGTTTTACCATTGTATACTACAAAATAAGGAGAGGAAAGGAGCTAAGTTTCTTAGAAATGAAGGCTTAATTAACTTAAGGGCTATTAAAGCTTATTAGGAATGTTACAGTGTTTTTTTTTTGTGACATGGAGAAGCACAAATGCATTTTAAGTCTAAATGATATTCTCTGCAATATTATGGATATTTAACTATGTTGCACTGTTTTTCTTTGCATTGTATATTCTTTTTTTCTCTCCTTACTGCTCTGCAGTATACGTTTTCACCAAGGACTATTAGCCCATCTTAAACAGTATTTTCTTTTTTTCCCCTCTCTTCAATATAGGAACACCACTTAAATACTCCCTGTCTCAGACCTCAACTCACCCCCAAGAAAGGCTCATAATGTGAACGGACTGAGTTTATATTGCTCAGACACAGCTCCACGTGGTCCTGTTGAGTCTTCCTGGCTACAGAGAACTGAAAAAAGCGACTGCTTTCCTGATTAAGTATCCTGCTGTTTTTTTATATTTGTTTTACCTTCTACTGCTTACCTAGAGCAAGCTTTAATGGTTTTCATAGTTATTTACTGCGTTTTTTATTATCTGCACTTAAAAGTACATTTTAGTCGAAATTAGTCTAATTCAAGTCGAAAAGTGTTTGTTTGCTGTTTAATTTAATTTAATTGTTTGGCTGCCCACTAAAGTGTGCTAGCCTGTACTACTGACTTATTGCCTTTTCTGCATTTCTGTGCGTTTCTATTTACAAACAAAAAAAAACAAAAAAATATTCCTTGTTTTCCTGCCTCTCCTAAACTAGTTAGACCAGTTTACAGGCCTTGCTGTATCCTGGGCTGTGTTGTAGTTCCTGTGTTGTCCACTGCCTTACTTGGATAGAAGGAAGTTTCTTAGCTCACCAGTGGGAGTGGGGAGCCTTGAATAGCCTACCTGTCCTTGAGGGAAGTGACCTCAGCACAAGAAGCTGTAGTAATTGGTCATTTTGGACCATTTCTAGCTCTTTTAAGTTCCCTGGTTAAAATCTGTCTCTGGCATTTTTTTTGAAGCCATATTGCTCAGACACAGCTCCACGTGGTCCTGTTGAGTCTTCCTGGCTACAGAGAACTGAAAAAAGTGACTGCTTTCCTGATTAAGTAACCTGCTGTTTTTTATATTTGTTTTACCTTCTACTGCTTACCTAGAGCAAGCTTTAACTGTTTTCATAGTTATTTACTGCATTTTTTATTATCTGCACTTAAAAGTACATTTTAGTCAAAATTAGTCTAATTCAAGTCGAAAAGTGTTTGTTTGCTGTTTAATTGTTTGGCTGCCCACTAAAGTGTGCTAGCCTGTACTACTGACTTATTGCCTTTTCTGCATTTAGTGCGGAGTTGCCAGTAGAGCACCATCGCCAGTTAAACAAGGTTAAACTATTTCTGGCTCCGTAAAGTCTGCTCTTCATTTTTTCCCTTAGAACTGCTCTACTTGTAATCTAAACAGTCTATTCTCTATCTGTAAAGCTCAGCACTTGTTCCTAAAGCATTTTTTAGTCAGGTAAAGCACTTCTATATTATACAAAGTACTTCACTAGCTTAAAACCCCCTTGAGTACCCACTTCCTTATAGGTCCTTTCTGACTCGCACAGCAAACTTTCATTTCTTCTAGCATGTCAAAGGGTCAGTTGCTAGCGTCCTCTCCTGCTCAGCTGGTGAATCTGGGAATATTGAGGCAATGTTACAATTGCCTCATGTACACAGACAACCCTCTCCTCCTCCCACAAAACACAAATACATGTGAGAGATGCAACTATATAGCCAAACTGGAGGCTGAGCTCTCTCAACTCAGGACTGGCAAAACCAGACAGGAGGAGAAGGTAACCATACACACCATAAACCCAGTCTCACATAGAACTATCACAACTACAAATCAAACACATAAACACACAAAGACATACTGGAGGCACTGATCAAAAATCTACCAAAACAGCAGAGGCCTCCAAAGCAGACACCCAAACAACTGCCACCTCATGACATAACACAAGCAACACATAGATCACAAAGTCAGTGTGCAAATCAGTCACAGCCCTTAAGGCCAAACACAATGCCAGACACACTTGTCATAGGTGACTCCATAGTCAGACACACTGACGTCCCACTCACCAGACTGAACAAGGAGAGGGTCACAGTAAGCTACCTGTCGGGCGCTAGAATCTGCCACATAACACAAGCACTCAAGTCACTCCACAGCAAGTACAAGTATGACTCAGTCATTGTCCATGCCGGTGTGAATGACCTGAGACGTACCTCCCTGGACTACATGAAAAGAGACATAAAGGAGCTCTCAGATTATGTAGCCCAGGCTGGTATGACCCTGACCCTGAGCAGTATTCTACCTTCACCAAGAATGATGCCACAATACAGAGACAAAATGATCAGTTTTAATAATTGGCTTAATTTCTGGTGTCATTCTAAGGGGATCCAATGTCTGTCTGCCTGGAATGACATGCTTGACAAGCCACGCTGCTTCGCAAGGGACGGCTTGCACCTGTCACCCCTGGGTTTCCGGATATTGGCAAAGGCTCTTGCCACCCCCATAGTGCCTTTTTTAGACAAGGCTCAAATTCTAAACCCACCGCCCTAGAAAACAATAATGGAAAAAAACTAAGGGTAATGCTGCTCAATGCCAGAAGTCTAAATCTCAAGATGCACGCCCTCGAAGCCCTCCTCAGTATGGAGAACATCGATGTCTGTGCTGTGACTTGAAACCTGCTTCAAGGCTCCTAAGAGCACCCCGGCGCTATCAGGTTTTACCTCATATCATGCGTTCCGGCCCCAAAACCCAGACCATACCACAAAAGGAGGGGGTGTATCCATATTCATCAAGGATACCCACACCTCCAGGCTGGTGGCAACTCACGAAGCATCAGAGACCATTCAGGTGCAATTAACCATAGGCAAAACTGCTCTACAGTTTGTAGCATGTTACAGGCCACCCTCTCAAACTCAGGAACCCCACACAGCCTTCCTGAAGACAATGGAGAGTATAAATGCCTCTCCAAACACCATCATATTGGGTGACTTCAACTACCCAAACATAGACTGGGAACATTACTCAAGCCCCAATACCCTAGCCCAAAGGTTCCTAGAGTTCATAAACTCAAATGCTATGGAACAACTTGTCACCATTCCCACAAGAGGTGAAAATATACTAGACCTGATCATCACAAACATGGGGACAAAATGCTCCACACCGGAAGTATATCCCTCATTGGTGAGATCAGACCATAAACTAATCTCACTGGAGATCCACATCCCGCCCCCACCCCCAACAAAAAAGACCACAGTGAAGAACTTCTCAAAAGCCAACTTCACACTTCTTAAGACTGGTGTGGTATCCTTCAAGGCCCCTGAGCCATTGGAAACCACAACCCACGCTGCTGAATCCCTTGCAAATGCTTTCTACGAGCACCTCCAGGATTGCATGGATCAAGCAATCCCAAATAAAATCAAGACCCTTTCCACCAAAGGCAAGTGCCCGATCTGGTGGGCCCCAGCCATAAACAAACTTTACAACAAGAGGAGAAAGCTACTGCAAGATAGAGCAAAATCCCTAAAAGGGAAGACATCTCTGATCAATACTAGTAAAAAACTACGATCACTCATAAAATCATCCAAGGCCAACTTTGAGAGAAAAATCGCCAAGGACTCAAAAGACAATCATAAGGCCTTCTTTAGCTATGTTAGAAATCTGGGTGGAAACTCCCAGATATGCTCAGAATTAGTCCAAAATGATACAAAAATCACTGAACCCACAGACATTGCAAACATACTGGCAGACAGGTTCAGTGAAAATTTCTCCTCCCCCCCCCCAAGGAGAAATATCTATCCCAGCAGAGTGTAGCCTCCCAATCATCTCAAATGCCCAGGTGAGAGCTGCTTTCTCTAAAGCTAAAAACACAGCATCAATGGGACTGGATGGTGTCCCCGGCTGTGTGCTACACAAACTCAATGAGGAATTAAACCCACACATAAGGCTGCTGTTTAATCTTAGCCTTACCACAGGATACGTACCCAAAGAGTGGCGTATGGCAACTGTGGTCCCACTCCACAAAGGCGGTGCTTCTACGGACCCTGGTAATTACTGCCCCATAAGCTTAACAAGCCTGGTCTGCAAAGCTATGGAAAGGATCATAATGGAACTCATAAATAAAGACACAGGGGACCTACAGACATTGGATCCTACCCAATTCGGCTTTGTCAAGGGCAGATCATGCCTCTTGAACTTGGTCGACTTTTTTGAAACAGTCACCAAGGCCATTGATGAGGGTAAGGCAGTTCACACAGCCTACCTTGACCTTGCAAAAGCTTTCGACACAATACCCCACTCGGGTATCATAGAAAAGCTCACCAGCTTAAATGTAAACCCATATGTCACAAGATGGGTTGCAAACCGGCTCAAGGACAGAACCCACAGGGTTAGAGTTGCTGGTGCCATGTCAGACTCCAAGCCGGTCACAAGCGGTATCCCACAGGGCTCAGTCCTGGGCCCCCTCTTGATCGGCATCTACTTTTCAGAAGTGCAGGTAAACATAGGAGGATTGTGGCTGACAAAGTTTGCAGATGACTGCAAACTGGGCGCCATAGTTGAAAATCCATCAGACACAGATATCCTTCAGAAAGGTCTCATAGAAACGGATAACTGGTGCCAGAGCCATGGCCTTAAGCTAAACGCCAAAAAATGTATAGTCATACCCTTTGGTAAAAACAAGGTAACCCCAAGTTACCACATAGGTGGCAATCCATTAAGCACAGAAGAGGTCATCAGGGACCTGGGGACCCAAGTTGACAGTAACCTTTCTTTTGACACTCACATTGCCAAAGTGGTTAGGAGGACCTACTACATTGCCCACCTGATTATGAAGGGATTCACATCCAGATCAAGGGAGGTCATTGTTCCCCTGTACTCTTCACTTATCAGACCAATGATTGAGTACAATGCCCCATTTGGAATGTATCTTACCCGACACCTGCAGCAATTGGAAAGACCCCAAACGTTCCTCACCAAAAGGATAAAGGGGCTCAAAAATATGCCATATGCTGCCCGACTGAAGAAACTCCAGCTCTATTCAGTCGCATACCGTCTGCTCAGAGGTGACCTATGCTTGACATACAAGGCCATGTCCAACCCGGAATTAATGGACATGCTCCGCCTCAAAAAATCCAAATCCACCAGAGCCACAAGAGCAAGAGACTTAAACCTCAACACGGATATAAATAGGATGTGCTGGAGGGACAGATTCATCACCCAGAGACTCCCTATGTTGTGGAACAGAATCCCGGTCCATGTGAGACAGAGCACCTCGCTGGCTCTGTTCAAGAGGAATCTTGACCAGTGGATGGGAGATCGTAGGTTTACCCCGGGGATCATCTCTGTATCAATGCTGGACAGAGGCACGGCAAACTAATGGGTATAGTATTCTTCAACCTAAGGGGTGGTGAAAGCCACACAACTCTGGCTAGGCTTATAAATGCCCTAGGGCAGATAGCCTAGTATGAACCTATGAACCAAAGCATCCTGCAGTCCTATCTTTATTTTAGTTGCTTTAATCAAAAGGAAAAAGGTTAATAGTGTTTTCATAATATCTTAAAATAAGCCAGCAAATAGCAGTGCAGTGTTTCTGTTCGGGAGCTCGCAGCACTAGCACTACCAGATTTAGGATTCCCGTACAGCTCCCCAATCTGGAGCTAATATAGGGACTAATAGGTGTATTTTTTAAATGAAAACAGGGACTCTGAAATCAGCCTACTTACTTTTGCATTTCCTGCTCTCCCTTGAATAGTGCTCACAGAGTGTTTCTGCAGTCTCATGGTATCTGGTTAGGCCCTGCTTCACTCAGCTCATGCCGCTCCCCTACCCTGCCCTCATTTCCCATCCATCCCACTACATCTACATTTATCCAAACCCTGTATCACCTGAGCAATCTTTACTCCAATCAGCCACTGACCTACATCTAGCCAAATCACACCTACTAATTACATTTAACATACACAATTTAACACGCAAATAGTACACTGTTACATAACCATACCTCTCCCACCCTTTAATTCACACCACTACTTATACCCAAACACTTCAACACATTACGCATATCATACCAACATCTCTCTTTTTAACCCTCACAACCCTAACCTATATTACCTCCATACAAACTAACACACCACTAGTACAAACCACTTACCATATAACACATATCTCCTCACCTTTAGCAACTCACATAAACTTCCCAATTGCATCCACATTATTTAACAACTTAATACTACACCTATATATAAGGAAAATTCCATAATCCTACACTAGAAAAATAACATTTAAATACCACATAGAAATAGTACACTTACTCAAACTCACACTACTCAAGAAAAGCCTCCTAATCTCAGGAGACATCCACCTAAATTCAGGGCCATGCAACATCATTCCCCCTTCTAAACACACATCAGACCTACTTATCATTAACCTCAGCTCTAGGAGTATATCTAACAAACTTCCCCACTTACATACATTCATAAGCCACTATTCCCCAGACATTCTAACCGTAACAGAAACCTGGCTAAAACCCGGCACCCAGAGTGAAGAAATTCTCCCTCCTGGATATAATATTCTAAAACTAGATAGACTAGGTAAAAAGGGAGGGGGTGTTGCATTTCTCTATAAAAATACACTTTCTCGCCAACCTCTACAAACTCCACTACCCCAATTTAATAGTCCTGAAACCTTAGGCACTGTTTTACTCCTGAATAAGAATAAAAGTATTAACATTCTTTGTGCCTACATCACGCCAGGCAACAACTCTCGAAAAACTGTTACAATGGACTAGTAATAAATAACCTCCCACAAGAGACCATCCTATTAGAAGACCTAAATATTGATTGGCTAGCATGCAATTCCAACCCCCCCCCACTAACCATATCAATTTATATGGTTTCGTCCAACTCATAGCTGAACCTACTAGAGTAGATAAAAAATCCCAAAAGAAATCTATACTTGACTGGACACTGGTAAACTGCCCCGAACATAAAAAAACACTCTAATATACCCAAGACCAAAGTATATAAACAAATTAGAGATGACCGCAATGTAAACCAACAGGACCTTAACAGTACTTTAAAGAAATGCAACTGGGAACCACTACGCACCCTAGAATTAGACCAAGCTGTCAACTACTTCAATAGTAATCTTACTAATATCCTTAACTTAATAGCCCCCATAAGGAAAATTAGAGTCAAAGTAAACTATGCACCGTGGCTAAGTAGGTCAACTAGAGCCTTACTAAAGTCTAGAGATAAGCTATGGAAAACCTGGAAAAAGGAACACACTAGTACATCCAGACAAAACTATCAACAACTCAGGAACCACGCTAAAAAAAAAAAAAATAATGCTTGATAAAAAGAACTACTTCTTAGATATCCAAAATAAACTCTCCAAAAACCTCCACAAGTTCTGGCATGCAATTAACTCTCAATTAAAACCTGATAAAACCACCACAACAGCTCCCACCTGCACTAATAATAATAGTGACATAGCTTCAGAATTTAGTCAACAATTTACTGAATCCATTAAATCACTATCCACCCAACTATCCAAAAATAGCTATTCACCCACCCCAAAAACAACTCCTATCAACACTCCTTCATTTATGCTCTCACCCATTCCAACCTCCAAAATAAAAACACTTCTCATAAAAACTAAAACCTACTTCTCTTGCAACCGATGGAATACCAGCTAACTTCTTAAACTAGCCATTGTCTATCCTTATAAACAGCTTCATCCAGGAAGTCTATGTCCCGCAAATTTGGAAAACCTCATATATTATTCCCCATCATAAAGGTGGCAATTCCTTTGAGTTCTCTAACTATCACCCCATTGCCATCCTGTCTCCCTTATCTAAGATACTAGAGAAGTGCATTCACTTTCAGGTCATGCACTTCCTTAATACAATCTACTCTCCAGCACATAACACGGCCTCTGCCCATATCACAGTACAACTACCGCTCTTCTCTCTTTCACTAATCTGATTAACCAACATAGAAACAATAACAACTTTGTATCTGCTATATTCCTAGAGCTGTCCAAGGCATTTGACATTTCCCACCCCGTACTAATAGATTCTCTAACCTCCTTATCCTTTGCCCCTGACACTATTACCTGGTTCAAAAACTATCTGTCTGACAGACAGCAAGCTGTCCAATGGCAAGGCACACTATCACCTCTACTACCTACCACCATAGGTGTACCCCAAGGTTCTATATTAGGTCCACATCTTTTTTCTATTTTTACCAACAATCTGCATACCTCCACTCAAAACACCTTACAGTATGCAGATAATTCTACCATAATCTTCTCAGCCCCAACACTTACCACTCTACAACAACTGACCCAAGAATCTTTTACCTCTGTGGAAAGTTGGATCACAAATATCCAACTAATTCTTACTCCTAACAAAACAAAACTTCTCCTATTTACCCCCAATAAATCCAGAACCTCTCCTCTCTACTTCACTATCACTTCCAAAAACGGTACTACTACTTCTCCATCTCCTCATACCAAACTCCTAGGTGTTGAAATAGACAATAACCGCCATTTTGACATCCATATCTCTCAAACAATTAAAAAGGTTCATAAAAAAAAAGGGGCACCCTGTATAGACATAAAAACTTACAGATCAAGCACAGGGCACCCTAGCCCAATCTCACCTACTGTCCACATTAATGTATGCGGCACCAATCCTGACCCACATCAGAAAAACTGACCTGGACAAGCTTGCATCTTGCTATAACAAAGTGGCCAAATTTGCCATCAGCTCCACTTCTAGAACCCATCACTGCCTACCTCTAAAGGAACTCCAGTGGCTGGAATTCTCACAACTACTAACTTACCACCAACTAGTCATTCCATATAATATTCTAAAACATACTGATAAAATCCCAGCCCTAAGTGAATTACTGAGACACTATACTACAAACCGTCCCCTTCAATCTACCAACTAAAAACTGGAATAACCTCCCCTTATCTGTGACTTCTGCTCAAAATAACACACAATTCAAAAACTTACTTAAATCATATCTTAGAGACTCATGGTTATGTCTATGTACTACATAATACTGTCTGTCTCTTCTCCTCCTTTTACCTCTCTCACCTAATATTATACCCTCTGTAAGCTCAGTATGTCTAATTGAAACCTATCTGAGCTAAGTATTATCCTTTTAGTCAACTGTGGATTAATATAAAAAATTTGTTCTTTGGATATAACATCTATCCATGACTCAAATGTTCACTTAGATTTTTGTATTCTGTATTCTCTGTATTCTTTTTGTATTTCTGCATTTTGTACACATTCTTATTTCCTATTATTGTGGAGCTTTTCTCCCCGGGCCTCCGCTGAAAATGGACCTCGTCCAATTTGACTTTCTCGGTAAACAAATGAAAAATAAAATAAATAAATAAATAAAATATCTTTCACTCAAATAAGAGATTCATGACACTTTGAAAAAGACTCTACAAAGACAAGCTAGTAGTCTAAATATGGAAAATGGGAATACTCTGCAACCTGCAATGAGATACAACAGGAACTAGACACTTTGTGAACACTCTTGGAGCAGCTGATAGCGCAAAGTGTAAGAAACATGGAACACTCTTGGAGCAACTGTCAGCCCAAAGAATAAGAAACAGACCTGATAATGTGATCCAATAACACAAAACCTTAAAAAATGTCTTAAGTTTAGATGGACAGGAATGTGAAAAGCATTTTTTTAAATCTAAGGTCAATAAAAAAATCAAACGAGGAAGTAGATTGTGTAGAAAAGCATACTGAACTGTGTTTAGGTCCAGCACTGGTCCTCCCAGCATTTCTTTCTTTGGCACCAGGAACATTCTTAAAAAAAAAAAAAAATTCTTCACCACAGGGAAGGAAGAACTGTTTTTATTATCCACCTGCCCCAGGCAAAACATGTGCTGTAGGGCAGGAGTAAACAGAACCTATTCATTTGAAACAATCTTCTGCCTAATACAGAAATGGAGATTCAGACGTATTTGGCTGTCCGTCATTTTTGGTGGTTTCTTTCTGGAACCTCCCTACCATCATTTTTTAAACATCTGCTTACTTGCATTTTACCAAGTCTGTTTTGTTTCTTACCAAAACTGGACAAGGGAAAAGAAAAACCCTTGGAAATTTTAGAGGAGGACTGGAAAATCTGAGAGATTCTTTGTATCAGCTTACCCCTCTCATCTCATTGTTCACCTCTGTAGCAGGGGGATCAAAAACTAAATCTCCATCCAAAGGTATACTTACAATTTCATTTTTCACATCTTCTGGGAGGTTTTGAGAATGCAGCTAGGCAAACCTCGTCAACACAGCACCAGCAGCAACACCCCTGAATAAAGTATCTAAACAGTTACAAATGCAGTTTAAACAATGTGGAGTGACCTGAGAAATAGCAAAACAAAACCACACAAACCAGATTTTCCCCACAGGAAAGAAATGCAGCTAAAACATTCCTAATACTTTCACAATTATTCAGAATAAATTTTAACATATGAGCCTGACAATTTACAATTCTAAAAAATAAAGTTGCAGAAGCATACACCTTTTGCCCCAAACCTATCAATTGTTTTACTATCCTTGCCAGAAGGGGGAGGATTACAGTTAACAAAATGCTTGGCAGCAGCTGGATTAAGTCTGGGATGAGTGTACAGAAACTGGCAAGACTGAGGAACTTTATATTTTATCTGCTTTCTTAGGTGCAGTCAGCTGACATTTAGAGAAACCACAGGCTGTGGTAAACACATCACTCAATGCTGGCAGCACTAGTGGGATAGCAGGAGACTGTAAATTCCAGGCGTAATATATAGTATTTTCTAAGGAACTGAGAGACCTCAAAGTTCTCCCACTGAAAACAGTGGTGTTTTCTGGAAATAGTCTCAGAGAAAGAAAATCCTTGACAGGGAGATTCAGATAATATGCTCTTCTCTGAGTCTGAATCAGAATTCAATTTCTTGAATCTTGAAGAGAGGACTCCCTTTTTCACTTACCAGAAACCACCTGATAAGAAGAATCAATAGTCTGTGCAAGACCCTGAGCCAGACTTAACTACTCCTGTCCAGTGAAACTGAAGCAGATGTTTAGTTATACATTTCTTTTTGACGGTATAATTAGGGCAAACTGGATTTTTAATGGCAGCAACAGCTTCCCAAGAGATGGACACAACATTCTGGTTAATCATAGGTACCTTCCCTGACAATTCTCCCAACACTAACAAAAGTGGCTCTCTCTGGTTCACCAAAGGGATCCCAATAGCCGCAGAGGATGTGGCAAACTTTCAGTACATAGAGGCTGTATTGGCAATATCAGAGGGATACAGGGAAAAAGATGAATGGTCTGAGGAACCAGCTTTGGCTACAGCATAGTCACCCACCTGCAGGTGAGGCAAATTGCTAGCCTGCTGTGGTAAGGACGACGACCAAGTATGGAACTGGTAGTGTGTTTTATGGTCAAGAAGAAAATGATGCCCATTTCCCAAAGGAAGTAAACAAGATGGTAAAATTTCAAAAGCAGTACAAAGTCAGTTTTCCCAATACAAACACAGTAAAAAGCAGTCTAATACAATTTACGTGCACCAGAAAGTAATTTAAATACAGTTTCTCCACAGAAACAATAGTTAAGTGCTTATCATAATTCTACGTCAGTGTTGTCTTCTTCCATCTGGCTCAACAAATGGATTCTTGGATCCAACCTAGGCGTCTTTTTCAAGTTCTTATTTCAAGGGCTCACACTACTTCCCTACCTATAACTCTTTTCCCTACTATTCCTCACATTGAGTTTGCCCATTTATATTTAATATCTAATCTGAAAGACACAGGAATGTTTCAATATCATACAAATAGTGAGGATAGATAAAGAAATCAGCTCATGGCTGAAAATATGACAAGGCACTGGACAAGTCCAACTGATCAACTGACAGCCAATGAACGACAACTTGGGCAAGTGGGATGAAGGGAGAGAAGTTGAGCCAAACTGAAGACGACAACATGGATCTAGAGTTATGGCAAACATAACTGTCATTTCCAATGTTTTCTTTTCCCACCAGCTCAACAAATGGGAAAGATTCCCCAGTTACTATACATCTGGAATGGAGTCCTGGAAGGATATTCTGAAGAATGGTGCAGCGAAACTTTTAAAATTTGTTTACTAGAAAAGTTCAACTTGGAATGAGCCAATTTTCAGCAGAGGCCCACAAAGAAATGGTCCAGATGCATGTCTTTGTAATGGAGGAAACCCACACAAATGGAGGGAGGACATGCAGACTCCGCACAGAAGGCACCCCAGCTGAGAATCGAACAGGAGACTCTCTTGCTGTGAGGCGACAATGCAAACTGCTGCATCACTGCGCCCTCCAACTTGCACTGGATCTAGAATGCATTTCCAGCTTATAGTGAGATACAAAGGTAAGAACAGTAAACAAAGTAGCTGCAGAACAAATTTCATCTATGAGAACTCTAGCAAAATAAGCAGTGCAAGTTGCAAATGATCTGGCTGAATGACCCTTGGGTTTGCGTGAAAGAGCCAATCTCTTCCATATAAATAAAGGAAATGTAGTCAGAAAGCCAACTGGACATTTCAACTTTAGAGACACCTTGTCCCAACTTAGCCTTTGAGAAGGAAATAAAAAGTTTATCTGTTTTTCTAATTTCTTTGGTAGGAAATGTAAGTCAAATTTCACTTGTCAGTGAACATCCACCAGATGTAAAATATATTCACATTTGCTAGAAAATTTTGAAAAGAAAGCTGGTAGGTTAAGTGAAACTTCCAAAGCTTATCTGGAAAAAAAATGGGGTTAGTCCACATGGACACACTATTCTTCTGAAAAACGAACTAGGGAGTTTGCAAGATCAGGACCAAATTTCCATAATTCTCCTTTCAGATGTGGCAACCACTAGGAATATATCCAAGACAGAAAATTCAAATCTGTTGATGCTGCTGGTTTAAAGGGTGATTTGGTTAGAGCTGGATTGGTGACAGGAGAGCTGAGCATAAAAGGTTCTTTTTAAGATCCGAGTTTCAATTATGCAATAAGATTTTGGTTTTCCCCAACATGAAAACTACATACGGCTGCTAATTGAATGTTAATTGCTGAAAAGCTGGCACTGACCTGGAATAAACCTGTTAGAAAATCCAAAATAGAACGGTATGCTGAGGAAAAAGGATTTAGACCCTTGTAAGAAGTCTAAAAAACAAATCTTTTCCATTTACTTCTGTAACCTTTCTTTTGTTAGGTTTCTAGGATGAAAATAAAATTTGAATAACTGAACAGGAAAGCCTGGCATCACTTGTCATCACTGGAACTGGAGGGATCATGCATTCAACTCCAGGGCTTTCAGGTCCCAGTAAGGCTGGCTAGAGGGGTGAGATAGAAGGACTTGAAGAGGATCCACCACTCATGGAGGGTGTTTTAGAAGAAGCCAAAGAAAGGGGAACCAAACCTTTCAGGGCCTGAAAGAAGCAAGGAAAATTACTACTGCCTTTTACCTGATGGCTTCCTGTAGAAATCTGGTTATTAGGGGAAAGGGTGGGGAAAGCATACAGGAGAACTGGGGTCAAATGTGGACTACAACATCCTTCAGTAACTGTCCATCTGGGAGGATTAGGCAGAGTAGCTGCTGTGTTTGGCATTTAGGTGAAAAGTGAATAGGTCACAGCACAGCTGGCCGCAGAGACTGAAAATTCATAGTTGCCACTGACTGCCTAAGGGGACTACTAGTGAGGCAGAAGAATAGACCTGCTCAGGTTGTCTGCCAAGACAAAGGAGCTCTCCATGATATGTGTTGCAACTAGAAAGTGTTGAGAAGACATTGTCCACTGTCATATTTTTGTGGCTTCCCAGTATAATGGGAATTAACTGATTCTCCTTTGTTGATGTACCAGACTACTGCCACGTTGTCATCTTGGATGGAAATCTCTCCTTTGGGGAGGGAATCCTGAAAGATTTATAATGTTAGCAGGACCACCCGCATCTTCAAAGCACAGATGTGAAGACTGGCCTCTATCATGGAACATGTGCCTTAGACTGTCTTACCTTCGAAATGCACCTGCCACCCCAGAAGGGTGGCGTCCATGGTTACAGTAGCCAATACGGGTGAAAAGGTCATCCACCATAAGACAAAAGGGAAAGTCAACCACCACAGAATGTGATGTCTGCATACTGATTTTAGTTGTATCAGGAAGTAAAGAGGTTATTTTAACATTGAACAAAAAGGGTCCACTGCAGCACTCTCATGTAATACTTTGCATGTAGAACCACTGGAAATAATGCAGCCAATGATTCCAAAAGTTGAAGAATTAGCCTCACTAGTAGACTGCAGGAAGAGAGTACTTTGGAATCCTGAAAGTTTATAAACAGAATTTGATTTCCAAAGTTTGGCTTTTTGTGATGCTATTTCCAGGTGGCATTCTATGAATTATATTCCATATGCTGGTGGCGCTGGCTTTTCTTCAGGTTTATTGTAATTGCCAGGTGGTATAAGAAATGGAAAAAGAAATCTCTGCAATCAATTGTCTAGATAGGGGAACACCTGGAGCCATAGCAGTCTTAATGTCATGCACTTGAGGAACACCCTGGGGACTGTGGTTAGACCAAAGGGCAGAGCTCTGAATTGGAAATTACTACCCCCCCCCCCATCAAAAAGAGAAGAAACTTTCTGGACTGCCTTGCTATCTTTACATGTTAGTTAAGCATCCTGAAGGCATACTCGGCACATTCAGTCATCCCTCCTCAGAAGAGGTAGAGTGGATTACACAGTAATCATCCAGAATTCATTTTGGTGATGGAGGTCCAGAATGTGGCTGAGGTCCCCAGTCTTTTTTCGAACCAAAAAGAATCTTGAAAAGACTCCAAATCCTTGCTCATCTGCTGAAATCTCCTGGATAACTCACTTTTCTAGCAGCTTTAACACTTCCTCTTCTGCTAAATCCACCTGACTAGGAGGAATGGCTAAGAGTTTATTTTTATCCATTCAGGGAAGCAAAGATAATAATGTAGCTTCTGGTTATTATCTTCTGCAACCAAGAATCTTGAGCAGTGGCTAACCAGGTGTGAGGTTAAAAGAGAAGTGCCTCCAGAGTGAGCCAGTCGGGCAACCATTCAGGAGCACTGGAAGGGTTTCTTAGTAAAGGCACATTGAAACCTTTGATTCTGTGATCCACCTCTGTCCCTTGGTTGAGATCTAAGTTATTCTCCCCTCTTCCTTGGAGGGGGATTGTAACCAAAGTGTCCTGGTCAAAATTCTGGGATTTACAAACAAACATTTCTTTCCACCTTCTAGTTCTGGGAAAATGTTTTTCTGAGTGTGGTTAAATAAGAAGTTATGTACCTACCATAACGTTCCATGTTAGTTGTCTTCTCTCGCCTTCTTTCTTGCTTGATGGGTTCGGAGCCGATCCTCGGCTCCGACTCGGCACTTGCTTTAGCTCGAGAACTCCTTTTACCAGCTCGAGGCAGCCCCATATCCCATGATGCAAGGCAGGAAGTACCCAGATCTCGTTTGTTGACAAAAGGGCAATAACACCAAGCATAAACAATACTTCCCAAAGGAAGAAGAAACTTACAAATGGAAAAGGGACCAGGTCTAAATGGTCTTTAGCATTATAGTTTCTTATACAAGGTCTGTCCAGGCCAGGGGGAAGGAGGGAGGGTCGCAAGAAAGAAGGCGAGAGAAGACAACTAACATGGAACGTTATGGTAGGTACATAACTTCTTAATGTTAAGTTGTCAATCTCGCCTTCATTCTTGCTTGATGGGACCGCGTCCCTAGCACCTCTATCCTGGGTGGCTCAATGGAACAAACTCTTGAGGACTGTAGAGCCAAAACTGGCTCTGTCCCTGGAGGCCAAGTCCAATTTGTAATGGGAAACAAAAGTGTGAGGAGTGGCCCAAGTGGCCGCTGCACAAATAGTGTCTAAAGGTAGTCTAGCTTGAAAAGCTGTAGAAGTAGCTAAACTCCTAGTTGAATGTGCTTTAGGTTTTGAGCACAGCTGTTTTCCCCTGATCGTATAAATTTCAGTGATGACCGAAGAAAGCCATCTGGACAAAGTCACTTTAGAAACAGGAAGGCCTTTTTTATTATCCGCATAGGAAACAAAAAGTTGATCAGATTTTCTAAATTTTTTTGTTCTGTCCAAATAATATCTAAGCTGACGGTGGACATCAAGATAATGTAGCTTTTGTTCAGCTCTATCTGAATAGTTGGGAAAAATACAGGGAGATCAATAGATTGATTCAGATTGTTTTTTGAAGCGACCTTCGGTAAAAAGGATGGATTAGTTCTCAAAGATACTCTGTCTTTGTGAAAAATTAAATAGGGGGGTCGAACTGAAAGAGCATGAAGTTCAGACACCCTCCTGGCAGATGTAATAGCCACTAGGAATAAAGTTTTCCAAGAAAGATATTTCAGGGAACAAGAAACAGCTGGCTCAAAGGGGGAAGAATCAAAGATGTCAGCACTAAATTTAAATCCCACTGAGGAGGAGGATTCCTGATTGGAGGCTTTAGTAGGAAAATCCCTTTCAAAAAGGCCCTGCAGAGTCTATGGGACATAATATTATGATCTGCTATCCCGACGTGAAAATTAGAAATAGCAGCCAACTGAACTCTGACTGTGGAAGAAGAGGAGCCTGCATGGAAAATCTCTGCTAAGAAGTCCAGAACTGCCTGAACAGGGGCAGTAAAAGGATCAATATTTTGGGCCTTAGCCCAATAAGAGAAACGTTTCCATTTGCTTGTGTAAATCCTCCTGGTAGAGGATTTTAGTGAAGCTACTATGATATCTCTAACTGGGTTAGAGATCAAAGGAAGCCTGGCTAAGGAAGGAAGTGGAGCAACCATGCTGTGAGGTTGAGAGAAGGGATTGACCGGTGCAGCTGACCAGATTGGTGAATCAGTAGATCTGGCACTGGGTCCAGATGCCACGGCTGCACCAAAAGGTGGCGATGGAGGAACGGGAACCAAACTTGTCGAGGCCAGTAAGGGGCAATGAGAATCAATTTGGCTCTCAAAACGGTAGCTTTCTGGATCACCTGAGGGATCAGAGGAAATGGAGGGAAGGCATAAAGAAGTCCCTGGGGCCAATCCTGGGTCAGAGCGTCTCTGGGGGGATGGCCTGATAGAGGGAAGAGGCTGAAGAAGTCTGGACATTTGCTGTTTTGGGGAGTAGCAAAAGATCGCAACATGGACGACCCCATTCCAGAAAAATCTCTTCCGCTATGGATTGCTTGAGAGACCACTCGTGAGGCATGAGAATAGCTCTGCTCAATCTGTCCGCTATAATGTTGGTTTTCCCAGGGATATGCGTTGCTACCAGAAACCGATGAGAGGAGATCGCCCATTGCCATAGTCTGAGCGCTTCTCGACACAAGGGGTAGGACTTGGTTCCGCCCTGTTTGTTGATATACCAAACTACAGACATGTTGTCTGTGTGGACTGCAATTGTCCCTACGGGAAGAAAGTCGTTGAGGGCTTGCAACGTTAAAAGCACTGCTCTCATCTCCAGGACATTTATGTGCAGATGGTACTCGAACGGTTGCCACGTCCCATGAACCATCCTGCCCTGATAATGACCCCCCCACCCGATCAGGGAGGCATCCGTGGTGACAGTGGCTATCGGGGAAGGAGGTACAAAGCACCTGCCTTGGTGAACCTGAGACGATGTGATCCACCAAGCAAGATGTTCTTTGCATGTTTGTGTCACCAGAATCTGGTGACACATTGGGAGTTGCTGGTATGACCACTGTGTGAACAGCATCCACTGAAGGAGGCATGTAGAATCGAGCCAGGAAGAAGAGTGATGGCCGCAGCCATAAGACCTAATACCTTTAGAACCATTCTGGCCTGTACCTTTTGGTGGCCAGAATGATACTGACATGAGTCTGACTGTCTGAAACTCATCGTTCTGTAAGGGTAGTTGACATCCGAAGAGTGTTTAAGTTTGCCTATGAAGGTAATAGACTGGCAGGGCGATAAGGATGACTTTTCGTAGTTGACTGAGATGCCCAAATGAGAACAAAGGTCTATTGTGTAATCCCTGGCTTGTATAAGCTGATGCCTGGTGGTGGCTGACAGGAGCCAGTCGTCGAGATACGGAAACACCTGGAATCCTTGACGTCTCAGGTGAGCCGTGACCACTGCCATGCATTTGGTGAACACTCTGGGGGCTGTAGTGAGACCAAAGGGCAGGGCTCTGAACTGGAAATGACTGGACCCCAGCCGAAAGCGGAGAAATCTCCTGGAGCGTCTGTGAATTTTGATGTGATAGTACGCATCCTGAAGATCTATTGAGCACATCCAGTTGTCCTTCTGTAAGAAGGGTAGAATTGACTGAAGAGTGACCATTCGGAATCTTTTCTTCCTGACAGACTTGTTGAGTCTGCTGAGATCCAATATTGGTCTCCAGTCTCCCGTCTTTTTGGGGACCAAAAAGAACCTTGAGTAGATTCCGGGCTCTGAATGGTCTATTGTGACTGGCTGAATGGCTCTTTTTTGCAGTAGTTTTGCAATCTCTAACTCTGCAATGTCCCTTAGACCGGGTGGTACATCTGGAAGGGAACTTGAGGGGAAGGGACTTTCCTCGAAAGGAATTATGTAACCCTTGGATATGATCGACTGTACCCATCTGTCTTGAGTGAGGGAATGCCAGGCTTCTGGGTACAGTGATAATCTTCCCCCGACTGCCTCCAAGGAGGGACAGCCGGGCAACACCTCAGGGATGCTGAAAGGGCTTCTCAGGAAGAGACTCCCTGTTGCCCTGATTCTTCGGACCCCCTCTGCCTCTAGAGCGGCGTCTGTTGTTGTTACCCCCTCTGCCTCTAGGGGTAAACTGACCACGTGAATCCGGCGTGACTCCTTGGGATTTACGGAACCACATCTTCCCACCCTTCTGTCCTTTGGGATAAGGCCTAGAGGGGGTGGAAAAACGGACTCCAACAGCAGAAAGAGTCTTACCGTCCTGCTCACACCTGGTCAAGGTTTCCTTCACCTGAGGGCCAAACAAAGCTGACCCATCAAAGGGAGAATTTGTGAAGGACGCCTTAAAGGGATCCGCAAAATCACATAGCCGCATCCAGGCTTGGCGTCTAAGAGCCACACCTGTGCCTGCGGCTCTACTCGCTCCATCAGCAGCATAAGATATTAGCCGCATGGAGGAGTTAGCAATGGAATTGAGGGTTCCTAGCTGCGAAGCAATCTTTTCTTGGGCCCCTGCAGCTGTAGGATCCTGAACTACTTCTCCCAGCTCCTTCAGGATATCTCTCTGGAGTCTGGTGAAGTGACAAAGATAATTCAGCAAACGCATAGCAAAGGTCGCTGAGGAAAACATCCGCTTGCCGTACCTATCCATGGTCCTAGAGTCCTTATTAGGAGGATGGACGGGCACGGAAGGATCTGCAAGTTCCTTTTTGGTGGCCGCAGCCACCACCATGGCATCAGCGGGGACACCCTTTGTAAGGAATTGTTTGTCACTAGGGGCAGTTATAAATTTAGAAGGCCTCCTAGGGACTGGCTCTACAGAGTCAGGAGCTGTCCACGCCTTCGTGCTATAACCTGCATAAGGGGGTCGAAAGGCGGAGACACCCAGGAGGTGGAGGGCCGAGATCCAAACGCCTCTAGGTATACTGACTCATCCTCAGAGGGATTGTTGGAGGGCCAGTTTTAGCTCTGTTTGATAAGTTCTAGGATGTCTGAGAAGGAGACATCCTCAGAGGGGATCTAGGGGATCCCTCTGACTCATCAAAGTCAGTATCCAAGTGACAGACTCAGGGAGTCTACATGCTTCCTCTTACAAGTCCTCTTCCTAGGAGGATCTCCCAAAACATCAGGAGAATCCTCGGAAGAGGGGAAATTCCCAATGGGGAAACCTGAGGCGGAGGATCTCTGGGTCCTGTAGCAAGAGAAGTGGCAGAGATGTCAACAGGTACAATAGAGGGAGGAGCTACGGGAAGAGACTGCTGACTGATACCAGTGGCCAGTACACTCTTCATCACCTCGAATGCTCCCTCCCAGGCAGGTCCGAGAGACCCCGCTCCGAAGAGCTAGGAACTCCAGGGGCCACCGAAAGGGAAGTCTCCGAGGCAGATGTCGGAGCCGAGCTCACCAAGGCCGAGGCTCCAAGGGGAAGAGCGGGTTCGGACAAGGGTCCGATGCCACTCACCCCCTCGGAGGAGACCATGGAAGCCCGACCACCGAATCCCTCTAAGGAAGAGGAGATAAGAGTAGGGGCTGAAGGAACAGAAGGGGGTATCCGTCCTCCAGCCGTAGCAGTAACCCTGCCCGAAGACTCCAACTCCAAACTCTGGGGTAGAGTTGAAGGAGGAACTGTAACGGGGTGTGGACCAACAGTCGTCTGCTGAGACGGACTGTGTAGCATTTGGGCCAGTACCTGTGACTTGAGCAATCTACTGACCACTCTCTCTAGGTCATGGTCTGACAACCTGGATGACCTTGAAGATCGGCTCCGATGGCTCCGCTCCGATAGAAGACGGCAGGCCGGAGCCGAAAGTATCGGCTCCAAGGAAGGAGACCTCGACCTCTTCCTGGAATGGGTCATCGGAGCCGATATTATTGATCCTGTCGGCACCGATTTCTCGGAGCCGGCAGAACGCTTCGATGTATCGGCTCCAGCCGGAGCCGATACAGCCACCAGAGTAACGGTGTCGGAGCCGATCGGAGCCGACACCGATGCCTGTGCCACATGGGTGTCGGAGCCGATCGAGCCGACACCGATGCCGTGCACGTGGTGTCGGAGCCGGTCGGAACCGACCCCACAGTGGTCAAAGCAGATACGGCGCCGATAGCCAACGGCACCAAAGGCTTAGCAGATCCAGAATCGGCTCCAGCCGGAGCCGATCTCGACTCTATACGAGTCGGAGCGCAGGCCACAGGCTTAGAAACAGAAGCCTGGGTCTTGGCAGATTTGGTTGATTTTTGTGGGGCCGACTTAGCCGGAGAGCCCTCCGGTTTAAGAAGACCCCTCAGAATCAACTTATTCCTTCTCTCCTGCAGGACTCTCTGGCTGAAGGAGTGACAAATAGCACAGGAGTCCTGCAGGTGAAGAGGGCCTAAACAGTACAGGCAAGAAGTGTGACCGTCTGTCAGAGACATCTTCTGACAGCACGAGTCACACTTCTTAAAACCTGAAACCCTCTCTTTAGACATGGTGCCCAAAAAACACACACACACCAGTCCAATTAAATTAAATTAATCCCAAAAGGGGATATAGTAAAATAAACCAACACACACACCCTAACAGGGGGGGGATGGGAAAGGGAAAAAAACTGACTAAAAAAATTTAAAAGAGACAGGGATTTCTGTCAGAAAAATTAAGTTTAAAGATAAACTATCAAAAATAAAAGGTTTTTAAGTAAAAAGGGGCTTAAATGTCACAAAAGTGAATTACTTACCAGGAGCTGGTAAAGAGAAGACCTCCCAAGCGAAGCGGCAAACGAGATCTGGGTACTTCCTGCCTTGCATCATGGGATATGGGGCTGCCTCGAGCTGGTAAAAGGAGTTCTCGAGCTAAAGCAAGTGCCGAGTCGGAGCCGAGGGATCGGCTCCGAACCCATCAAGCAAGAATGAAGGCGAGATTGACAACTTAACATTGTATGCTTACAGTAGACAAGAGTCTTGCTCCCTGACTGGTTCTGGTGAGAGTCTCTTTTGCTATATGTCCAAACAGTGTTGACCCATCAAATAGTATGCTAATAAAGGATGTCTTAAAGCTCTCCACAAAATTGCAGAGATGCATCCAGGCATGCCAGTAAGCAGCAATGCCCGTGCCTACTGCACCCACAGTGACATAAGCCACATTGGAAAGTAGGTACATGGAAACAGACACAGATTGCAGAGTAGACAGCTGTGACTCTACAATTTTCAGAATGTCTCCAAGAAAATTACCCAAGGAAGATAGTCAAATCTCTCTGAAATCATGTCACATCATGCAAGTCAGGTAGCTCAGTGTACAAACAGCAAACATTGCTGAAGCAAAATTCTGCTTTCCGAATCTAACAGCTTGGACTCCCAGTTAGAGCATTCCTCAGAAAGCTCCCTCTTGGTGGTTGCCACTAGCACCATAGTATCTGCTAGGGGACCCTTGCTCCGAGGTGACCTGTTTCTAGAGGACAAGAGAATCTTATCAGGATTTCTGGGGATCGACTCCACCATGTTGCATTCCTTCCAAGCTTGTTATGACACAATCAATGAGCCTGTTAGTGGGCAGGACCACCAAAGCAGATGAGCCTGCCGCAAAAGCCTCAAGGTATACTGACTCCTCTTGAAAGAGAGTTTTGGATGACCATCTCCTCCTCTGCTACATCAGTTCTAGGATCTCTCCAAAGATAATGTCTTCAAGACAGGATCTTTTGGACCCAGTTCTCTTCCTTGAAGTCAGTATCACCAGAGTGTGACTCCTGAGAAGAGTCTACATGCCTGCTTTTTCGGGACCACTTCCTGTGACTTTCTTCAGTGGGGTGCTCCTAAGAAGGTTCAGAATCAGAATGTGAACTCGTCAAGTGACAACCCTCGAGGCTAACTGAGGTTGGTTGCCCCTGACAGATACAATGTATAGCAGGCACCGCAGAATCCAGAGACAGAGTTGGGAAGGTGCAGAGTGCATGTAAAGAACCTCCTCTCCAGATCTGCAGAATACCCTTTCAAAGGCTTCAAAGACCAAAACAGAGATCAGTTTAAAAGGTGCCCTTCCCAGACCATAAAGGAAGAGCATTCTCAGACCCAGGTCAGAAGCCAACATCACATTCAAGCTGTACAGACTGCTCTGATAACTTTTGTACTCAAACTTGATAACTTTTGTACTCAAACTCCGTACTTAGACCCGAACCCTCAGGATCTGAAGGTCTCAGAGGTGAAAGGGTAAGGGAAATTGTCGAAGGAGAAGCCACTCTCTCACGGGCTTCACTTAGAATTGTTCACACCGTAACCAAGACAAGTGATGACTGGACCAAACCTGGAGACCCCCAGAGGGGGAGGTACCAGGAATCTCCACCCCCATCTGAAACTCTTTCTGAAGAAATTTCCCATCATCCTATTGATGCTGGGTTCAGAAAGGTTTCTCGATGAAGGAAAGGACCTGTATGAAGAAATCATGGAAGATGTCTGGCAGACTGATATCTTTCCTGGATTATAGATGCATGGAGCTGAGGACTGGCTGGCACTAGAGAGAAGCAATATGATGGACATGGTGTTTGAGCCCAAATTTGCTTCTGTCCTGATATCAGTTCCAAAAGCTTAGGATTCTTCAAGACCTTGCCCAAATAGGGGGAGGTCAGATCTAGAGACCGCTTTCTAGGTCTTTTTTTTTTTTGCGCTCTTTTTCTTCTCCATTTCTTTCTCTTTATTTTTCTCTCTCTCTATCTATTTTTTTGTTAGGCTTAGACTTACCCAATTTCATAGCAGAAGAAGAAGCTGAAGTGGATACCAAAGGGATCAATTCCCTTGCTTGGGCAGGGACAACACCCTTGAGGACAAGGGTATTTCTTCTATCCACTTGACCCTAGCACCAAAAGGAGTCACAGGACTTGCACTCAATATTTAAGTGATCTGTCCCCAAACAGTAAATGCTCAGATAAATCTTTTGCGGGGCTCTTCTGGCCACAATTTTGAAGTCAGAGGCCTTGTCAGACATCTTGCAGAAAAACACACAATTCCAACTTTCCAATAATGATACTATACAGAAAACAGCCTGAGACACTAGGTATGAGAAAGTGACTACAAAAGCAACAAAGAAATCCAGATATGACAACCATTCTTCTCAACCTCTTAGACCAAGAAATCTGGACAAAGCCATAAGTAAAAGTGGGACAAAGGCCCAAGAATTGGGACAATTTTTAAATACTGTTCTTACAAACTTAGAAAGTTTTTAGGATAACAGGTTTTGCATCAGCATGAATTTTCTGAAGGTTATGAAGTCTGAAACTCAAATGTCTGTCATTATTATCTAATGTCAATCTTTAATGATTTGCTACTAATCTGCCAGAAAACAACAATTGTATGAAAAACGGACCAAAAATATGAGGCAAAAATCTTGACATTCTGCAAAAATATGAACAGTTGAGTGGTATGAACAATGAAAACATTTTCAGCTGTATTCATTTATTTTTAATATAGACAGGGGAGAAAGGCAGGTAGGAAAGAACTTCTACAAGGAAATTTTTGTTGAAATGGCACCAAAGTACCCAGAAGGGAGGGAGAAAGCATCCTATACAGTCTGGAAGAGTTATCTCATAGATCATGTTTTGACCATACAGGAAGCAAACAAGATCTGAGGTACTGTAGGGACACGAGGGACTTATAGGTAGGGAAGAATTCTGAGGTCTGGTCTGATCTGATAATCTATTCCCTGAGCGGGAAGGAAAATACATTAGATAAAATGGTTTTAAATGTGTAAATCCACTTTTAAACTGGTAAAAACGAAAGTACAGCAACTGCAACAGCCACTAAAAAATATATTCCTAGCTTAAAATGTACTTTCCCACAGAGGAAAATAATTTAAAATGTTAAAAATAGTATGTGGATGGCCTTTCCCCAATGAGAATGTATCTGCCCAGCAATGGAACAGCACAAGTTGACCGCAGATATTCTGAAACTTGGAGATAAGTGGCAGGAAAGCTCAGAAAGGCTTGGCACCCAAACTTGTCTTTCTGTCAGCTCAGACAGAGGTAATGGCTTGGACAGGTGGAAGATGCCCAGAAGCTGGTCAGCTGTTATATCCTATGCAGGAATTAACCCATATAGCTTAGGCTACTGCAGCAGTGATCAAGATGAAGAACCTTCAAATTAAGTTGACCTGCTATTTTTCAGGCTATCATAACAAGTCTGTAAAGGGGGAAAGTACTGGCAACCCCCTGTTTATGAACCATATCACTGTGGTATTGTGTGTGAAAACTTGCAGAGGTCCTAGATACTACAGATGACTTAGGGCTTTCAAATCATTTACAACTGCCAACATCTGTTTGACACTGATGTGCCTTTGTCTTTCTGACATTTCCACCTCTTTTGAAACCATTTCTCAAACTTGGTCTAAAGCAATAGTTGTGACAGAGGCAGCGGAAGGGAGAATGGCACTGCAAGAGAACTGGCTGCCCAAAACAAAACCCCTTCCTAATAAAAAGGAAATCAATGCAAGGTCTGCTTTAGGATAAAAAAAAAACAAGGATTTAGGAGTATGAGGTAGCCTATATAACCACCCATCAGACTTTCTAAGGGCAGGAGGTTGACTATCAGGTAAACTGCAAGCTGTGAAGAAAACATTCTCTAAAGCATATAAAACTGGGGGAGCTCATGGGGAAATATCCAAATGAAACAACTCATAATACATTTGCAGAGCAATGGGGATTTCATTTTGATCCCACTGAAAAAACTCTTTCATTTTAAAGTTTCACAAAAAGAAAGGTCTTATGTAATGAAATCTGAAGCAGCACTTTCTTCAGAATCAGAATCTTCAAGTGGAGAAGAAAATCCTGAAGCACAACATTCACCCAGCAACTCCGGGTCCTTCTGACTGAATTTCAGAATTAGAAAATGAGGAAATCATTTTTCTTTTCATCACGGCAGAAACGGGAGCAGGGAAAAACAAAAAAGAAAAAACAGAAATGAACTCCCTAACAAATACCACAGAATCTTCCCTGTTCATGGAAATAGTAACAGGAGAAGCCTCATTTTGTTTTCTTTCCACTCAAAGCAGGTACACTCTCCTGAGACCCAGGCTTCTATTCCTAAATTATTAGATAGGACACTTGCCCTTTACTCAGAGACCAGCAAGAGTAGTTCTCCATTGCTCATGGAGGACATCCCTAAAGCAGCAAAGAATATCTCTCCTGGTCCTTACTGGGTAGGTGGTACATAAGAGGGACCATGGGAGTTGTCTAAGGAACAGAGACTGGACACTGCAGTCGCCCATTAGCAGCTGAGGCAACTTTAGTACTGGCCTGACACCCACAGATTCCTTCGCTACTTTCTTCTTCTTCTCGTGAACAGGGTAAAAGATAACCATTGAGACTGGTAACTGACTCGTATGTTTAGCCAAGGATGAAGCACTGAAGATAGGAAGGGTCAGAAAAAAAATTAAAACAGTCAAAAAAAGGTTCTCAAGTAAGAAAATTGCTCACAGTCTGTACAAGCACAATGTCTTGCCCCTATTACATAAAAACTAACCAGTTCTGTTGCAATCCATGTCTCCCATTCTCCCTACACCCTGTAGGAAAAAGTAAAAAGTTTTTGCACAGTTGTTCAAACAAGCAGTCACACAAAATGTTCCCCTAACAAGTAGTGACGGAGAGAGTACGTGAAATCACTTTCCCAACAAACACTGCATATTTTCACAGAGAAAAAAAACATTTTCCTCAGGAAAATAAATGTAGTGGAAGGTTTTCCTAGACAGGACTTATTTACCCAGCCCCAAAGATCCTTAGCTGACTGATAGTTCCACAGGGTTCAGAGCAGCTCATTTCAGTGGCAAGAAAGCTCAGAGTTTCCCACTTTGACTTTTAAGATAGAGCTTTTCTTGAGTTTAACATAGGCACCCTTTAACTTTGAAAAGCTGTCATGTGTCAGGGGGTAGGACCCATATAGCTTTGGCTACTGCAACAGTAATCCAATGCTGAACATCTCAATGGTCATTCATAAAGAATGTAGTGACATAAAGGACAAAAATGGTATGTTCATTCATTCATACTTGGCAAACCCAGAAACAAGCACAGAAGAATATTTAACTTTTCTTTAAATTAAAAGTGCCCCTCCCAATTTAATCTTGTAGACATGCGCATAACAAACTGCAAATGACACATTTTAATTGAGAATTCATTGTTCCCAACTCACACCTGCACAGGTGTGGATATGCAGACTGGAAGGGTACTTAAATATGTTCCCATGAACATTTGTGAATCACACCATACTTTTCAAGTTTGCATTGTAGAAGCAGAAAGTGCTCATCCAATCAGATAATTTGAGAAGACAATTTCTGCAATTTGCAACTGTTGGGATTCTTCTTCGTCTTCTATTCACAGCTCTCATTTCCACATGGGGAAACATCTCAAATCAACAAACACTGTGAGGTTATATGCCAGCCTAGAAAGGAGTTCCTTTATCCTGTGCTACTCAGACTGACCTTCACCTATCGAAAACACAACCTACAAAACAGAAATAAAAATCCAGTATACAAAAATCATAAAAAAAAACTATATACTTGCCTTAGATGAAATGCCACCCTCAGAAGCAAAAAGGAGAGATCTAGCAAACGTGGGAATGAGCGGAATGTACACACATACTGCAGAATGCCTCCACACAAGTCAAACTGGAAGCTCTTGTTTATAGATATGGATAGTAATATACTGGCAGTAAAAATCTTTTTAATTCCTTCAGTTTTATATACAAGTCAGGTATAATTTTATCAACCAAGGGAGAAGTTCTAGACAACAATTATTAAAGAGTTGAAATAATTAATCTGGGACGGGGACAGGGCAAGACGAAGGTGGGATAAACTGATCCTTCCAAAATAACAAAGTGGTTTAGGATTCCCTGATTTGAAGGGATATTTTAGAGCTACACGGTTAAGGCTCATATATATAATACAATCAAAAGGTTATAATTCAAAATGGAAAGGGGTGATGATGAAGAGGGATGGTAGTTCAATAAATAGAATGAGAGGATTTTGGATGCAGATCCTTAAGGAGAATAACAACCACAAAGAACATTACATTTATAAAGTATTCAAAGAACTATGCCAACATGAGAACAGAGAAAGGAGGTTTTGCAAATAAGGATGACTACAAGTAGGGGTACTAGGCATAGTGGGCTGAAATTTATTGGAGAAAACTGACAAAGGAACCAAGGTATTATAAAAAAAATACATAGAGGGGGGGAAATTTAACAGAGTGGTATGAGGCCAAGAAGTCATTTGGAATACAAAATATTGCATGATAACTTCAAGAAACAACCACAGGAGGTTAGAAAAAAAATTGGGAAGAGATACTTGGAAAGCAATTTACAAGAGAACAATGGGAGGATATATGTATGATCCAAAGTAAGCTACAAAGTCCAGAAGACTTAAGATCATTGCTTGTGTTTGCATAGGTATTTTTATGCCCCAAGCAGACTGCAAAGAATTTTTCATCAGGTAGATAGTAAATGCTGGAGGTGTCAAAACAAGCCACAAAGTTCACCTGAACAATCCAAATCTGAACCACAGGAACTGGACTGCAAAAATATTCTGTTAAAAATTATGTTTATTTAACCCACATTAAACACTTTCATCCCACAAAGGGATGGGGAAGAAAGAGGCAATTGGGAGTATATATTTTGGGGGTATACTGCACTGGCTGATTTACCACACACAGTACTCTGTGAGAAATACTGGATGAGGAAATGGCTGTAACTAAGAAAATGAGTCTTCAGAGCTAACACAGTATCTGAAGACCTAGTAAGGGCTTATTAACTTTAATTTTCTTGGCTGCCAAAAAACAGTTACTATACAATTGAAATCAAAGACTAAACCAACTGTATTTGAAGCAGGGAATATTATAAAAGAGGTAAAAGATCTGGAAGAGGGATCTTTAGAAAATGGAAGGGGCAAATTACATAAAAACAGATGGAAATTGCGGGAACAATACATACAAAATAATGTTCAGGGGAAGGAGAAGTGAGGTTTAAGGAAGTCAAGAATTCAGCAGGCTATATAATGTTTGACTGGTGATATTTACAAAGAAAAAAGAATATGTGATGTATAATGTATATAAATCGATAATGCTTATATGGCTTGATTTCTTTTCTGTTAATGTATGACTGCCAATGTCTTAAGTAAAAATTTAATAAAGATGCTTAAAAAAATAAAATAAGCACTCCTGTATGGAACTGCTTTATCAGACATTGGTGGCCAATATGTCTGCCTTCCACAAGGTCCCGATGTGCAGAAATCCCTGAAACATGCATTGTGACCAAGAAAAAACAAACAAATCACACAGGTGCTTAAAAGGGGTTTCGCTGGTTTGGTTGACATCTGTTTAATCAATCCCATTCGGTCGATTAGACAGTCAATAAGTGTGCAAGATCGACAATCTCTGGGGTAGGGGAATATTCCCTTTCCCCAGGGGTTGTATGATCTCGGAGTTAGTATATATAATTAGCAGAAGTTGCAGAGGTGATTGCTCCATGCAAAAAATGATGTTTTAAAGTTGCATACACTGAGGTTTTTCCTTAGCAAATGTGTAGTAGGTTATCAACATTTGAATTTTTGACATACAGTGGTTTACCTTCAGGATGTCGAAGTGTGTGCTAGTCGACCAACTGAATATAAATCCTTAAAAGCACCTGCAAAATGACTAAAGTGTTACAGATCCTTCCTGTCTCAAAATCTCTGCCTCAGTGAAGAGCATCTTCATCCTAGAGGAGATCAAATGATTAATGGAAAGCTTCCTGAAATAATATTTTTTATCTGCTTCCCAGTTCAGTGGAATTATCCAAACAGGCAAAGATGCAGTAAATACAAAAAAGAACTTGAACGTGTATTATTCAAAAGTGATATTTTAACACCAAATGATAAACGGGGATTAATATTAGATATACAAGTTAACAGTACTCATTCCGTTCTTCTAAGATGGCTGCACACTGGCTTAACTTCAACTCTCCCATTATGAAAACAGAAGCTGTGATGCAACAGCCAGTGATATTGTCAGCTTGAGTAAAATTCAGTTACTGGATGGTAAATACACTGCCTGGATAGCTGCAAAGAAGAAACCAAGATAGCCTGAAAGAAAATCAACTATAAAAGGTGGAGAAAGAGCAATGACTGCGAAGAATCTTGTAGGCATTCAGCAAATAGTAGTTCAAGCTCCAGCTTTTGTACAAGATATGGCTTCTAGTAACCTAGAGGAAAAAGAAGTAAGATGTGCTCAGAGCTAATTAAAACAAAAAAAAAAAAACACTGAAGGAGTACATTTAACAAAAAATAACAAAAGGCTGGAAAATGGAAGAAGTTTTAAATAGATATTCAGATTAGGATACACACAAAGCTGCTAAGAGTAGGCTCCAGAATCCACAATGAACTTGAAAAATACCAGGAAACGAATCTATGCAGAACTGCTTTATTACAACACACTAGCGCTTTCACAAAATGCTTCTTCAGGTGTAAAACTGATACAAAAAAAACACACCTTAAATAGCCAGGTTGAATAATCACATGATGCACTCTAACTTTTAAAAGGGAGACCTTAAAATCAGTTTAAAACATACATATACACTATTAATAAAACATACACCCTGCATAAAGAACAGATATATAACAATATATATATAAGCACATTCTAATGAGCATATAAGCATATTTAATAAACAATCTACAATTATTATAAAATAGAAAAATAAAAAATATAAAAAATAAATAAATAAAAGACAGGAATTACCTATGTAGAGCTCTTTTACCAAGAACAGGCTTCAAAGGCACCTGTTCATTTAAACCATGACCATAATTGGCTCTAAGCATGACTATCCACCTAGTCTCTACTTCCTCAGTTCTAGCTCTAATATCACCCACTCTAACACTCTCATATGTCCAAGAGACAACCATAAACATAAACTTATGTTGTACACCCATATTTTGTACATGCTTAGCTAAAGCATTAGTATTACTCCCTTTACCTATATGGTAATAATGCTCTCTTATTCTATCTTTTAGAGAACGATCTGTCTTGCCAACATAGAAACATCTACAGGCAACACAATTAGCTAAATAAATCACGTGCATAGTTTCACAATCAGCCTGAACCCTGATGTCATACACTCTGCCTGTGTCAGGATGTGCAAAGAAAGGCTCTTTATTAAGGTACTTGCACTGCAAGCATTTACCACATGATCTAGTACCAGGTACTGTCGGGGCATACTTTACTTCCTTAACATTACATAACCTTCTTCTTAAATTCTTCTTATTCTTAAAAATGAACTGAGGTCTGGGGCCTATAATTTCACTTAATTGTGGATCAATTAACAGAATATCCCAATGTTGGCTAATAATTTCAGTATACCTCATAATATCTCGAGTAAGGAATACAAACCTTAATATTATTTGCTCTATTGGTATTGCCACCAGCTGACCTTTTTGAAAAATACGGTTTGGCCCTACTCTCTCTCAATTTAGAGACTTGAGTAGCATTACTACCATCCCATAATCATAACCTCTCTCTCTAAGCTCATTAATGGTCTTATGTTTCTGCTCTTCAAATTCGCTATTCTTTACACTCAATCTAGAAGCCCTATAGAATTGATTCTGGACTACATTTCTAAAGACATAGTCTGGATGCATGCTATCCCTAGATAGCAAACTACTAACGTGACATTCCTTTCTATAAAGTCTAGTTGACATCACATTAGAACTGTCCTTTTCCACTATCACGTCCAGAAAATTTATACTAGCATCTGAATAGTTCAAAGTGAACCTCAAAAAGGGGGTGGTACTGTTAATGTACTCAACAAAACTCATTAGATCTAAAACAGAGCCTCTCCACAAAATAAAAAGGTCATCTACAAACCTTCTATAAAAAATAATTAAATATTTAAAAAGCCCTTCTTCTAAAAAATCTGTCGCCCATTTCATCATAACAGCGTTCGCATAACTATTCGAACAGGCACTACCCATCACCATACCATTCTTCTGCCAATAAATCTGATCACTGAATAAAAACACATTATTCAGAAGAGCAATAGACATCAAATCAATGTATAAATGAATTTCATTCATACTATATAGATTACTACTCATCAGTTGTTCTTTCAAAAATGCAAGCCCTATATCATTGGGTATTACTGTGAATAATGAAACAACACCAAGGGTAACAAACAAATATTCCATATTCAACATGCCACAGTTAGTGCCTTCATAAAGATCACGGAGAAAGTGCTCAGTATCTTTAAGAACAAATACTGAATTATCTATTAAGGGCTTCAATTTTTTCTCTAAAAATACTGAAATACATTCCGTACACCATCCCCTTCCTGCAACAATAGGACGCATAGGGGGTCTAATCAGATTCTTATGCAGCTTAGGTAAACCTTGTATAATAGGGACAGTATACTCCCTATCGATATTCAGATTAGCTAATAAAATTTAAAAACATAAGTGGTTGAGGTTGACTGAAGAAAAGGCCAGCTTGAGTATGTGACTGCTCAAGAAGAGATGTTTCAAAAAATGGTAGAATTAGAGGGCAGAGCGTGTAACGAAAATCTGAGATTTTCTGCTGCACCAGAGAAACTAAAAGGAACAGACTGCATTAATGTTATGGGGGCACAAATAAACAACTGGACTAGTATTCCACAGCAGGAAGTGCTAATTTAAAGGGTACACCATATGTATGCTCCAAATCTGGCCATAAGAAAGCAGACAAGACATTTATTAGTAAAGATGCAAACCTACCAGCAGAAAGAGTTGATCCTGACAAAACTTTGGCAAAATGACAAAGTATTAAAAGTTAAAGACAGTAGAGTGTTTGTGGAAAATGGTTATTCACTGACTGTTCACCAGGCAGAAGAGGGGACACATTTATTCCAGTAATCAGGGAATGCCAAGAGGCTGGTGTGAGATTCAAGCTGCTGTAACCAGCTGTCTTCAGAACATTTTTTTCCTGGAGGATCAAAGTCTTTTTTGTGATGCAGAACAGGCTAAGAAGGAACTACAAAAGTTTGTCAAAGGCGACTCTGTTTTTCATTCTTCTAATAATAAAGCACACAGTGAAAGTTTGCCAGTAAAACCTTTTCCGTGATTCCAAAGGTAAATGCTTCAGAGACAGAGAAAAGCACAGGCGTTGACCAGAATAATTGGGAGTACCTTGGAATTGAACAAGAATATGGAGTTGTGAATAAATGTCACACTGAAAAGGATCATTTGCATTTGTGAAATACGTCTGTATAAGAATAAGTGAAAAGAGTGAACTTTTGTTGACTGTTAAACTTGTGAGGAACTGAAAAGCATTTGCCTCACTTCATGTAATTCATGTTTGGAAAGACTCTGTGGAGAGGGGAAGTAGTAATAAAAAGGTAACTAAGTAAAACAATATATTTTCTTAACAGTATTTTTATGAAAATAGCCACAATGTAAACTGCATATTTTATAGTAAAGTATTTTAGTTGTTCTTGTATGTAATAAAGTTATTAAAGTAGACAGGTGGCTTTTTTTCTTTTTCCACTGCTCTTTTATCTTTTCTAGTATTAAGAAATGTAGCCACTGCAGTGTAAAAAACAGAACATCCATACAGAAGCAAATTAATAGGTCATAATCTTGGGTTGCTGAGGTGGGGGACAGGGTGTAAAAGTACGAGGGTGAATGCATTATGACCCTTGGCTTAAGTTAACAACAAATTTTAAGTGGAAACAAATGAATATGAGAACATCAAATACAATGAAAAGTTTTATTTTTGCAATAAATGTTTCGGTTCATCTTTCAAGCTGCAAAAGAGGACTAGATGCTATAAAAGACATAACACTGGTTTCTTCAAGGCTAACAAAGTATGGAAGTAGTTTTCACATCTGGGTGGTGGGGGTAATAAAAATAAAACAGAAGCCAATTAGTGTAATTAGAAGCACATGTAATAACATGCATCCTATCACAGATAACTTCAATTTCAGGTTAATTCAGGCCTGTGTAAGCAGCTGTCTATGTGGCACAAATGTTCCTATTAGAGGGTTAAACTTCATTATTTGAAGAGATACATAGTTACATTTGTTTCTTTTAAGTTAAAAGGTTATGGAGGTGTTTTGGGCTGTATTTGTGTGTTTGTTTTAGGGTTTTTATTAAAAGAAAAAGCCTTATAGATTCTAATGTTGACAGGAAAAAACTGTATAAAGGATTAACCTGCCAAACATTAATGGGAACATGTATGACAAAAGCTGGATATAGACATTTACAAAAGCTGCCATAGGTGGGAATAATGACTTCTTTCTATAATTGTGACACTTTCCACATTATCTTGGAATGTAAATGATCTCATAGATATAGACAAAAAGGAAAGAATATGTAATTATATTAAGAAATGCAAATTGCAAACAGCAATGCTACAGGAGACACATTTTCAAAGAACCAAGCATGTGAATTTGATAAAGAAAAGGCATTAGGGTGGGCATTCTGCAGAATATCAGGGACGAAGGTAAAGAGCAGTACTTATATTAATTGCTAGAGGAGCTTCAGTAGTGTTATATCTACCCTCCCTCACTGTCTACTAACAGGTTCTCTCTCTTGGCTTATTGTTATCTAGGCAATCTGACTTCTACTTCCTACATTTCATAAATATTTATTTTATATACACAAAATACAATTTGAGTCTATACTTCTTTAAATTCTGTTATATTCTGATATTACTCACTGTATATTTACATGTGATGTTTTAATCTATGTTTAGTTGCATGTAAATTTGCATTGTTTGTTCCCTTGATTTATCGTACTGTACTATATATTTTTGTAACTTTTTTTTGGAGCTTTTCTCCCCAGGTCTCCGCTGAAAACAGGCTACTGGCCCTGTTGGACACTACCTGGTAATCAAATGTAAACAAATAAATAAACAGAAGAGGAAAAATGATAATAACGGCAGATTTGTAGTATTTAGGGGCTACTGACAAGGGATAAAGATTACACTGGCATGTATTTATATCTCACTTAAAAGTGCTAATTTGGAGTTAAAAAAATTTGGGAGGAATAATCTGCTTTTAGCATGGAATTTTACTTGTAGGTGGGGACTGCAATTTGATCTGCAACAACGAGGATGTATCTGGGGGGCCCTAGAAGGGAAAATATAACAGAGGTTATATGAAAATATTTGGCATGAAAGACATGAATTCAGTAGCTGGAACTATGAGAAAATTTACATATTATTCCCCAAGGTACATTAACTGGGGTATACTTGACAGAAGTTATACTACACAGGAACATGTCCAGTTAATTGAGAACTTTGATGCTCATCAGATATTTCAAATCATGCACTAATAATTACTAAAATAAAAATGCAGATTAATGAAGTAAAGATGAGACAATGGCACATGCCAAGCTACCTGCTACAACAAAAAACTTTAAGGAATGGGTAGTGGAAATTATCTAGGAGTTATTAGGGAAGACAAAAAATACTCCAGACATTAAAGCTAGTGAGTGGGATAAAATGAAAGTGGAGTTTAAAAGCAGGATAGAAATAAGAGAGAGAGAGAGCTCTGATTATTTAGAGGGGCTGACAAATGTTAAAGTTTTACAAAATAAGGGGAATCTCAGAGAACGAGAAGAGGCACAACTACAGATTGCTAAAGGGAAAATATGGGAGTACCTGGATGATAAGTTTAGAAAGACTACTGTTAATGAAACTGTTTTGGTTAACAACTCCAGAGCACAAAAACTTTTGGCGCAATAACTTAAGCAACAGCAAGTAAAAGGGTTGTTGCCAAACTTAGGAAGTGTATAACAAGAAAAACCACCAGAGATCTTGTTGAGGAATTAGAAATATTTCACAAATTTTATGAAAATGGGTGTAATGCAGAGAACTGGGAAATCAAGAAAAAGCTCAAATGGAAGACTTAAATAGGCCAAGGTTAGAGGCAGATGATGCTTAATGACTAACAGTTAAGATAAATCAGATAAAAATGGTGATGAAAAACCAATCTGCAGGAAAGTCACCAGGATCAAATGGTATTCCAGTGGAAGTTTGGAAGATAAGATTGAAGAAAGTGATAAAGATCAGGAAGGTTTTATTTAACAGTATTTTAAAAGGATTGAAGGCACCAACATCTTGGGAAAAAACTGTGGTGGCTGTAACACATAACGACAGTAAAGACCCATCTGATCCAGCTTCATATAGGCCCATTTTAATTTTAAACCATGATTATAGTGTGTAAGTCTATAATGGCTACACAAGAGTGGCAATGGTGATGCCAACATTGATAGATATGGACCAATGTGGTTTTGTTGAGGGGAGGTAAACACTGGAGAACATTAAGAGAACAATGATGATTCAGAGGGGAAGCAGAATATAAGAAAATCCTGTTGTTAGTGGTGCATCTTGCAGATAAAGCATTTGGGATTTTATGAGTAGAGCAATGGAAGAATTTCCATTTTCTGATACAATAACAAGATTAATTAGAATTGATATATTAGGAACTGGAGGCAAAAATTAAAGTGTGAGGGAGGAACTAGGTAAGTGTGTCCTTTTTCCTCTTATCTGCATTATATTTAGAACCACTAGTAAAGAAAATAAAGGACTCCATCAGGCACAAAATAATATCATTTGCAAATCAAACCAGCTTTTCTTGAACACCACACCAGTTATATCCCTGATAAGATCCTCTTTTGTCACATATTCAGTCTATCATCTCCTCCTTCATTTTATTAATATGGTGAATATCATTTCTTCAGAAACTGACTTTTGTTCAACTGTACTTTTAGCTATCTTTCTGGGCTTCATTTACTCTCTCTCTTTTTTACTTATATTTTTATATGCAAATAAACTTGTGGGATACTAATACTTAGATATGTGCAACTTGTCTGTTATTAATTACCAACTATTAGCTTTTTTGTATATATTTGTTTCTTCTTCCTGGGCATCTACTAAAAATGGACTTTGCTCAGTTGGACTATCTGGGTTAACTAAAGAAAATACAATTATATATATATATATATATATATATATATATATATATATACATACATACATACATATACACACACACACACAAAAGTTTTAAGATGTTTAGTGAGGCAAATAATTCAGTACCATATTTATGAGGTTACCAATTTAAATCTATTAACTGGGAATGTCTGAGTGGGGTGTAATCTGTTTTGACTGCAGGCCACAGAAGAAAATCACCAATCAACAAAGAAAACTACAGCAAAAGGTAACAATATAAAATGCACGTGCAATAAGTTTGAAGTTTTAAAAACAAACTCAGAAAATGCAGTGTTATACCAACTAGAAAGCGTATTTGAACTGAATGTAAATCATCATCATCAGCCCACCTTTTCCCCATTTTTTCTATATGGGGTCAGGGTATCGTATTAACTGTCGCCAACTCTATCGATTCAATGCCACACTCCTGCCTTCTTCAACACTCATGCCTGACTATTGCAGATCTTCTTTCACACAGTCCATCCACCTCTTTGCTGGACATCCTCGCTTCCTCTTACCTTCTTCCTGTCTGTCCCAAATCTTCCTCACCAGATTGTCTTCTGCTTTTCTGCACCATAATCTGTTCTCTTTGATCTTTTATGCAATTTAAGCTATTTTGGCTTCTGCTCTTATGTCCTCATTTCTTAGTCTGTCCCCACAGTGTGCATCCTACTACCCTTCTCAAGCACTTCATTTCCTTCACCTCTAGCTTCTTCAACTGTTTTGCATTTACCGCCCAGGTTTCTGTACCATACAGTAGTACTGGTCACACCACTGTCTTGTACACCTTACTTTTCAGCTTCTTTGGCATTCTTTTGTCATAGACTAGACCTGACACTGTATGCCAGTTGGCTTCAGCCCCTCTGAGTCTAGCTTTGACCTCTTCATTCTGACTTTCCTTCTCCTCAACCACCCCTCCCAGATACTTGAAGGTGTTTACCTGTTCCACTACATTTCCTTCTATCTATATTCTCAGCTTCTTCTGCTTTCCCCAATTTGCTACCATTACCACTGTATTATCTGACTTAGTTTCCTCCCATGTGCCTTTAGTTTTCCATTCCATTCTCCTATCCTTTGCAATGTCACATCGTCTGCATACAGCAACTTTACTGATCTGTCCCCTTCGACCCATTTACTGATGTACTCCATCACCAGTGTGAACAGCAGTGAGCTCACGGGTGAACTCTGGTGTACACCCACTGCCACTGGGAAGTGCTCTGTGAGGCCGAACACTGTTTGCACATCAGTCATTGCGTCCTTGTACATAGCCTGCACTAATTCTACCAATGTTTCTGGGACTTCAAACCACGGCAGTACTGCCCAGATCAGCTTTCTTGGAACCTTGTCATAAGCTTTCTCCAAGTCTAGGAATGCCCAGTTGAACTCTCTTCTCATCTCTAGCTTCTACTCAAGTATCTGTCTCACTGCAACCATCGGGTCAATTGTACTGCATCCTAATCAGAATCCGAACTGCTCATCTCCCATCTTACATGGTACTACTCTGCATATCCATTTGTTTATCACCCTCTCCAGAACTGCCATGCAATGTGATAGCAGTTTGATGCTTCTGTACTGCTCACAGTTGTGGATGTTCCCTTTGTTCTTATACACTGGCATAAGTATGCTTATTTTCCAGTCATCTGGGTTATGCCTTTCTCTCCACAATGCTATTAGTACCTTCAGCAGCCATTTCTCCCCTATCTCACCCAGCATCTTTATCATATCTGCTGTGACCTCATCCGAGCCTGCTGCTTTCCCTGACTTCATTTTCCTTAGTGCTGTTCTTACTGAACTAAATGTAAATAATTTGCCTCTTTTATTGCTTTTGTCCACTATATTAAACTTCATCCTGTTTTTTTAATGTAATGGACAAAAGTGATAAAAAAAATTATTTACAGCTGGTAAAAATACATTTCCAAATCTGGTATATTTACAGCTTGGTTCTGTTTTACATACCAGATCTCTTGTTCATTTTTTATGATGTAAAGTTAGAATGTACTTGTCAGATTGGCCAAGCAGTTTTCAAGAAGCCTGAGCAGTCTAAGATGCAGTGTTCAGTTCATAGTCTCCCCTAGAGGGTTTGAATCTCACTTCTGACAAATGAGTTTTATATGGCTTGACATCTTATGGTCCCCATGATCACTTGCCTAGTATGTTCTTGTGCTCCAGTCGAACATAACCTATTAAGACTTCTAACAGCATAGGGCCAAACCTGTAAGAGACTATTTGAACATTTTAATTCAGTGACCAAAAGTATACCTAGATGACAAAGTAAAACCAAATTAGCAGAAAAAGGGATCTTAAAAGGGAGTTGGAATTTTTTAAATGGAAGCCTGCTTCATAGTTTAGAGGCTGCAACATGGAGCACAGAATTACTACACATTTGAAGATCAAGTGCAAATAGCAGCCTAAATTTGAATGGTGTTTTTTGCTTTCATGTTCCAACTCTGAGCACTGCAAGTCATACAACTTTTAAATTAGGCTACATCTGCTTTAAAAAATACATCTTAACTGTGTGGAGAATCCAACTACAACGCCGTAAATATCTGTACAGTTAGGAACTATAGCTGACACCTATGTTTTGGATGATACAGGTGGCAGCAATTTACTGCAAAATGTATTTTATTTGTTTTTTTCTACAGTCAGGGCACCTACAAAGACAGAACTGCAGGGCAGACATTCTGGCTGCAACTCATTTTTACTGCAATGAATCTGACCCAAAGTGGGTTGGCACATGAAGCCACTCATTTTACTAACCTGCTGCCCAAGATCACAGCACTTGTCCTTGAGAGCTAGGAACATCAGCCATGATGCAGCACCTATATAAAGTTGATGTCTTTTTTTTTAAACAAAAGATATCTATCACTTATGACACAGGCAATCATACATTTATATAAATGAAAACAAACCACATTGGCTTTTCAGTTGCAAACATTATAAATCATTTATAATCTATCCAGTCATTGTCAGTCAAACATTATAAAGCTCATTCAATTCCTGCCTTCCCTTAAACCTCATTCCTCTTCCAAAACATTGTTCCTCAATTCCCATTTTTTCCAATCACACAGATGTTGCACAGCACCATCTTAATCACATGATGGGGTGCAAGTGTGCAACAAATCTACAAAGATTTCCAAATCAGCCCCTTCTATATAAAGTCTTAGCATAAAGCAGACTTTTTTGCTTTAGTTTTTTTTTGTCTGTTATATATTATTCTATTAGAATATGGAATGCAAGACATTTAGATGCCAAGCTTGCATCTGACGCACCAGAGATTGGCACTCATATGTGCAATCACTACTGTGTGAATATCAACATTCTGTTTTAAGACTGAGACTGTGGTATCCTGCAAATGTCTGTTTTCCTTTAGATATAAAAGTCTCAGTACAGTAATATAGAAGTAGTGGGGGTGGTGTGGGGTGCATGAGGCTTGCCTTAGCAAATGTAATGTAATGTCTTAAAATTTTTGACAAAGTAAAAGTGATCAGGTTTTTGGGTCATTGCTTTAATGTGTGCTAGAGTTTAGGTGGTGATCAATTATGACACAAAGCTTTGGTTGGATGCAACCTATTTCAGTCAGGAAATTACCTTTTCATTATATTTGATGCTGATTATTAAAAGGCTCTCAAAGTCTTGGATGAAAACATTATTACTCTAGTTTTTAGGGCATTTAATATAAGACCACAATTTTTGAGCCAACTCTGCAGGCAACCCAGGGCAAGCTAGAAAACTCATAATAAAAGATGGAAGCAGAAGTGCTGAATCAACTGCATATTAATTTTAACTGTTCTACAGAAGGACAATATATCACTAACCAAGATGGTGAGAATCTATGTACACTGTACTAAGAGCTGAGACGCCCCTTCAAGGCTTGACAGTATGCCAGAAGTGCGTACTGTTTCAGTATACAATCTAGGATCAGTTTTGCAGATAACAAGAAAAATGAGCAGCTCTAATCAGATGATGGCTAACAGCATGATATACTGTTCAGTCATTGACAGATGTAGAAAGTATATTTTTGTAAGAACTTACCATTACAGTAACTGTCTTGACTGATCACTGTTGCAGTATTACTGACTGATGGGATAACTTGTCAAGGATAGCTGTGTGTCCAGCCAGCATATCAAAGCCTGGGTGCCCTCTTCTTGTGCCACATATCTGATGTATGGCCTCAACTAAATGGTGTCAGATGTACACAAGGGACATATGGATGAGAAGAGGAGGGAGAGATGTAATACTGCAATAGTGATCTATCAACATCGACTGTTATGGTAAGTTCTTACACAACTGTATTACGTCCTTCTTTGATTACTGTTGTAGCATTATTAAGTGATGGGAGATTCCCAAAGCTGCCTAAGAAGATAGGGATGAGAAAATCTGAACAGGATTATGGTCCAAAACACCTAGCAAGACTGATTAGCAAAACCTGCTCTAATGCTAGAGAAATTTATCAATCTTGTAATGTTTTGTAAAGGTGTGAAAAGACCAAGTACTTGCTTCAATATTAGATCTAGAATCCAAACCCTTGAAAACCCCCAAGGAAGCAGCAGCTCTAGTGGAATGTGTTTTAACTAGAGCTACAAGACGCTTAACAATGAAAGCAATAACATAAAAAAGACAGCCTGGAATATCCAATTGGAAATTTGGAAAGGGGAGTACCCAAGGTTTTGTCCTGGAAAAATGCAAAAAGCTGATCTGGCCTCCTGAAAGACTTGGTATTTTCCAAGTAAAATCAGCTGCCTGTGCACATCCAGAGAAGTCAGGATCCTCTCCCCCTTATTTTGAGGAGAAAGAAAAAAATGGTAAGCAAGTTAATGGCCAAATTCAAGGAGAGCTCATTAACAACATTAGGCATAAAATAAGAATTACTTTTGAGTGGAACCTTATCTCTATTAAAAATGAGAAAGGGAGGAACAGCCATCAAGACTTGCAACTCTGACACCGCTTAGCAGAAATCAAAGTCACCAACAGCACTATTTCCCACGTACAAAACTTTACAAAGGCAGAAGCAACAGGAGATCAGGAAAGCTGTTCTAGGAAACAGTTCAGGTCGCAAGGAGGAGGGATGGCCTCTCTTGTTGACTTGATATGTACGATGCCCTTCAAAAACTGTCTGACTTCAAATTGGGATGAAAGTGATGAATCTACAGACAGGCAAGGAGAAATGGCAGACAAAGATGCTTCAAATAGAATAGATGAAATGAGACACGAAGAGAAGAAAATGCCAGCATTAAATACCGCACACAAATAAGCCAGAATATTAGGAATACCCTGTTGATAACAGTCTTGATTTTTACTTTGACACCAAAAGAAAAAGTTTTCTATTTGGAGATGCACGATTTCCTTGTATTTTTTTTAATCTCCTGTGAAACTTTACATACAGCCTTAAAGAAAATACAATTCTATTACCCAAAGAGTCAGGTTTAAAGTGTGTTAATTGGGTGAATTAAAAAGCCTTGTTCTGTGCAAGCAAGTCCATCCTGTAATGACTGCCCCTAGCCAAATAAAAGAGAAGGGGAGCACCAATGCTGCCCGAGCCAAAAGGGAGGCACCAACAAGGATGTTGGTTGGTTCGCCTTTATCTTTAGAATGACTCTGGGGATCAAAGTCACTGGAGGGAATGCATAAAGGAACTTCTTTCTAAGGAAAGTTCATGCTGTCCATTCTCCAAACCTGATGGCATGGTAGTCTTGAAGAAAACATCCTGAACTGCCTGTTGTGCATGGAGGAAAAAAAAAATCTGTCTGTGGAGTACCCAAACAATGGGCAATGTCCATAAAGACCTCTCTGCTTGGCATCCATTTCTGTGGATCTGCTGTGGAACTGCTCAAATATTCAGATAGGAATTTAGAAGGTTAACAGATGACAATGCTGAGTCCAGACAAGGTTCGGTTACCATTAAATCTTCTAAATATGGAATCTGGCATAAGATATTATAGGAATCGTCAATGCCATTTATCCAAATGCTCAGAGAATCTCTCTCGCGTGCGCAGAGGGCACATTCAAGGACAGAATATTCTGATAGCAATCAGTCAGGAAAAGAAGAGTTGTCATTGACAGTGTGTCGATTCTTCGTCTTAGGAAAATCAGATCCTGGGGAGGAATTAAGCAATACTTCCTTAGGTTCCAAAGGACCTCAGATTGCCTAGAAAGGCAATAACAAAGTGTAAATGAATCATAAGAAGCTCTTATATAGGAGTCTGATTGAAAAGATAAGGAAAGATCTGAATTTCTCAAAGTCTTCAGAAGGCAATGACAGGAGATAGGTAGGCACTTTATGAATACTCTTGGGGCAGTAGAAAGACCAAAGGGTAAAGCAGAAAACAAAGTGAAATGAAGACATACAACAATAAGATTTTTCTGTATTGTGGATGACCAGGAATACGAAGTTAGGCATCCTTTAAATCCACTTTCACCAAGAAAGCTTGTGGAAGAATCATTGGAAGCAAGGCAGAAGAGTCAACATCTTGAAACTTGAATACTGAGAAAGATGTCGAGGAATGAAAGATCCAAACAGATCTCCAAGTGTCCTTCCAGGGAGCCAAAAATATACTACAAGAAAAAAAGTCTTCTCTAAATGTGAAGGCACCAGTTCTATTGTCCCTTGAATAAGGGCATCACTAGAAGAGTTAGATCAAGATAAGTCTGTCCTTGAGGGGCTGAAGTAATTCTGAAGGACAAGGGAAAGCACTGTTGTTATTTTTCTTTCGGCTTTTCCCGGTTAGGGGTCACCACAGCGGAACTCGGGTCCGCTGATGATTGGCAGTAGATTTTTACGGTGCCGAGGTGCCAGCTTGATGCCCAACCTTCAACGAAGGCATGCCCATTCACACATGTCTTTCAAATGCCACTCGACCACGGGGAGGACATGCAGACTCCACACAGAAGGCATTCCAGCCGAGAATCGAACGGGAGAACCTCTTGCTGTGAGGCAATGCTACTGTTGCACCATCGCGGCTCTAAGTCATATTATAAAAAAATGATGGACAGGGCCTGTTTATCCAAAGGTACAGACTTCCAAGCTGGCAGAGATAGGAGCAGTTTCCGGGATAAAGGAACTTGAGAATGACCAGGGTGGGACAGGTTAGGAAGAGGAGGCACACAGCTGTAAAGAGAGCAATTTTTCTGGAAAGGAAGGAAGGCTTTTACCCTTTGAAATCCTGCTGGGACTTGACAAGAAACATTCTTCAAAAATATCTTTTATCCTTTTGAGAAGGCTTTTATCCTATGAAGGGGACCAGCCTTGGAAGGATAAGTTATCTGAAATTTAGGAACAGAAGAAAAAAAGATTCATTTAAGGTTCTTCATAACCTTACCCTTCTGCAAGGTCTTTAAAAGCTCTGGAGCCACAGAACCAAAAAGATGATGGTTACCCAAATGAGAGTTGAGCAGTTTAGCTTTGATGTTTTCAGGTAAAGGCTGACGTCTAAGCCAGTAAAACCTGTGAAGAACTGAGCCAACAGCAGCTGCCCTGGAAGAGGCATCTGCAGCATCACAACTGCACTTAACTGCCTAGAAACTTGAGAAGCAAAGTTAAGAAGACATAATGCAGAAGACTTAGCTTGCATGTCATTAACATCTGAGAGCACTTTACCCTGGCTATACAAAACAGACAAAAGGTACCTGATCATATGGGTATGGTAATTAAAAACTCTAAAAGCCGAAATATAAGCTTTATTGCCATATGGCACTGCTGTCTTTATCTGTATGTAAAACATCAGAAGAAGTTAGAAGCTTGGAAGGCTTTTTTCAATGGAGAGAAGGATCGCAGGTTTCTTTCTTATATAAGAACTTTATTGAAACCAGCACCTTGCAGAACCTGTCAAGTTTCTTTGAAGCAGGGGGCTGAGACTTAGAATTTGGAGAAGCATGAGGAATGGCCAAAAGCTTAGCTACACTCCTTTTCAACAGAGCGCAATATCTTTTCTGGACATATTTATTGACATTTGTTGATGAGGAAAGTCTAACTAAGTAAAAGCCCTTTTTCAGAGAAGGCCTGGGGATAAAAGCTCCACAGTACATAAGCATAATAAAAATAAGTTTATATTACAAACAATAAACTGACAAATAGTTATGTTACAAGTAGTTACCTGGCAAGTAGTTTAAGACAAATGAAAACAATGTTACATATTAAAGTTAAAAAAGCAACATCATATTCTAGGAAGGAAAACTCTGTAGCAACAGTGGAGTAGGGAAATAAGGAGAGGTAGTTGGCAAGTTGGATTTTTACATCAGATGTGTTTTTTGAGTTATACATTATATGGGCAAAGATGAGAGAAGTAGAGATTTGCAGGGAAGAGTCACAGTGTGGAATAAGGTATTACCCTGGCGTAGAGAGAGCATGAGCAGACCCATGAGTTATGCAGAAAAGTTTTTTTACTGGGGACATGAAGATTTGAAAATTTGGTGAGGAACTGATAGTTGCTGGGACTAAACTATAATTTTTTGCCACACAGTAAGAGCAATGGCAATGGCCAGCTGTGTTATGTAGCTTATGGATGGAAAAGAGTTTTTCTGTTACTTGAGTGTAGTGGTTGTTTGGGAATGTAGTCATGGGTAAGACAGGGACAGTAAGAGGGTTTCTTTATTAGTTTGTAGGTTGCAAGAAGTTGGGTGTAGATGAGATGTTGGGGTAGTTTGAGCTAATTAAGTTAATTTTTAAGGGTCTATTTTATAACAGCGAACGATCAAAAGATCGAACGCTGTTATATCGACACCTTAAAGTTGAAAACTAAAAAGAGCAGACAACCAGAACAGTGATTTCTTTCCTTGGGAAAAAAATCACTGGGCCGGCTGTCTGGGTTGTGCCATTTCCTCCACTGTAGTGCGATCTCGGAGTTGGTACATTTAAGTAGGGGGGGTGTGGGTGGCACAGTTTAGTTTGGTTTAATGTTTAGTGTGCTTTATTAATTTATTTTTTGGGGGGAACAGCAATTTCTTTCCCTGGGAAAGAAATCGCCATTCTGGTTATTTGCACATTTTAGTTTTTGACTTTAAGGGGTCGATATAACAGCATTCAGTCGTTTGGACGTTCGCGGTTATAATATAGACCCCATTTGTAACACCTTTATTAGACATGATATATCACATATCTTTTAAAGTAAAGTAAAGACTTGTAACTATCACTCCAGCATTACATAAACTGATGAATTCCTGCATTCCCTTAAACTTTACTCCTTCTCATTATTCTGCATGTATTTTTCCCAGAAATTCCATTTATTTTCCATGTAATTTGCTCCTTCTCTTTTCTAAAAGATCCTTCTTTGAGTTCTTTTATCTTTTTTATAACATTAAATACTTCAAAGCCAGTTGGTTTACACTTTGATTTCCAATTTCTAGTAATTGCTTTTTTTCAGCCAACAAATTTACACTTTATGACTTACTATGTCTAGAAAATTCAGATCCCATGTCGAGCTTAAAAGAATCATTAGCTTCGCTACAGCCATTTCCACACCCAATATTTCTGACACAGTACTCCAATTCATTACACTTTCAAAACATGTGTTCCTAATTACCGCTTTCTTCCCTTCACACCACCAATATTTGCCATCTACCTGAAGAAAAATTCTTGGAAGTCTGCTGGGGTATAAAAATACCAATACAAACACCTCCAAAGATCCTAAAACGTCTAGACTTTGTTGCATACTTAGGAGACATACATATGTCCACCTACTGTTATCTTGTAAATTGCTTTTTCAGCCTCTCTTCCCAATCTTTTCTACTCTCTTCTAATTGATTCTTATAGTTATCATCCAAAATGTTATACACCTAATTACCCCTTTTACCAGCAGCTTCTGGACTAAACTAAACTACCAGAGAAGGTCTTTCACTTAAGATTCCCCAATCCCATTCTCTTTGCCTATACTATGATATCAAACCGTGACAGAGAAGGCAGTCTTGAGCCTGCAGTACAAATGTCTTCTTGGCCTCTTCCCACTCTGTTACATTAACCTTTCTAGTTATTTGCTCCTAATACCTTGTTTTATTTGTCAATGTACTCCAGAAATCTAGACTCCTTTTGTCTATTTTCTGCACCCCTACTTGCAGTCACCCAAATGGCAAAAATATTTCTCCATTCCTGTGTCAGCTTAATTCTAAAAATACATTTTGCAATTTTATAAATATAATATTGTATACGACTGCTTCTATTCTTCTTAAGGATCTGCGTCCCCATTCCATTTCTTGAACTTCCTCCTGCTTCACCATCATCCCTTTCCATTCTGAATTATAACTCTCTGTTTTGTGGTATGTACATGATGCTTAACGGTTTAGTTCTAAAGTATCACTTGAAATAAGGCAATCCTAAACTATCTTGTTCTATTGGAAGGATCAACTTATCACACAACTCTTGCCCTCTTCTCCTCCCATAAATTCTTTCAACTGTTTATTATTGTACACTCCTTCTTCTCTGGTTGATAAAAAATATGCCTGACTTGTATATAAACTAAAGGGAGTAAAAAATGTTCACTGCTTGTATCTCAGTATCATATTCAAAAACAAGAGTTTTCGGTTTCTCAGTTTTCATATTATCTTTTGTTTAGTATCTTCCCACATAGCCTTTACTACCATAACAGAAGCCTTTTTAATCCATACTCCTAAATACTTCTTCATTACCATACAAATCATATCCTTGCATTTCTGAGTCATTTATTTTCTTTGTTACTTGCTCTAAACAGAAAACAAATAAAGGGGAAAGTGGACAGCCCTGCCTGTTTCCTTTGTTTAAATGCAACTTATCAGAGAGGAACCCCTCTACTTTAATTCTTGCCTCCATTTCTACATATATCCTCCTAAATTACATTTTTATTGTATCAGGGAATTTAAATGCTCCCACTGCTCTACTCATAAAATCCCAGTTTACTCTTTAATCTTGGCATCAAGACCCACTAACAACAGCAGTATTTTCTTGTATTCTGCTTCCCTCTACATCATCACTTTTCTATTAATGTTGCCAAGTGTCTGAATGCCCTCTACAAAACCATACTGATCTGTATCCAGTGGTGGCTGGTGACTTCAAATCAAAGGGGGGCTGCAGGAGACATCTGAATGGGTGCGGCCAATGGAAAGGGGTGTGGCCACCCAGAAAGTGGAGGAGCTATGCTCAAAACCACAAAAACTAACTAAATACACTGCCGTGGGTGCCAAACCATCATTATGAGAGTCCAATCAAGACAAAATGAAGTGTAGAAGAATAAAAATATTTCAATGCATTGGCTGCATGACAGTTTACTTAATATCTAGATGGAAACAAAAAGGTTGTGAGGCATGAAAAAATAAATTACTTTTTAAAATACATTAATGGAATGTCAGTCAAAATCAAGTATAAGATAAACAAGCAGCACTTAACTCAAACCACTTCTTGCACTGCAGTTCTAATTATAATTTATATTCAGCTTTATTAAAGTACCAAGTAACATGCTGAAAGTAGAAATCTCTGATGCCCCCACTTGTAAAAATGTTCCTTATCCAAAAAAAGACCTGCTGCCTGACAACTATCTACTTGTTTCATGGGGAAAACATGATCAAAGTAAAAAATGAAAAGCAAACAAGAAATAAGCTCAAGATACATTGCTTAAAAGAATTACTGTACAGGTTATGGACCACACAATTTGCATTCTGTTTAGTTTACAGGTAAAGCCGGCAGAGATGATTGGAAGTCTCCAAGTGTAATGAGCTTCTTAAAATAATGTAATCCTGTCCTTTATTACAAATACTGTCATATGCATTTCAATACCCAAGGCTTATACATTATAAACAGAAAGGCTTTCAATGTTGGCAATTATTTAACAGTATGCTTATTAAAGCTTACTTTAATCTTATAATCTCAGCCAAGCTTACCTGATAAGCTTACCTGATGGTCATTAAAGTATTGCTACTTAAACACAGAGCAACAGGCACTTTGAGTAATAAGCATAAATCAACAGTACAAAAAATATGACAGAAACCAGACCATTCTGCAAAAATCAAGGACAGATGAAAAGCCACTCTAGTACTTGCGTCTACCTTGGATGGGGAGGATACTCTGCACATTTACACTGCATAACTACTCCTTGCCTTGCTTCAACACATCCAGAGTCACTACATGGGGGAGTGGGGTGCAACAAGTATGTCACAATTTGAAATGTCTCTGGCTGACTGTGATGACCCTGACACCTTTGTCATACCTCTCAACCTCAGAGCAAGAAATCTGGACAAAGCCATACAAAGAAGTGGGACAAAGGCCCAAAAATAAGGACAATTTTTAAAATACTGCTCTTATAAACTTAGAAAGATAATACACTAGGTCTTGCATTAGTATGAACTTTCTGAATTGTATGAAATCTGAAACTAAAATGTCTGTCATTATTTTCTAACTTCAGTCTTTAATGATTTGTCACTAATTTGCCCAAAAAAAACACAATTTTATGAAAAATGGACCAAAAAATGTGATGTAAAAATATAAAATAGCCACACAATACAGCTGGGAACTTGTCAAAGAAGGGACGCTTTAATATTAGTACTGCTAACTTGAGCAGCTGACAAAATAAAAGAATCTACATGCATTTCTGAAATAAAAGTAATCTATAACTCTATTTATTACAGTTATTTCTTAATTGTAAACCCCCATGTTTTCTTCCAAATTTGCTATTTTGCGGAGGGATTATTAGGGGAAGAGCAACATTTTGAGCCAAAATCAGGGACAGTTGAGAGGTTTGGCTATGCCTAATTCTATAAAGCAATTTATTTGCATGTACCTCTCAACCTGTTAATGCAACAAATCTGGACAAGGCTAAATATATTGGGGGAACATATAAACAGTACTAAAAATTGCTCTTGTATAAACTGAGACAGTTGATAGAACAACAGGTCTTACTTTAGCATGCATTTTTCTGAAGGTTATGAAGTCTGAAACTCAGTGTGTCATTATTTAGTGACTTAATTCCTAAATGATTTGCCAGAAAACCACAAATTTTATGAGGAACAAACCAAAAATAAGCAGCAAAAGTCTATTCATTCTTTGAAAATCTGGACAGTTGGGAGGTATAGTTCAGCTGGAGCTGTCTAAGTTTGCCGCCCTTCCCACTCACAAAATCATGGTCGAATGGAGCCTCCCCCTGCAGCCATTCCAATGATCCATTACTTGGCTATTTCACTCCATTTACCATAAACACTAATGTGTATACTGATTTACTTCTATGATGATTTGGACTTCATTTGAAAGTTTTATTTTGCATTTTACAGCACAAACACTAAGACATCTGCTAAACAAACTAAGCATTAAAACTTGTCTGCCTTTGAAACTCACATTCATTGAAACAGCATTGAAACCCACATTCAAAGAAAATACATTTTACCAGTGGCAGATAAAGATTAATTCTGGGCTGTTTTCAAATCATAGACCCCTTGCATATGAAACATACATGTGCTCTTTGACCCACCTTCCTATTGTTTTGAACATTTTTCCAGTAAACAGTGAAACACAACGCATGCACCAATAATGACAAAACTGCCCAATTCAGAACATTTCCATCATAAAAGTCTACTCAAATGTCTACAGTCCACCATTATCAGTAAATATGCACAATTGTACAGTCCACCATTATCAGTAAATATGCACAATCTCTGAAGTAAAAAAAGTCATCTAAATAATTCCACATTAAATAAATCTGTAACTAATGAAGAGGTTGCTGCTAGCAAACACCTTTATATTTCATGGTTTCATCGAAAAATAAAGTGTCTGATGTCCCTGAGGAATAAACTGCCTATATTACATTAAAAATGATAAACTAGTAATATTGCAATAGGAAATGGATGGCAAACTGATAACAGGATCATAGTTAGTATCTTAACTTTTTCAGTACAGCAGCATTCACCCATTGTGGGAGTAGAACCAACAACCTTCTGCATCAAAAGCAAGTACACAACCTGTTGTGCTATTAACAATGCAAGCTGAATTAGCATAAGCAGCACTAAACTTCTCTTCCCCTGCAGCTCTCAGCTCCTTGTAAAATCTACTCAATACTCAACTGCATCTCAACTTCGCAGCACAAGAAATCTGGAAAAAGCCAAATTTATTGGGGGGGGGGGGTCAAAAGGCCAAAAACCAGGGACACATTAAACATTGCTTGTATAATCTTGGAAAGTTGCTAAAATAAAATGCTGTGTTACCACCAAACATTTTACTGCTAAGGTCCCTGTGCAAGAGAGTCAGAGCAACATACCACTATGCCAAATCACCTGGTTTGTGAAAGAAAAATGCTGTGTTACCACCATACATTTTACTGCCAAGGTCCCTGTGCAAAACAGTCAGAGCAACATACCACTATGCCAATTCAGCTGCTTTTGTGAAAGAGAGGAAGACTGAAACTTAAATGGCTATCATTTAATGAATTCAGTTATCACCATAGCTGTCAACCTCTTAGCACAAACACCTGGACAAACCCAGTAATGAGGGAATACAGCACTCAGACATATTCAGTGAATTCAGTACTTGCCATAGTTATCAACCTTAGCACAAAAAACCTGGGTAGAGCCAATACTGGGGTATCAGTCCCAAAAATAAGGACAAATTTCAAATATTCATCTTATAAATTGCTAGAATAAAAAGGTTGTGTGTTACTATGTATTTTCTGAAGAATATGAAGCCTGAAATTCAAATGCCTGTCAAATTTTACTTCTGACGGAACAAAAACAATTTTCAGCAGAGACCCAGGGAGAAATACTGCAGACACATGTCTTTGTAAAATGGCAGGACACCAGAGCAAATCCACACAAACACAGGGAAGAGATGCAGACTCCACACAGAAGGCACCCCAGCCAAGAATCAAACCAGAAAACCTATAGCTGTGAGGCAACAATGCTACCACTGCACCATCAAATATGTAAGGAATTAAACATTCAGAAACCTGAAGTCTGAAATTCAAATGCCTGTCAATTTTATTTAACATTTGTTAATCAGGACAATCTGACTTGGAGCAAAAAAAACTATTTTCAGCAGAGGCCCAAGAAGAAATAATTCAGACATGTCTTTATAACATGGGAGGACACAAAAGCAAACCCACACAAACACAGGGAGAAGATGCAGACCCCACACAGAAGGCAACCGAGCCAAGAATCAAACCCAAGAACCTGCAGCTGTAAAGCAACAATGCTACCAGTGCACCATCAAATATCAAGCATTGCAATATTTAGAAACCACAGATATTATGAGGAACAGATCAGATCAAATATGAGGCAAAAATCTGCAATTTTTTTTACAAATAGTGGTGGGTAGGGAATTCAGGTCCTTAACACCTGCATACGAGGTACAGGGTTCATGCCGGAGTATCTCTATCCACCACCATTTGTTCTCTCTAGCCACCAGTATATAGTAACTGGGGCATTTTACACACAAACACACACACACACACACACACACACACACACACACACACACACACACACACACACACACACACACACACACACGTCAAAGAAGTGCCCAAACTATTTTGCCTGAGCTAAGCACACTATTATGGGCTCATCCATAACTTCTCTTTCAGCAAGGCAGACTTATCCAACTGAGGTGATGTGGAAGCCCTAACAGAGGAAACCTTAACCTCAAATAGCAAAAAATCTGCAAATAGATAGATCTTTGGTCCACTCCCCAAGGTCAAGCAGGGTGGTAAAAAACATCAGTTTGAATTAATAGAGCAACTACTATGGGGTTTCCCCGGTATGACAGCTGTGGTTTATTTTTGGGGCTTTAGATTCTTTGAATAACTAAGGAATTACAGACTGAGTCCATACCATAGGTTCACAGGTTCATACTAGGCTATCTGCCCTGGGGCAATTATAAGCCTAACCTGATTCTGTATGGCTTACGCCACCCTTTGATTTGAGTATACTGTGCCCTTTTTAAGGTTTAGTTTACTGTGCCTCTGTCTAATAGTGACACTGGAGTAATCCCTGGGACAAACCTACGATCCCCCATCCACCTATCTAGATTCTTCTTGAAGAGATTCAGTGAGGTGCTCTGCCTCACATGAACTGGAATTCTATTCCAGAGTGAAGGGAGCCTCTGGGTTATGAACCTGTCCCTCCAGCAAGTTCTATTTATTTCTGTGCTGAGGTTTAAGTCTCTTGAGCGTGTGGCTCTAAGGGAGCATGTCCATTAATTCTGGATTTGACATAGCTTTGTATGTCGAAGTAGGCGGTATGCAACTGAGTAGAGCTGGAGGTTTTTTAACCGATCAGCATATGGCATCTTTTTGAGACCCTAGATCCTCTTGGTGAGATACTTTTGGGGTCTTTCTAATTGCTGCAGGTGTCGGGTAAGGTACATCCCAAAAGGGGCATTGTATTCTATGATGGGCCTGATGAGGGATGAATAAAGGGGCACGATTACCTCTCTTGATCTAGATGTGAAATCTTTCGTGATGAGGTGGGCTATGTAGAAGGTCTTTCTAACCACTTTGGCAATGTGGTTTTCAAAGGAGAGATTGCTATCATCTTGGGTCCCCAGGTCCCTAATAACTTTCTCTGTACTTAATGGGTTTCTGCCTATGTGGTAATTTGTGGGCACATTGTTTTTGCCAAAGGGTATGACTATAAATTTTTTGGCATTTAGCTTTAAACCGTGGCACTGGCACCAGTTATCTGTCTCTGTGAGACCTTTTTGAAGGATGTTTGTGTCAGCTGGAGAGTCGATTATGGTGCCCAGTTTGCAGTCGTCTGTGAACTTGGTGAGCCATAGTCCTCCCACGTTTGCCTGTACCTCGGAAAAGTATATACCGAACAAGAGTGGTCCCAGGACAGAACCCTGTGGGACGCCACTTGTGACCGGTTTCGAGTCTGACATGGCTCCAGCAACTCTCACTCTGTGGGTTCTGTCTTTGAGCCAGTTTACGACCCATCTTGTGACATAGGGGTTTATATTTAAGCTGGATAGCTTATCTATGATGCCCGAGTGGGGTACTGTGTCAAATGCCTTTGCAAGGTCCAGATAGGCTGTGTGGACTACCTTCCCTTCATCTATGGCTTTGGTGACTGTTTCGAAGAAGTCAACCAGGTTCAAAAGGCAGGATCTGCCATTGACAAAGCCGAACTGGGTAGGATCTAGTGTCTGTAGGTCCCCAATATCTTTGTTTATGAGCTCCATGATGATCCTCTCCATAGCCTTGCAGACTAAGCTAGTCAGGCTTATGAGGCGATAATTTCCAGGGTCTGTAGAGGCTCCACCTTTGTGGAGTGGGACCACTGTTGCTGTACGCCATTCTGTGGGCACATATCCTGTAGTGAGGCTGAGATTGTATAGCTGTTTTATTTGAGGGATTAGTTCCTCTTGGAGTTCATGTAGGACGCAACTTGGGACACCATCTGGTCCCATGGAAGCAGTGTTTCTTGCTTTGGAGAGGGCAGCCTTCACCTGAGCATCAGAGATGTTTGGGAGGCAGCCCTCTGCTATAGTTTCTCTTTTGGGGGGGGGGTGGAGAAGTTTGCACTGAACCTGTCTGCCAGGATATTGGCGATGTCTATGGGTTCAGTGTATTTTTTGTTGTTTAGAATCAACTCAGAACAAGTCTGGGAGTAAAAAGCCTTATGATTGTCTTTGGTGCCCTGTGCAATTTTTCTCTCGAATCTGGCCTTGGAGGATTTTATGAGGAATCGTAATTTTTTGATAGTACTGATCAGAGATGCCTTCCCTAATAGGGATTTTGCTCTATCATGTAGTAGCTTCCTCCTTATGTTGTACAGTTTATTTATGGCAGGGGTCCACCAGACTGGATGCCTGCCTTTGGATGATTGGGTCTTGGTTTTGTTTGGGATAGCATGGTCCATGCATTCCTGGAGATGTCCGTAGAATGCGTTTATATAGGATTCTGCAGTTTGGGCCATAGTTTCCACTGGCCCTGGGGCCTTGAAGGATTCCATTTCGGTTTTGAGAAGTGAGAATTTCGCTTCTGAGAAATTTTTCATTGTGGTTTTCTGGGCTGAGTGTGGGGTCGGGATGTGGACATCCAGTGAAATTAATTTATGGTCTGATCTTATCAATGAGGGATATACTTCTGGTGTGGAGCATAGAGTCCCCATGTTGGTAATGATCAGGTCTAGTATGTTGTCCCCTCTTGTGGGAGTGGTGACTAGTTGTTCCATAACATTTGAGTTTATAATTTCCAGGAACCTTTGGGCTAAGGCGCTGGGGCTTGAGTAGTGCTCCCAGTCAATGTTTGGGTAGTTGAAGTCGCCCAATATAATGGTGATCGGAGAGATCTTCGTGTTCTCCAATGTTTTCAGGAAAGCCGAGTGGGATTCCTGACTTTGAGAGGGTGGTCTGTAGGATGCTATAAACTGAAAAGCAGTCTTGCCCACTGTTAGTTGCACATGGATGGTCTCCGATACTTCGTGCAATGCCACTAACCTGGAGGTGTGGATATCCTTGATAAATATGGAAACTCCCCCTCCTTTTGTGGTTCGGTCCGGGTTTTGGGGCCGAAAAGCATGATATGAGGTATAGCCTGGTAGTGCTGGGGTGCTCTCTGGAGCCATGAACCAGGTTTCTGTCACTGCACAGATATCGATGTTCTCCATACTGAGGAGAGCTTCGAGTGTGTGCATCTTTAGGTTAAGACTTCTGGCGTTAAGCAGCATTACCCTTAGTTTCTTGTTTCTTGTGCTGTCTATGGGGGTGGGTTTGACTTTTGAGCCTTGCCTAAAAAAGGCACTATGGGGTGGCAAGAGCCTTTGCCAATATCCGAAAGCCCAGTGGTGACAAGTGCAAGCCATCCCTAGCGAAGCAATGTGGCTTGTCGAGCATGTCATCCCAGGCTGACAAACACTGGATCCCCTTTGAATGACACCAAAATTTTAGCCAATTGTTAAAATCGATCATTTTGTCTTTGTACTGTGGCATCATTCTAGGTGAGGGTAAGATCCTGCTCAAGGTCAGGGTCATACCAGCCTGGGCTACATGATCAGAGATCTCCTCTATGTCTCTTTTCATGTAGTCCAGGGAGGTACGTCTCAGGTCATTCACACCAGCATGTACAATGACTGAGTCATATTTGTATTTGCTTTGGAGTGACCTGAGTGCTTGCGTTATGTGGCGGATCCTAGCACCCGACAGGCAGCTCACCGTGACCTTCTCTTTATTCAGCCTGGTGAGCGGGACGTCAGTGTGTCTGACAATAGAGTCACCTATTACAAGAGTATCAGGTGTGTTATTCAGCCTTAAGGGGTGTGGCTGCTTGGCACACTGACTTTGTGGGCTATGTGTTGTGCGTGTTTTGTTTTGAGGTAGCGTTTGCTTGGATGTCTGCTTTGGAGGTCTCTGTTGCTTAGGTAGATTTTTATTTAGTGCCTCCGAGTATGTTTTTGTGTATTTATGTGTTTGGTTCGCTGATGTGGTGGGACTATGTGATACTGGAATTGTGTTGTGTGAGGTTACCTTCTCCTCCTGACTGGTTACACCAGTTTTGAAATGAGAGAGCTCAGCCTCCAGTTTGGCTAAATAATTGCATCTCTCACATAAATTTGAACCTGTTTGGAGGAGGAGAGAGTTGTCCGTGTACATGAGACAGTTGTAACATTGCCTCAAAATTCCCAGATTCACCAGCTGGACTGGAGAGGAAACCATTGACTGACCTTTGGACATGCTAGAGTAATATAGGTAAACTGAATTTAAGACGGACCAATAGAGGACAGGGTAATCGTAAAGAGTATAAGAGTAAGTAGTGCTTATGGTTTAATAGTGCTAACTTGTAGGATTACTTAATTGGACCAGTGAAGGGCCTTAGAATGAGAATATGGTGTTTAAATTGAGAGATAGAGCAGTTCTAAGGGAAAAAGTGAAGAGCAGACTTTGTGGAGCCAGGAATAGTTTAAACCCAATTAGGCGGTGCTGCCCGCTGTTGTGCTATGCACAAAAACGCGCAAAACCATGCAAAAGAGGGTTTTAAGAGAGGAAGATGAAGGAGTTTGGAATTGACCCAAAATGGCCAATAAAACTACAGTTTCAAGTCAGTAACCACTCCCACAGGGGCAGGCAGGCTGCTCAATGTTTTTCACTGCCACTGATCAAATAGAGAGACTTCCCTTTAGCCCAAGCAAAAAATGGCCTCCAAGAAACTTACAAACAGTTCAAGAACAGCAAGCCTGTAACTGAACTTTTTTAAATCTCAAGAAAGTGGGAAAAAAGCAAGATTTTTTTTTGTTTTTTTCAGAGATAGCAGAGGTTCACAAGTATCAACAAGTTATAACAGTGCAGTAAATGACCCCACACAAGAGTGCTAGGCCAATGACAGATAAAATGCAAGTTTTGAGAAAAAAACGATTTTAAAAATAAGTGCAGGAAATTCAGTAAACAGCTCTAGGTTTTGCTCTAAATACAATTACTAATGCAGAAATCAAGTTTAACAAGCCAGAAAATGCTCAAAATAGGCGGCTATGCAGAAAAACTTAGCAAATAAACAGAGGAAAAATACTTAAAATCTCAAAAGTGGCTCCTTTCTTCTCTCAGCGTTTTCTCCTCTTGGTGGGTGCTTCACCAACAGCCAACAAGCCTGAAAAGACGCCAAAACCACGAGGCAACCAGGTTTTAAGACAGGAAGATGAAGGAGTTTGGAAATGACCCAAAATGGCCAATAAAACTACAGTTTCAAGTCAGTAACCACTCCCACAGGGGCAGGCAGGCTGCTCAATGTTTTTCACTGCCACCGATCAACAGAGAGACTTCCATTTAGCCCAAGCAAAAAATGGCCTCCAAGAAACTTACAAACAGTTCAAGAATAGCAAGCCTGTAACTGAACTTTTTTAAATCTCAGAAAAGTGGGAAAAAAGCAAGATTCTTTTTGTTTTTTTCAGAGATAGCAGAGGTTCACAAGTATCAACAAGTTATAACAGTGCAGTAAATGACCCCACACAAGAGTGCTAGGCCAAAGACAGATAAAATGCAAGTTTTGAGGAAAAAAACGATTTTAAAAATAAGTGCAAACAGGAAATTCAGTAAACAGCTCTAGGTTGTGCTCTAAATACAGTTACTAATGCAGAAATCAAGTTTAACAAGCCAGAAATGCTCAAAAAAGGCGGCTATGCAGAAAAACTTAGCAAATAAACAGAAGAAAAATACTTAAAATCTCAAAAGTGGCTCCTTTCTTCTCTCAGCGTTTTCTCCTCTTGGTGGGTGCTTCACCAACAAGCCTGAAAAGACGCCAAAACCATGAGGCAACCAGGTTTTAAGAGAGGAAGATGAAGGAGTTTGGAATTGACCCAAAATGGCCAATAAAACTACAGTTTCAAGTCAGTAACCACTCCCACAGGGGCAGGCAGGCTGCTCAATGTTTTTCACTGCCACTGATCAACAGAGAGACTTCCCTTTAGCGCAAGCAAAAAATGGCCTCTAAGAAACTTACAAACAGTTCAAGAACAGCAAGCCTGTAACTGAACTTTTTTAAATATCAGAAAAGTGGGAAAAAAGCAAGATTTTTTTTGTTTTTTTCAGAGATAGCAGAAGTTCACAAGTATCAACAAGTTATAACAGTGCAGTAAATGACCCTACACAAGAGTGCTAGGCCAAAGACAGATAAAATGCAAGTTTTGAGAAGAAAACGATTTTAAAAATAAGTGCAAACAGGAAATTCAGTAAACAGCTCTAGGTTGTGCTCTAAATAGTTACTAATGCAGAAATCAAGTTTTAACAAGCCAGAAAATGCTCAAAATAGGCGGCCATGCAGAAAAACTTAGCAAATAAACAGAGGAAAAATACTTAAAATCTCAAAAGTGGCTCCTTTCTTCTCTCAGCGTTTTCTCCTCTTGGTGTGTGCTTCACCAACAACCAACAAGCCTGAAAAACCCTTTAACAGCCTGGAAAGCTATGAGGAATATGGACTTGCCTTTGAAAGAAGATGGTTCTAGCCAATACTTCTAGTAAATTCTAAAGTGTGAAACAATTATCAATCCACTAGGTGAAGTGGACACCTCTTCCACCAGTCTATAGAGTTTACTTGTACAGACAAGCAGGAAGGCAAATATTTTCAAATAATACACAAAATGGGTTGCAAATGCAGGAATATTTTGCTAATGATAACATTGTTTTGGATCCAGGACATGCAAATAGCAAAAAATAACTGGCAGGCACAGGGGATGCGTTCATTTCTGTAGTCCACGTGTTACATTATAATATACATCATCTCAGATGTGCAGCCATCCCAAGAATGAGAACTCCAGATGTCAACATAAATGCCATTAATTCATTATCTTTTCACTCTGATCTGAAAAAGGAAACAGGTTAATCTGGGGGAGTAATCTTGCAGGTAAGTATATATGCAGCTTCAAAAGACATTCTAGATCGGAGGTGGGGGGCTACCTTGCTATTTTTAGACTCACTTAATTTATCCATCCTCAGCTGTATAGACGTCAGTTGCAGGTTGGAAACATTGTACTTCTAGGATGTAGCGATACTCATTTTAGGCATCTACTACAAGCATTATGAAATATAGGGGTTTAAGATCAGTCATACAGGACCTGGAGAAAATCTAGTACATTAAAATATGACGAGAGAGATGAGGCAGTGGCTCCCTATACCCATATATACTAACCCTTACCCTATGCTGCTGCGGCCCCTAACCCAATCTTTCATATTTCTTTCCCAAAAAAAAATATGTCTAGTAATATCACTTCAGAAGACAAGCATGCACACATTTCAGTGAACAAGCAAAGCAAAAGCAAACATAAACAGACAGCCCATTTGAACTTTAGCATCCAAAGAAAAAACATAGTTGTCCCATCTACAATTGGAATTTTAAAGTCAGCTAGTGGAAAGAGAAAATACCTGGCTGGGCCAAAACTGACATGGTACACAGTACTTAGTTCATCTTCTGTTCACCACTTGACCCTCAACTCATAAAATATGTATGTTTAACAGTTTCTTTAATGGGTGTAATTTGTAATATACCGAAAGTGTAAAAAGGTAGTCCATTTAAGTGCTGGAATGGTATACACAATATGACTGTTTTGCTTGTGTATTAAGATACAAAAAAAACAGGGTTATTTCTTGTATTCACTTGAAAAACAAGTGAAAAAATAGACATAGGCCAATGTAAAGCAAAAGCTGAAAAGACAAATTAAATTGGAAGGATTCTGAAAACTTTAAACAAATTAATACAATCAATCTGGGAGCTTCAGTTACATTCAATTAAAAGGCTGATTATGAAACTATATGCAAATAGCAGTATTGTGTCTTAAATAAGCTGCTGATAGCAAAAAAACATTTCTATTTGCTGTCAACATTGCTTGTGACTTGACCTAGTGGCAGGGCGCCTGCTATTTATTACATTAAACAAAATGTCAATTACCTCCGCAAGAGACTAAGAAAAATAAAACATACGTTAACTAGAAACTAACATAAACAACTGAAAGAGTTTTTAAATTCCATCAACAAGCAGAGACCAAATAGCAAAAGAAAGGCTATAGCTATGTGGTCCATCTCAGACAGCTGATGGCATTTTAAGCTGGTAACCTTTGAGAGAAAAAATATGGATTCCCTTAGTTCAGTGCTTCATAAAACAAAATTATACAGGGCTGAGGCAAATTTTACAATATGTTTTCTGAAGCATTGCACAGATTATATGGTCGACTTGGATTGGAGCCATATGTTCCATAATGCAATCTTGAGTAAACAAAAATGCATTCACCTGTCAGTTTAGTGTTTTTCTCTAAGAAAGATTTGAGCCACTGCAAAAATCATGTGTAAATATCAGTTACAGCAAAATACTAAAGGACACCATCGGAACTTCCAAGGAAATAAATCTCCTCTTTTAACCCCCCCCCCCCCCACACACACACACACTCTTTATATAAAGGATATTAAATCAGACAAAAGCATTGGGAATTAAATTGTTACAGTTTATGTTTTACAGTTAATTTCATTTGTAGGTATAATCCTGATGTTGAAGTGGCAAGTGGTCTGAAAATACTACCACACAAGCGAAACCCTATCACTTTACCTAGCTTACTCTAGCCCTAGCCCTAGCCCTAGCCAACACCAACACCAACACCAACACACACACATACATACACCAGCGACTGTCCGACTATGTCTGCACCTCCCTGTGAACATATCCAAAGCCAGCGACTGACCTGCAGAGAAGCCACATAGTCCAGCCAACAGAACCAATTGATCTACATGAAGCCCGCACAGTGAAATCCCCGCGAGAGCTGAGAGAAAGTTCTCAGCTCACTCCTCATTGGCCCTGTCTGCAAGGGAAGCAGTCCGGAGCTCCTCCGTTCTGTGCGGTCGACAACCGCACAGATTTCTGGGTATCCTACAGCACAGGTTGCTGGGTACCTCTTTCTCTGCATTCGGACTGCCGATAAAGGCAGTCTGAATGGATTTTTTGTTTCACAGATTTTTTTTCATGATTTTTCTAGGTGGGAGGGCTGCAGACCGGCAGTCCAATAGCACGAGCTGCCCCTGTCTGTATCTATCAATTGTGGCAAAACTGCTGCCATTCTTTTAGCTAGTAGAGGCAAAGATTTTACAATCATGGTTTAAAACTGAAAGAGGTCTATATGAAGCTGGGTCTGATGGAGCTTTAGCATCTTTAGGTAATACAGCCACCACAGCTTTCTTCCAAGATGCTGGTGCTTCCTCAACTTTTAAAATACTGTTAAATAAAATCTTACAGATCTTTATCACTTTCTTCCCTCCTAACTTCCATAGGAATACAATCTCTTCCTTGAGACTTTCCTGAAGACTGATCCTGCATCACTGTTTTATGTCATGTCCTCCTATCTTAACTGTTACTTGTTGTGCCTCATCTGCCCCTAACTTTGGCATAATTAAGTCTTCCATAAATATTTCCACATTTCTCTACTTTATACACATTTTCATAGAATTTCCAAAATATCTTTTGCATCTCTACAGGATCTGTTTATTTATTTTGTGTGTGTTACAGGCTCCACACATTTTGTGACAACACTTTCAATTTTCTGCTTCCTATGTAATTGTGTTAAAAGTTTTTGTGCTCTGCAGTTATCAAAAAATAGCTGCTTAACCGCAACCTTTCTAAATTCATGCATATTATGCAAATACTCCCTTATTTTCTTTTAGCAATGTGCATTTGTGCCTCTTCTTGTTCTGTAAGATGCTCCTTACTGTCCAGTACTTTACCTGTCTGGGAGGTGTCCATAGTCAACGTGACCGAGGGGGATGGGGGAACAAAGGGTCGCCCTAGATTCAGGTTGGAGGAAAGAAGCCACCAACGAAGATCCTGTTTGCACGTCTCTGTGATCAAAATGTGGTGACTGAGGGGAAGGTCTTGATAAGACCACTGGACTGATAGGAGCCACTGGAGTATCCTCATATGCAACCTTGCCAAGGGGACCAGAAGAATGGTGGCTGACAAGGAACCCAACAGCTGCAGGACCATTCTCGCTGGAGCGCGACGTCTGAGGAGTAATGCCCGAACCTGAGACTGCAACGTTGCTATCCTTTCCACACAAAGATAGACTTGCATCTGCCTTGAGTCTATTTCTGCACCAATAAGCAGAATACGCTGCGATGGCAGCAATACGGATTTTGTCCAATTGAAGGTGATGCCTAAGGAGTTGCCTAGAGAGATAGTGGCTGCTAGAGCTTTCAAGAGTAGATGCCTGGAGGTGGCAGTTAGGAGCCAGTCGTCTAGGTATGGAAACACCTGGAATCCTAGACTTCTCAGGTGAGCAGTCACCACCGCCAAGCATTTGGTGAACACCCTGGGGACTGTGGTGAGACCAAAGGGCAGTGCACGGAACTGGAAATGACTGTCTCCTAGGCTGAAGCGCAAGTGTCTCCTCGACGCCTGATCTATCAGAATGTGATAATAGGCATCTTTGAGATCTATGCAGCAAATCCAAACATCTTTCTCCAAAAGCGGGAGAATGGATTGCAAGGTGACCATCCGGAATTTGGACTTTTTCACTAATCGGTTTAATTTAATAGAATGGTGTAACTTCCGCAAATCCATTCCATTCTCTAACATCATCCAATATGCAGATGATTCTACCATTATCTGCTCTGATACATCTCCCTCTATGCTCCAAAAGCTTACACAAGAAGCTTTTTCAATTACTGAACACTGGATGAAAATAAACCACCTAGCTCTCAATGCCTCCAAAACTAAACTAATGGTATTTACCCCCTCAAAAACTACCCCTTTCGATATGAACACATTCTCTATTACTAGCGAAAATAACTCATCCTTGGAACTGGTGTCTGAAACCAAGTTACTTGGTGTCCAAATTGATAACCAGTTTAACTTCAACTCCCATCTACAACTAAATATCAAAAAAACCCATCAAAAACTAGGCATGCTCTATCGTCAAAATCAATTCCTTACACGTTCCTCTAAAATCTCTCTCTCCTCTTCTTTTCTTATCCCCTCCCTTCTCTATGGAGCTCCTCTGCTAACCAATCTTCAGTCCTCTCTAAAAAAACAACTTTCTTCATGCTATAACAAAATCGCTAAGTTCGCAAATGGCCACAGGTTCTCCACCCACCACTGCACCTCTCTCCAAAAACTAAACTGGCTTGAGTTACCTAATCAACTCAACTACACTCAGTTAACTCTAGCCCACAAGCTCATTCTCAACCCATCTCTCTGTCCCTCCCTGTCCTCCGCCTTCAGGATGCACCTACCCAATAGGGCTTTAAGGTCTAACAATCAAAACCTATTAGAAGTACACAAACCAACTCGTCCACCAGGCAAAAACTTACTATCCTTTAACCTAGCTCGCCTCTGGAACTCACTCCCACCATCGATTCGCACTACTCTCAATCATAACATGTTTAAAAAATCCCTTCATATGTATCTAAGGTCCCAGTGGGAATGCTCTTGCTCCCACCCCTCATAAAAGGCCAAATGGGAATGCTCCTGCTCCCACCCCTCATAAAATATGATATTTACATCTTCCTTCACACTCATGTTACCTGATTGTACCTTATAAGCTTGTTCCTTACAAATTAACCACTCTGAATGTGTAAAGCAACATCACTCCTCTCTAAATAGTATTGTTTGAACTCCTAAAGTTCGAGTTTATTTTTTTTAAATATTTTGAGTATTGTTTGTTTGTTTCCTGAAGATTCAACTCATATGTTTTATATCTTGTACTATTGTATTCATCATGATACTGTTTGTACGTACTTTGTTATTGCTTTTTGGAGCTTTTCTACCCAGGACTCCATTGAAAACGGGTTCTCTTGACCCAATGGACTATCCTGGTAAACCAACTGCAAATAAATAAAAATAAAAAAAATAAAAATTTGCTGAGGTCCAAAATGGGCCTCAAGTCTCCGGTCCCTGATCCGGCCTGATCTGCGGGGACAGGTTGGATGACTCCTTTTTGAAGCAGCTTCGATATTTCGCTGGCTGCAAGATCCCGTTGACTGGGTGGCGGGTCAAGGATTCTTTGGGACGGTGGGGGGTGTTGAGAGAAGGGAATGGTGTAACCTCCGGCAATGATTCGGAGCACCCATTGGTCCTGAGTGATATTTGCCCAGGCCTTTAGGTGCCTCGAAAAATGACCCCCGACTGGCTCCGGAGCTGCACAGTTGGGTACTCCTTCAGGGATTGTACTCCTTCAGGGATGCTGGAAGGAGGAGGAGCCACGAAAGGACTCGTGGTCTCCAGTGTTGCGGGGGCCTCCTCCGCCTCTGGGACGGCGTCTCCCTGAAAAATTTCCCCCTCCTCTGCCTCTAGAAGGGGAATCGCTCTGCTGCGATGAGTAAGGCTTTTCAGACTTACGGAACCACATTTTCCCTCCTCTTCGACTCTTGGGATAAGGTCTGAAGGGAGTGGAAAACTGGGCCCCTACGGCAGTTAAAGTCTTACCCTCCTGTTCGCAGCGAGTCAAAGTGTCCTTTACCTTGGGTCCAAACAGTGAGGACCCCTCAAAAGGGGCGTCGGCAAAGGAAGACTTAAAGGCCTCCGCAAAGTGACACAGGCGTAGCCAAGCTTGTCTCCGTAGAGCAACACCTGTTCCCGCCACTCTGCTCGCTCCTTCGGCTGCATAAGAAATGAGCCTCATGGACGAGTTGGATAATGAGGACAGGGTAGCCAACTGGGAGTTAACCATTTGGGCCAACTGCTCAGGTAAGTTACCGGAGAGGGTATCCGAAAGCTCCTTGACCAGATCCCTCTGCAGTCTTGTGAAATGCGTCAAGTAGTTCAGAGACCTTAATGTAAAGGTCGCTGAAGCAAGGGTGCGCTTCCCGTACCGATCCATGCTCCTAGACTCTTTATTAGGAGGATGGACGGACGTTGAAGCCTCTGCCACATCTTGCTGGGTGGCAGATGCCACCACCAAGGCATCTACAGCCACACCTTTCGAAAGAAAGTCCTTATCAGGGGGAGCCGAAAGGAATTTATTGGGGCGAGCTGGCACCGGTTCAACAGAATCCGGGTGTTCCCACACCCTTCGAGAGATCAAATCCAGAAGCTCATCAAAGGGCAGAGACACCCAGGAGGTGGAGGGCTGAGCCCCGAAGGCCTTGAGGAAAACCGACTCCTCAGCAGAAGGGAGTTTGGACTGCCAGTCGCCTCGTTGCTTAAGGATCTCCAAGATGTCCGCAAAGGATACATCATCCGAGGACGACTTGGGGGACCCCTCCGCATCATCGAGGTCGGTATCCGAGGTGAGAGACTCATCAGGGGAGTCGACGTGCTTCCTCTTGCACTGTTTCTTCCTAGGAGGTTCCTCTGAAAGCATTTCGGAGGGACCTCCAGGAAAAAGGGAACCCCCAATGGGGGTAACCTCAGGCCCAAGGGCTCCGCTGTCGTGAGACAGGGGGATTGCAAAGGAGCCAGTCTCCATGCCAAGGGAAGATGGTGGTGAAATGGTAGAAGTGGCCAGAGAGGATTTGGCCAAGGCACTCCTCATGTCCTTGAAGGCGGGACCCCCAGAGTCCTGGGATGGTTCAACCCCCAAGGCCACGACCGCAGTCGGAACTCCCGCAGCTGACGCACCGAGAGGGAGGCTCAGAACCAAAAGGATCGGTCCCGAAGCGTCGCCCCGGTGCCGACAGAGGAAGTCCGTGTACCGAACCCCGACCCGAAGGGCGGGGTTGGAGTTAGGGTCGGAACTGACCCGACAACCTCCACCGGCTCCACCAACACCAACTCCAACGGTGCCGAAGCTGTTGGAGGAGGAACCAAGATAGCAGGATGGGAAATCGGCTCCCCAGCTGACTGGGCTGGAGCTGAGATCAATTTTGCAAAGACCGGAGACTGAAAAAGCCTTTGAAGCACCCTGTCTACATCCGAATCAGACATCCTCGACAACCGAGAAGAGACCGACTGGGTGCGAGTCGACTTCTCCGCCGGCTCCGAAAGACTGGGGGACTGGCTCCGTATGGGTTCGAGAAGTATCGGCGCCGAGGGAGATTCCACTACCACTGCAATTTCCCTCAGAGCCGATGGGGACTTCGGCACCGAAGGGGAAGAGTCTGAGCGGGCAACCCTCATCGGCTCCTAAGGCAGTGCAGCCGATGGAGATGACTCGCCTCTCGACGCCCGAGCTCTCGACTCCGAAGCCAGAGGAGTCGAGGCTGGAGACATTGAGGCAGACCGTTCCGCCCTCGACTCCGAAGTCCGTGGAGCCGATGGAGAAGCCTGCCGTGACTTTTTAGTTGCCGGATCCGACGGGCTGGTCGGAGCCGAAGATTTTTTCTTCCTCGAAGGGGAAGAAGAAGAAGATAGGGCTTCCTCAAAGGAAGGGGTAATAAGCCCTTTCAAAATCAACTTATTTTTCCTCTCTTGGAGGACGCAAGAGGAAAAAGCGTGGCACACGCTACAGGATTCCTGGAGGTGCTTCGGGCCCAGACAGTAAACACACAAAGAATGGTCGTCCGTAATGGACATTTTGTAATTGCATTTGGAACATTTTTTAAAACCTGATGGTCTATGTTCCTTCGACATGCTATCTACTTCCAACAAACTAAACTTAAAAAAACTAAACTTCAAAAACTACCACAAACGACAGCCTAGACTCTAAGTAAAATGCCTAGGATAGGGCAAGGCCCCTCTAACTTAAGCGGGATCACTTTACCACAAAAAAAATACAATTTTACCACAAAAAGTTTTAAATGCGCAATCACACAACAACAAGTAGCTGTTAAAACAGCTTTTGGGTAAGTTTTAGCAAAAAACTAGACAGAAATAACTTCACTAAGAGGCACTTAGCTCAGCCAAGTCCGAGACCACGTCTATGCTTCAGAAGCGGCAACCGAGATCTGGGGAAGCAGTAGTGGTGCATCCTGGGATACGAGGTAACAGCCAATAAGAGACTGCGTTCTATTGTATAGCGGCCGAGTCGGAGCAGAGGATCGGCTCCGAACCCATCTGTAGAGAATGTAGGCGAGATAGGATCACATTACATCTACAATTTCATTTTATCCCACTTCTGAAGACATTTCTATCTTCTATAATAACTATCAAAAAATTTCCACTATCCAGTCCTTAAATTCTTCTCTTTTTAATATGTAGGTGGGATAGCACCAGTGTCTCATTTTAACTTCATTAACCTGCATTTTTATCTTAGTTTTTATGGGTGTATGATCTGAAATTGTTACTGGATGGGTGTTGGAGCTTTCAGTTAAATGCAAATATTCCTGTAAAATATAATTTTTATCTAGTCTATCCCAGTTACTGTACCTTGGAGAATAATATATAAATTCTAAGTTACTACCCCTGAATTTACATCATTTTCATAAATTTCTTCAGAAATCTAACCTCTTTTGTTATATGTTTCTCTTTTAGGTCCCCCTGATATATCTTCAGCAATGCAAATCAAGTTCCATTCTCCACCTGCTGACAGCTATTTCTCCCAAAATGTTCTTAAGCTCCATAACAGCAGTTTTTTGGTGGAATAAAAATACAGAACAGCTCAATCCTCCTCCCTTACTACATTTGCATGGAAAAGTTGCTTGTTTTTATAACTAAGTAGTCAGATTGTGATCTTTATCCGGAAGTTAACATAGTAAATAAAAGTGCTAGAAATAATTTGATTTTGGACAAAAAGAAAACATTAAAAGACAGACATTTATTGATGAGGAAGATTTAACAAATTCGGTTGAATACCTTAGTGGTTACATTGAAGAATGTATCAAAATATTATTACTAGGTAGAGAAACGGAAAAGTTAGTGAGGAATTATTGTCTGGAGGTAGAGTTCAATAATAACAAGAAATCTGTTTATGCAGGTATTACAAATAACATCATTTCAACAGATATACATTAAGACATTTTAGCTTTGGGGACTCCATGTTGTGATCAACTGTGATGTAATTAAGCAAATTAGATTCAAATGTAATTACCATCTCTTCTTTATCTGGCTTTAAACATAACTGACATTAGTGCATCGATGCATAGGCTCTCAAAAAAGTATGCTACGTTCAATATTCATGCTGGTGTAAATGCTCTAAGGCATACTTCATTTAACCATATGAAGAATACTGTACTTTATACTGTAGAACATTTGGAAAATACTGTATTAAATTAAATTATTCCATCATTGTCTTGGTCAGATTATATGTTTACAAAAGCACATTTTTTAAAATAATTGGCTAAGGTAGTTGGTTCTGGTATACAATACTGAACTTCTCTAGTAGTCAGAAGACTGTGCCTGGGATAGAAGATTATTTTCAAATGAATGCACCATTATGGTGCTTTGTTTGTTGCTGACAAAATATCTGAACATATAAAACATTTTATAGAATTAAGTTCTGTACTAAAGAGAAATGTAACAGTGGCATAGTGTGTATGGGGGGGGGGTGTACTGACATGCTGAGTGTTCCCCACACTAAAGGAAATGGAGTATTTTTTTTTTAACTTTTTTTTTTTTTTTAAAAGAAATTGCATAAAGAAAGCATGTATTATTATATTGGCAACAGAGTAATCTGCAAGACCATCCAAACTTAATTGCTTTTTTTTTCTATTTCTTCTTATTATATGCTACTTTAAAAGTTACTATGCTGCTATATAACAATTGTATTCTACACTGTAAAATAATACTGTACCTGAAGTTGCTATTATTTGTTAGTGTTTTTGTTTCTCTTTCTTTTTATTATATGCTACTTTAAAAGTTGCTATGCTACTATATAACAATTGTATTCTACACTGTAAATTAGTTCTGTACCTGAAGTTGTTAATATTTTTTTGTTTATGTGGAGCTTATCTCCCTGTGCCTCTACTGAAAATGGACATATATCCAGTTGGTCTAGCCTGGTCAACAAATGTAAAATTAAAATAAAAATAAAATAAAATAAAAAATCTCTTTTTAAGCAATATATAAGAATGAAATGAATGAAGCTGGAAGGTCAAGGGTTAATAACACTACAGTGAAGCAAGCCAGCCTAGTAGTGCTGACTTCGCACAATGTCTCTCAGAGACTTCAGTTTGTTTTACTGCCAGAAGTCCATGGCAGGGATCAGTAGTGTATGTGTTTACACCTATCAGTGGCTTGCTCACAGCCAATGTGTCTGAGCCATATAAACTAATTTTAATTTTTTAAGATTCCATCTCTTGCAATGCTTTAAACATCTGCTTTAAGATATACTTGTTTTCCCTGTGGCCTCAAGCAGCTTTTGGTAACAGAGTAAATGCATCTAACGAAAACATCATGCAGTCTCTTCACTTTAGCATGCATTGGTGAGACCTCAACCTCTTCCTAGCTAGCCTATATACTGGGCCATCAGCAGCTGCAAAAGGGTTAAAAGGTTGCTGTTTTTTTTTTTTGTTGAGCTGAGACAAAGTATTTGTAAACAGTGGGAATATTAAGTGCATTTTAAATTAAAAAGTTATTCAGAATGCTTACCTTTCGAAGCTGGTGTTTGCTAGGCATCTTAACAAATCATTAATTGAGTCCACTTGAAATTGCTTTTACTATTGGAGTAATTTTATAGAAAATAATCTGCAAGACCATCCAAACTTTCCTGAGCCCCACTGGACTGCCAAACAAAATACTTTTCTTTTTGTGAACTTTGTGCTGGGGGGCAATGAATCTATTGGGCATTTACCATCAACATCATCACTAAATGATGCATGATTCTTTTTTGCTGTCTCCAGATTCTAGTTGTCAACAGGAGTGGATCTTTTCGGGATGGCCTTTTACTAGTCCTGCCAGTGAAGTGACCCCTGAGCTCAACTCATGGTATTGAACTATGGGTACCCAGCCCTACTATCCACAGCCATGGTCATTTAGAGGCATCTTCTGGATGCTTTGGCTGGTGGAGGGGAGGACGTGGCCCCAAAAACGAGAGATGGTGGACATAGAGTATCAACAATTCCTTTGCAAAATTAAGGGAGTGCATCCCAAATTTCCCAACAGACTTGTCAAAAATCAAATCCTTGAGACTGGCAACCATTTGCATTACATACTTAATGGGCAGGCTGGCCAAGGACAACCAGTGCAGAGAGACCGAGGGGTTCAATGCACAGCTGAAGAAAACTAACAGTTGAGAAGGCATTTTGCCAGAAAAGCTTTTGTGTACAAAACTGCCACTGAAGAGGGAAGAAAAGACCATTGAGCCAGGGATTCTGTTGTCTCTTGCTTAAAACAAACTGCACAAAAGATCTACATGGTAAATATGAAAATGCATAGAAACCCTGTCCTTCCTTAGTGTGTTTGCAAGCAAGTGTAAGAGTATTACATGCACAGCTTAACTTGCTACAAAACTGATGCTGCACCTCTGGTGAAGCAACACAGAGTTACAAAATGTTATTACTCTAATGCCCAGACTAGGAAACACATATGATGAACATTTTGAAGTAGTATCAGAAGGGAATTATAAATTTATAGCAAGTGTTGAATGTTGGAATTCCAAAGACTATAACACTAAAGGTTTTACAAACTTTGAATGGCTGAGAGAAAATCTTAGGGGTGGAGGGAATACCCTTTGGGTTCACAGCTCAAGTCTTTCTGTACTTTTTAAGCAAGTGAGAGATATTGAAACTGTTATAGTGCATATGAAGGATACTATTACTAATAGAATAATGCATGCTATGTTTTGGTATCATGCACCCTCCATGGATAGTTCAACCCACTGGGATTTCTTTGAAAAGTATTTATGTAGCAGGAATACCATATTTCTGGGTGATCTTAATTACCCAGGTATTTCATGGACAGATTACTCAGCAAATTCTGCATTTGAAGTGGAATTTATTAATATGATTCGTGTCAATATGCCAAAATTAGGCTTGGAAGGGAATAGAGTTAGAAACAGTCTGGATTTAGTTTTAACCACAACACCTGAAAATGAGAGTGATTTAAAGATCAGGCCTTCACTTGGATGTCCCGACCTCTACTCTGACATTTAATCTTAAGCTATCATTATTTTTAAAATGGCACAAACAAGATTTAAAATGTTTATTTTAGGCTGCCTTGACTATTGTTCCCTGATAGCAAGATGACTGATATGAATTGGTCATAGGTTCACAGGATGATACCAGCTTATTGGCCAGGAGGCCCTTATAAGCCTAGCCAAGAATTTTGTCCATGTTCCCACAAATTCAACACCTGTTTTAGGCTGATAGCTCTGGGGCCTTTACAAGCCTAGCCATAGGATTACCCTGGCATCGTGCCACCCAACCTTAGTTCTTAGTGCCTTGGTTGAGTAGAGCCATTGAAGTTATCCCTGGGGTGAATTTTCTATTTCCCATCCACTCATCAAGACTTCTCTTGAAGAGGGTCAGCGAGGTGCTCTGCTTGACATGTATGGGAAGTCTATTCCATAGAATCGGCAGTCTCTGGGTTATGAACCTGTCCCTCCAGTACATTCGATTGATTGTGGTAATAAAGCTGAGGTCTCTGAAGCGTGTGATGTGGAGACATTGGGATTTCTTTAGATGTAGCATTTCTAACAGAGTTGGGTCATACATGGCTTTGTAAGTCAAGCAGAGATCGCCGCCACGTAGGTGATGTGCGACAGAGAATAGTTGGAGTTTTTTTTGAGTCTGTCCATATAGGACAAGTTTAAAGCCTAGGATCGTCTTTGTGAGGTACTTAAGTGGCTTCTCCAGTTGCTGAAGGTGTCTAGTGAGGTACATGCCAAATGGGGCATTGTACTCAATGACTGGCCTAATGAGGGAAGAGTACAGGGAGACAATGACCTCTTTCTTTCTGGATGCAAAACCCTTAGTAATGAGATGTGCCACATAGAAGGACTTTCTGACCACAGTGGCAATGTGGTGATCAAAAAAGAGGTTGCTGTCACCCTGTGTTCCCAGATCTCTTATGACGCCTTCTGAGTTCAGTGAACTACCATCAATGTGGTAATTCATGGGAACCGGGTTTTTCCCAAAGGGGATGATGACATACTTTTTGGCACTGAACATAAGGCCATGGTTCTGACACCAGTCGTTGGTCTCAGTGAGGCCATTCTGTAGGATGTCAACATCACTTGGGGAGTTAATAATAGCTCCCAACTTGCAATCATCTGCAAACTTGGTCAACCAGAGTCCCTTCTTGTTGGCTTGGACTTAAGAGAAGTAGACACCAAACAAGAAAGGACCCAGGACTGAACCCTGTGGGACTCCACTCATGACTAGTTGGCAGAATGACTTGGAGTCAGCTACTTTCACACTGTGGGTTCTATCTCTGAGCCAGTTTGTAACCCACCTAGTGATATAGGGGTCGATGCCTAGCTTAGTGACATTTTCTATGATTCCTGAGTGGGGAATGGTATCAAAGGCCTTGGCCAGATCAAGGTAGGCTGTATGAACCACCTTGCCTTCATCCACAGCTCTGGTGACTGACTCAAGGAAGTCGACCAAGTTGAGGAGGCATGATCTACCCTTCACAAAACCAAACTGTGTGGGATCTAGAGTTTGGAGATTCCCTGTACCTTGTTTATTATGTCCAAGATGATGCGTTCCATAGCTTTGCATATCAGACTTGTCAGGCTAATGGGGTGATAGTTCCCAGGGTCTGTAGTTGCTCCTCCTTTGTGGAGAGGGGTGACTGTAGCAGTGTGCCATTCAGTAGGGACAAAGCCTGAGTTGAGGCTGTGATTGAAAAGGGCACACAGGTGAGGTGCCAGTTCACTCTGTAGTTCATGCAGAACATAGCCAGGGAGAGGGGTAAAGTTGGCACTGAATCTGTCAGCCAGTATATTGGCAATATCTGTTGGTTCGGTATAGGAGGTACCATTGTGCAGTAGCTCAGAGCAAATCTGGGTATTGCCGTGGAGATTCTTTACATAACTATAGAAGGCCCTGTGGTTGTCCTTACTATCTGCTACAATTCTGTTTTTATAACTAGCTTTGGAGGATTTGATAAAGGATCTCAACTTTTTGTTGAGGCTGATAAGGGAGTTTTTCCCAGTCTTGGGAATTCACCTTATTCTGCATCAGTTTCCTCCTTCTGTTGTAGAGTTTGTTTATGGCAGGGGACCACCACATTGGCTTCCTTTTTTTGGAGGCGAGCGTCTTAGTTCTTTTGGGTATGGCGAGATCCATGCATGTGTGTACGTGTTTGTACATCTCCATTTGCATGGGTGCCGTGAAGTTCGCCACCTCTGTTTTTAGGAGCCCAAAGTTAGCTTTGGAGAAGTTTTTCATAGTGGTTACCTTTGCATGGGGGTGGGAGGGATGTGGATTTCCAAGGTGATTAGTTTGTGGTCAGATCTAACCAGGGAGGAGCAGACTACTGGTGTAGAGCGATGGTCACTCATGTTAGTATTGACCAGGTCAAGGATGTTGCTACCTCTAGTGGGGGTAAGAACGAGCTGGTTCAGGGCATTGGAATTAATGAACTCCAGGAAACATTGGGCAAGTGTATTGGTACATGAGTAGTTTTCCCAGTTAATGGAGGGATAGCTGAAGTTGCCTAGTATAAGAGTGTTAGGCTGGACCCCAATATTCTCCAAGGTTCTTAGAAAGTGGAGTGTGAGTCTTGAGACATGGGGGACCTATAGCAGGCTACGACCTAAATCGCTGTCTTACCCAATGTTAGCTGCACCTGAAGTATCTCTGATGCGTTATGTTTGGCTACCTGTCTGGATGTGTGCGCATCCTTTATGAATATGGAAACACCACCACCTTTGGAGTTTCCGTCCAATTCTAGGGCTGAAAGCTGTGGAAAGAGTTATAGCCTGGTAGTGTAAAGGTGCTTTCTGTTGCCTTGAACCAGGTCTCTGTTACAGTAAAAATGTTGATGTTCTCCATTTTAAGGAGTGCATTTTGTGATTTAGACTTATAGCATTGAGGACCATGACCCTCAGATTGCATTTGTTTGTAACTGGTATAGTGGTAATTTGGTCTTTGGAACACCACCTAAAAAAGGCACTATAAGGAAGGCAAAAGCCTTGGCCAGTATCCGGAAGTCTATGGGTGACAGATGCAGGCCATCTCTGGCAAAACATTGAGGTCTATAAATTATGTCATCCCAGGCAGACAGATACTGGATCCCCTTAGAATGTCACCAGATACTTAGCCAATTGTTGAAATCAATAATTTTCTGCTTGTACTGTGGTATCATTCTGGATAATGGTAGGATGCTGCTCAGGGCTAGGGTCATACCTGCCTGGGCTACATAATCCGAGAGCTCCTCCATGTCTCTTTTCATGTAGTCTACGGAGGTACGTCTCAGGTCATTCACACCCACATGTACAATGACTGAGTCATATTTGTACCTGTTGTTGAGGGATCTGAGTGAGTGTGTTGTGTGTTATGTGGCGGATCCTGACACCTGACAGGCAACTATTACTTTCTCCTTATTCAGCCTAGTGAGTGGGACATCAGTGTGTCTCACTATCGAGTCACCCATGACTAGTGTGTTGGGGATGCTGTTTTGCCTTAAAGGCTTTGGTTCTGTGACACACTGTTTAGGAGAGTAATGTGTCTCGTGATTAGTGTTGTGATGTGGTGGTTGAGTGGATTTCTGCCTTGGAGGGCTCTGCTGTTTGGGTAGATTTTTATTGGAAGCCTCCACGAAAGTGGGTGTGTGGTTTGTGTTTTCATGTGAAGGCAGTGCTGGTGTGTGTTCTGGAGGTCTGTGTGCTCCATGTGGTGTGGTGCAAGTGTTGACCTTCTCCTCTTGACCAGCTATTCCAGTCTTGGCTGGAGAGTGAGTGGTTTCCAATTTGGATATTTAAGTACATCTCTCTCACAAGTCTGAGTGTTGGGAGGCAAGAGGAGAGGGTTGTCAGTGTACATAAGTCAGTTGCTACATTGCCTCAGGATGCCCAGGTTCACCAGGTTAATAGGAGAAAGCCCAGGGAACTGACCTTTAGACATGCCTGGAGGGGTAGGAATTAATAATAAGTACTGGATCTGTTTCCTTGTAGAAAGTTTAGTGCTGGTAGCACTTTTGTGTGCTAAAATAATTGCTACAAGAAGTCTGGTAAAGTGCTAGACTAATAAGCTAGTAAAAGTGCAGGAGAGGAGAGAACTAGTAGAACTAAGGGAAAAATTGAAGAGCAGACTTTGGCTCTGCTCAGATGCTTACACACGGTCCTGGATACAGTAAGTCTGTATCTGGACTAGACTAGTTACAGGAAAGGCGGGAAACGAGCACAAACGTGGGCTTTTAAACTAGAAAGTTGAGAGAGAGATGGAAAAACTGCCCAAATGGCCAATGAGCAACTGGCCAATATTCTCCCCCCTCAATGTTTATATTCATATCATAAGGGAAGGACAATCAACTCATAACTAACTCATTACAAGAAGGGCTCCAACACCAATTTTCATCAAACTACTTTATTTGGAGATAGGTTGACAGGCAGCGTACTCTGTGGACATTGTAGTGCATGTGCACACGTGTAAAACTAAGGAATTTACCAGAAGCAATACATCCAAAATATACACAATCAACATTATGGGCAATTGCAGTAGCGATTGGGTTATTTATCTAGCTAGTTGCTTTTGTTCCGCCTTTTATGTCAGACAAACTTCACGTCCATTAAGATTTGGGATTAGTGAGCATTTAAGTGACATGAGGAATAAAAGGCTCACAAATGCTCTTTACAAACACACCATAGAATGTGCAAGACTGGGTGGCATACCAAACTCAATGAAAAAGAATCAGGTTGGATAGTAAGGTTGGGAGCTCTCTTTAAACCTGGCCTGAATGAGCATAGTTAATTTGGCATGCACCAATAGGAAGACATGGGCAATTTATGATGTATTATTTAAACATTGTGTGTATTTGTATGGATTAACACCAAGAAAGGCTATTTGGAGCCGAAACCAGTTTGTTGGATTTGGGTTAGCCACTTTTTATGTAATAAATGTCAATTCTTAACTCACTCTATTTGTGCTGGACTTTTTTGGTTGACTTTGTAACGTTGGTTAAGTCCGTGCACTAGGCCTCACTTGCATGGCTTTGTGGATTTACATTGTTGGTTCCAGCGCTGGGGGCTCTTGAGAGTGGATATTATCTAGCAGTGGCGTCTCACCCTATAAGGATTACAAGTTCATTTTGTTGCCTATTTGAACGTCAGTTTTGCAACAACGGCAGAACTGATGTCATTTTCTTGCACACTCTAACCTTTAAGATTTGGGCTGCTGTATTCGTAAAGTAACTTACAAGGGCTGCTAAATATCTACATAATCAAAAAGTAGGACTGATGTTTCATATTATTGCTTGGTGACGAACTGGCTTTCAAGCTACATGGAGCATTTCAGTTACTGTAGTTTTACTCAATACAAGGGCGACTAACAAAGATCGCTTTAATTATTGTGGTGCAGCCCAGGGGATTTGTACAACGATAAGCAACTATAACAATTTTTGAGTGTTTTGTTTGAGTTGACTGATGTATTACAATTCTGGTTTAGAGGAACTTAATGGACCAACTTGCTATGAACAAATATACGAAGTGTCATTAGGCCCGTGTTCTATTGTTTGCATACTAGCCTCCAAAGGGCTGGGTGTCTCTATCATCACGAACAAAGTGCTTATAATTAACAATATATTGTGACTTTTTAAACATTTACTGTGTAATAGGAGAAACATTTTGGCTGGGAGTTGCACATTACGCCATTTTGTGTTGGAGAGATGCATGTGGTTGACATTCTTTTTTGTATAGACACAAACTCTAGGAGAACTTTATTTTTGACAAGGGAACAGGTACCAACAAGATCTTGACATATTTAAATAATTGTTTGTCATATACAGCACTGAAGTACTTGGACATTTAAAACACTGGACAAATGCGTACTATGACCAAGCATTATAGAATATTATGAAACAATCTATTCATGACAAATGACAATTTATGTTGAGTTTTTTATGTTGAGTATTTATGAACAGGGCCATTGTAACTTGCGTATATGATATTACACCTATGCGAGCTGATTTAGGACATGATTTATAGGTCTCAGGAACAGCTATTTTTTGCATTTAATGGTTATTACTAATGAGCCATACATTGGTGTGTATAAGGATTTGTACACAGGAATAACAATGTTTGTGTATTCTAATCACTTCTAGACCTACAATTCAAATAGTACTACTCTGAATGGGGTTCATATTTGTATCAGTACTTTGGGAGATATATATTTTGTGGAGTTTAACTGAATGATTTTGCCTTTTTTGGTGAGTTGATTTGAAATGTGGGTTTCCATGCAAGTTCCTGCTAGAATAATCTTTGAATTTGGGCATTCTTACAGCAATATTTAGCTGCACGTCAACACACTGGGTACCCTAGGTAATTGTCACATCTAAGGGATTTGTGAATACCATTTGGACTTGCAATTTTTGCTTTATATAGGCAGAGCCGAATGTCAGCCATATGACATGTTCGTTTGAATACAAAGTTTTGCGGCATGGTTTCAGATATTTAGGCAAGTCCTTAATATAAAGTTTTATTTTTTAGGACGTAATTGTTTCAATAACCGGAAACCAATATAGATTCACAGCCAGAGACGAAGGTCGGCTTAAAAGACAATTCCAACTGAAGTACTATCTTTTGGAATTTTGTAGCATCGGGGGGGGGCATTATTTGGGTTACCCAGTGTTTTGACACAAATTATAGGAACATTCTTTTATGCTATAAATGAACACGCCTTGTTGACCATAATACAGGCCAACTCATGCCAAATCATATGTTGCAAAATTATTTGGTTATAGAACCATAAATCCATTTAGGGGTGCTTTCCACCCCATTTTGAGTGTTTGTTGAAGGTGTCTTTTTTTCCAGATACAGATCTGACTATCAATTTAAATTTGTGGAGGCACTGTATTTGGGTTTGGATTTTCCTTGAAGTACAGATAGGGTACTAATATGGATTTAATTATACTGTTAGAAGGTCTGTCAGCAGACCGTCATGATTTAGGGATTTTTGGCATAACACCAGTAGGCCAAGAAGACTTGGGGACTAAGGAGACCCATGCACTTTGATATTTTCTAGGTTAACCAAATGCATGAAGATGTTGAGATCCCATATTTGGCACCAAAGGCTTTTTAAAGTGTATAAGGTTAAGGACATTACCCCACGTGGGCTTAGAGTAAAAATGCAACCCTTGGTTAGTCAGATGGATGAACAACTCACTCAGGATTGGGCCCAAGCCCAACATCAGGCATCCATGTTATTTGTGGAGGCCCTAAGTACGTACCATGAACGTGTTTACAGATAAATATATTTTAGAAGTTAAACAGATCTGTGACGAAGCCAAAGTTTATGAGGGGGAAGCAACTTTCAACAGACATTTGAACACTCTAGCCAAAGATTTAACACAATTAGAGCAACAACTTAAGAAGAAAAAGATTGACAAATTTAATAAGGATGTCAATGACTACCAAAAAGGGAAACCATTTAATACACAAAGAAATGTTAATTTTCAAGACACCACACAAAAACACATTAAGAAAACGAAAAGACCCAGGTCGATTCATAGGAATAGAACTGAGTTTTCAGAGACGATTTCTGGTGATGAATCATTATCTGCCACTGATATAGATTCTATCCCCATTCAAGAGTCCCCAGTAGTTAAGAGAAAACTGATGAATGACCCTTTAGGGTCAAAAGACACGGGGGGGGGGTAGGAAGCACAGGGCCAATACACAACATAGAGCAACTTTTGAACCAAATGTTACCATAAGTAACAACAATGTACATAACATTTCGTCATACAATCTCACAGAAAATGAAATAAAGTTGTTGAATAAGGGACTAAACTTTGTTCCTGCCTTCTGTGTTAATGAACATTTTTTGGTAAATGATGTAAATGATTTTTGTAGAATTTTGAACCTGAAACTGTTTTTCTCAGAAACTGATCAAACTCAGAGATCTACTGACTTCCGGTTTCACAAGTCACAATTTATGCCACCCATGGACAGGCATGTCTCGGTGTTCAATGAATGTGTTCTCAAAGATCTACATTTTCATGGTAGGACTTTTGCCAATACTAAACAGAATCTAACCAAAGAGGAACAGGGTAGCTTTAACTAAACTTAACAATAACCACAACTTAGTTACTATCTAATGGCCTTTTTTACATGCATATGCATCTGGACCCAACTTTCAAGTTTTAAGAAAGAGATAGACCAGTTTTTACAACTGGCACATGGAGAAGGCATCATTACACAGGAAACTAAACATCATCTTACAGTTCCCGACCCCACACCACAATACTTATATTTATTACCTAAAATACATAAAGATCCTAAGGAACCACCAGGTAGACCGACTGTTTTGGGTAAGGGGTCTTTAACGGAACCATTGTTAGCATTCCTCACAAAATATTTACAACCATTACCACTGGTCAGGTCCAGACTCAAGGACACAACCCAATTCCTGCAAATCAATGGGGACACCCAACTTGAATCAAGTTGGCTACTTTGCACCTTGGATGTGACAGCCCTTTATAAGAACATACCCCACTGGCCAGGTTTAGAAGCTATACAATATTGGTTAGATAAAGCGAACCTCTATCCACCAGGTTTCAATACTCTGCTAATTTGTCTTACAGAACATGTTCTAACTAAAAATGTTTCTATTTTCAGAATGAATGCTATTGGCAAGTTAGAGGCACTGCAATGGGAGCATCTTTTGCCCCCATTTATGCAGACCTGTTCATGGGATACATAGAGGAGCAGCTAATTTATGATACATCTCACAATTTATTTTTGGATAATATGGACATCTGGCGTCACTTTTTAGATGATTGCTGGATGGTGTGGAAAGGGGATGCATCATTTGTACTGGAGTTTGTTGACTACCTAAACAAAACTAAATGGGCATCCATTTTACTTTGAACTGGGATATGAACAAGATCACATTTTTGGATGTGTTGATAAGTAGGGATTCGGACAACACACTAGAGATGGAAACCTTCAGAAAATTTCCCCAATTCAACACTTTACTTCATGCTACCAGTCATCATCCACCCCACATTATTCGAAATATACCAAAATCTCAATTTTTGTGTATCAAACGCATCTGCTCCACTAATTAAGCTTACAATTCTGGGAGAAATGATTTATTCAATAGATTCCACAGCAGGGGATACCAGGTGGGAACCATGCATGGTGCCAGTATGCATGCTGCTAGATCTTTTCGTGAAAACCTGCTACAGTATCGACCAAAACTTGAGAAACAGGATAAAACCACATCCCAGAATATCCACTTGGTTACCACCTATGGTTGTAACACAAACGGATTTCGAGATATTATAAATAACTATTGGAACATTTTGTTGGCCAATGAGCGACTGGCCAATATTCTTCCCCCTCAATGTCTACATTCATATCGTAAGGGAAGGACAATCAACTCATATCTCACTCATTACAAGAAGGGCTCCAACACCAATTTTCATCAAACTACCTTATTTGGAGATAGATTGACAGGCAGCGTCCCTTGCGGACATTGTAGTGCATGTGCACACACGTGTAAAACTAAGGAATTTACCAGCAGCAATACATCCAAAATATACACAATCAACATTATGGGCAATTGCAGTAGCTATTGGGTTATTTATCTAGCTAGTTGCTTTTGTTCCACCTTTTATGTTGGACAAACTTCACGTCCATTAAGATTTAGGATTAGTGAGCATTTAAGTGACATGAGGAATAAAAGGCTCACAAATGCTCTTTAGAAATGCACCTTAACCCACCATACTGACAAAATGCAATTTACCATTATGAATAAAATTTAGGGGAATAGAATGTGCAAGACTGGGTGGCATACCAAACTCAATGAAAAAGAATCGGTCTGGATAGTAAGGTTGGGAGCTCTGTTTAAACCTGGCCTGAATGAGCATAGTTAATTTGGCATGCACCAATAGGAAGACATGGGCAATTTATGATGTATTATTTAAACATTGTGTGTATTTGTATGGATTAACACTGAGGAAGGTTTGCTGGATTTGGGTTAGCCACTTTTTATGTAATAAAAGTCAGTTCTTAACCCACTCTATTTGTGCTGGACTTTTTTGGTTGACTTCAAACGGCCAATAAAACCACAATTTCTGGGCCAGAGACCACTTAGGGTTACCACCTGTCCCCCTTTGCGAGGGACAGTCCCTCTTTGGGCAGGTGTGTCCTGACCAAAAATATTAAAAATGGCAAATGCCCTGAGATTGTAGAACATAATTATGTCCCATATTTTATGTAATAGTTGCATAAAATAGTTATTTCTGTATGTAAAATATCTAAATGTTACAAGAAACAGAATAAGCAACTAAACTGCTACAATAATAAGCTTTCATTTAGGAAACAAGTAAAGTTCTATCCTTTGTACTGACCGTGGGTATGTGTCGGCCTGTAAAATCTGATGTGTGTCCCGAAAATGTCCCACTTTGGCCATTTGAAAAGGTGGCAACCCTAAGACCACTCCTCTTGTGGTAGATAAGCTACCTAGTGCTTACCACTCCCACTGACAAGCTAGAAGGCTTCCCTCAACACAGAAAAGCTTGGGGGGCTCAGAAGCTTACAGTCTTGGATACAGCAAATCTGTATCTGGACTAGACTAGTTACAGGAGAACCGGGAAACAAGCTCCAATGCAGGCTTATAAACCAGAAAAGTTGAAAGAGATGGTAAAACTGCCCAAATGGCCAATAACTACAATTTCTAAGCCAGAAACCACTCATTTTGTGGCAGATAGCCTACTTAGTGCTTACCACTCCCACTGATAAGCTAGAATGGTTCCCTCCAACACAGAAAGGCTTGGGGAGCTCAGAAGCTTACAGTCGTCCAGGTTCCTTAAAAAGGGCTAGAGAGGTATTATGCTTGACATGGAGAGGGAGTTTACTCCATAGATGGGGGAGTCTTTGGGACAGAAATCTATCCTGTCGACAAGTTTTATTAATGTCACAGATTAGGTTGTGGCCTTGTGTGCAGGTTGCATGAGTGGAGTTTGACTTACGGATATGCAGCAACTCTATCGAGGCTGGGTCTGAGATAGCCTTGTATGCCAGACACAGGCCACCTTTGAGCAGTCTGTATGAGACTGAGTAGAGGGACAGAGCTTTTAGCCTATCAGTATAGGACAGGTGTTTGAGACCCTTGATTTTCCTAGTCAGGAACCTCTATGGTCTCTCCAGCTATTGCATGTGTTTGGCAAGGTACATGCCAAAGGCGGCACTGTACTCAATAATGGGTCTGATAAGGGAGGAGTACAGAGATGTTATGACCTCCTTGTTCCTGGACAAAATACTCTTACTTATGAGATGGATCATGTAGAAAGTCTTCGATACAACGGAGGCAACATGGTGGTCGAAAGTCAGGTTGCTATCAACCTGGTGGCCCATGTCCCTCACAACTGACTGTGTGTTTAGTACATTGTTATTAATGTGATAATTAGTGGGGACTCCATTTTCCCTAAAGGGGATAATGATGCATTTCTTGGCATTCAGTCTGAGGACATGCTTCTAGCATCAGTCATTTGTGTGGGTAAGGCCCTCTTGGAGGATGTTCACATCACTAGGGAGTTTAAGACAGCACCCCTGCTTGCAGTCATCTGCAAATTTGGTCAGTCACAGACCACTGGTTTTGGCTTGCACCTCAGTAAAGTATAACCCAAACAGTAGAGAACCCAAGACTGATCCTTGGGGTACACCGCTCGTTATGGGTCCATTACTAGAGGTGGCTTCCCCTATTTTGACTGAGTGGGTTTTATCAATGAGCCAGTTAGCTACACATCAGGTAACATACGGTTGATGCCTAGCTGGGAGAGTTATCTATTATGCCTGAGTGGGGAATAGTGTCAAAGGCTTTGGCTAGGTCTAGGTAGATGGTGTGCACCATCTTCCCCTCGTCCACGGCTTTGGTGACTGTTTTGAAGAAGTCAGCCAAGTTTAACAGGCACAAACTCGCTTTAAAAAAAACAAACTGTGTGGGGTCAAGCGTTTGGAGATCGCCAATCTCCTTATTTATATGGTCCATGATAATGCATTCCATGGTCTTGCAGATCAGGCTAGTTAGGCTGATGGGCCTATAACTGCCTGGGTCAGTGGACGCTCCACCTTTGTGCAGACGGATTACAGTGGCTGTCCTCCATTTGGCTGGGACGAAGCTAGTGCTCAGGCTTTGGCCGAATAGGGTGCCTAACAGAGCTGACATCTGATGCCTGACTGAGTTCATGTACAATACAGCCAGGGATGTTGTTGGGTCCCATGGAGGCTGTATTTTTGGTCTTTGAGAGGGTATTAAACATCTACTCCCTAGTGGAGATATCCTGGTTTACTGATGGGGAGACCGGGGTTGAAGTTTTCACTGAACCTGTCTGCCAGTAGATTGGCAATTATCTACAACATCTGTATATGTGGTGTTATTGACCACCAGTTCAGAGCAGATTTGGATGTTACCTTTCAGATGGATGTATGTGAAGAAGCCCTTGTGATTGCCCTTAGTGGATGTGGCTCATTTGGACTCAAAGTTAGCCTTAAAGGATTTCACCCGTGAACTTATTTGCTTGTTCCGACAAAGCAGAGATTGCTTCCAACTTGGCACCTGGTCCTAGACAGCAATTTTTTCCTTTTATTACAGAATTTGTTTATTGCTGCTGTCCACCAGACAGGTTTACTCTTCCTTGAGGAAGATGATTTGGTCCTTTCAGCAATTGCTGAGTTCATACAGCTATGCAGGTGTTCATAGTTTTTTGCTGTAGGCTTGGACATTAGTGCTAGTTCCTACTGAAGAGACAGAGGCTAAGAAGTTGCTTATACCTGCTCTCAGGAGATTGTAGTCAGCTTTGGAAAAGTTTTTTTGTTTGACTCTGACAAGGGGGGGGGGGGGTTCAGGGGACATGGTGACTTCAAAGGTGATTGCTTTGTGGTCAGATCTTTCCAAGGAGGATGACACTGCAGGGGTGCTACACTGGCTACTCATGTTGGTTAGTACCAGGTCCAGGATAATTTCACCTCTCATAGGGGTGGCGACCAGCTGCTCGAAAGCACTGGCAAAGTCAAGGAATCTCTAGGCATTCATGCTTGGGCTAGAATAGATCTTCCACTCTATGGCTGGGTAGTTAAAATCACCCTGGATCAGGGTAGAGGGTTGAATTTTGATGGATTCAAGTAAGCCCAGATAGGTGGAGTGAGCATCTTGAGTCATGGCTGGGGGTCTGTAGCCAGCTATGATTTCAACAGGTGTTTTGTCAACAGTTAACTGCACTTGGAGTGTCTCCTGTGCATCATACCGTTTGACCACCCTGGAGGTGTGCATGTCTTTGACAAATATTGAAACTCCACCTCTTTTGGCTTTGTAGCCCTCTGTTTGGGGTCTGAAAGTTATGTAGGATGAGTAACCTGGTAAGAATGGGGTGAACTCCACAGCTTTGAACTAGGTTTCAGTGACTGCACAAATGTTAGCATCCTCCAGGGCAAGGAATGCTTGCAATGAGTGCAGTTTCACAATAAGATTTCTAGAGTTTAGCAGCATGACTTTAAACTTCATTTAGAAGAATTTTTCATGTTGGTAATTTTGTGCTCATGAGTTTGCCTAAAAAAAGCACTACGGGGGTGGGAAGAGTCTTTTTCAGAAGTTTGAAGCCCAGGGGAGACAGATGAAGGCCATCTCTGGCAAAGCTTCATGGTTTGTCAATCATGTCCTTCCCAGGCTGTCAGGTACTGGATCCCCTTGGAATGACACCAGAAACTAAGCCAATTGTTAAAGTCAATCATTTTCTGTTTGTCATCATACTCTCCCTGGATTCCTTACAGTATAAAATTACTGAAGAAACTTTGCCCAACAGTACATCAGCTACAGAACATGAAGTTAGAGAGAAGGATTTTATTACCCCATTTGGTGGAACAGAGAATTGACAAAAATATTTAAGATGCCAAAAAGAAAAACTATAATCTTTACAACAAATATCCTACAAGCATGAACAAAATAAGAAGTTATGTACTTACCATAACGTTCCATGTTAGTTGTCTTCTCTCGCCTTCTTTCTTGCTTGATGGGTTCGGAGCCGATCCCTCGGCTCCGACTCTGCACTTGCTAAGCTCGAGAGTCACTTTTACCAGCTCGAGGCAGCCCCATATCCCATGATGCAAGGCGGTAAGTACCCAGATCTCGTTTGTTGACAAAGGGCAATAGCACCAAGCATAAAAAACTTCCCAAAGGAAGAAGAAACTTACAGATGGAAAAAGGACCAGGTCTGAATGGTCTTTAGCATAATAGTTTCTTAAACAAGGTCTGTCCAGGCCAGGGGGAAGGAGGGAGGGTCGCAAGAAAGAAGGCGAGAGAAGACAACTAACATGGAACGTTATGGTAGGCACATAACTTCTTAATGTTAAGTTGTCAATCTCGCCTTCATTCTTGCTTGATGGGACCGTGTCCCTAGCACCTCTATCCTGGGTGGCTCAATGGAACAAACTCTTGAGGACTGTAGAGCCAAAACTGGCTCTGTCCCTGGAGGCCAAGTCCAATTTGTAATGGGAAACAAAAGTGTGAGGAGTAGCCCAAGTGGCCGCTGCACAAATAGTGTCCAAAGGAAGTCTAGCTTGAAAAGCTGTAGAAGTAGCTAAGCTCCTAGTTGAATGTGCTTTAGGTTTTGAGCACAGCTGTTTTCCCCTGAGTATAAATTTCAGAGATGACCGAAGAAAGCCATCTGGACAAAGTCACTTTAGAAACAGGAAGGCCTTTTTATTATCCGCATAGGAAACAAAAAGTTGATCAGATTTTCTAAATTTTTGTTCTGTCCAAATAATATCTAAGTTGACGATGGACATCAAGATAATGTAGCTTTTGTTCAGCTCTGTCTGAATAGTTAGGAAAAATACCGGAGATCAATGGATTGATTCAAATTGTTCTTTGAAGCGACCTTAGGTAAAAAGGTTGGGTTAGTTCTCAAAGATACTCTGTCTTTGTGAAAAACCAAATAGGGGGGTCGAACCGAAAGAGCATGAAGTTCAGACACCCTCCTGGCAGATGTAATAGCCACTAGAAATAACGTTTTCCAAGAAAGATATTTCAGGGAACAAGAAACAGCTGGCTCGAAGGGGGGAAGAATCAAGGATGTCAGCACTAAATTTAGATCCCACTGAGGAGGAGGATTCCTGATTGGAGGTTTTAGTAGGAAAATTCCTTTCAAGAAGGCCCTGCAGAGCCTATGGGACATAATATTATGATCTGCTATCCCGACATGAAAATTGGAAATAGCAGCCAATTGAACTCTGACTGTGGAAGAAGAGGAGCCTGCATGAAAAATCTCTGCTAAGAAGTCCAGAACTGCCTGAACAGGGGCAGTAAAAGGATCAATATTTTGGGCCTTAGCCCAATAAGAGAAACGTTCCATTTGCTTGTGTAAATCCTCCTGGTAGAGGATTTTAGTGAAGCTACTATGATGTCTCTAACAGGGTTAGAGATCAAAGGAAGCCTGGCTAAGGAAGGAAGTGGAGCAACCATGCTGTGAGGTTGAGAGAAGGGATTGACCGGTGCAGCTGACCGGATTGGTGAATCAGAAGATCTGGCACTGGGTCCAGATGCCACGGCTGCACCAAAAGGTGATGATGGAGGAACGGGAACCAAACTTGTCGAGGCCAGTAAGGGGCAATGAGAATCAATTTGGTTCTCAAAACGGTAGCTTTCTGGATCACCTGAGGGATCAGAGGAAATGGAGGGAAGGCATAAAGAAGTCCCTGGGGCCAATCCTGGGTCAGAGCGTCTCTGGGGGGATGGCCTGATAGAGGGAAGAGGCTAAAGAAGTCTGGACATTTGCTGTTTTGGGGAGTAGCAAAAAGATCGCAACATGGACGACCCCATTCCAGAAAAATCTCTTCCGCTATAGATTGCTTGAGAGACCACTCGTGAGGCATGAGGATAGCTCTGCTCAATCTGTCCGCTATAATGTTGGTTTTCCCAGGGATATGCGTTGCTACCAGAAACCGATGAGAGGAGATCGCCCATTGCCAAAGTCTGAGCGCTTCTCGACACAAGGGGTAGGACTTGGTTCCGCCCTGTTTGTTGATATACCAAACTACAGACATGTTGTCTGTGTGGACTGCAATTGTCCCTACGGGAAGAAAGTCGTTGAGGGCTTGCAACGTTAAAAGCACTGCTCTCATCTCCAGGACATTTATGTGCAGATGGTACTCGAACGGTTGCCACGTCCCATGAACCATCCTGCCCTGATAATGACCCCCCCACCCGATCAGGGAGGCATCCGTGGTGACAGTGGCTATCAGGGACGGAGGTACAAAGCACCTGCCTTGGTGAACCTGAGACGATGTGATCCACCAAGCAAGATGCTCTTTGCATGTCTGTGTCACCAGAATCTGGTGACGCATTGGAAGTTGCTGGTATGACCACTGTGTGAACAGCATCCACTGAAGAAGGCGCATGTAGAATCGAGCCAGGGAAGAAGAGTAATGGCCGCAGCCATGAGACCTAATACCTTTAGAACCATTCTGGCCTGTATTTTCTTGCTGGCCAGAATGATCCTGACATGAGTCTGAATGTCTGAAACTCTTTGTTCTGTAAGGGTAGCTGACATCCGAACAGTGTTTAAGTTTGCCTATGAAGGTAATAGACTGGCAGGGCGATAAGGATGACTTTTGAAGTTGATTGAGATGCCCAAATGAGAACAAAGGTCTATTGTGTAATCCCTGGCTTGTATAAGCTGATGCCTGGTGGTGGCTGACAGGAGCCAGTCGTCGAGATACGGAAACACCTGGAATCCTTGACGTCTCAGGTGAGCCGTGACCACTGCCATGCATTTGGTGAACACTCTGGGGCTGTAGTGAGACCAAAGGGCAGGGCTCTGAACTGGAAATGACTGGACCCCAGCCGAAAGCGGAGAAATCTCCTGGAGCATCTGTGAATTTTGATGTGATAGTACGCATCCTGAAGATCTATTGAGCACATCCAGTTGTCCTTCTGTAAGAAGGGCAGAATTGACTGAAGAGTGACCATTCGAATCTTGTCTTCCTGACAGACTTGTTGAGTCTGCTGAGATCCAATATTGGTCTCCAGTCTCCCGTCTTTTTGGGGACCAAAAAGAACCTTGAGTAGATTCCAGGCTCTGAATGGTCTATTGTAACTGGCTGAATGGCTCTTTTGCAGTAGTTTTGCGATTTCTGACTCTGCAATGTCCCTTAGACCGGGTGGTACATCTGGAAGGGAATTTGAGGGAAAGGACTTTCCTCGAAAGGAATTATGTAACCCTTGGATATGATCGACTGTACCCATCTGTCTTGAGTGAGGGAATGCCAGGCTTCTGGGTACAGTGATAATCTTCCCGACTGCCTCCAAGGAGGGACAGCCGGGCAACACCTCAGGGATGCTGAAAGGGCTTGTCAGAGAGAGGCTCCCTGTTTCCCTGGTTCTTCGGACCCCTCTGCCTCTAGAGCGCGTCTGTTATTGTTACCCCTCTGCCTCTAGGGGTAAACTGACCACGTGAATCCGCGTGACTCCTTGGGATTTACGGAACCACATCTTCCCACCCTTCTGTCCTTTGGGATAAGGCCTAGAAGGGGTGGAAAACGGACTCCAACAGCAGAAAGAGTCTTGCCGTCCTGCTCGCACCTGGTCAAGGTTTCCTTCACCTGAGGGCCAAACAAAGCTGACCCATCAAAGGGAGAATTTGTGAAGGACGCCTTAAAGGGATCCGCAAAATCACATAGCCGCATCCAGGCTTGGCGTCTAAGAGCCACACCTGTGCCTGCGGCTCTACTCGCTCCATCCGCAGCATAAGATATTAGCCGCATGGAGGAGTTTGCAATGGAATTGAGGGTTCCTAGCTGAGAAGCAATTTTTCTTGAGCCCCTGCAGCTGTAGGATCCTGAACTACTTCTCCCAGCTCCTTCAGGATATCCCTCTGGAGTCTAGTGAAGTGACATAGGTAATTCAGCGAACGCATAGCAAAGGTCGCTGAGGAAAACATCCGCTTACTACCTATCCATGGTCCTAGAGTCCTTATTAGGAGGATGGACGGGCACGGAAGGATCTGCAAGTTCCTTTTTGGTGGCCGCAGCCACCACCATGGCATCAGCGGGGACACCCTTAGTAAGGAATTGTTTGTCGCTCGGGGCAGTGATAAATTTTGAAGGCCTCCTAGGGACTGGCTCTACAGAGTCAGGAGCTGCCCACGCCTTTCGTGCAATCACCTGCATAAGGGGGTCGAAAGGCGGAGACACCCAGGAGGGGGAGGGCCGAGAACCAAACGCCCCTAGGTATACTGACCCCTCCCCAGAGGGGTTGTTGGTGGGGCAGTTTCCCTCTGTTTCAGAAGTTCTAGGATGTCTGAGAAGGAGACATCCTCAGAGGGGATCTAGGGATCCCTCTGACTCATCAAAGTCAGTATCCGAAGTGACAGACTCGGGGGAGTCTACATGCTTCCTCTTACAAGTCCTCTTCCTAGGAGGATCTCCCGAAACATCAGGAGAATCCTCGGAAGAGGGGGAAATTCCCAATGGGGAAACCTGAGGCGGAGGATCTCTGGGTCCTGTAGCAAGAGAAGTGGCAGAGATGTCAACAGGTACTATAGAGGGAGGAGCTACGGAACAGACTGCTGACTGATACCAGTGGCCAGTACACTCTTCATCACCTCGAATGCTCCCCTCCCAGGCAGGTCCGAGAGAACCCGCTCCGAAGAGCTAGGAACTCCAGGGACTACCGAAAGGGAAGTCTCCGAGGCAGATGTCGGAGCCGAGCTCACCAAGGCCGAGGCTCCAAGGGGAAGAGCGGGTTCGGACAAGGGTCCGATGCCACTCACCCCCTCGGAGGAGACCATGGAAGCCCGACCACCGAATCCCTCTAAGGAAGGTCTCGAAGAGGAGATAAGAGTAGAGGCTGAAGGGACAGAAGGGGGTATCCATCCTCCAGCCGTAGCAGTAACCATTCCCGAAGACTCCAACTCCAAGCTCTGGGGTAGAGTTGAAGGAGGAACTGTAACGGGGTGTGGACCAACAGTCGTCTGTTGAGACGGACTGTGTAACATTTGGGCCAGTACCTGTGACTTGAGTAATCTACTGACCACTCTCTCTAGGTCATGATCTGACAACCTGGATGACCTTGAAGATCGGCTCCGATGGCTCCGTTCCGATAGAAGAGGTGAAGCCGAGCCGAAGTATCGGCTCCAAGGAAGGAGACCTCGACCTCTTCCTGGAATGAGCCATCGGAGCCGATACTATAGATCCTGTCGGAGCCGACAGAACGCCTCGATGTATCGGCTCCAGCCGGAGCCGATACAGCCACCAAAGTAACGGTGTCGGAGCCGATCGGAGCCGACACCGATGCCTGTGCCACATGGGTGTCGGAACTGATCGGAGCCGACATCGAAGTGGTCAATACAGATTCGGCACCGATAGCCATCGGTGCCGAAAGCTTTGTCAAGCCAGAATCGGCTCCAGCCGGAGCCGATCTCGACTCAGTACGAGTCGGAGCCGAGGCCGCAGGCTTAGATACAGAAGCCTGGGCCTTGGAAGGTTTTGCTGATTTTGGTGGAGCCGACTTAGCGGGAGAGCCCTCCGGCTTAAGAAGGCCCCTAAGAATCAGCTTATTCGTCTCCTGCAGGACTCTCTGGCTGAAGGAGTGACAAATAGCACAGGAGTCCTGCAGGTGAAGAGGGCCCAGACAATACAGGCAAGAAGTGTGACCGTCTGTCAGAGACATCTTCTGACAGCACGAGTCACACTTCTTAAAACCTGAGACCCTCTCCTTTGACATGGTGCTGAAAAAACACACACACACGCACCAGTCAAAATTAACTTAAATAAAATACCAAAAGGTATTCTATAAAAACCAACACACACACCCTAACAGGGGATGGGATAGGGAAAAGATTGACTAACAAAAATTAAAGGAGACAGGGAATTTCTGTCAGAAAAGGTACAAAATAAACTTAAAAACTATCAATAAAAGGTTTTTGACTAAAAAGGGGCTTAAATATCACAAAAGTGAACAACTTACCAGGAGCTGGTAAAAAGAAGACCTCCTAAGCGAAGCGGCAAACGAGATCTGGGTACTTACCGCCTTGCATCATGGGATATGGGGCTGCCTCGAGCTGGTAAAAGTGACTCTCGAGCTTAGCAGTACGAGTCGGAGCCGAGGGATCGGCTCCGAACCCATCAAGCAAGAATGAAGGCGAGATTGACAACTTAACATGAATTCTTAACAGTATATGCAAGGAACTTAAAAATTAGGGAGGTTAAAGTTAGTTTTATGTAAAGAAAGTACAGTTGTGTACACTTACCATAAATGTAGATGTTCGAATGTATTCACCGTTGCAGTCATTACATTTGAGTAATCTGCTGGCAGGTTGCCCTCAGTCAGCCTGATTAACAAAGTCTTGGGTCCTGCGTTGGTTGATGTCCCTTCTTCCATGACGTCAGGTCGTCAGGGGTATAAAACATGCAGCCGACGCCATTACATCAGTTTTTCTTGCCCCAGATGTCAAGCCCCCCCCAAATGGGGAGCAATAAATATATATATATATATATATATATATATATATATATATATGTATATACAATTTAAAACACAAAAATTATACCTCCAAACAAAAGCAAATACACCAAAAAGGCTTTTAAGCATAATAAAAGAAAGTAGAGGTATAGTAAGAGAAAAACAGGGGGCTGGAGAGAGGGTAACCAGGACTGCAACAGTGAATACACTCGAACAGCTACATTTATGGTAAGTGTACACAACTGTACTATGTTCTTCATGTTTCAGTGTTGCAGTCATTACATTTGGGTAGATTCCCAAAGCTATGGTTGGGAGGATGGATTTATACAGCATTAGGAGCAGCTATAAGGCCCTGCAGAACAGCAGTGGCAAAGCCAGCTCTGGATTTAGAGGAGAAAGGTAAATGGTAATGTTTGGTGAACGTATGAACTGAGCTCCAGGTAGCAGCTTCTAGAATGTCTCTGGATAGGAACACCTCTGAGAAAGGCTGTAGATGCAGCCTTGGTGGAATGAGATCTAATCCCCTGGGGGATAGTTTTACCATGGTGCATGTAGCAGAAATGAATACAATGGCTTATCCATTTGGAAATAGTCTGCTTTGAAATAGCCTTTCCCTCTGCCCCTGCAGCAAATGCCACCAGTAGTAGTTCAGATTTTCTTAGAGATTTTGTCCTGTTTAAATAAAATCTAAGTTGTCTGTGTACATCCAAAGAATGCAGAATCCACTCTCCCTTGCTCTGTGGATTGGAAAAGAAAGCTGGCAAATGAATGGTCTGATTAAGAGACACACTGGATACCACCTTAGGCATGAAGGATGAAGTGGTCCTGAGAGACACCCTGTCCACATGAAAAATACTGAAAGGCTCCACTGCCATAAGAGCCTGTAATTTAGAAATCCTTCTAGCTGAAGTGACTGCTAAAAGGAAAGCTGTTTTCCAGGAGAGAAATTTTAAGTCTGCAGTAGCAACTGGCTCGAAAGGAGGGAGATTGAGTTTTTCCAATACAAAATTGAGGTCCCAGGCAGGGGCTGGAGCTCTCCAGGGTGGTCTTAAGTTTTTGGCCCCTCTGAGATACTGCTTTAGCGGAGGATGAGAGAAGAGGGGAGGTTCTGTGTTGTAATGAGCTGAAATGGCAGAAGCATGGATTTTTATGTAAGAAAAGGATAGGCCCTTGTGAAGCATCTCAGTTAAGTATTGTACAATCTGAGGAATATTGGGCACTGCTGTGCTTATTCCTTGTGACTGGTTCCAGGCACAGAATCTTTTCCATTTGTCAGTATTTGTCAGGGTTGGTAGGGTGGCCTAATGGTTAAGGTGTTTGCCTTGCAAACACAAGGTGCAGGGTTTGAATCTCACAAGGGATAATTGGCTAGGCTTAAAATGGCTCGCAAGGGCAGTTACCTTAGTACTAATCTATGAATCTATAAGCATAAGATTTTCTAGTACTAGGCCTTCTTGCCTCCAAAATGACACCCATCACAGGTTTGCTGAGGGATGCTAAGAGTGAATTTAGGTGATTAGCCACGCTGCAAGATTCAAAATTTGGAGCCGAGTGTGCAGAATTTGGTTGTTCTGCTGAGACAGCAAGTAAGGTGTCTGAGGCAGGTGCCATGGTGGAAGGTGTGACACATTGCGCAGGAGTGGGTACCAGTGCTGGCGAGGCCAGTCTGGAGCAATCAGAATCATTTTTTGGTTTGTCCTGTTTGACTTTTAATAGAACTTTGGAGAGCAGAGGCAGAGAAGGAAAAGCATAGACTGATAGGTTTTTCCAGTTGAATGATACAGCATCCAATTTCAAGGCTTTTTTGTGATGAGTTCTTGTGCAGAATATGTCCACTTGATAGTTCTGGGGTGAGGCAAAAAGATCTATGTCTGGACTCCCCCATTTGCGTGTCAACATGCTGAAAATCTTTGGTTCCAGTTTCCATTCGTGTGGGTCTATAAGATTTCTGCTTAGTTCGTCTCCCAGAGTATTCACCTTTCCTGGCAGGAATTGAGCTTGTAGTTGTATTTGGTAGGTCAAGGTCGTGTTCCACAATGCCATGGCTAGTCTGCAAAGGGGGTAAGAGTGTGTACCCCCCTGCTTGTTTATGTACCACATAACTGTGGTGTTGTCTGTCTTTATCATTAATTGTCCTGGATGAAGGTAGTCATTGAAGGCTGTCAGTGCATTCCGTACAGCAAGCATCTCTTTCTGATTGATATGAAGGTGCATTTGATTTGGGCTCCATTTGCCCTGAATGCACTTCCCTGCCAGATGAGCCCCCCAAGCATAGTCTGATGCATCTGTAGTTAGGGTTTGGGTGGTAGGGGGTGGAGTGAATGGTAGTCCCTTGTTTTGGTGGCAGACCTCTGCCCACCATAGGAACTCTAGTTGCAGGCAAGGTAAGACAGGAATCATTGTTTCCAGGCTTTGACAATGTTGACTCAATAAACTTTTTAAGTACCACTGAAGTTTCCTCATATGCAGTCTTGCATATGGAATTAGAAGAATGCAGGAGGCCATGAACCTCAAGGTTTGCAGAATTTGTCTTGCAGATAGCAGGGTTTTTGTGGCCACCTGTTTGAAGTAAATTACCAAATGAATTTGCTTTTCTGGCGTAAGGTAAGCCATCTGGGCAGTTGTATTCAAGCTTGCACCCAAGAATGTAATTTTTTGAGAGGGTACCAGTTGTGATTTCTTTTCGTTTATGGTGTACCCTAGACAAGTTAGAACCCTTTTTACAAACACCAGATGCTTTAGAAGAATGTCCTTGTTTTCTGCCTGAATTAGACAATTGTCTAGGTATTGGTATATTTGAATATTTCTTTGCCTGCAAAATGCAATTACTGGAGCCAGGCACTTTATGAAGACCCTGGGCACAGTAGATAAGCCAAAGGGCAGTGCAGAGAACTGGTAATGCAAGTAGCCTGCCTTGAAGCGGAGGTATCTTCTGCAAGATTCCCTGATTGGGATATGCAGGTAAACCTCTTTTAAGTCTAGAGTTGCCAACCAGACATCTTTGCCTAGCATAGAAAGTAACTGTTGAAGAGTCAGCATCTTGAATTTTGGAATGTCCAGAAATGTGTTTAGAGTAGATAAGTTCAGAATTGGACGCCATGATTTGTCTTTTCTGGGTACCAGGAAAAGTCTGGAAGAGAAACCTTGTTCCTTTTCCTCTTCTGGTACTGGCTGAATAGCCCCCATGTTCATGAGGGACAGTACTTGTTTCTGGGCCTCTGCCCACTGATTTGGGGGCAGGTCTGGCCATCCGTTTGGGATTGGCAACGTGTGGAAATGAAATCTGTACTCCTGGGACACTATTTAAAACCCATTTGTCCAGGGTTATAAGTTGCCAGTTTCTTGCATGAAGTGCCAGTTTCCCCCCCAAAGGGGAGGCTAAAAGGTAAGTGCTTGGTGAATGTACAGGGAAGTCATTGAGACTGTTTACCATAGGGAGGAGCCTTGTTGTTTCCAGATTTGGAGGTGGAGGCACCCCATTCTTTTGTTCTAAAAGTCCCTTGTGACTGAAACCTGGAGCTTTTGGAATGTCTGGGTTTGACTTGAGTGACTCTCGAAGAAACTGTAAAGGACCAGTTCTTAGTAGGCCAGTGCCTACTAAATCTTGGAGATTGTACTTGTAAGAAATCTTTCACAGTTTGCATAGATTTAGCTTTATCTTCCAGCTTTTTTAAAACTTCTTCAGCCTTATTACCAAAGAGACGGTCCTGTTGTAAAGGAGCATCCAACAATTTTTGCTTTAACATGATCAGGCAGATTTTGCTCATTGAGCCAAGCTTGCCTTCTTAGCACAGACCCAGTTACAGCAGCCCTGCAAGAGGCCACCAAAGAAGTATGCTTTCCAACTTGTTCAGCTGAATGCTGAGATACAGCTGAATGCAATAAATCCTGTAAATCTTTATTTTCCACACAGTCAGAAATTAACATCATTTTCTGTTTAAGCAGTCCCATGATATGCTGTTGATATTTAAGCACATGAAGCATTTAAGATATTTAAGCATATGAAGCATTTAAGCATATGAAATTGACAGTTTAAAGCCCTGATTGCCAAGGTTGCAGAAGTGTAAACCTTCTTAAATCTTTATTTTCCACACAGTCAGAAATTAACATAATTTTCTGTTTAAGCAGTCCTATGATATGCTGTTGATATTTAAGCATATGAAGCATTTAAGATATTTAAGCATATGAAGCATTTAAGCATATGAAATTGACAGTTTAAAGCCCTGATTGCCAAGGTTGCAGAAGTGTAAACCTTCTTACCCCATCTATCCAGTGCCCCGGAATTTCTATCAGAAGAGGTAGGATTTTTAGCAGTGGAGGCCTTAATGCTCTTGGGACCCTGAAAAAAGGTTTCAGTATCTGCAATAGGATTTTTGAAAAGGAATTTGTGTGAGTCAGGAACCCTGCAGTATCGTCTGGCTTACAAGGAGCCGGAGGCAGAGAATCAGGAGCCATACTAGATTCTGTAAAAACATCAACAATGTCTAGAACAGGAGGTATAGCCAAAGGCCTATGCTGAGGAAGAAAAAGAAAATCCCTAAGTCTTTTCTTAGATTCAGAGAAATCCTGACTTCCCCAGTGGAAATGTTCCCTTAAGATATGTAAAGTTTCCCCAAAAGAAAAATCCTCAGGGGGCGAAGCAGAAGGAATGGAATCTGCTGCATCAGAGTCCTCATAAGTAGGTATAGACAAATCCTGTTCATTAGAAGAGTCAGAAGAAATAGAATCCTGTTCAGAAGATTCATAATCAATGTCTTGCCTAGACCTCTTAGCAGGGGGGGTTGGCTACCCCTGGTCAGGGTAATTAAATCTTCAGCCATTTTGATCATTTGTTTTTTAGGCATGGGGGCCTGCACATGTGGCCCAAGCGTCGTTTTTTTAGACATAGATGTAGATTTTGGCCTTAGTTTTGAAAATGGCATTGGTTTAATATACAAATCTGCAGGCCTGAAAACACCCACAGTAGTCGGTGCCTGCACAGTGGCTCCGGACCCATCTAAGGTAGAGACATCTGCGGGTCCAATACTTAAAGCATCTCGCGGCATACTGGACTCCGAATGGGTCTCAGTAGAGGCCTGCGAATCAAAAGTAGCGGGCATCAGGGGCTGAGAAAGTACCAGCGAACTAGCAACTGGCTTAGGAGAAGTGTCGTCGTCAGTTTTGGACCTCGATGGCCTGTCTCTGTTTTTGTGTTTTTACGTATTCCGGTGGTCGGATTGCTAACCGACGATGTTTCTGGATAGTTAAATTGTGTACCAAAATATTTAGAAGCAAAAATATACAGACGTTTAATAGTGCGTTGATTAAATCTAGCACAAAACAGACAGCAAGGTACGTTGTGGTCAGGGCCTAGGCAAGGAATACAGTACAAATGAAAATCTTTATGAGGTATTTGCTTCTCACAAGTAATGCAATTATTAACTTTTGCCGACATCAGTAAGAAGGAAGAAAAAGTTTCCCCAACGGGATACTTAGCTTTTTAGTTTAAGAATTCTGTTCTGAAACTCGAAAACGAAAATTTCAAGAGTCAGCCGACCGGCACTTGCAAACTGCTTCTGCTTTGGGCACAGCGAGGCAAGAAAGACTGATGCAATGGCATCGGCTGCATGTTTTATACCCCTGACGACCTGACATCATGGAAGAAGGGACAGCAGCCAACGCAGGACCTAAGACTTTGATTAATCAGGCCGACTGACGGCAACCTGCCAGCAGATTACCCAAATGCAATAACTGCAACAGTGAAACACGAAGAACATCTTAAGAATAAAATTAGGGAGGCTAAATTTAATTTTGAGACTTGTCTGTTAAATGATCCTTCATGTAAAAAAAAACTTATGACTATGTTAATTAATTTAATGTTATATTATCTCAGCTTATATCTAATACATTTAGCAAACTCTTTGTCAATATTTGCAGAAACATCATTTAATGAGTCTAACTTCTTTTTCAGCTTATAGGCAGTGTTCTCATTTTGGTATTAATAAGGTTAATGAAGTACTGAATAAGGCAACATCTATGGGCCTGGACATTATTCCTGGATCCTTATTAGTCAATGCTAAGACAATTACTGCTCCAATGTTGTACAATATATTTAATAGGCTCTTAGAAAATAGTATTGCTCTAGATCAAGTTAAACTTTCACACATTACACTGATATATAAAAGAGAGAGAAAGATGTTAAAAACTACAGGTCTATTAGCCTGATGTCTGCAGTTGGAAAATGCTTTGAAAGATGTGTGATTTAAAGAATAAAACCAACACCTGCAGCTTAGCTACCAACATAATACAACATGGTTTTGTAAAATGAAGATCTACTCTAAGCAATCTTGATTAGTTTTTAAGATCAGATTCCGGATGACATAGATTTAGAACTGGGAAATTGGGCTTCTGCCACAGGTTTAAATATTAGTTTAGATAAAAAAAATAAGTTATGTACTTACCATAACATTCCATGTGAGTTGTTCATCTTGCCTTCATTCTTTACTGACAGGTTCGGAGCGGATTCCTCGGCTCCGATTCGGCCAATTGCAAAGCTCGAGGTTTTCAAATAACGCAAGGCCAAGTCCCTATCCCATGATGCGCCTGGAGTTACCTCAGATCTTTTTTGCTGTGTAAAATAATACCAAATGTCATTCTTTCAGTCCCAATAAGGGTATAGAAGGATTGAGCAACCAGGATGGATCCAGCATCTCGGTCATCTAACAGCCAGGAGGGGGTTGGAGGGCGGGATGTAAGAATGAAGGTGAGATGAACAACTCACATGGAACGTCATGGTAAGTACATAACTTCTTTATGTGAAGTTGTGCTATCTCGCCATTCATTCTTTACTGATGGGTAGCGTCCCAAGCACCATCAATCTCGGGTGTCTCACAGGAGTATATTTTCTCAGGACTGTGGATTCAAAGGGAAGCCCTGTCCCTGGAGGCCTTGTCAACTTTGTAATGAGTGATAAAGGTATGAGGTTTTGACCAAGTGGCTGCTGCACAAATGTTATCAATGGGAAGTCTGGCAGAAAAAACAGATGATGTAGAAACTGCTCTGGTTGAGTGAGCTTTAGTCTTATGCTGCAAAGGCATATTGGCAGCTAAATAGGCAAAGGTGATACAATCAGATAACCATTTAGACAGAGCTGTTTTAGCCACTGGTCTACCCTTCCTGGAGTCTGAAAATGAAACAAAAAGCTGGTCTGATTTTCTGAAATCTTTTGTTCTATCCAAATAAAATCTGAGATGTCTGTGAAGATTAAGTTTGTGCAGCATACACTCTAAACTGTTCGAATGCTTGGGGAAGAAGACTGGCAAATCAATAATTTGGTTGACATCGGTTTCAGTGCTAACTTTGGGCAAGAATGAGAGGTTTGTTCTAAGTGAGACTCTGTCAGCATGGAATATCAAATAGGGAGGCTTGATGGATAAAGCCTGAAGCTCTGACACTCTGCGGGCTGAAAAGGCCGCAGAAATACCTCACTAAAAGTGTCACAGGCCTAAAGCAGATACCCTATGTGACCGTCGAAAAAAACTCCAGCTATACTCTGTGGCATATCGGCTACTCAGAGGCACTCTCTGCTTAACATACAAGGCCATGTCAAACTCTGAGCTGTTGGACATGCTCCACTTAAAGAAATCCCAATCCCTCAGAGCCACATGGTCCAGGGATCTAAACCTTGTCATCACAATGAAGAAAACATGCTGGAGGGATAGGTTCCTGACCCAGAGACTCGTCATACTCTGGAATACTCTGCCCATACATGTCAAGCAGAGCACCTCCTTGGCCCACTTCAAAAGAAACCTTGACGATTGGATGGGAGATAGGAAATTCACCCCGGGGATCAGACAGGGTCCAGGGAAGTAAGTATTGTGGGAAGAAATATCCAGGGAATTGTTATGGCTAGGCTTGTGTGGGCCCTAGGGCCGATAGACTAGTACCAACCTATGAACCTATAATAGCTACTAGAAAGATGGTCTTCTATGACAAAAGTTTGAGGTCACAAGAGGAAGCTGGTTCAAATGGAGGAAGAATTATGCAGGAAAGCACAAAATTTAGATTGCATGAAGAATAGGGAGATTTCACAGGTGGTCTAATATAAAAAGTCCCTTTGAAAAAGGCTTTGGATAACTTGTGAGACATGATATTCAATCCTTCAGATCCAAGATGAAAATTAAAAATAGCAGCCAGTTGAACACGAACTGTTGCTGCTGCAACTCCTTTATTAAAAATCATAGTCAAGAACTCTAAAATGGAGGCCATAGGGGCTTGGTAAGGATCAATATTATTTTTAGAGGCCCATATAGAAAATTTTTTCCATTTGCTAAGATATAGCTTCCTAGTAGAAGATTTGTGAGAAGATAAAAGGATCTGTTTTGTCTCATTGGAGGTTATGAAACCTGGCTATGATGGGAATTGGTGCAGCCAAGCTGTCAGCTTCACAGACTGCAGAGAGGGATGAAGCTCCCCCGACGATTGCGTCAGGTCATCCGGAACCGAGTCCAGAATCCAAGGGTCCTCCAGAAGATGAAGTTGAAGGAAGGGGAACCAAATCTGACGAGGCCAATGAGGGGCTATTAGAATGATGGTCATTCCCAGTGTCTTTGCTTTCTGTAGAACCTTTGGTATCAACGGGATTGGTGGAAACGCATAGAGGAGAGCCAGAGGCCAATTGTATATGAGTGCATCCCTTGGGGCTTCTCCCAAAGGGGGAATCAGGGCAAAGTAGCTTCTGCATTTCGTGTTCATGTGACTGGCAAAGAGGTCGCAGCAAAGCTGGCCCCACCTGCGGAATATCCTGTCCGCTATTTCTTTCTTGAGGGACCACTCATGGGGCAACAAAATTGCCCTGCTCAACTTGTCTGCTATTACGTTGGATTTCCCCGGGATGTACATTGCCAACAGAAATTACTGGGTGGAAATAGCCCACTGCCATACTCTGACAGCCTTGCGACAAAGGGGTAAGACCTGGTTCCCCCTTGTTTGTGCAAATACCAGACCACTGACATGTTGTCTGTCTGAATCACAATCGTACCCAGAGGAAGAGAGTCCTGAAAGTACTGCTCTCATCTCCAGGGCATTGATATGCAGATGTGTCTCTTGACCGGTCCATGTGCCTTGGGCTGTCTTTCCCTGAAAATGCCCCACCCACCCTATCATGGAAGCATCCATGGTCACTGTGGCCGCTTGGAGGTGGTAGCACAAATGGGCATCCTATCATAATATGAAGTGAGGTCAACCACCACTGAAGGTCCTTTTTACAGGAATTTGTGATCATTACAGTGTGAGACATGGGAAGCTCTTGGTAAGACCATTGGCTGAACAACAGCCATTGTAGTATCTGCATGTGCATACGAGCTAGTGGTATGGCTAAAATTGCTGCTGCCATCATGCCTAATAATTTCTGAACTTCTGATGCTGGTGCTCTGTCTTTTGATATCAGAACACTGACATGCTGACGAAGAAGAAAGAATCTTTCTGTTGGAAGCCTTAGTGTGGTGGTGGTGGTGGTGTCCAACTCTGCCCCAGTAAAAACGATATGCTGCGATGGTGACAAGGCAGACTTTTCTGAGTTGACTGTAATGCCCAGTTGATTGCAGAGTGGACTCCCTGGCTTGAATGAGTTGATGCCTGGTGGTGGCGGTAAGGAGCCAACCGTCTAGGTACGGAAACACCTGGAATCCTAGACACCTCAGGTGAGCCGTGAACACTCTGGGGGCTGTAATGAGACCAAAGGGCAGGGCTTGAAACTGGTAATGATTGGCTCCCATCTGGAAGCACAGATGATCTGTGGATGGCCTGGCCATTTTTATGCGGTAATACGCATCCTTGAAATCTATCGAGCACATCCAATTGTCTTTCTCTAAGAAGGGAAGTATAGACTAAAGCGTGACTATCCTGAACTTCTCTTTGTTTACATATTTGTTCAGTCTGCTGAGGTCCAATATGGGTCTCCAGTCCACTGTCTTCTTTGGAACGAAAAAGAATCTTGAGTAAGTTCCGGATCCTGTCTGGTCTGCTGGGACTGGTTGGATGACTCTTTTTCTTAGCAATGTTTGGACTTCTACTGATGCCTGTTCCTGGTAACTGGGTGGAACGTCTGGGATTTTTCTTATGAGTGGAGTGGATGTGGTAAATGGGATGAAGTATCCTCTGGAAATGATACTTTGTACCCAGCTGTCTTTTGTTATTTTGAGCCAGGTATCTGGATACAAAGATAAGCGACCCCCGACTGCCTCCAAAGCAGGACAGTTGGGCCTCCTTTCAGGAGCACTGGTAGGGCTTCCTAGAGAAGTGATCTCTGTTGCCCTCATGTTGTGGACCCCCTCTGCAGTGAGGGCGGCGTCTTCCATTATTGCCGCCTCCTCTGCCTCTAGAGTGGGGTTCACCACGTGTGTCCTGGAAGGCTCCTTAGGCTTTTCAGAACCACATTTTTCCTCCCCTTTGACCATTAGGGTAGGGTCGGGTAGGGGTGGAAAAATGGACCCCGACGGCAGACAGTCTTTCCGTCCTGGTCACACCTGGTTAAGGTTTCCTTCACTTTAGGCATGAAAAGGAACGAGCCATCAAAGGGAGTGTTCACAAAGGATGACTTGAAGGGCTCCGTGAAGGAACATAAGTGCATCCAGTAGTATCTCCTGGATGCGCTTGTGTTCCTTCACGGAGTCCTTCAATTCATCCTTCGTGAACACGAAGGATGACTTGAAGGGCTACGCGAAGGAACACAAGCGCATCCAGGAGATACTCCAGGATGACTTGAAGGGCTCCGCGAAGGAACACAAGCGCATCCAGGAGCATCTCCTAAGAGCAACTCCTGTACACGCTGCCCTACTCGATCCATCAGCTGCATAAGAGATGAGATGCATGGATGAGTTGACTATAGAACTGAGAGTAGCAAGCTGGGCAGCAACTTTGTCAGAAGCTCCTGCAGGTACTGTACCCTGAAGAGCATCTCCTCACTCCTTAAGGAGATCTCTTTGTAACCTGGTAAAATGGGTTAAATAGTTAAGCGAACGAAGAGCAAAGGTTGCTGAACTAAACATGCATTTCCCATATCTATCCATAATCCTGGAGTCATTGTTAGGAGGATGGATAGACGAAGAAGTCTCAGAGATTTCCTTTTTGGTGGCTGCCGCCACCACCATGGCATCAACAAGAACACCTTTTGTTAAAAATGATTTGTCAAGGGGGGCAGAAATGAATTTATTATGCCTCCTAGGGACAGGCTCCATAGTATCCGGAGACTCCCACGCCCTTCGTGAGACCAGCTGCATCAGCTCATAGAAGGGCTGAGACACCCAAGAGGTGGAGGGCTGAGACCCAAAAGCCTTCAGGAGAACTGACTCATCCTCAGTAGGGCTTTTGGACTGTCAGTCACCCCTCTGCCTAAGGATTTCAAGTATCTCAGCGAATGAGATATCCTCAGAGGAGGACCGTGGGGACCCTTCTGACTCAATCTAAGTCAGTATCTGATGTTAGAGACTCCTGAGGGGAGTCTAGATGTTTTCTCTTACACAATCTCTTCCTGGGAACCTCATCAGTGGGAGCATCTGGTGAGGTCTTGGAAGAGCAGGGGCCACCCAATGCGGCTTCCTGAGGCTCTGGGTCTCTACGCTTGGTCAGAATGTGTGAGGCAGAAACAGACACAGGCACTTTAGGGGAGGAGGAAGGCAGACCTGAGGTCGAGTATGTCCTAGGAGGCATGACTCTCCTCATGGCATCGAAAGCACCTCTGCTCCAATGTGAGGGAACTGATGGATCTGAAGAAACAGTCAACACCCTCGGCACCAGTGGGCTTTGAACCAGAGGTAGGAGCTGAGCTTATCCAAGCCAAAGACCAGAGAGGGAGAGTCGGAACAGACAAGTCGATCCGACTATCCTCCCCGGACCCGACTAAAGGATGTAAAAATGCATGGAGCCAAAGACACTGAAGCAGGCGTCGGCTCAGAGGGTTCCACTACCATCAGGTCTGACTCCTCTGGCTCCGAAGGACCAGCATAGCTCGGAGGAGGAATAGTTTGAGCTGGTGCAAGGGTCTTCGACTCCGAAGCCATTTGGGTCGAAGCCAATACATTTTTTTTCCAAGGCCGGTGCCGATAACAGCTGGTGCAAGGGTCTTCGACTCCGAAGCCATTTGGGTCGAAGCCAACACATTTTTTTTCCAAGGCCGGTGCCGATAACAGCTTCTGTACCACACGATCCACATCCAGATCTGATAGGCTGATGCAGGACCGAGAACAGCGCACCGAAGGTGGTACCGAATGAAGCAATGGACTCTTGGGAGCTTTGTTCACAGGTTCCAAGACTGGGGACCGGCTCCAAAAGGAAAAGACTGTCAGTTCCAATGGCAGTGGAGCCGAAGTCGAAGATTTTTTTTAGATTTTTTTAAAGTCTAAAGTCTTAGAAGACTTTGATGACTTGCTGGATCCATTCTAGTCACTCAAAGCTTCTTGAAACAAAGGTTTCAACAACCCTCCGTCGATACGTTTTCTCTTCCTTTCCTGAAGGACCCCTGAGGAGAAGGAATGACAAATAGCACAGCTGTCTTGCAAATGCAGGGCTCCTAGACAGTACACACAATTGACGTGGCTGTCTGTTACAGACATCTTTTGGCCACACTTTGGGCACTTCTTAAACCCACACTTGGGGTGCTTGTCTTGGTCAGCCATTGGAAATCTTGGAGAAGAATTACTGTTGCACAAAAATTCTAACAGTAATTAGTTACCAAAAGCCTTAATGAAAGCAGGCTAAGTGTCTCACACATATACACACACACACACACACACACACACACACACACACACACACACACACACACACAGAAATGCATATGTAAATAAAAATGTAAGTATAAATGTGACAGAAAAAGCCTTTACTGTCACCACAACTTTCAAAACATGCAATAAGAGCAGGCTTTACAAAGAAATGAGATAGCTGCTAAGATAATAATACTCTGTCTAAATATCCTAAGAAATAACCAGTCAGACAAAATTACTGTTAATTACAAAACTCTAACAGTAATTATAAATTTAAGACTTTCCTAAAAAACTGAAGGCTAAATGCACTACAAAGGAAACACTACACACTAAATAAGTTTTTTTAGCAAATACAGTGACAAAAGGTCACTGACTAAGCACACTCTATTAACTAGCAAAGAGTTTAAACTAGGCCTAAAATGAGAGGTCAACTAGAACATTTTTACACACACTAAGGGAAGGGACTAAAGTACAGTAACACACATTATTAAAGCTGTAAGAGCTTTATGAAACTATCTAAGCTATAAGTAGAAAAACAGTTTTACATACCCGAGCCAATGCAGAACCTCCTATTGCAGCGGCAAACTAGATCTGAGGCAACTCCAGGTGCATCATGGGATAGGGACTTGGCCTCGAGCTATTTGAAGACCTTGAGCTTTGCAATTGGCTGAATCGGCTCTGAACCCATCAGTAAAGAATGAACGGCAAGATAGAACAACTTCACATGATATATTATGTATTTTAATCAAAAAATACAAAGGAATAGAGTTTATTTAGATGAAGTGGAACTCAAAGAAGTTCAACAACACAGAGACATGGGCATTACTATTTCTTCTCATTTTTCATTTAAAATTCATGAAAATCATTTTAGTATAAAAGCTACGAAACTGATGGGTTATTTACTGAAGAATTTAACTACTAGGGATATGGAACTGTTTGCCTGCTGGTTATAAAACTTATATACAACCTATTACAGTAACAGAACATAACAGTATGCTTTGTATTAATACTAAGAGTCAGATGAAAGTTCTTCAGAGTGTTCAACATGTATTTACTAAAAAGGTTACTACTTTAAACGATTACAAATACAGGGACAGATGCAAATACCTAAATCTTTAGTCCTTAAGTTACAGATATACAAGTTAAAAATTGATATTAGCATATAAAAATGTCATGTTGACTGCAAATTTTATTTAATATGGAGATTTATAAACATGAAAATGCATTAAAGCATACTAATATGAGATTTAAGATGTACTTATGTAAATCTAGGTTAAGATATTTATTTATACAAAATTCCATGGTAGTATTACAAATAATATTCTGATTGATATTTGTCATTCAACTAATTTAGACAGTTATAAGAAAAATACTGGACAGGAGATATGAAATTTGAACCCTATATTACAGAATCCAGGTTCCTTGTTGGTCAACAGACATGAACACTGCTGAAGATCTTATGACCTCATAAGCAAAGTTTTTTCTTCCAGCTAGCCATGGATATCTTTGAGTCAAAAGGCTGTTTCAAATTAAAACCAGATTTAAAAACAAACTGGGGTCCTAAGCTAAGACTATTACTTATATCCCCACTCAATGTTATAACAGACTATTATTGTCTAATCTTTTATATTTCCTTCACTTCACTGGAAAATCCTAGGAAGAATGTCTTAAGCATCATTTGTCCTACTCACAAATTAGTGGGTCTCCTAGTAGTCACCTCATTAATATTCACCAAACTGATGAGGAATCACCTACCTACAAACATATTTTATGTAAAAAATGTCATTACTTAAATACATCACAATTTGAAATCATCCTAGAAATCCTTAAAAACTGCATTTTCACTGCATTCCTTTTCATCTAGAGTGGGGTGATTACAAGTAAAATGTAGGTAAGAGGTGCTAAAAGACATTTTCTGTGCACACTGAAAGATATTCCATTTTCATTCTAACGTTTGCCAAGTTCCATATCCAAAAAGAATAAGTATATGTGAACGTTAAAAAGTGGTAGGCAGTTTTACCTTTTTTAAACTGGAAAAGGTTAAAAGTAACACAGGTGGGGAATGGACTAATTTGTTATTTTGAATGCTGGTCAACCTCCATGTATTACTCTCACTAGGAGGGATTCATAAATGTTATCACAAGGTGTACACTACATGTACACTTTGAATAAGCTTTCTTAATGATTGGAAAGCAAAAGCATTGTGGTAGGGCTGTTCTTGAATCCAGGAAAGTTACACCTCCTGTTAACCTTTATGAACTCCCCCCACTCTCTCTGAAGCCTACATATGACTGCTCATTATACAAGGAAGTATGTCTTAACTGCATTTATTTGCTGAAGAAGTCTGTATTCTGAATGGATGAAAGCACTCAATCTTGTTAATTAAAGGTTAGATGGATTTTGATTGGTGTTTTAAGCATTTGTAATAAATATGAAACAAAATGAAATGTCAATATTGTTTACTTATGGTAATAGGTCCAGCTGTGTTGGGGAAACCATGCACAGGGTCCTAATGAAAATTGTCAGAAGTGATTTATTTCAATAGGGTGCAGGGTTACACTGATTTATCTACTAACACCATGCTGATTTGTTTAGGATTATGAAATTATTTGTTTTAGATATGTGAAAAGTACTCCAGTTTTTGCTACCATGAATCCAGAAGTATACTTTATTGGGAAGCTTCCAAAATGCCTGAAATTCCAGGAAGAATTTATTCAGGTTAAATCATACTGTGTCAATAGGTTTCTGATTCTTCAAGGCATAAGCCTAACTTTAGTTCTATTCTGCCTAATGAGCATCTTTGAATTAAGGATGGAGAAAATGATGCACCATGGAGTTAAGGTCAATCAACAGAGTACAGATGACATCAGCTGATGATCTGCCTAAGTGTCTAACTAAAGGATACTGCAATTAACTGTTTGGTGCGTCTGGTGAAGAAATAATGGAAACACATTTGACAATTAAATGTATCATAAAACATATCCACATGGTGTATAAAAGAGAATGTGAGGAAAGATACATTTACATGTAAGAGTCCAGTCCAGAGTGCTATCTAAGGCACTTTATCAAATTTAGATAGTCAGATTTTAGAAACTAATCTTTATTGCTATCTTTTTTGAGTGACTTTATGTGATTTTATTAACTGAACCAAACCACAGAGTTGGAAAGTGGGTTTAATCATCTAAAGCCAGTTTACTGTTAATATTGGTCAAGAAAAGTGATTTCTCCTTTAATGCTTAAACTAAGCCAGCTATGTCTTTGGGGAATGTCTTTTTCTCACAGTTAACACTTATCTGAGTATGTCCTAGTATGCCCTGGCACAAAAAATAAGAACACAAAGGGGGAATGTAGAACAGAAGATTACTAAGGCAGAAGTTAAACAAATAGAAACTGAAGTTATGGAATATCTACAAAGTGAAGAATTAAGTATAGAAAGTCTAACATAGGGAATGTCACACCATGATGGAACAATAAGTCCTCAAATTAAAGAGAAACAGGTGCTGTAGGAAACATCTGAAGAAAAAATATGGATTGGAAAAGAAAAATAGATTTGATATGGTGCACTATTTATGCAAAGGGGAAAACAATACAAAAAAGCAGCAACAAAGATGCTTGAAGATTAATACAGGCAAAGGCACCCAGATATGGAATATTTCACAATGCAAAACAAATAAAACAAAGGGGGGAAGAATAAGTAATTGAGAAGTTAAAGAAATAGAAAGTGAAGTTAAGGATTACCTCCAAAGTGAAGGATTTAGTGCAGAAAAGGTAATGTTGCAATACGATGGAAGAGAAAGTCTTCAAATTATAGAGAAACAGGTGGAATGGGAAGCATCTAATCACTTGCCACATGTTGATACTCTGGACCCTTCAGTCGGAAACCAGTGCAAAAGTTCAGCTGGAGTTGCACAGCAAGTGAAGGAGCAGGAAACGGTGGCAACTCTGACGATGGCAATGTGGTGGAGTGATGGACCAATGGATTCCCATATGATGTAGCAATGGATGACATGGGATGCAGCTGAAGAGGATATGTCACAGGAAGATTCTGCAACTTTCTGCAGAATTCCCAAAGGAAGCAGAGCAAATAATGTGCCCTAAATTCAGAAGAAATAACTAAGGGAAGAGGAGTTGCTTGATTTAACTGAGACAGATGCACATATTAAGACCGATGAAAGAAATAGATTACAGATAGTAAATACGATCCAAAATGTTAGAAGTCTGAATACAGTAACCAAGACTACTAACAGAAATTCATGGGATATAACAGAAGTCAGTAGGATAGATTTCTGTGCAGCTAAGCTAACAGATAAAGTATTACCACAAAAATGCAGAGCAATGAGGGGACGGAAGGGAAGACATAAAATGTCATCATAGAAGCACAGAACATAAAGCAATTAAGAAGTGTCACTGTTAGAACAATATAGAAGAGGTTACAGATCAACAAAAATACTTGCAAAGATAGATGTGATAAAAGCAATGCATAGTATCATAGCAGACCAGGATCTGTCACACACTATTGCAAATAATAAACTAAAGATATCAGCACAGTCAGAACAAAATTATAGTTATGTACTCACCATAACTCTGTATCTGATCCAACCTCAGATCCATCCTCAGCCACTCTAACAGACTCTAGGCGCCACAGCTCGAGCTCCTCCCTTTACCTATAATCCCTTATTTATCCTTAGCGCAGATTGAGTTTGTCCTCTTTTCAAGTAACCAGAGCATGAAATACTGTAAGCTACTAACCATCTTGGAGGCAAAAAAGCAAAGGTATTACTAAAGAGTAGAAAGTGTTAGGAAAACTAAGAAGAGAGTTCTGGAGCCTACATAGCAAGACTATTAAGAAATATTCCTCATGGCATACTAGGAGACGATCAAAAACAACAGGGGACTGGAGGGAGGGAAGGGAGGGAAGGACGAAAACAAACACAGCTGCAGAGTTGTGATGAGTACATAACTATAACATCTGATGGTGTCTTGTCTAGTCCTCAAGTGATGGGAAAGAGACCAAGATACAGTGGTCTTACATGGTCCTCAAGGAAGGATATTCCTGAGTACAGTGAACTAAAAGCTGCCCTATTCCTAGATAAGATATCTAACTTGTAATGAGCTGTAAAGGTGTAAGCATTGGACCATGTAGCAGCTGCACAAATGTCATCTATGGGCACTTTGGAGGAAAAAGCAGATGATGTGGCTATAGCACTGGTGCAGTGAGCTTTAGGATGTTTGGGAAATAATACTCCTTTACTCTTGTAAATGAAGACAATGTAATCAGTCAGCCATCTGGTTAAGGTTATTTTTTGACACTGCTTTACCCAATTTAGCCTTGGAAAAGTAGATGAACAGTTTTTCTGACTTCCTTTGTTCTTTAGTTCTCTGAATGTAAAATCTGAGTTGTCTATGCACACCTAATTAATTAAGCATATATTCACCATTGTTAGAAAAATTCAGGAAGATGACTGGTAGGATAATTGACTGGTTAAGGTTAACTTCTGACACCCCTTTAGGCAGTAAGGAAGAGTTAATCCGAAGGGATACTCTGTCCTTAGGAATAATCAGGTAAAATGGCTGAAAAGAAAAGTGCGTGGACCTCTTATACCCATCTAACCAATGTAATGGTGACCAGGAAAAGTGTTTTCCAGGATAAATACTTTAATTTTGCACTGGCTAGAGGCTCGAAGGGAGGCTGAATTAAGGCCTGAAAGTTAAGTGTAAGGGCCCATGGAGGGACAGGTTCCATAATAGGAGGCTGAAGCAACAAAGTACCCTTAAGAAAAGTTTTGCAGTTTCAAGGAATCTAGAGAATAATTCTTTTTGCCTATATGGAAATTTGATATTGTAGACAGTTGTGCCCTTAACTGTTGAATAACTATCCCCATCACTGAAAATGGAGGCCAGAAAATCAAGAATAGCTGGAACTGGTGCTGTAAAGGAATCTAGAAGTCTCTTGTTGGGCCCGTATACAAAAATCTTTTCCACTTGCTCGTACATATCTTCCAGGTAAAGGCTTTATGGAATGACATAAGTATGTGGCGAACGGGGGGGGGGGGGTGTTGGAATTTACAGCCATTACTGGAAGTGGAGAAGCCATGTGGTCAGATGGATGAGGCAAAGTCCTGAGTAGTTTCCAGAACCTAGGGAGGGTGAACTAGGTCAGGCCACATGAAGGGAAACCATACTTGGTGAGGCCAGAATAGGGCAATAAGGATAACCTTGCTTTTCTGTTGTAAAGCTTTCTGAATAAACTTGGGGATGAGAGAAGGCATACAGTAGACTGGAGAGCCAACTGTGAACAAGGGAGTCTGTTGATGAATCCCCCTCTGAAGGGATCAGGGCAAAGTATCTGCTGCACTTGGTACTAATGGGAGAAGCAACAGGCTACAGCACGGCTGACTCCATCAGAAAAAATAATTTCCATCACTAAATGATTGTGAGACCACTCAAGAGCGAGTAAGATGGACCTGCTCAATTTGTCTGCCAGCAAGTTGGTTTTCCCTAGAACATGCGTTGCCAACAAAAAGCGGTCAGAAGAGATCGCCCAGTGCCAAACTCTCATTGCTTTCTGACATACTGGGTAGAATTGGGTTTCCCAGTTTGTCGATATACCACACCACAGACATATTTGTCTGGCTAAACAGCAATCATCCCTACAGAGAGAACATCTTGAAACATCTGCAATGCTAATAGGACTGCTCTCATTTCTAGGATGTTGATAGGAAGACTGGCCTCTGTCTAGGACCACATGGCTTGGACTGTCTTCCCAAAACCCCCCCCCCCCCCCCCCAGTTGGATGGCATTCATACTCATTGTGACCTTTAATGGAGGTAGAGTAAAATGGCAGCATGAACAACAGCTTCTGCATGAACACACCATGGCTATGTGATGCCTGCAGACATTCACTAAACAAATGAGTGGATGATGTCTTGTTGACCACTGTACACTACAATCCACTGTAACACCCTCATGTGTAAGCAAGCCAAAGGTACCAATACTATTGAAGCTATCATCCACCCCAGCAGTTGCAAGATTAATTTGGTTGGAGGTGAATGAACAGAAAGAATGTGTAATGCTTGCTTTCATAAAGAGTGCATTCTTGTCTGTGGTAGAGGTGCTATTTCTGTTTGGGTATTTAGACGGCCACCAATGAACTCCAGAGATAGCATTTGGCAGAACTGTAATTTGTAGTAGTTTACTGTAATGCCTAGTTGGAGACATAGGTGGAGCAAGTAGTCCCTGTCTTGAATAAGGAAAGGCTTAGCTGAAGGAGATAGGAACCAGTCATCTAGGTGGAGAAACGCTCAAAATCTGTGCAGTCTCAGAAGAGCTGCAACCGCTGCAGTGCACTTGGTGAACATCCCGGAGGCTATGGTGAGACCAAAAAGCAGTGTTCTGAACTTGTAGTGACTGGCTCACAGCCAGAAGTGCAAATATCTCCTGGAGACCCTATATATTTTGATATGATAACAAGCATCCTGGAGGACTATGGAGCACATCTAATTGTCGTTCCGCAACAGTGGTAAGATGGACTGAACCATGACCATCTGGAACCTCATATGTTTTAGGAAGTCATTTAGACTGAGATCCAAAGTTAGTCTTAGGTCCCCTAACTTCTTTGACACTAAAACGAATCTTGAGTAAGTTCCAGATCCTTTCTGGTCTTGGGTCGACTGGCTGGATGACTCTTTCTCAGCAACTTTTCTATTTCTGTGGCTGATGCTTTCCTCTAACTGGGTGGAACGTCAGGAATTCTTTTCATTTTGGGGGGTAGAAGGTAAAATGTATATAACCACTTCTGAATATTATACTCTGCACCCAAGTATCTTTGGTAATGGCTATCCAGGCTTCTGGGTGTAGAGATAACTGCCCTCCGATTGCCTCCAGAGTGCTGCAGTTGGACAACCCTGAAAAAGGTTATCTGATGCCGTGGGCCACCTCTGCATTGGGGGGAGGGGTGACATCTTCCATTACAGATCCTCTCTTCGGCCATGAGGTGATCTACTAATGTAGGAGTTCTGGGAAGAACCGTGCATCTTTCTGACCACAATTTTCTTCCACCTCTCTGGTTTTGGGAGAAGGTACTCTGAGGGTTAGAAAAACAGATTCTAACAGCAAGTCTTCCCTTCTTGTTCACTCCTAGAGAGCGTCTCCTCTACCTTGGGGGATTTATGAACAAGACTTGAATGGCTCTGTAGAACCACAAAGACACATCCAGGTGTGCCTCCTAATGGTTATTCCTAAACCCGAAGCAGCTTCTCAGCAAATGCTTGTAAACACAGTAGTCAGCAAAGTCAAGAATACTAAATACTCCAGGTGGAGCTGAATGAAAAAATACTGCTGAAAGGACAAATGTGACTTCATGGACCTTTAATCCAAAAATGATACCAAATAAAACTGTTTAACACCAAAATACACAAGGCATTTTCATCCACAAAATACAGACTTCCTCAAAACATAATAAAATCACCCATAACCCATTTATATAATCTAACAAAATACGTAATAAGCATCAATCAACCAATAATGACTTTCTAATTTATCAACAATTCACTTAAAACTGAACTCTTAGCAAGAATTTAAAAACTGTTGCTTAAAAATAGTATTTAATGTTAAAACTATGTAAACTACTTAAGCAAATGTCTGAATGCTAGAAAATCTTTTTGACACAAATAAATATAAAAAAATATATCATGTAGTTCAAATATATTTTTTTTAATATAAAACTGTTATAATTTTGCTGTCTTCAGTTTTCACACTGGCATTACTGAAAATTTTCATTTAGTCCTGGATTGTTGGTGGCACCGAGTTTAAATTGCCAGAACAAATCTCAGTATTCAAGTTGTGTTTCCTAATCTCAACCCTTAAGTTCACATCTATTTCATCTAGGATTCTATACTTGTAACCTATACAGTCTTTACATTTTTAAAGTGTGCTTGTATTGTTCAAATTTTCGATTTTAGTGTCATATTTGTGCTCATAAATCCTTTTTTTCAACTTTCTCCCCCTTTTACCAACATAGAATGTTACACAGGATGAGCACTTAGCCAGATAAACCACCCATTGCATTGAACAAGAGGCATTTTTTAAAACACTATTTGCCCTTAAAGTGGTTTTGTTTCCTAACAAAATATCTTTATTGGTTGCATCTACCACATTTACCAGTACCCTTTGTTTCATTCATATAGTTGTCGACTTTGTTACCCTTTTTCCTCTAAATAGCATTTAATATTCCTATTTGTTTTGTATACAAAATAGGGCTCTTCACCAATAATGGGCAACAAGTCGGGACTGGTACCCAACACATTCCAGTTATGTTTAATCATCTCTAACTTTCTTTTCTTTATTTGAATATCTCAGGACTAAAGCTCTTTTGAAGGGATTCTTTCTTTGTTCATTGGCCCCCGAAACCAGTAATCCAGTTCCAAGAAGCGGCTTCTACCATAAAACCCACTTTCTAACCACTTCATCCTTTAAGTCATCGACCATATGCCTAGGCTAACCTCTAACGTAAAACATATTACTTAATTTCTGTAGCGCCACTAAAAAGAGTTATTTTTTTGGAAATCATCCTTGCCACCCTAACTGGCCTTTGTTTATTAATTTGTACTGTCTAATTTTCCAACTATATTTTCTATTGTGGAGCTTTTCTCCCCAGGCCTCCATTGAAAAAGGACATAAGCTCAGTCAGACTATCCCGGCCAACCAATGTCAAATAAATAATAAATGAAAGGGATGACTGCTAAAATAAATAATCACTGCTGCTCCCCAGCCAGGTACTGTGAACTATTTGTGCAATGTGGAGGTGACTATGCTAGTTTTAATTTTGAGTCTTGGGTCCTGAGTATGTGATATGGACAGTTTTGTTTGGAAACAGTCATTGCAATCCACACACAAGAGGAATGAGCATGTACATTTGAATTTAGACTCTATCAACAGCCTTGAAAAAGGCCTTTTACAAGTTGAGTTTGCAACTAGAGAACAGTTATTTAATAGAATGTTTAAAACTGAAATTTGTACCACTAGGTTTAAGGTTGCATAAGTTCCCGGATGGTATGGACAAAAATGATGAACTTTTTGACAAGCTTATTGAGATCTTTGACAGCTGTGGTTTCAGTCTTATGGAATTATTGATTGGAAGAACCAATCAAATTATTAAGAAACTGCTTGAGGATACTGCTAAGCTTAATGATTCTTTTACTGTTTTAAAATGAGTAAATATGAAGGTATTTTTAAGCAAATTGACAAACAAATGCAGTCAATTGTATTTAGATAAGAAGACAGAAAGGGATATTAAACAATAGAGATTAAATGAGGCTTATGTACCCTCGTTCAACAGATAGTAATCATAATGAAGAGTACAAACAGGGACCATATAAGGTTACTGAACATGCTAAATTTAGCAACTTGATGGAAGATACGACATTGGTACCAGTAGTAATATTTTCAGCGACCCTTTAAAATTTCCCCCTCTGAGATGCTCAGAAAGAAAAGTGGAACAGAGGGTGTGTCAAAGCAAGTGGGAATATCAAAACATAGAAAACTTTGTAGAGGTAAACCACCAGGGTCACAGGAAGGGACAAAACCATGGAGGAACAAGAATGTATATTAGTCAAAGATAACCTAATATTTTTGCACAATGGTTTCAACATATTCAATTACAGTAATGTTCCCATTGTGAAAGAACACTTTCTGTTATTGGAAAAAGATGCTTCAACAAAGTATTAGTTTAAGTGTGTGCATACTTATGCAACCAGGGTATTGTAGATTTTTTATTTTTATATCTTTTCCCCTAACAGATATGTTTGTTTTTCAATTGAATTGTACAGGTTAGAGGTCACATTAAAGGTGGGAAAAGTTTTGAAATGATCTATTGTGGTCTCATTTTTTATATCACAAAAAACTGGCATTTTAACAGGGGTGTGTACACTTTTTATTATCCACTGTGTGTGTATGTGTGTGTGTGTATATATATATATATATATATATATATATATGTGTGTGTGTGTGTGTGTGTATGTGTGTATATACAGCATGTATAGATATATATAAACATACACATATACATGTGTATACATACGGGTCCACTTTTAAATCCCGAAATATCAAAATCTCAAGTTTTGAGATACCGAACTCAAAACATCGAGATTTCGGTATCTCAAAATTTAAGAGAGGAAAAAAAAACTTAACTAAAATAAAGTGTAAACGGTAAGTGCAACAGGAGCACTACTGTAGCGCTTTCTCGGAGTTGGTATATTTAAGTGGGAGGAGGGGGGCCTGCCCCCGGCTAACACATTATTTTAGCTGTGTTTATTTTATTTTTTTTTTACACTTTTAAGTTATGAGATGCCAAAATCTCGATGTTTTGGGTTCGGTATCTCAAAACTCGTTATGTCGGTATTTCGGGATTTAAAAGTGGACCCGTATATATACGTATGTATGAATATATATGTGTATGTATTTGCTGCCTCACAGCAAGAGACTCTCATGTTCGCTGCTCTGTTCTGGTGCCTTCTGTGCGGAGTCTGTATGTCCTCCCTGTGGTCATGTGGGTTTCCTCTGGGTGTTCCAGTTTCCTCCCACATTCCAAAGACATGCAGTACCCATTCGATACTCTAAACTGGCCACAGGTGTGAGTGAGTGGTATGGATGAACTACCATAGCAGGGTTAGCTGCCCAGTGATGTAAACCTTGGCTCGAGATGATTGTCACTGTTGAAGTGATACCCTGACCCCATGAGCAAAATGGGAATAAAGGGATTGAGGAAGGATGGATGAAATGTTATGTACTTACAACAACGTTTAATCTGTGCTGTCCATTTTCATTTATCCTTGACATGTGGGTTCAGTTCCGATGCTCAGAACCGACTTGGCCATTACTACAGCTCGCTCAAGCCAACAACTCTGGAGCCGAACCCTTACCCACAAAAGCTCTTCTTCTAGTTACCTCAGATCAAGTTTGTTGAAAGAAAGAATAAATCCCAAAGCCTTCACTGAGACTTGTTGTTTAGGGGACAGGCAAATAGTTCACAGCAAACCTGGCCCCATTGATGGAAAATCCTTTTTGTCACTTTTGGACCGAGAGACCACTCGTGAAGCAGGTGAATACACCTGCTAATTTGTCTGCTATCACACTGGAACTCCCCAGAATGTGCACTGCTATCAGAAAGCGGTTGGAAGAGATCACCCACTGCCACACTCTGACAGCCTCTCAACAAAGGGGATAGGAATTGGTTCCTCCCTGTTTGCTGATGTACCAAACCACTGACATAATGTCCATTTGAATCTCAATTGCTCCTGATGGAAGAATAGTCTGAAAGGCTTGCAATGTTAAAAGCACTGCCCTTAGCTCCAGTACACTGATATGCAAATGGGCCTCTGTGGGGGACCAAGTGCCTTTGACATTCTTGCCCAGATAATGCCCCCCCACTCCATCTGGGAGGTGTCCGTGAATGATCAAAATCAGGTCCGACTTAGGTTGGTGAAACATTGACCACTGAGACATTAGCAACCATTGTAGTATCCTCATGTGGTATCTTGCTAAGGGAACTAGAGTTACAGCTGCAGCCATGGAGCCAGTGTATGAAGGACTAGGTGAGCAGTTACTTTTCTGTTGCTGATTAGCTTCTGTACCTGAACTCTGACTTTCTGTAAGCACACAGGGGGAAGAGAAGCTATGGAACTTTGAGTATTTAGAAGGGCTCCTATACAATCTAAATTCTGAAGCTGGGATCAGTTTTGATTTTTCGTAATTTATACTTATCCCCAGGTAACAGCAAACATGAAGTACATGGTCTCTTGCTTCTAAAAAACGATGCCTAGTCGGAGCAGTAATGAACCAATCATCTAGATACGAAAACCCCTGGAATCCCTGCAGTCTCAAGTGCACTGCTACTACTGCCATACATTTGGTGAACACCCTGAAGGCTGTGGTGAGACCGAAGCACAGAACTCTGAATTAAAAGTGATTGGTTCCCAGCCGGAAATATAGGAATCTTCTGGATCATTTGTCCATCTTTATAGGGTAATACGCATTTTGAAGATCTACTGAGCACAGCCAATTGTCTTTTTCCAAAAATGGAAGAATGGAGTGTACCACAACCATCCGGAATTTGTTTTGATGAACTGATTTGTTCAGTACACTTGGTTCCAAAATCAGTCTCCAATCCCCTGTCTTTTTTGGCACTAAAAAGAATCTTGAGAAATTCCGGACTCTCTCTCTGGTATGGAGGGACTCCTTGGATGACTCTTTTCTAGCAGTTTCTGGATTTCTAGAAAGGTTTGTTCTCTCTGACTGGGTGGAACATCGGACATTTTCTTGCATATGGGAAGAGAAAAGGGAATTATATAGCCTCTGGATATAAGCCTCTGACACAAGCATTCCATGTTATTTACAGCCAGACATTTTGGTGCAGGGATAAGCATCCACCGACTGCCTCCAGAAGAAAACAATCAGACCTCCTATCAGGAGCACTGGTGGGATTTACCAGAGAAAGAATCCCTGAAACCCTGAATTTGTGTGCCACCTCTTCCTTGGGGGCAGCATCTTCCACTGAAGTTCCCCCCTCTGCTCCTGGGGGAACTATCTCCACATGTGCCCTGAAAAGGCCCTTGGGACTTCTTGAGGCACATTTTTCCACTGCTTCTCTAATCTCTAGAGAATGGTCATTGAGGAGTGGAAAAACGTATGCCCAGAGAAGAAAGAGTCTTTCCATCTTTTTCATACCTGGACAAAGTTTCTCTAACCTTTGGACCAAACAGGGATGATCCATCAAAGGGGGCTGAAGAATGAAATGGCTCTGCAAAGTCATATAGGTGTATCCAGGAAAGTCTCCTAATGGCACTGCCTGAACCCATTGTTCTTGTGGTCCCTTAGGCTGTATGAACAATGAGCCTCATGGACAAACTGGACACAGACTACAGGGTAGCCAACTAAAGCCACCTTCTCTTGGGACGTCCTCAAACATCCCTCTTAAGTCTAGTGAAGTGTGCCAACAAATTCAAGGACCTTAAAGGAAAGGTCTATGAAGCATAGATCTGCTTCCCAAACCTACCTATTACCCGTGAGACTCTGGGTGGATGGACAGAGGAATTGACCAGTTCCTTCTTTGTGGCTGCCAAGACCATGGCACCAACAGCTAATCCTTTGGCCAAGAACTGTTTGCCTTCAGGGATGGACAGAATTTTGCCAGGTCTCCTGGGGATGGGTTCAACAGTATCAGGAGCCTTCTACACCCACTGAGAGACCAACTGAATGAGTTTGTCAGTGGGTGGTGTCACCCAAGAGGTAGAAGGTTGAGTGCCGAAGGTCTGCAGGTACTCTGTCTCCTTGGAAGAGGGATTGCGGTATTTCCAGTCACCCCTCTGTTTCAATATTTCCAGGATGTCTCCAAAGGAGACATCATCGGGGGTGACCTTGGGGATCTCTTATCTTCACTGAAGTAGGTGTCTTTGGTGATCAATTCCTCTGGGGATTCCAAGTGCTTCCTCTTGTCCTTTTTCTTCTTAGGGATCTCCTCAGTGGTGAGATCTGGGGAGGTTATCAGAAGAAGAAAGAACTGTTATCTAAGACTCCTGCAGTCTTGGCACTCGCCGACTCAGCAGGAGTGCAGGCTGAGTATCTACGCATGAGGAGGAAAGGGACCTTGGCTCTGAAGTGGAAGGGGTCAACTTTCTGACTGCAGCAGTCAGAGCTGTCTCCATGGCCTCAAAAGCTGGACACCTCTGAAGAGGGGAAGGGAGCCCAGAACCCAGAAAGATGGCCTCGTAACCATGGTCACTCCCTGCTCCAAGGAAACAGCCTCAGAGATGAAACAGGAGCAGAGCTGATCTGTGCTGAAGCCCCAAGGTGCAGAGATGGCTCCAAAAAAATAGCTGTTGACTCAAGCCCTCCAGAGTTGACAGGATAGATGCGTCTCCAAGAGGCCTTCAAATCTGACAGGACTGAAGACCTCAGAAGAACCGGTTCTGAAGATAGAGATATCTCCGGAACTAATACAGTCAGAGCCAGATGGCTTGGAGCCGAGAACTCTAATGCTTCCAAAGTCAGAGGAGGAAAACCTGAAGGGATAAAGAAAGAATCGCCCTGCCTCCAAACCCAAGGGGGCTAGGGCTGAAGAGGTATCTGACAACCCTCTTGCTCAGAGTACCAGCCTCTCTACATCATCTTCCGTTAAGCTCCTGGTGGAATAGATCGAAAGGGTGGAGGACAATTTTGGCCTTTCCAGAAAGGGTGAGAGCAGCCTTCTTTCAAAGGGGTCGATAAAAGGGGAATATGATGTCCTCTGAAGATCTATAATGGATGGCTCAGCAATTTACTTACTCGGTGTCAAAATAGTCGATAATGATAGAGATGTCTGCGCCAAAAGTTTTGGTATTAAAAAATCAAAATGTTCCTCCACTGAAACACTAGGTGTCAAAGACTTTGTCTGATCTGATAAACTTCTTTCCATGGGTCCTTTCAAGACCGAAGTTTTAGTAGAGGAGTCATTCAGTTCCAAAGGTTCTAAAGGAACCAAACATGTAGCCTTTTCTGAGGATGGTGCTCATGGAGTGGAAGGCACTGATAGTGTTCTGTTTTTTGTTTCTTCCATAACTTTGGAAGACGAAGATGAGGAAGAAGGAGAAGAAACATCGCTCTTACTCCTCACTTTGTCAGCACCCGATAAGGCCTCACTGAAGGCTGATGGAAACATACAATTCAAATTAAGTTTATTAGGTCTTTCCACTAGTGCCCTGTGACTGAAAGTATGGCATATAGAGCAGTTCCCTTGAAGGTAAACATGGCTTAGGCAATAAACACATAGTGAATTGTGTGTCTGACACAGGAATTTTGTGCCCACATTTCTGGCAACTTTTGAAACCAGTGACTTTTGGTTTATCTGTCATACTGAGAAAATTTCTAAAGTCTGTAAATAATGGGTGACCAAACGCCAGTTATACAAACGATACACACACATGCACACAGATATAAAGTTTCAGAAACAGCAACAAAACTCAGTGAAGAAAGTAGTAGTTTTTAATACGAAGAGAAACAGCTGGAAAAAAACTATCAACATTGATAGTTACGAATACACAGAGATGTACGGGAGAAGGAAAAACCATCAACAATCACAATTTAAAATACACCAAAGTGCAAGGAAAGAGGATGGCAGGATAAAGTTAAAAGTGTTATAAAGAATTTGGTAGGTTAACGACTAAAGATAAAGGAGAAAGAAGCAGAAACTTTTTCAAAAAATTTGAATTATATTAAAGAGTTTTACTTAGCTGGAGAGTAATGGTGAACATGCCTATCATGAAAAGCGGCAAGAGAGATCGTAGGTAACTAGGAGAGAAGCATTGTGGGTAAGGGTTATGCTGAAGAGTTCTTGGCTTGTGCGAGATGTAGTAATGGCTGAGACAGTTCCGAGGATAGGAACCAAATCCTTATGTCAAGGATAAAATGAAAATTGTCATCAGATCCACTTTTAGCAATGATTACTTACATTTTAATTGCAGTCCCCTTTCTTGTAAGAAAGGAATAGTCAAAGGCCAGTTAATTAGAGTGGCGAGGATGATCTCCAACAAAGAACTCCTTTTAGCTGAGTTAGAGAAATTAAGTAATATGAATAAACAGTCCACAAAGGAGCAAAACAATGAAGAGGAAAAATACTTGAGTGAAAAATCCCATATGCTGAGAAATACAGCATAAATCAAGCGTAGTCCACAAAAATCAAAATTTGGTTAAAAACTGGTTTATTACTGCAGAGGTTAGCGCTTTCGCAAGTAGCTTCTTCAGACCATATACAAACAACAACACTCATTAGCCATTTAAATACCTAAAAAGGCGGGAAAAGTATAATTCTTAAAGGTATATCCATTCATATAATGATGTTCAAGGACAGCAATGATTCAAAATATATAAACAGCAATAAGAAACTACAATGAAACATGTCACTGTAAAATTAAAATGTAGCTCACATCAATTCATCTAAAATGTACAGTGTACCTATAAAAACTGACATTAAAATATAAAAGAAACATGGTGATGTGACCATGAACACCAGATAAACATTATTTATTGTATCCTAACCTCCTCATTTTCAGTAGTGGACGTAGAGGGACCTTCCCATTAAGCCCAGGAGGCACATCTGATCTGAAATTGATGATTCAATGTGTCTCTCTGGCTTCCGTATATGTTTCAACATCCCCTCTCCTATGGGACCTCAAAATCTGTTCTAATATTCTAAACCTAAAGCTATGTCCCTCTCCTTCAACATAAATGTGTTTCGCAAGTGCATTAAACATGTTACCTTTCCTAATGTGGTATTCACTTTTGAATGGTCGAACGTTAGATTACCATTTCTGGATATATATGTAGAGAAGTTAGATAATGGGATGGTGAATACGGGACTACATCGTAAACCATGTCATAGAAATACTTTTTTACATCGACACAGCATGCATCCCGGCTATGTGTATAGCAATATTATCCGTGGACAAGCTATGCGTGTCTCGAGGTATACTCCACTGGATTCAGTTTTCAATGATGACATCAGTGATTTGGCCGATAGGTTGAGAGAACGTTGTTATTCATCAATGGATCTATCTGCTGGGATGGAATGTGTTACTGAGCTTAGACATACTAGAGCCATGCCATATTTTTCTAATGGAGCAAGTGCTCGGTATTTGAACGACATTGTTGATGGGGGTGGATCTAGTAATTCTTTCGGATCCAACCAACAAGTATCCTTTCCAGTATATTACACCAAGGATGTGGGTTCCATTAAAGATATTTTTGCTAAACATTGGCATGTGTTATCAGTGGATCCCAAAATCAGGGAAATGATAGGGGATGGACCAAAATCTATTTATAAAAATAAGAAAAATCTTAAGAGTCTCTTATGTTACCCCAGGAACACACTGTCAGGAGTTGATATTGGTCCACCATTTTCAAGACCATGTAATAGTTGTAATTTTTGCTCGTACATTTTGATTGATCCAGTTTTTATTCATCCATCTGGATTAGGTGAACATATGATACGGGCATGTGGGACTTGTAAATCGAAAGATGTGGTATACATGGCATCCTGTGAAGGATGCTTAGCGTTTTATATTGGTAAGACGAACCGATGCCTTAGGGACCGGATTCGTGAACATGTATACCACATTAGGAAAGGTAACATGTTTAATGCACTTGCGAAACACATTTATGTTGAAGGAGAGGGACATAGCTTTAGGTTTAGAATATTAGAACAGATTTTGAGGTCCCATAGGAGAGGGGATGTTGAAACATATACGGAAGCCAGAGAGACACATTGAATCATCAAGTTCAGATCAGATGTGCCTCCTGGGCTTAATGGGAAGGTCCCTCTACGTCCACTACTGAAAATGAGGAGGTTAGGATACAATAAATAATGTTTATCTGGTGTTCATGGTCACATCACCATGTTTCTTTTATATTTTAATGTCAGTTTTTATAGGTACACTGTACATTTTAGATGAATTGATGTGAGCTACATTTTAATTTTACAGTGACATGTTTCATTGTAGTTTCTTATTGCTGTTTATATATTTTGAATCATTGCTGTCCTTGAACATCATTATATGAATGGATATACCTTTAAGAATTATACTTTTCCCGCCTTTTTAGGTATTTAAATGGCTAATGAGTGTTGTTGTTTGTATATGGTCTGAAGAAGCTACTTGCGAAAGCGCTAACCTCTGCAGTAATAAACCAGTTTTTAACCAACTTTTGATTTTTGTGGACTACGCTTGATTTATGCTGTATTTCTCAGCGTATGGGATTTTTCACTCAAGTATTTTTCCTCTTCATTGTTTTGCTCCTTTGTGGACTGTTTATTCATTTAGTTTTTGCTTTTGACACTGGAGCATTAACCCCGAGCGGACGTTTCATCACTTAAATTAAGTAATATGTTTTACGTTACAGGTTACCCAAAAAATATGACTGATGATTTAAAGGATGAAGTGGTTAGACAATGGGGTTTACATTACAAGCCCTTCTTGGAAATGGATTAGTGGTTTCGGAGGCCAATGAACAAAGAAAGTAAGCCTTCAACAGACTTTTAGTCCTCAGATATTTGAATAAAGGGAAGGAAGTTAAAGAGATGAACGTAACTAGAGTGTGTTAGGTACCAATCCTGACTTGTTGCCCATTACTGTTGAAGAGCCCTATTTTGTATACAAAACAAATAGGATTATTAAAAGCTATTTAGAGAAAAAGGGTAACAAAGCTGACAACTATATGAATGAAACAAATTTTTGGTAGGAAACAAAACCACTGTAGGGAGAAATAGTGAAACTATTGTTTAAAAAATAGTGATCGTTCAACGCAAGGGGTAGTTAATCTGGTTAAGTGTTCATCCTATGTAGCGTTCTAGTTTGGTAAAATGGGAAGAAAGTTGAACAAAAGGATTTATGAGCACAAATACGATATTAAAATCAAAAATTTGAACAATGCCTTACACAAACACACTTTAAAATGTAAAGAATGTACAGGTTTCAAGTTTGGAATCCTAGACAAAAGATGTGGAGTTGAGAAGTGAAGATTTAGAAGCACAACTTGAATACAAAGAGTTGTTCTGGCAATTTAAACTTAGTGCCACCAACAGTCCAGGACTAAATGAAAATGTTACAATAAATGCCAGTGTTGAAATTGAAGGCAACAAAATGTTACTGTTTTTACATTAAATGCTATTTTTTAAGTAACTGTTTTTACATTTTTGGTAAGGGTTCAGTTTTAAGTGAATTGCTGATAAATTAGAAAGTCATTATTGGTTAATTGATTGATGTGTATTATTTATTTTATTTGATTATATAAATGAGGGGTTATGGGTGATTTTATTATGTTCTGAGGAAGTCCATGTTTTGTGGATGAAAATACCTCACCATATATTTTGGTGGTAAACAGTTTTGTTATAAGTGTTGGATTAAAGGTCCCTGAAGTCACATTTCTGCTTTCAGCAGTATTCTTTTTCAAACTCCACTCAGAGTATTTGGCATTCTTGACTTTGCTGACTATGGTGTTTACAAGCATTTGAAGGGAAGCTGCTCGAACATTTTCTTAATTCGGAATTGGTTTAACAGGGCTGCCTTTTGTACATTTCTTATTGCTAAACCCACTGGATCTAGCTGCTCCCTCTGAGGCATGAGAAATCAATCTCATGGAAGCAATGGATAGAGACTGGAGGGTGGCCAGTTGTGAAGAAACTGGTTTTTTTTGTCCTCTGATGACATGAACCCTGAAAGGGTATTGGAAAATTGTTTGATCAATTCCCACTGACATCCTGTCACGTGCCAGAAAATTTAGGCACGTGAGGGTAAAGGTAGCTGATGTGTAAATACACTTCCCATATCTGTCCAATGCCCTAGATCCCCTACTGGGGGAGAGATCCGGCACCGATGTCATGGCTCTGAGATCCATCTGGATCCAACAAGATCAGACCGATCTGTATCAGAGAAGTTGTCCGAGTCAAAGAAGTCCTAGTCTTCTGATCCAACACAGTCTCAGGTCCGATATCTCCAAAATGACTGGATGGGTTAGAGTAAGAGTAAAAGGTTGTGGTTGTGTATTAGAAAGGCTCACACTTCTGATGGGACTTGTAGCCAAAATGGCACCCAACTGGATCTGGGTTCTGAGAAATCATCTCATCATCCTATCCACATCTGCTTCTGATAAGCAAAGTTTTAGGAAAATGACCTGAGGGAGAATGACGTGGACGGTGGACTGGAAACTCCTTGAGGCCTGTAATGTAGAAAGGGAGTGTCTTACTGGTTTTGTTACACTAGATATAGTGTCCTTATTTACTGTAATTCCTATAGATTATGGTATAGAAAGCATAAGAGGGTTTTTGTTAATGGAAACCACTTATCAACTTAGTGAAATTGAAAATATATGTTTATTATTACATATAGTACTAACTAAAAATATATTTTTATTTGATAATGTTGTATATCAACAGTTAACAGGAGTGGCAATGGGGACATCAGTGGCTAATACCTTTGCCAACCTCGTATTGTATGTATGGGAAAAACAACATGTATTAAATGGGGATGTGACTTATAGTAAGTACATAACATGTTATAATAGATTTGTAGACGATTGCTTTTTTATATGGACTGGCACAAGAACTGAACTGGATAATTTTTTAGTATATATAAATAACACTACTTCCTTTCTTGAATTTAAAATGACCAGCTCAAATGAAAGTATAGTGTTTTTGGATGTGAATATTTATAAAAAACAAAGTAAATTAGAGACTATGGTATATAGGAAGGCAGTACATACAGCTAGGTATTTGAGAACAAGTAGTATGCACCCTGTACATGTTTATAAGGGCATTCTAAAATCACAAATGATAAGGGTAAGCAGGTTAACCTCAGAAGAGCATTGTTTCATTCAACAAATCAATGAAATGAGGGAAGAATTTATTAATAATGGCTATTCAGTATATGATGTGAATAAGCTTTACGGTGAAATCTTACAGAAAAGGAAAAATTTGTATAGGCCTGTTTTTGGCTCTACTCAAAATCAGGAGGTTGAACAGGTGTTACAGCAGAATGGAGATGAGATAAATAGTGTTAAAATATTAAGATTTGTTACCTCATTTAATAGAAATACCAATGAAGTATGTAAGATCATACAAAAAATTGGGTGATATTAATGGCAATGCCAGAATTGATGGATATACTGGGGCCGACACCTAAATTTGCCTTTAGGAATGGGCAAACGCTTAAGCAAATACTTTGCAATAAGGATTTTGGGAATGAAATGAAGAGTGCACGTATTACGATAGGCACATATAAGTGTTATAAATGCACCTGTTGCACTGATATTTATGAGGGGACAGATAGTTTCCAGCACCCTATAACCAAAGAGAACTTTATCATTAACTATAGTGCTGATTGCGCTACGACTAAGTTAATTTATCTTGCCACCTGTATACAATGCAACGCATTCTATATAGGAAAAACCACTAGAAGACTAAAAGATAGAATAATAGAGCACAAATCAGAAATTAAAAGAAAAGTTGAGACTAATGGTTTATATAGGCATATAATGGTACATAATTTACATTCTTTTAAATTTAGATGTATTTATGTATTGAATATGGGAATGAGAGGGGGTGATGTGGATAATTTGTTGCAACTAAAAGAATATGAATGGATAGTACGGTTGCAGGCTGATAAATTACCTGGATTAAATAGCAAAGTGAGTTTAAAACCAATATTGGTTAAAAGGCAGAGAGAGAATGTATGATATAAATTATGTTGTTCAATGTTTCTATAATTTATGTACTTTTATATGCGTTGGTTTTTAAAATGTGTATGTATTTTTAAATAAGTACTATTTTAATGAGATGTATTAATTGATGCATCTATTGTTCTATGTTTTATATGGCTGGTTTGTTCATGTGACTGAAATGTTTCTCCATTTAAAGTTGATGAATAGTTCTTATGATGTATGCTGATGAAGGGTGTAGACCTGAAAGCTTCATATTAAATTTCAACGTTTGGTGATTACAGGGTGTTTTTGGAGACTTCTGTTCTACTATATGTGTTTTGTAGTTTGGAGAAAATCTAGCAGGAATCTGAGGTGACTTGGTCTTCGATCTGGTTGGATCTGAAGTTTTAGAGTTTGTTGATGTCAGAGCCATGAAGGTTGATAGAGCCAACATTTTAGAAATCTTCTTGGGCAGAAGAAGGTGCAGGAGAAGCAGGGTCATAGGAGCACTTCCTCAAGTCCTTTTTTTTCTGTCATGAGCCTCTCCTGAAGATTTCTTGGAGGAAGATGGGGCTCCAGACATCAATGAAGCTGAAGAAGGAAGAAGTCTTTTTAATATCAGTTTGTTCTTTCTTTTAACCAGGGTCTGGTTGTTAAAACTAGCACAAATTTTACAATCTATATTAAAAAGAGCTGGACCAAGGCAGTAAAACACATTCCAAATGAATGTCAGACCTGGTAATTCTTTGCTTGCAAGCGGCACACTTTTTTAAAACCTGTAGGTTTCTCTACATCCTCAGAGATTAAGTATGTGTAAAGGGAAATACTAAACAGAAAAAAATGCCAACAATGGTAATCAATAATACCCAAGGGTAGATGAAAGAAAAGTAATGCCAACAATGGTGAAAAAAGGCAATACCAAGAAGGTAACAAAAAAGCCCGCAGGGGCTGAAGGGCCAATGGAAAAGCTACCAAATTTAAACCTAAAACTAAAACCAACCAAGTCCGAGGTGTCGACCCAGTCTTGAACGCCACAAAAAACATGGAGCTTAAACCAAAGTAGTGTAACAAATCGTTTATTCTTCTAAAAGTTTTCATCCCTCTTAGAAATGGGATTTCAAGACTGGGTTTACACTTCAGACTTGGTTGGTTTTATGTATGTTGTATCCGAGGTTTCTCTCTGTTTTTGTGGTTAAACCTAGCTACCTAACTCTATTTATAAAATGTTATTTTTTTTTAAATTAGAAAGGATATGCAACCAGAAAAGAAATATCGAAAAATCTCACTTATATCCCACAATATGAGGTAATGAAGGAGAAGAGAGGGATTATGGGTAAGGGGAGAAGCTTGAGCTACGGAGCCTAAAGTCTCTCCGAGTGGCGGAGGATGGATTAGAGACCCATCAGCTGAGGAATGGACAAAAACACAACATCGAATCTTAGAAGATATGCAGATAACTATAAAGGAAAAAGTACAAAATAAGCAATTCACTGATAACCCAAAACAGTTGTACAGAGAACTGGGAAACAAAGTAAAAGAATAGAAACACAATCAAAGAAAATAAGAAATAGACGCATTTTGGAGAAATATTTATGAAGACCCTATGGAACACAACAAAGATTGTAAATGGATAGAAACTGAAATGTACAGAATATTAAACAGGATGAAGTAACAGAGAAATTGAAAGAAAATTAAGAAAAGCTCCTAAATGGAAAATCCCTGGCCCAGATGCAGTAACTAATTTCTGGTTAAAAGTATTAATATCATGACTGGACCTGAGTAAGAACTACTTGTATGCACATCTCTACAAACAGTAACCTAGTTAACAAAAGGAAAAATGATACTACTCCTCAAAAGTGAACCTATAAGCCATCCAAACACTATAGGCCAATAACATGTCTTCCAACAATGTACAAACTATATATTAGACTCAATCCAGACAGTTTACAGTCATTCAGAAGAAAACTCAATCATAGCAACAGAACAAAAGGGTAACAAAAGAAAATCATATTGAACAAAGGATCATTTGTTACTAAATAAAGCCATAATGGGGAATTGTGAAAAGGGGAGGAATTTAAGGATGGCATGGATAAAGTACAAAAACCATCTGAGAGTATCCAACATTCACAGATAAAGGAGTGCTTACAGATGTACAAGACACATCCTGCAGTGATCAATTACATTACAGTGACCATGAAACAGTGGCCATAACAAAAGGCAAATTATTATCCCAGGGAGAAAAATTCAAATGGAGATATTCCAGGATGATTCTTGTTTTGTGTTGCCCTTAATCCATTAAGCAATTTACTTAAAGGGTCTTGGTTACAATTTGGATTGCAGAAACCAAACTTGCTACAGATTTCTCATCTACTTTTTTGTGAATGACTTAAAACTGTATAGTTCATCAGATGAGGAGTTGAAAGCAAAACTGCAAGTAGTTAAAACTTTCTCAGATGATACAAGAATGACACGTGGTCTTGATAAAATGTATAAAAGCAACATTTAAAGAAAGAAAGTTGCAGTATCAAGAAAATATCACTCTAGGGCAGGATTGTGTTATAAAAGAACTTGAGAAGGAAGGAGTGTATAAACATTTGGGAAGTGATGAAGGATCGGCGATAACACATGAACAAATGTGATTAAAACTCAGTAAGGAATACTTCAGAAGACTAAATATTAAAAACAGCCTTGACATCTAGGGATAAAGTCCAGGCTATAAACCAATTTTCGCCTTCTGTTTTAATTTACAGTTTTGATGTGACTGACTGACCCCAAAAGGTACCGGATCAGTGAGACAGGAAAAACATGAAAAATGCTTCACGCTTAACAAATGATATGTAAAAATGAGTGTATACCAAGATAATACAGCCCATGCTCCGAAGGAGGTATGGGCTTTCATAAAATTGATTACAAGTATAGGTCTGTAATTGTAGGACTGCATACATATTTGTTGATCTCATCAGTTCCAAATATAGTGAAAGTTTTACAACATGAGGAGAAGAAGCCTAAGATGACTGTCGCTCTCCTACTTTGGACACAACAGAAAAGTCTTTGTGGGTTCTTTTCAAGCAGCTTTACTATATACAAACACATCATGATAGACGTTTACTGACTTTAACTTAAGCAATTTAGATACAAACTAACTGCTGTAATCATACAAGCTTACTCCCGGGCCGCACCCTCAAAATGGCATTAGGAAGGGCACGTGTTTGATATTTATACATGCACGTCAGTCTTTGACGTGCTTCTTAAAGATATAGCACATGGCACACGTTCTCTGATCTACAATGACTTCACTGTTTAGTTTACCAGACACATTTAGGTGGCAAGCAAAAATGGGAATCAAACCAGTAGATTAAAAAAAAATCAGACAGCAACTGAATGTACAAAAAAAAAAAAAAAAAAAATATATATATATATATATATATATATATATATATATATATATATATATATATATATATATATATATATACACACACACATATATATATATATATATATATATATATATATATGTGTGTGTGTGTGTGTAATGTGAAGGGTCTGATAGAAGGAAAGAAATGTAGAAAAGCCATACATATAGTGGCAAGTACGAGATTTCCTAGAAAAACCTCATGCTGAATAGAATTTCATCCAGAAATGGTTAAGGAGGAGCAAGTTGAAACCAAAGGACGAAAGGTTAATAATGGCAGCCTAGGATAGAGGATTACATACACATTGGTTTACAAAGTCTACTAAATATGAACGAGAAACAGACAAATGTAGGTTTTGTAAAAAGACAATTGGTAATAGTCACATTGTTGCTGGGTGTTTTACACTTATGGCAAAGGGCCCATATACTGAAAGGCACAATAATATGCCAAGACTATTGGGGATTGTGCAAACACGACAATACAAAAGTAGTTTGTAAACACTAGAAACATGAACCATAAAACATTATACAGAATAATTAATTGTACATCACATGGGATCACCCATTACCAACAATTAAAAAAAAACAGATATAAGAAAACCAAAAACCAGAGATAAAGTAGCATTGACCATTGAAACTGCTACACATGTTCATTACAGTGTCTCACATACAGAGAGACCTAAAGTCATAAAATATTAGAATCTGAAGGCAGAAACGAGAACAATGTGGAGGAAAGATACCCAGACAGTTCCAATAGTAGTAGCAGCAATGGGTCTCATAAAAAAGGAAATTACAGCCGTATTTATACTTCATAACTTTTAGTTATGTACTCACCATAACTTTAGATGTTTGGGATCCATCTCGCCTACATTCTGTACTAATGGGCTCGGAGCCGATCCCTCGGCTCCGACTCGGCACGCTATGCTATAGAGCGAAGCCTCTTATTGGCTGAGCTATTCTCTATCCCAGGATGCATCACCACTAATCCCCCAGATCTTGTTTGTCCGCATTCATGCACACACACATAACTTGTTTATATAACATGGCCAGATGTTTCAAGATGAAACAATAGAATTCGGACCGTCCGATCTCTTCTGATCTCCAAGGAAGGGGGAAGGAGGGTGGGTTATTGGGAATGTAGGCGAGATGGATCCCAAACATCTAAAGTTATGGTGAGTACATAACTAAAAGATGTTATGTGATCCTATCTCGCCTCATTCTGTACTGATGGGACAGCGTCCCTAGCACCTAAATCCTGGGTGGCTCACTGGAAAACACTCCTGAGCACTGTGGAACCAAATGAAGCTCGCCCCCGAGATGCCACATCCAATTTGTAGTGGGAAATGAAAGTGTGCGGGGAAGACCATGTAGCCGCAGCACAAATGTCACTAATGGCAAGCTTAGAATGGAATGCTATTGAAGTAGCCATAGCTCTTGTAGAGTAAGCTTTGACAGAGGTCGTAAGCTCTTTATTAGAAGAGGAATAAGCTTGACTAATACAGTCCCTGATCCATTTGGCAATAAGGACCTTTGTGACGGCTTTGCCCAATTTATTATCCGAAAAGGACACAAACAATTGATCTGTTTTCCTTGTTTGTTTGGTTCTGTCTAAATAAAAACACAATTGCCTGTGGACATCCAATGTGTGGAATATGTATTCCGCTTTGTTTGAGTACTTTGGAAAGAAAACTGGAAGTTCTAATGACTGTTGTAGGCAAAAACTGGAACAAACTTTTGGGACAAAGGATGGATTAGGCCTGAGAGATACTCTATCTTTGTGAAAAACCAGGTACGGAGGTTTTACAGATAAAGCTTGAAGCTCTGAAACCCTTCTGGCAGAAGTAATCGCGACCAGAAAGGCAGTTTTCCACGATAGAAATTTCAAATCACATGTTGCTGCCGGTTCGAAGGGGGAGGAAGTTAAGGCACGTAACACCACATCGAGATCCCATGGAGGAGCAGGATGAGAAATCGGAGGTCGTAAAAGCGCAGCACCTTTCATGAAGGTCTTACACAATCTGTTGCTCATTAAAGGTGGGTTTATAGATTCAAGAAAATAGGAAATAGCTGCCAATTGGACCTTGATGGTAGAGACTGAAGAACCTTGATTGAATAGGGAAGTTAGAAATTTTAGGACTTCCAGTACAGGAATAGTGATAGGATCCAGACCCCGGAGTTGAGCACAAATAGCAAATCTCTTCCATTTGCTAGTATACAATTTCTTAGTGGCAGACTTGTGGGCCGAAGATAAGATGTGTATGACTTCCGCGTCTAAGGTATGATTCCTGACTATAGTCGGAAGAGGAGGAGCCAAGCTGTTAACTTCAAGGTGTGGAGGGACTGGTGGAGTAGTCCCGACTGATGAATTAATAGGTCTGGGATCTGATCCAGGAACCATGGACCGTCCAGTGCATATTTCTGAAGATAGGGGAACCATACCTGATGAGGCCAGTAAGGAGCAACTAAGATCATTTTGCTCCCCAAGTGAGACGCCTTTTGGATCACTCTGGGAAGGAGGGGAACTGGGGGGAAGGCGTATAGCAAGCCTGTGGGCCAAGGATGGGCTAGTGCGTCCATAGGGCTCTCCCCCGGAGCCGGAGTGAGGGAAAAGAACTTTTTGCACTTCACGTTCAGTGGGGTTGCGAAGAGGTCGCAACAAGGAATTCCCCATTTGCTGAAAATCTGAGTTGCCACTGTATTGTTCAGAGACCACTCGTGAGGAGAAAGGATAGTTCTGCTCAGTCTGTCGGCTATCACATTGGACTTGCCAGGGATATGAGTCGCCACTGCCCATTCCCAAACTCTCATGGCCTCTCTGCAAACGGGGTAGGATCTGGTCCCTCCCTGCTTGTTCAGGTACCAGACTACTGACATGTTGTCGGAGTGAATGGCAATTACGCCCTGGGGGAGGTAATCGTGAAGGGCTTGAAGGGACAGAAACACCGCCCTCATTTCTAAAATGTTGATATGAAGGAGGCTCTCTTCTGAATGCCATTTGCCTTGGACTGACCTGCCCAGGGAATGCCCCCCCCCCCACACCATCTGGGAGGCGTCCATAGTCAAAGTGGCCACAGGAGGAGGTGGAACAAAGGGTCGTCCCTGATCCAGATTGGAGGGCACCAGCCACCAGCGAAGGTCCCGTTTGCAGGTTTCCGTGATCCGTATGGGGTGACTGAGAGGGAGATCCTGAAAGGACCACTGTGTTGAAAGAAGCCACTGGAGAATTCTCATATGCAACCTTGCTAGGGGAACTAGAAGAACAGTGGCGGACATAGATCCCAATAGCTGCAGGACCATTCTGGCTGGGGCTTTGGATCTGAGAAGTAAGGCTCGAACTTGAGCCTGTATGGTTTGTATCCTTTCTGTAGGAAGATAGACCCGCATTCAGTTTGAGTCTATCTCTACTCCGATGAACCTTATGCGTTGAGATGGCAGCAACACAGACTTTGGCCAATTGAAGGCGATTCCAAGGGAAGTGCCCAGTGATATTGTGGCTTGTAGGTTCTGCAATAGTAGACGCCTGGAGGTGGCAGTTAGGAGCCAGTCGTCTAGATACGGAAACACCTGGAATCCTAGACTCCTCAGGTGAGCAGTCACAACCGCCAAACATTTGGTGAACACCCTGGGGGCTGTGGTGAGACCAAAGGGCAGCGCGCGGAACTGAAAATGACCGTCTCCTAGGCTGATGTGCAGATGTCTCCTGGACGCCTGATCTACCATGATGTGGTAATAAGCGTCCTTGAGATCTATGGAGCACATCCAAACACCTTTCTCCAGCAGTGGGAGAATGGATTGTAGGGTGACCATTCGGAACTTGGACTTTTTGACTGAACAATTTAGAATGCTGAGATCCAAAATGGGCCTCAAGTCCCCGGTCTATTTTGGCACCAAAAAGAATCTTGAGTAAGTCCCTAATCCGATCTGGTCTGCGGGGACCGGTTGGATGACCCCTTTTTGATGCAGCTTTGAGACTTCTAAGGCTGCAATTTCCCGTTGACTGGGTGGCGGGTCCGGGATTTTCTTGGACGGAGGTGGGGAGTGAGAAAAAGGAATGGCGTAACCTCCGGCGATAATTCGAAGCACCCATCGGTCCTGAGTGATACCTTCCCAGGCTTTTAGGTGCCTCGAAAAACGACCCCCGACTGGCTCCGGAGCTGCACAGTCGGGCAATCCCTCAGGGATTGTGAAAGGCTGAAGAGCCACGAAAGGACTCGCGGTCTCCAGTGTTGCGGGGGCCTCTGCCGCCTCTGGGACGGCGTCTTCCAGAAAAATTTCCCCTCCTCTGCCTCTAGAAGGGGGATCATCCTGCTGTGAGGGATAAGACTTCTGGGATCTACGGAACCACATTTTCCCTCCTCTTTTAGCCTTGGGATAAGGCCGAAAGGGAGTGGAAAATCGTGCCCCTAGGCAGTCAAAGTCTTACCTTCTTGCTCGCAGCGGGTCAATGTGTCCTTTACCTTGGGTCCAAACAAAGAGGACCCATCAAAGGGAGCATCGGCAAAGGAAGACTTGAAAGCTTCCGCAAAATGACACAGGCGGAGCCAGGCTTGCCTCCGTAGAGCAATACCTGTACCCGCCGCTCTACTCGCCCCCTCGGCCGCATATGAAATGAGCCTCATGGACGAGTTAGATATCAATGACAACGTAGCCAACAGTCTGGGCCAGCTGCTCAGGTAGGTTACCCAAGAGGGTATCTGAAAGCTCCTTGATCAGATCCCTCTGAAACCTGGTGAAATGCGTTAGATAGTTCAGGGACCTTAAGGTAAAGGCCGCTGAACGGAGGGTGCGCTTTCTGTACCGATCCATGCTCCTAGACTCCTTATTAGGAGGATGGACGGACGTCGAAGCCTCTGCTACATCTTGCTGGGTAGCAGATGCCACCACCAAGGCATCTACAGCCACACATTTTGTCAAAAACTCCTTCTCTGGGGGTGCTGATAGGAACTTATTTGGGCGAGCAGGCACCGGTTCCACAGAATCTGGATGTTCCCACGCCCTTCGACAGATCAAATCTAGGAGCTCGTCGAAGGGCGGAGACACGCAGGAGGCGGAGGGCTGAGCCCCTAAGGCCTTAAGGAACACCGACTCGTCAGCAGAAGGGGGTTTGGACAGCCAGCCGCCTCGTTGTTTGAGGGCTTCCAAGATGTCTGCGAAGGAGACATCATCTGAGGACGACTTAGGGGACCCCTCTGCATCATCAAGATCAGTGTCTGATGTGAGAGACTCATCGGGGGAGTCGACGTGCTTCCTCTTGCACGATCTCTTCCTTGGGGGTTCCTCTGAAGAAGCTTCAGAGGGAACTCCAGGAGGGGGGGAACCCCCAGTGGGGGTGACCTCAGGCCCCGGGGCTCCGCTGTCTAAGGACAGGGGGACTGCCAAAGACCCAGTCTCCGTATGTAGGGAAGGTGCTAGTGAGACCGTGGAGGTAGCCAAAGAAGATTTGGCTAACGCACTCCTCATGGCCCTGAAGGCCGGACCACCAGAATCCTGGGAAGGTCCAACCCCCGTGGCCACAACAGTAGATGGTACCCCCGCAGCCGATGCACCGAGAGGAAGGCTCGGGACCGAAAACATCAGTCCCGAAGCGTCCCCCCAGGGGCCGACAGAGGAGGTCCGAGTACCGAACTCCGACTCGAGAGCCGGGGTTGGAGTAAGGGTCGGGGCCGACCCGAAAACCTCTATCGGCTCCACCAGCACCGGCTCCAACGGTGCCGAAGCTGTTGGAGGAGGAACCATAACTACAGGGTGGGCCATCGGCTCCGAAGCCGAATGGGCTGGAGCCGAAACTAATTTTTGGAACACAGGAGACTGAAAGAGTCTTAGGAGCACCCTGTCGATGTCCGAATCAGACATCTTGGAAGATCTAGATGAAACCGATCGGGTCCGAACCGACTTCTCTATCGGCTCCAAAGGACTGGGGGACCGGCTCCGAATGGACTCAACCAATATCGGTGCCGAGGGAGATCCCAAAACAATTTCCCTCGGTGCCGAGGAGGGCTTCGGCGCCGAAGGGGAAGAGTCTGAGCCGGCAACCCTCATCGGCTCCAAAATCAGTGGAGCCGATGAAGGTGACCCGCCTCTCGAAGCCCCAGTCATCGGCTCCGAAACCAGAGGAGTCGAGACTGGGGGCATCGAGGCAGACCGTTCCGCCCTCGGCTCCGACGTCCGTGGAGCTGATGGAGAAGCCTGCCTGGATTTCTTAGTAGGCTGGTTGGAGAGGATGAGGAAGATAAGGCCTCCTCGAAGGAGGGTTTATCAGCCCTTTCAAGATTAATTTATTTTTCCTCTCTTGGAGGACCCTAGAGGAAAAAGCGTGACACACGCTACAGGACTCCTGTAGGTGCTTGGCGCCTAAGCAGTATACGCACGAGGAGTGGTCATCAGTTATAGACATTTTATAACTGCACCTCGTGCACTTCTTAAACCCTGAGGGCCTATGTTCTTTAGACATAATGTCTCTGAAACAGTCAATATAATAGCAGTAATATCACTGAGTAGACAGAAAAAATACAGATTTAAAACACAATAACATTTTTTTTTTTTTTTTTTTTAAACGAAAATCAAAATTAGTACAATACAATTAACACGACAGCAAAAAAGAAGGGCCAAGAACCCTCTAACTCAAACAGGTACTTGACCTCCTTAAAAAGAAATAGAACTGCTAATGAATAGGGGAAGGCCCCTCTAACTTAAACGGGAAACCTTTCCCTAAACAAACACACAAATTTACCACAGAATATATCCAAAAAACACTCGTACAACAACAATAGCTGTTAAAACAGCTTTTTGGGTAAGAAAAGAGAATTTCCTGACAGGAAAACTTTAGAAAAAACCAGCACTTAGCTCAGCCAAGTTTGAGACCACGTCCTAGCTTGTAAGTGGCAAACGAGATCTGGGGGATTAGTGGTGGTGCATCCTGGGATAGAGAATAGCTCAGCCAATAAGAGGCTTCGCTCTATAGCATAGCGTGCCGAGTCGGAGCCGAGGGATCGGCTCCGAGCCCATCAGTACAGAATGTAGGCGAGATAGGATCACATAACATCACTGAAATTTCATAACGGTGAATTTCATAACATTGAGACCAAAACATCTAAATCCCAAAACATTGAAAACTTATAACATTGAAAGTGTGCTTCATAACATTGAAGACTACAATGCATATGTAAATAACATCCTGTCCATTGTCATAACAACACCTAACACACTTTCTACTACATTTCTGCAGGTGCCCCCTGCACCCCCCCCCATGTGGGAGGCTCTGCCCCCCCCCACCCTGTAAATTAAATATACCAATTCCAAGATTGCACTACAATGGAAAAAAGTTAATTTCCTAACTTCACTGTATCACAATCACCATACACTGACGTTAGGAAATAAACTTTTTTCCACTGTAGTGCGATCTTGGAGTTGGTATATTTAATTTTCAGGGGGTGTTGGGGGCAAAGTACCCCACATGGAGGTTGCAAGGGGGGCTTGCCCCACTGCAGAAACATAGTAGAAAATCTGTTTGTTGGTTAGGTGGTGGTGTAGGTGATATTATTTACTTGGGTAATGTAGTTTTCAATGTTATGAAGCACTCAATGTTCTGAGTTTTCAAAGTTTTGCATTTTCAGTGTTTTGAATTTTTGATGTTATGGTCTCAATATTATGAAATTCAACGTTATGAAATGTCATTGTTAAGAAGTAGACCCATAACTAAGAACTGCAACAGTCAATTCTGGGCATATTTTAGGCGCTCGGAAAAACACTTTTGGTTAACATCAAAGATTGAAAAAATACTAATTTCAAGAACTTTAATTACACCTTGACTTGGGAATGAGGTCCATTACGGTCATGATATTAGACACCGAAAAGGTTTGGCGAGCATAAGAGAAAATTATGGCAGCTCCTTTCTGAAAGCTGTCACACTTAAGAATACTAAAGTCTAATAGGAGGATTTCAGCATCAATAATGGGTAGGTGCATCAATGTTTCTGTAACTGTAATATGTCAGCTTTGCAGTGGTCTGGAGAAATGTGGAGAAGGATGGTATGTAAGTCTTAAGCCCCCAAAATTATTTTCCTGCTGGAATGCCACCCCCAGTGCAGTTAATGTTAATGTTCTTGGGAAGGAGTTCAGGATTGAGTTGACTATCTCTGCAGCTGAGGATAAAGTTCTACATCAGATGTGCTTGGGGCACTCACAGAGGTGACAATGGCAAAGATGACACTTACATGAACTGTAATCACAAAATACTGCTGACAGCACATATAGTTAAAATAATGTAAGACAAGATGTTGACATGGTCAGGATTTTAAAGACAAGTTGAGAGAGAGTCATATTTTATCTCTTGATTGATTTCAAAGTATACATTAGACATGGTAACTAGCATTAAGAGGGAGAATGCATTATGATAGAGGCAGTGTTAATCGTGTAATATGGATGGGTATATTATATCCATTAATAAAGGAAAGGTGGTGTTGGGTCAATCCTTCTGCCAATAAATGATTCAGCAACACTGACCAAGCTATCACCATTGGTAGGTATTTTGGGGGGGGACCACATTGTGTAAGTTGCATTTAGCATACCAGTAGATGTTCAAATTCCTCACTGCTGCAGTAGCCTTTCAACAATATGTTTTTGAGCCAGTCCATGCAACAACTGGGCCAGTTTCACAAAGCTCTGGTTGTCTCTGCACCTTCACTCTGAATGATGAATGATCAGCCCAGTAGAGGAAAATCAGCAGTCAGACAGAAGCACTCTTCAGGACTTTCTTGCCCATACAGACAGAGAAAATCATACTAATAACGAATCTCTAAAAAATATAAACGGTAACCAATAACTATATACAACAACTAACTTTATACAGAAGTAGGGGAATACAGCTACTGCAGCAGTGAGGAATTCAAATATCTACTATTATGGTAAGTGCAACTTCTGCAGCTGTTATACATTCATCATTCTCAATGCTGCAGTAGCTTTTTCCTATATGGGCTGATTTCCAACCTGGGATGACTAAGGATAAGGATGCAGAAACCCATGGAGAATGGTCCAAGCAAAGCCAGTCCTGGACCTAGAAAAGAAATCCAGTTTGTAGTGCTTTGTAAAAGTATGTACAGAGGACCAAGTTGCTGCCTCTAGCATCCACCTCTTTCCAATATACCATCATAGATGCCAAGGCTCTAGTATAATGTGTCTTTATACTGCCTGGAACTTATTTACTATGGCAAGTCTAAGGGTAAAGGCAATAGCTGAGAAGAACCACCTCGAAAAAGTCTTGTTTTGATACAGGTTGTCCCTTCTTTGTCACATCATAAGAAATAAACAGCGGATATGCTTTTCTAAATGACTTAATTCTGTCAAAATAGTACAGTGCTTGAGCTGCCTATGCATGTCTAGAGTATGTAAATTTTCCAGTGGTTTTGAGGATCTGGATAGAACATTGGGAAATTGGATTGATTCAGATTAAGCTCTGAAACAGCTTGCTGCATTAATGAGGATTTTTTTTTAATGAGACCCTGTCAGTATGGAAGACGAAAGGGTTCACTCACCCTGAGATTCTGCAGTTCAGATATTTTTCTTGAAGGTGTCAGAGCAATAAGATGTACAGTCTTCCATGTGATGAACCATAAATCATCTCGCCAACCTGGTTTAAAGAGACATGGCTAATGTTTCCTGCACATTGTTAATATCTCAGGAAGTGACCAGCTGTTTTTTTTTGGAAGCCTAATATGTAAAAACTCCTTAAGAAACTGATCAAAAACAAAGATAGGAATCCATGGGTACACACATGCTGAAATGGAAGCAAGATGTGCCTTGACAGAGGAGGAATAAGACATGACAGAGGAATGAAACTCACACAGACATTTCACAGCCAGTAGTACATAATATCTGATGGGATCCCGATTACTGGCTAGGCACCAACTAGAAAATCTTTTTTACTTGCCAATACAAGATTTCTGAGCAGTGGATTTTCTTTCTTCCTTTAGTACCTGCTTCACATCCTCATGAAAGTGGTGCCTAAAATGTTATCAAAATTGAATTATCCATGCAGTTAGTTGAAGATGTTTTGAGAAAGGGGTGTATCAAATTTCCTGTCTTGTGTGAGAAGGTCCAGCTGTGAGAAAACTTGCGATAGCTGGCCTTGGCCAATTTCATAAGAATGGAGAAAGTACAGTTATGTTAGTACTTACAATAACAGTAGATGTCTCACTGATCACTGCAGCAGTATTCTTGATATAACATTTGTTACTACTGACATCCAGACCTTCCCTAGGTTGCACATCTGATGCATGACCTCAGCTTGCATGTGTTGGAGTATACAGATGGATATACAAATGTTGATCCTTAGACTGTCTTTAAGCCAGAGTCCTGAAGACTACTGAGAGAGGAGAATGGTCACAGCTAGGAGAGACATAGCATGAACAGAAAACTCTCCTGTTCCCATGTAACAATGCAAAGGTTAAAACAAAGGGAGAGAGGAATAGGAAATCAGAACAGAAGTACAGAAGAGGGGATGGAGGGTGGAATGAAATAATGCAAAAGCGATCAGTAGGGCATCTACTGTTATGGTAAGTTCTTACACAACTGTATTACGTTTTGACTGCAATCACTGTTGCAGTATTCCTGACATATTGGAGATTCCCAGAGGTGAGGGAGGGAAGAAGGATGGTTGGCTTCTGAGTAGAAGAGTAGTCTAGCAGTCAGGATAGGACTGACCTAACAAAAGCTGACCTGGACCTGGAGAAAGCATCAATTTTGTAGTGTTTGGTAAAGGTGTGCACAGACGAACAACTGGCAGCATCCAAGATAGACCTGGAGTCTATTCCCTTGGGAAAAAGCCCCTAAGAATGCCACTGCCCTAGTGGAATGTGCTTTAGGGCAGGAAGGCAAGGTCTTAACCATAGTGCGAACAGCATAAAGAGATATCCTTGGAAATCCAAGCTGCAATAGTTTGTTTGGAGATTGGCTGGCCTGGCTTAAGACTCATAAATGATACAAACAATTGGTCATTCTTCCTGAAGGAATTAGGTTTTGTCCAGACAAAATATGAGTTGCCTGTGACTGTCTAGAGAATGTAAGATCCCCCCCCCCCCCAAGTTTTGTGGATTGGAAAATAAAGTAGGTAGATGAATAGCCTAATTGAGTTGCAGCTCATTCATTTCTTTAGACAAGAAGGATGAATTAGCCCCGACAGTCGCCCTGTCCTTATTCATAGGTTCTTAGATTCATAGCAAGTTACTAGACTAACGGCCCTAGGGCCTTTACAAGCCTAGCTATGAAAAAAAGGACATTAATTGACCACAGTTAGATGCTCATTGTTAGAGCAATTCTATGATCAGCACAGAATACCCCTGTCCATGAGGGCCATGGGTGCCACCCCCAGGGTGAATTTACAGCAAGTTTGGCTTAAATATGGTCATTGAGGAGCTCTGCTTCACATGGTGGGAGCTTATTCCAGAAGAGCAGCAATCTCTGGGAGATATATCTGTCTCTCCAACAAGTTCTGTTAATGTCACAGGCTAGGTTGAGATCCCTGAAGCGAGTGCCTTTTGTCCCATTTGATTTGCAGATGTGCAATATTTCCATTAGGGCAGGGTCAGAGACTGCTATGTAGGTCAGGTACAGGTCACCTCTCAGCAGCCTGTATGATACAGAGCATTGTGACATGGCTTTCAGTCTTTTCATTTAGCTCATATTTTGGAGGCCCTGGATTCTCTTGGTTAGAAACCTCTGTGGTCTTTTCAGTTGCTGCAGGTTTCTAGTGAGGTACACACAGAAGGGAGCATTGCACTCAATTAGTGGTCTGAAAAGGGTCAAGTACAGCAGAGTTACAACCTTCTTAGTCTTGGATGCGATGCCTTTACTTCCAAGATGTGCAATGTAGAAGGCTTTCCTTACTACTATGGGCACATGGTGATCGAAGTTTAGATTACTGTCAACCTGTGATCCTAAGTTTTGCACTACTGTGTTTCAGCTTACAGGGGTGCCATCTATATCATAATTAGCAGGAGCTACTCTGTAAAAGAAGATAATGAGAACTTTTTTGCATTTAGTTTTAGTCCGTGGCTTTGGCAACAATCATTTGTCTGTGTCAGCCCCTTCTGTAATATGTTAACAGTGTTGAGGGTCTGTATGACTGTACCCAGTTTACAGGCATCTGAAAACTTGGTAAGCCCCAGACCATCTACTTTCACCTGGACTTCAGAGAAATAGATTGTAAAGAGTAGAAGGCCCAGTACAGATCCTTCTGGTTCCCCACTGATAAATGGTCTACTGGTGGAGGTGGACTCCCCAACTTTGACAGCGTGCGTTCTCTCAGTGAGCCAGTGGGCTACCCATCTAGTGACATATGGGTTAATCTCCAGCTGGGAGAGTTTCTCAATGATCCCTGATTGAGGAATTGTGTCAAAAGCCTTGGCCCTATCCAGGATTTTGGTGACATTCTCAAATAAGTCCACCAGGTTTAATAAGCAAGATGTACCGTTGATGAAACCAAACTGGGGTCAAGAGCTTGAAGGTCACCTATGACCTTATTGATAAGACCCATGATGATTCTTTCCATGCCCTTGCAGATAAGGCTGGTTAGGCTAATGGGTCTATAGTTCCCAGGGTCAGCTGACTGCTTTCCTTTTCCCCTTTGTGCAAGGGGATTATCGTCACTGTTCTGCACTCCACCAGAACAAAGCCAGTGCTCAGGCTATAGTTAGAGAGAGTGCCAAGTGGTTCAACTAGGTCTTGTTTTAGATTGTTTAATAAGCAGCCTGGGATGTTACCTGGTACCATACAGGCCGTGACTTTGGCATTGGACAGCGCTTGTATGACCTGTGCTTTGGAGATGCTCAGTAGAGGACTGGTGTCAGGAATGCTTTGGGGTATGACTTGTGGGGACAGTGAGTGAATTTATCGCCAAATCTGTCAGCTAGCAGGTTGCCAATTTTTTCAGGTTCAGTGTGAGTGGTACTGTCCCACTAGATGATCGGCACATAGCTAGGCATTCTCTTTTAGGTTTCAGACATAGCCAAAGAATGCCTTATGATTGTCTTTAGCTAGGGATCCTAACTTAGTCTTGAAGCTAGCTTAAGAGGACTTTACAAGACTTCTGATTGGCTTGTTTAAGCTGTGGAGGGTATTCTTCCTCTGTTGAGTAAGTTCCCTCTTGTGCTTAGATATTAGTTTCTTTCTGTTGTTACATAGCTTATTTATACTTGCAGTCCACCAGGGTGGCTTGTTTTTCAAGAGGAACTAGTTTTGGTCCTGTCAGGTACAGCCGAGACAATACCTTTGTTTAAGTGGCTATATAGGGCATTTGTGTACTCCTTTGCATAGGAGTCATTGTTGGTTGTGTTAGCAGGGGCTTTGAAACATTTTATACCATAGCTTAGTAGGCTATAGTTTGCTATAGAGACATTTTTCATTTTGTTTGCTCCTGCTTGGGTGTCAGGTCTGATCTTTATTTCAAATGAGAGAGATTTATGGTCTGACTTTAGGGGCACTTGAATTAAGTCCAGGAACCTCAGAGGGATTATGATGTTTGTGCTCATTTAAGTCACCCAACTGATGGAAGGATAGTTGGAATCTCTCATGACCAAGGTGTTTGGCTGTATATTGAGCAACTCCAGCAAGTCCAGGTAGGCGGTGGCTTCTCCTGGTTTATGGTAGGGGACCTGTAGCTAGCTGTGATGTGGTAGAGTATTTTACCTATAGTTATTTGGACCACAGAGTAGCTCAAGAGGGTCGTACTGTTTCACCAGTCCTGAGGTGCAACTGGATTTAATGATGATGGATACACCTCCACCTTTGGTTCTTTTACTCTTGTATTGCGGTCTGAAAGTGTGAAAAGTAATACAGCCTTGTACGGCTGGGGTGCTCTCTGCAACCTTGAACCAAGTATTCATGACTGCACATTTGTCAGCATCTTCCAAGGTGAGGAGTGCTTCCAGGGAGTGCAGTTTACTGTTTAGGCTCCAAGCATTAAGCAGCATGACCTTGAGCTTGTCTCTAGTGGATTTCTTTATGTCTGAAGTTTTTTTGTTTCGGCTTAGCCTGAAAAGGGCACTATGGGGTAGGCAAAATATGAAAAGGGGGAATGGCCATGAAAGCTTGTAACAAAGTCCTCTAGCAGAGATGAGAGCCAAGAGAAGGATAGTTCTCCAAGTACAGAATTTGAGAGAAGTGGAAGATGCTGGTTCAAACAGAGGCAATGTAAGCCTTTCAAGCACAAAATTAAGATCTCACCGGGAAGAGATGGGTTTCCTTCATGTGTTAAGATGCAAGACTCCCTGAGGAAAAGCTTGACCTCCACCCTACCCATAACTGGAGTGCTAAGGGGGGAGGCAGGTGCTGAAAGCAAACAGGTGAGCTTTTATGGAAGAGTAGGCCAAAACTGATCAAACCAGTTCACAGAGAGATTAAAGTACAGCAGAAACTTGTGATAAGAATGGTTCTGGGCTATATTTGTGGCACCAACAGGAGAATCTTTTCCATTTAGCTGTGTAATAAATTCTAGTAGTGGGTCTCCTGGCATCTTGTACGACATGAAAAACTTCTACAGAGAAGGTGTGTCTGAGGAATTAGAATCCTATCATCCATGGGGTCAGTTTGAGAGATGGAAGATTTGGGTGGAGCAGCAAGCCTTTTTGCTGAGTTAGCAGGTCTGGTTGAAGAGATATTTTCCTGTAATTTTCCTTTGTCGGGTGAAATAATAGGGTCAAATCAAAGCTGCCTCGGCGAAAAGGGTGCCAGTAAAAGTACTTTGGGTGCTTCCTTTGTGCCTTGTGAAGAATGTTTGGAAGACAAAGCAGAGGAATCTCGCTGTCCACTGGAAAGGAAAGGCAACTTTCCTCCAGGCTATGGGACAAGGAACCCTGGTGCAGAACTGGAGAAGATGATGGTTGGTTGGCAAGCAAAGCGGTCTACCTGAGGAGTTCCTCAATGAATGGTAATCATCTGGAAAACCTGTCTGTATAAAGTCCATTTGTGTAGGTCTTTCAGGGAGTAGCTTAGGGAGTCTGATAGCACACTATCCTAGGAAGGAATGTATGTGGCCATGAACATGATGTCCATATGGATGGCTAAATTCCATGCTAACCTGCATAGGTGATAAGACCTGGTGCCTGTCTATTTATGTTCTACATGCCTCTGATGATGTTTGTGTATACTAGGAGTGGCCTAGGTTTCCAAAGGTCTGAAGAGCTAGTAGAAGTGCCCTCGTTTCCTTCAGATTGATATGTTTCTTTAGGAACTGAGGTTGTCATTTGCCCTGCACTCAGTGTGATGCTGTCTATGCCCCCACGCCTTGTCTGTGGTATCTCTTTGAGGGAACCTGTTGAATGTTTATGTCGATGTCTATGTATTAGTTTCCCCTCAAGTGTTTGGCATTGCTCTGTACAGACTCTTGACACCCTGAGTGATATTTTTCCTGTAAAACCACAACTGAAATTTCTTCAATACCTAGTTACACACAGGACAACTAGTCTGTAGTGACAAGCACTGCCCACTTAGTTGCAAACCAGATACTCCTGTGAGTAACTGATATTCTCACTCCAACTGTTTAATCAATAAAAAAGGGTCTGTTGCCATGGATATGAACTTTCCTACTGTCTCCGTTTTCGGCTTGGTGGATATGGGCATCCTGAGGCAATATAGAAATTGCCTAATGTTTACTGACAACCAGTTAATATTCAAACAAACTGACATGGATGATGTGAGAGATGTATTAACACAATGTCACTGGAGGCAAAGCTCTCACACAAAAGTACTCCTAATGTCAATAAGGTTGTCAGTAGTACACACGCTGCACCCATCACTCACAATTCAAAGCAGACATGCAAGACCCACATATGCTGAGGCACTTGCTAACCTTCCTAAACCACAAAGACCTCATAGACAAAGTACATATAACAAATATCCTCAGCAGCCCCAAATGCACTCTTTCAAAACAACACCCACATCAACATAGAGAGCTACATCTCATGAAGCCTCGACCTCTAAGACCATAAGGCAAGTCACCACACAATTAACATTCTAGTCACTGGAGCCTCCATCATGAAACACACTGATGTCTCTCTCATCAAGTTGAGCAAGGAGAAAGATACGGTCAGTTGCTTATCAGTGGCTAGGATCCGCCACATTACACATGCACTCAGGTCACTGGACCACAATTACCAATATGATTCATAGTACATGTGGGAGAAAATGATCTGAGACATACCTCCTTAGTCTACATGAAGAGAGACATCATGCAGCTCTCAGAATATGTGTCTCAGGCTGGTATGAGCCTAGCCATCGAGTAGCATTTTACGTTCTCCAAGGATGATGCCACAATACAAACAAAGCATGATTAATAATTGGCTTAGTTTCTGGTGTCATTCTAAGGGGGTGTAGTATTTGTTAGCATGGAAGGAGCTGGTCAACATATTCACAGGTGACTTTAATTACCCCAATATTTACTAGGAATCCTAATAAGACACCAAACGTACATGCACAGAGATTCCTGGACTTTGTAAACACAAACTCCTTGGACCAGATAGTCAATACACCAACCTGTTGTCCAACCACACTGGATCTGGTCCTCACTAATATGGGAAACTGCTGTACAACCCCTACTGTAACACCTTCCCTGGTAAGGTCAGACCACAAAATGGTCTCCTTTGAAGTAAAAATAAAACCTGGACCCCCAGCTAAACCTGGAATATTCAGGAACTATTCTAAAGCTAACTTCCTGCTATTAAATGAGAACCTGGCAAAATGTCAAGCCCCCATAAACCCTGAGAACAATTCTGCCTATGCAGAACTGTTCACAGAAACCCTGTACAAGCATGTTAATAGCTGCACAAAGGCAGCTGTACCCACCTGGAAGAAGTACAGAACTAACTCAAAAAACAAGACACCCTGGTGGAATCACAAAATCAATCGGTTGTATAACAGGAGGAAGAAAATCATGTCAAAAATTAGGAGGTGCAGCACCCAGCAGGATAAAAGCACTCTCAAAATAAACAAACAACTCAGAGGACAAATAAAGTCTACCAAAGCCAAATTTGAGGTAAGTATGGCCTCCCAGGCCAAGGACATCCACAAAGCATTCTTTAGATATGTCTGCAACCTCAAAGGCAATACACAATTGTGTGCAGAGCTCATAGTAAATGGAACCAGCTACTTATGGAGTAAAATATAGCAAACCTGCTGGCTGATAAATTCAGCTACAACTCTATTCCTCTCTCCCCCTCAACCTTCCCTCAGGAAATATCATCAAAAATAACTCTCCCTACTATCACTAGGGAACAGGTCCTTAATGCTCTCTCTAAGACCAAGAACACTGCATCAATGGGCCCAGAGACAATAACCTAGGATGCCTTCGAAATAGCATAAAACATGACCTTTCAGGGTCTCTGGAATTACTATTTAACTGTAGCCTCCAAACAGGCTTTGTGCCTCATGAATGGAGAAAGGCAACAGTCATTCCTCTGCACAAAGGTAGGCCATCTACAGACCCATAAGTCTCACTAGTCTTATATGTAAAGCCATGGAAAGAACTATCATGGAGATGATCAATAGAGATATAGTAAACCTCCAGACATTGGATCGAACCCAGTTTGGTTTCGTCAAGGGCAGATCATGCCTACTCAACCTGGTGGACTTCTTTGAGGAGGTCACCACAGGGCAGAAATGTTCATACTGCTTACCTTGACCTGGCCAAAGCATTTGACATGATACCCCACTTGGGCAATGTTGACAAACTCAAGAGGTTAGGTACAAACCCGTGATGTCATCCGGTGGACAGCCAACTGGCTCACAGGCAGGACCCATGAAGTTAAAATTGGGGAGTCCACCTCTACAAATAAGCCACTCACAAGTGGAGTCTTTCAGGGATCAGTCCTTGGACCGCTCCTTTTTGGTATTTACTTCTGAGAAGTCAAGGCCAATGTCAGTGGTCTCTATTGACTAAATTTGCAGATGATTGCAAATTAGGAGCTATCACTGAATCTCACACGGACACAAATGTTCTCCATGAGGTGCTGACACAGATGAACAACTGGTGTCAGAGCCATGGACTACAAACTAAATGCCAAGAAATGCATAATAGTATCCTTTGGGAAGTCATCCATCCCTGGTAATTATCATATTAACAGCACACCCCTTAGAGTTGACCGAGCAGTCAGGGACTTAGGGAGACACAGATAGTAATCTTTGATCATCACGTGTCTACAATGGTGAGGAAATCATTCTATGTTGTGCAACTTATAAACAAAGGTATGACATCTAAGTCTAAGGAAGTCACTGTTCCACTGTATTCGGCATTCATCAGACCTATCACCGAGTATAAATCCCCCTTTGGTATGCACCTAACCAGGCATATCCAACAACTGGAACGTCCACAGAGGTTCCTCACTAAAAAAATACAGGGCATAGGTAATATGTCCTATGCAGACTGCCTCAAGGCCCTATCCCTGTATTCTGTCCCCTACAAGCTTTTGAAGGGAGATCTATGCCTGGCATACAGGGCATTGTCAGACCCCACTCTGATGAACCTCCTGTATATCTGCAAAACAAATATCAGCAGAATTACCTGTTCTAAAGACTTAAACCTTGCCTGTGATATAAATAGGACCTGCTGGAGAGATAGGTATGTATTCCGGAGACTACCCCATCTATGGAACAGGCTCCCCATCCAGCTGAAGTTTCTCCCTAACCCAATTCAAGTGCAACTTGGACAACTGGATGGGAAACCAGAAACTCATCCCTGGTTTGGCATCTATGTCTCTAATGGACACAGGTAACCTGTAAATGGTCCATATCTCAGGCCCATGCTTACACTTATCAAGGGTATCAGAACTTGTCAGAGATTTGGAATGCATGGCAAGACTTAAAAAGACCCTTGTGGTCATTAGCCTAGTAAACACCAATGAACCTATAAACTTGTAGAGTGAATGGCAGTCCTGAGTTAAGGATAACCTCTCCCCCCTCCACCAAAGCAGCTCCTTTTTGCAAAATGGGGGGATCAGGGTGTCCAAGGAGTGACCGTGTAGGGACAACACAGACTTCAGGTACCACTGGGTTTTTCTCATGTTGTGGAGTGTGGTTTGGGGAAAAAACTGGACAGACTATGAACTTTCCCCTGGGGGATGAAGGCATGCATTTAGAAAATCAGGTCCTGTGTAGGGGGCATATGGAATATTTTCTGGTTTATAGTGAAACTCAGACCTGTCAGGAGTTGCAGGGTGAAGCATAGATGCTGAAGAAAAACTTCTGGAGAGAGAGCCTGGATCAACAGGTTGTCCAGGTAGGGAAAAATCTGGACTCCAAGAGTGTGGCAGAAAGCCACTACTGGAGCTAGACACTTTGTGAACATGCTTGGAGCTGTGGAAAGATCAAATGGAAGAGCAGTAAATTGAAAATATGAGGAGCCACAGGAAAACCTGAGGAATCTCCTGCTGGAAGGATGAATGGGTATGTGTAAGTAGGCATCCTTCAAATCCAGAGATGCTAAGAAAGCTTGGGAGGAGAATGAAAGACAGAAGAGTGTGAAGAGAGACCATTTTGAAAGACAGACCCCCTCAAGTAAGTGTTTGGGACAGACAGATCTAGATGAGTCTGTACTGCCCTTCTTTCCTTGGCACTAAAAAAAATCATGGAGTAAAATCCTTTTCTCATGAATTTCTTTGGGAGTTGCTCAACGGTGCCAAGATTCAAGAGCTCTTGAATAATGGGGACAAGAAATGACATTTAGTTGTCAGGAAATTGTGGCAAGCCTTTCAGAGGGAAAATATTTTCCAAGCCATGGCATAACCATCCTTGATGGGCAGGATGCACTTGTCTGTGCTAATAGTTTCCCACCTAGCCAGAGAAGCAACAATCTTTGGGAGAGAGGAGTACTGGGACTGTGGGCAGGGGAAGGGTCCTACAGAGTTAGTCACAGATTTTTGCTTTCAAAGGGAAGCCTTCCCACTGGACATTTGGGGTTTGTCAGAATACCTTTTTTTACAGGGGGTTCTTTGCTTCTGAGATGTTGTAGGATCACTTTCTAATGAAGGAGGTGGATTTAGATGGGTAGTTCCTATGATATCTAGGAACAGAACTGAAAGAACAGAATCTGTCTGCAGTCCTTCATAGTCTTACCTTGGTTTTGAAGAGTTTCGAACAGACTTGACACCCTGAGGAAACAGTAAGGCTTTAGCCAAAGGACAGTCTAGAAGCTTACATTTGAATTCCTCACAGACTGACTGTGAAGCCATGCATATCTGCGAAAAACAGGTCCAGTAGCAGCTGCCTTAAAATAAGCTTCCACAGCATCATAACTGCACTCAGTGCTGTGTCTGGCCATTTGAGTGACCCTCCTACAGCAGAGTTAAAGGCTCGGCATTTGTTGCTTTAACTCTGCTGTAGGAGGGTCCAGCATAATTTTAAGGAATGCAAGACAGAGATCAGGTACTTTTTGTTATTTCAGTATGGTAGTTAACTGTCCGAAACGCAAGGGTAGCAGAGGTGTAAACTTTCTTACCCCATCTATCCACAACCCTATTATCTTTGTCCATAGGTATGGGATTAGCACTGGGCACAAGCTTATTGGGTTTATCTGAAGAGAGGGATACTACAGAGAAGGCTTTTACTGGATTCTTGCAGAAGTATTTTAGGTCATCAGGCACCTTGTAAAACCTGTATGATCTTTTAGGAGCTGCTGGCTGAGAATCTGGTGCAGAAGAGGTGAACTGAAAAGCATCCTTGAAAGCTTCAAGGACAGGAGAGACTGAAGAAGAGGCAGGGGTTCCCATTTTCAAAAGACTGCAATACCGCTTCTGAGCATACTCAGTATTCTACAGGCTGCCAAGAGTTGACCTGTGCTTGCAATAAAAAAAGGCATCCTTCAAACTCATTACTAATGGATTTACTGCACATCAGCAAGTCAAATGTCATCAGAAATACTCAGTGCGTGTGTATCTAAACCTCTTCTACAGCATTAACAAAATGTTGTGGAGGGACAGGGACAGGTTTATTTTGCAGAGGACACTGCTGCGAAGGAACAGACTCCCCAGTCCACATAAAACAAAGTTCATCCCTGTCCATTTTCAAGTGGAACAGATCTCTGTATGGGAAATAGAAAATTTATCCCAGGACTGCACCCTGTACGGTTAACGGAGAGCTGCAGCTGCTTTACCCAATGCAAGGGTCCACTCAAATTATCTATGGTATGATCTCAGTTACTCTCATTAGGGGTAGTACATAATTATCAACCATGGATGAGTAAGTCCTGTCTATAACCAAATGGGATAGGTTATTTCAAGTACAAAAAATGAAATTTCCTAGGCTTAAAATGGTCCACAAGGGCAGCTAGCCTAGTGTTTACCTATGAACATCAGAGATTTGAGTGAACTGTCATTTGGTGCTTCATCATGTTCTGGACAGTCTCCTCAAAGGAAGCTTCAGCAGGGAAATCGGGACACAGGGAGTCCTCTTCATCACAAGTCACTTGTCCTGAACAATGCAGCAGGCAGGAATAGTCCAATGAAAAGCCCAAATCAGAGGAAGACGAAACCAAGGCAGGTTTCTGATGAGTAGCCTTTGGTTGTGGACACCCAAAGGTGGAAAGTTTCAAAGACATAAAAGCTTTGAACAATCCCCATGAGAAATCTACCCACTTCTTTTCCCTAGCTACTGTGAGACAGGCTACAAGCCTAGTCTTCTGGTTTTTTTGTTTAGGTGTGATGTCCACCTGGATGAGACGCAAAAGTTTGGAACCCTGCCTAACTTGTATTAGAGAGCCCAGGAACTCTTCCCTAACTAAAACATGAATGACGCCGTGAGGTCCCTCAAAGATGATGAGTCATGGTTCACTGGATGTATCAGCAGTCTATAAAGCCTCAGAAGCCATCCCAGCTGACCGGATCTTGGTAGTGGGCAACTGAGAGATACCGTGCTGCACCATGAGTTTTGGAATCTTGGGCGTTACGTTGAAGTCTGAAACGTTGGACTGCGGATCCATTCTAGGCCTCTCTTGCTTTTTCTTTGACAGAAGGAGGGCATCTGAGAATGTGGACTTGGCCATCTTGGACTGAGCCAAGCACTTAAGACACTGTGTCTCTAGAAAGGTTTTGAAAATGACACCCTGGAATGGAGAGTTTTGGGGATGAATGACTGACAGACTGAGAATGATCTGTGATTGTGTTCCAGGCTTAGGTGAAACTGACACTTGGTATGCAAGTCCTTGTATGGAATCTGCCTAACACACTCACACTTAGCCCTCCAAGCAGACATCTAACAACTTGCAACAAAATAGCATAAGTAAAAAGGAAGGTTCCCCAGAAGGCACTTACCTGGATTGAAGCAAAGGTACTAATGACCAAACGGCAGTCAGTCTGATGGCTGCATGACCTGCATTTGGGCTGGTGGCGAGGTATTCTGGGAATCCATGCTTATATACCACAACGCATATCAGCTGAGGTCATGAGTCAAATGTTTGACCTAGGAAAAGTAAAGCTTTGGTACCCTGGCCAGATGTCAAAGGTGACACCTCGTATGTCAGGAATATTATAGCAGTGATTTCAGTCAGGACATCCAATGTTACCCGGGCCAAGACAGTGTCACTACAGTCACTTTTGGAATGTCCTTCTGAATCTTTAGAATTATATTGGTATCAGTTGAAATACATAAACGAACATTTCTGATTAGAGGAATAACGTGCATCTATTTTTCTGGCTTGCTTGCAAGGAGTCCTGGAGCAGAATTTGTTCAGTTATCTGTTTTGAAAGGAGGCAAACAGATCTGTTTGAGATGTTTCCCACAACTGGATCAACTCCTGGAAGAGCCTCTTGTTCAATTTCCATTCATGAGGGTCTGTCTTGGTCTTATCCAGCTTGTCTATTACTATATTTTTTTCTCTGACAGAATGCAAGATCCTTGGAGGATTAAGGAATGCTGTAGGGATACCTGGCAAGCCATCATAGCCAGCCTGAACACTGAGCAGAGGATATGACATTGTACCCCCTTGTTTATGTACCACATCACTATGCCATTGTCTGCAATCACCTGAACAGGTCCAGTGTTCCAAAGATGAAGGTATTTTAAGGCATGGATCACAGCCAACATCTCTGACATTTATATGCTTTGGTCTGAGGAATTTGACAGGCTTTGATTTTAACACCTTAGAAAGTGCTCCTGAAACAAAATCTGAGGCATCTGTAGTTACAAATTTTAATTTATTTAACATTTGTTTACCGGGGAGGTCCGACTGGGCTAGTTGTCCATTTTCAGTGGAGGCCTGGGGAGAAAAGCTCCACAATAAAACACACAGTATAACAGCACAAAAACTTTTACAGATAAGAGGAAGACCTTGATTTAGAACAATCTGTTGTCTCCACCAGTGCAGTTCCTTTCTAACAAACTCCAAAAATGGAGTCTGAAATTCCAGAGGATTAAGATATTACATCTATTATATTCTTTACAAACCAATTAATTTTTCTCATAAGTAACCTGGCTAGAGGGAACATTTACTTGTTTTTGCTGACTGGGAAATTCCGACTGGTATGATCACATTTTCAGCACAGGCTTGGTGAGCAAAGCTCCACATAAGTTTACATGAAGTTTTACACAGTAAATAGACATTTTAGTCCATTAGAAATATGATATATGTAGATGCAAGTCCATATGTATAGCTGATATAGTTAACCAAGTCTGAAGTAACTTCTACATAGCTTTTACATAGTTTACAAGCATACTATATAAACACTGGTTAAACAGTTTTATAAGCAACATCAATTGTAGCAGTTAATGTTACTTAAGGACTCCAAGTGTTAGAATGTAGAAGTGTTATGCAATGTCTGGGTAAAAAGAATATGTGCCAGAAATGAAGAGGACACATTTGTTAGGAAATGTTTATGACAGAGGTAAGAGTCTATGGCAGTAGCTATAAGTTGGAAGTGAAATGAGAAGTGTGGGAGAAGGTGTTGCCCGATGTGTATAGAGGAAAAGTGGGAGGAGAAGGGGAGAATTAGAAGATAAAGATATTCATTTAGTTGGAAAGACTTTAGAGAACTTTTTATGGCGTTAGTAAAATAAATATGCATGGCATTAACTGGGATTAGAACATAAGTAGAGCCAAGTATTATTAGGTGCTGTGTAAGTTAAGTCTAATAGTTAGAATCACAGAAGCCATAAACCCATGAACCCTGAGATATTCTCTTGCTGAAGTCTGAGACTGACTGAAAAAGCTCAGGAAAGAACAAAAAAAATCCACCTTCCACTGTGTAAGAAAAGCCTTCTGCTCAGAAGTGTTTATAAGACAGCCCAGAAACACAATTCGGTGAAACAGAGTCAAGGAGGATTTTTGTTACAGTACACTCCCTCTTGTCCGGTCTCGCTGGGACCGGACCTTAGGCTGGATAAACGAATGGCTGGTTAATCAGAGAAAGCATACAAAATAGCATTTATAGGTTACAAATCGGCTAGACTAACAGGATTTGTGTTAGTATGCCTTTTAAGAATATGAAGTCTAAAACTCAAATGTCTGTCATTATTTAACCTAGAGGAGGCAGATGTGCTGTTCTTCTCTGTTGTCGTTTGCCAGGGTTATGGCAGAAATTTGATGGCCGGTTAGAGAGAGACCGGATAAGAGGGAGTCTACTGTACATTTATCTGGAATCTCAGACTGGTAAGAAAAGCAGAAAAAAACATGTTCAGGACTCTTGACATATGAGAAAAGGCTCTGCAAAGGTAAGTCATCTAAATAAGGAAATATGTGAATGCCATACAGTCTGCAATGTGCTACCAACAGAGATAGACACTTTGTAAATACCCTTGGAGCTGTAGACAACCCAAAGGGCAATGCAGAAAAACTGATAATTCAAGCCAGAGAATTTGATAAATCTTTTGAAGCCACTGTCTATGGGAACGTGAAGATAAGCATCCTTTAGATATAACATTACCCTGACACTCAAAGGAGAGATGAGAGGTAACTGTGTCTGAAGGGCCAGTAGTTTGATTTTTGGTAACTTCACATACAGCTCTGGAATAGAAGCCTTTGATCTAAAAGCACTGGTTCTATGACTCCTATGGTAATTAAATATCTAAGAGCTTGAGGAAGAAATTCTGTTTGGTTTAGAAGATACGGATGAATTTACCTGAAAGAAGGTATTTGTAAACTGTGCCAACTGTAACCATTATAAGCCACTTTTAGCATCCAAGAGTCTGAAACAATCTAAAGGGTCAAACAAAATAACCTTATCTAAAACAGATCTTAAAATGAAAGGCTTTACTTCATCAGTAAACTTTTGATTATGTACCCAGAGACACAAATCCTTACAACTGTAGCAGTGGCCCTAGACACAGTATATGTGCAATCATATACACACTTCAAAGCATGTTTAGACACTTGTAAAAAATTAGAAACAACAGAATTCAGAAAGGAGCTATCCTATGAAGAAAGTGAGACAGAGCATTTGCTCAAACTAGTTGCATAAAACAGAACACATTACAACATATGTACCTGGAATTAATAATACACTGGAAGAAGTGAATATTCTCTTATCAAATCTATCAAACACCTTTTCATTCTTGTCCAAAGGAGAGGGGTTGTTATTAACTAATAGTCTGCCTTCAGTTGGTGTTGAGAGAGTTATCTCAGCTGCATCTGATTTAACACGAGAAAACAAAAATGTGTTAGTTTAAGGTACTTTGTACAGTCTGTTTGCATTTGTGGAAACTGAAAGCCTTTGGATTATTACAAGTACTTTTAAACACATCCTCCTAGGCTGGCAAGTTTGGGTGTAGAATGAGGTATATCCAGTTCTAACATAAAAGAATATCTCCTCGGTGTTCAGGGGGATCCATCTGTTACCATAAAAATACCTCATTCATCCTGGAAATAGTCTGAGAAAAAGAAAACCCCTCCAAGGCAGCAGAGGGGATCAAGTTTCATCAAAATAACACTTATTGGCTTGGCAATCTACAGGCAAAGAAGCCCTGCTTCTGTCTGTATTAGAATCCTCAGACAGAGCTTCTTCAGGAAAGTCTTTAACAACACTACCCTCAGATAAGGATTTCTGAAATTTAGGATTAACAGTGTGTAACTGTTTGGCTAAGGTACGAAAATCATCTTTCCTAAAAGACACAATGTCTACAGATGTACAAAGTTTGACCTTCTGTTTTTTCTTGGCGGTTACCACCCTGACAGAAGACAAACACAGAAATGTCAGTTCAGTGCTATCAAAGGATATCTTTCCCTGGTTATTCTGAGAAACATTGCCTGGAGTGTCTCCTAGTACCAAAAAAGAAGAGACAGTGGAACAGTTGAAGAGGATATGGCTGCCCCTCAGTATAGGGTGGCTGAAAGGACTACACCAGAGGAACCTGGAGAAACAAGTGAGTGGTCTGAGGACTAACAGATGACCACTACAGGTTCACCCGCCAATGGCTGAGGCACTGAATATGCCTGCAGTGGTGGCAAGGGCTCTTTATTATGTTTCTTTTTTTAGGTGCACTGGGAGATTAATGGTGCAGTGGTTAACGTTGCCGCCTCACACCAAGAGGTTCTCCGGTTCGATCATCAGCTGGGGTGCCTTCTGTGTGGAGTGTGCATGTCTTCCCTGTGGTCACGAGGGTTTCCTCCAGGTGCTCCGGTTTCCTCCCACATCCCAAAGACATGTTGTAGGTGGACTGGACACTCTAAATTGGCCCTAGGTGTGAGTGTGTGTGTGGCAACTCGACACTGTAAAACTCCATTGCCAATCATGAGCGGACAGGTGATCCGCTGTGGCGACCCCTAACCGGGAAAAGCCGAAAGAAGAAGAAGAAGTTGGAGATCAGCCATCAGGACTGGAGTATGTATCTGTGCTGCATCCGAGGACAGGTGTACAAAAAGGTAAGAAATGCCGGAACGCATTGTGTGGAAGGTAAGCACTCAAGCAAATGTTCACAAGCAGTACATATATACACACACACACACCTTCTCCAGTCTCCTTTTTTTTGTAACAATATAAGTACGACCAGAAAACAGCATAATGGTGCACGTACGGCAACTGCTCGGCTGAAAACTCAATGAAGCATGAAAAAATGTGTAGCCAGCAGAAATGGTGAAACATAAAAATTTAATGAAGACAAAGATAGAGGGTAGCATGCCCTACTATCTGCAACATCCAAACCGGTTTCGGCTACAATAGCCTTCTTCAGTGAAAATAACACAATCACATATATCAGTGTATATATAACAGCATAAAGGCAGTAAATTGGTTAATTAGAATTGGTCATTAAGACCAGGTGAAAATAGAGCGCCTAATTTGATGATCCATTTACGTTCCTTAAAATTCAGTAGATTATGCCAACCCAGCTTGTCCCTACATTTGCTTGCAATACAATCAATGACCATAAATTGAAAAGAAGCAGAATTGTGTTTAACAACATGTTTATATAAAGCATTATTACTACATTTATTCCTAATGTCACTAAGGTGTTCCCCAATCCTAATACGGAAGGGTCTGGACGTCTGCCCAACATAAAATGATGAACATGTACAGGTGGCTAAATAAATTACCCACTCCGTGTTACAATTAGCCCAAAAATTAATACTGAAAATTTCTGAAGTATTCCGACTACTGAACTCCCTGGCATGTTGAACCCTGTGGCAATAAGAGCAGTGGCCACATGGTATACAACCCAAAACTGGGCCACCTCTCAATGTATGCTGAACAGAAACAGGAGGGATTAAAACCCACCCTCTTATAATGGCTAAACAATGAACCCAATGTACGACCCCTCCTGAAAGAAAAGGAACATTTGTCCCTCAGGAAAGGGTGTAATTTCTCCGCGGCCCTCAAAATATTCCAGTGTTTATTAATGATATTCATGAATCCTCGTGTGTTCCGTCCGTATGTAGTAACTAGACGAACTGGATCATTAGAAAGATCCTTATGTTTATCTTTATAACGTAACAAATCAACCCTGTTTTGATTTGAAGCCCAATGGCAGGCAGAGCTCACAGTACCTTGGGGGTAACCTCTCTCCCAAAACCTGCATATTAAATCATTACGAGCAATCTCGAAGGTTTGTTGATTTGAGCAGATCCTCTTGGCTCTTAAGAATTGCGATTTGAGGATATTGTGGATGATATGTTGTGGGTGGAAGCTGGTAGCATTTAAAAGTGAATTATATTCAGGAAATTTCCAATACATCCATGTCGACAGGGTATCATCAGGATTCCTGCTGACCTCAACATCAAGGAAAACAATCCTAGATTTGTGGTAGTTTACTTTAAACTCAATTCCCCACACATTATCATTGAGGTAGCAAACAAATTCCTGAAGATAAATTTCATCCGACTTCCACACCATCCAACAATCATAAGCATAGTAAAGGAGAGTAGAGGTATAGCCAAAAGACATCAGGGGGCTTGTGGGAGGGTAACCAGGACTGCAACAGTGAATACACTCGAACATGTACATTCATGGTAAGTGTACACAACTGTACTATGTTCTTCGAGTTTCACTGTTGCAGTCATCACATTTGGGTAGATTCCCAAAGCTAAGGATGGGAGGAGGAATTTAGATAGCATTAGGACCAGCTATAAAGCTCTGCAAGACTGCAATGGCAAAGCCAGCTCTGGATTTAGAGAAAATTGGTAAATGGTAATGCTTGGTGAACAGAACTCCAGGTAGCAGCTTCTAGGATGTCCCTGGTAGGGACACCTCTGAGAAAGGCTGTAGAGGTAAGATGCAGCCCTGGTTGAATGGGGTCTAATCCATCTGTGGGATAGGTTTTCCGTGGTGCTTATAGCAGAAATTAATACAATGGCCTATCCATTTAGAAATGGTTTGCTTTGAAATAGCCTTCCCCTCTGCCCCTGCAGCAAATGCCACCAGCAGTTGTTCAGATTTCCTTTGAGGTTTAGTCCTGTCCAGGTAAAATCTAAGTTGTCTGTGTACATCTAAGGAGTGCAGTATATGTTCCCCTTTGTTCTGTGCATTAGAAAAGAAGGTTGGCAAATGAATGGACTGATTAAGAGCCACACTGGATACCACCTTGGGCATGAAGGAGGGGTTGGTCCTGAGGGACACCCTGTCCGCATGAAAGAGGTCCATAAGGGCCTGTAATTCAGATACCCTTCTTGCTGAAGTGACTGCTAAAAGAAAGGCTGTTTTCCAAGAAAGGAATTTTAACTCTGCACTTGCAGCTCGCTCAAAAGGAGGAAGAGTGACTTTTTCCAATACAAAGTTAAGGTCCCAGGCTGGAGTTGGGGCTCTCCTGGGTGGTCTTAAGTTTTTGGCCGCTCTGAGGAACTTCTTGAGCCATGGATGAGAGAAGAGGAGTGGTTCTGTGTTGTAATGAGCTGAAATGGCTGAGGTGTGAATTTTGATGGAGGAAAAAGAAAGGCCTTTGTGAAGCATCTCAGTTAAGTAATGAAGAATCTAAGGTAAATTGGGCGCTGCTGTGCCCGTCCCTTGAGTTTGGTTCCAGGCACAGAATCTTTTCCATTTTTCAGCATAAGATTTTCTAGTACTAGGCCTCTTTGCCTCCAAAATGACATTTAACACTTGTTTACTGAGGAATGGTAACGGAGAGATTAGGAATTAGTCAGGTTGTCAGAGTTTGAAGCTGAGAGTGCAGAATCTGGCTCTCCTGCTGTGACAGCAGGGTAGGGGTCTGAGGCAGGTGCCATTGAGCCAGCAGTGACAAACTGTGCAAGAGGGGGTACCAGTGTTGGCATGGTCAGTCTGGTGCAATCAGTATCGTCCTAAGTTTTTCCTGTTTGATCTTTAGTAGTACTTTGGAGAGGAGAGGCAGAGAAGGAAAGGCATAAACTGATAGGTTGTTCCAGCTGAAGGACAGAGCATCCACTTTCCATGCTTGTTTGTGGGAAGTCCTTGTGCAGAATTTGTCCAACTGGTAGTTCTGGGGGGAGACAAACAGGTCTATATCTGGGTTACCCTACTTATTTATCAACATGTTGAAAGTTTTTGGTTCCAGTTTCCACTCGTGTGGGTCCATGAGATTTCTGCTTAGTTCATCTGCCAGTGTATTTAGTTTTCCTGGCAGGAATTGAGCCTATAGATGCACTTGGTAGCTCAAGGCTGTGTTCCACAGAGCCATGGCAGTCTGCATGGGGGGGGGGGTAAGTCTGGGTACCCCCCCCCCCTGCTTGTTTATGTACCACATAACAGTGGTGTTGTCCATCTTTACCATTAATTGTCCTGGCAGAATGTGGCCCTTGAAGGCTGTCAGAGCATTCTGTACAGCTAACATTTCTTTTTGATTGATATGCAGGTGCATTTGACTTGGGTTCCATTTGCCCTGAATGCACTTCCCTGACAGGTGAGCCCCCATGCATAGTCTGATGCATCTGTTGTTAAGGTTTGGGTGGCAGGGGGTAGAGTGAATGGTAGTCCCTTGTTTTGGTGGCAGGCCTGTGCCCACCAAAGGAACTCCAACCATAGGCAAGGTATGATAGGAATCATTGCTTCTAGATCCTGAGAATGTTGACACCATAGGCTTTTTAGATACCACTGTAGTTTCCTCATATGCAGTCTTGCATATGGAATTAGTAGAATGCAGGAGGCCATGAACCCCAAGGCTTACAGTATTTGCCTTGCAGATAGCAGGGTTTTTGTGGCCATTAGTTTGAAGTAAGTTGTCAAATGAATTTGTTTCTCTGGCGTGAGGAAAGCCATCTGGGAAGTTGTGTTCAAGCTTGCTCCCAGGAATATAATTTGTTGACAGGGTACCAGATGTGACTTTTTTTCATTTATGGTGTACCCCAGACAAGTTAACACCTTTTGTACAAATGCCAGATTATTCAAAAGTATGCCCTGGCTTTCTGCCTGAATTAGACAATCGTCCAGGTATGGGTATATTTGAATATTTCTTTGCTTGCAAAATGCAATGACTGGAGCTAGGCACTTTGTGAATACCCTGGGCACAGTAGATAAGCCAAAGGGCAGTGCTTTGAAGCGTAGGTATCTTCTGCAAGATTCCCTGATTGGGATGTGCAGGTAAGCTTCCTTTAAATCCAGTGTTGCCAACTAGGCTTCTTTGCCTAGCATAGGAAGTAACTGGTGAAGAGTTAGCATCTTGAATTTTAGAATCACCAAAAAGGTGTTTAAGATAGAAAGGTCCAGTATAGGACACCATGAGTTGTCTTTTCTGGGTACCAGGAAAAGTCTTTAGTAGAAACCTTGTCCCTTTTCCTCTTCTGGTACAGTTTGAATAGCCTTTATGCTTAAAGGAGGGAGTACTTGCTTTTGAGCCTCTGTCCACTGATTTGGGGGTAGATCTGACCAACCGTTTGGGGTTGGTAACGTGTGGAAGTGAAATCTGTATCCTTGGGAAACTATATTTAAAACCCATTTGTACTGGGTAATGAGTTCCCAGTTTTTTGCCTGCAGAGAAATCTTTCCCCCTAAAGGAGCAGTCAGTTGAGAAGTGCTTAGAAGTTTTAAAGTTAAGTCATTGAGACAGTTTACCATAGGGGGGAGTCTTACTACTTCCTGATTTGGAAGTGGGAGCCCCCCACTGCTTAGTCCTGTGCGTACCCTGGGATTGAAGCCTGGGTGTTCTGCTGGTTCTGGGTTTGGCCTGAGAAGGCCTGGAAGAGGCAAAAAAAGACCAATTCTTAGAGGGCCAATGCCTACTAAATCTTGGAGACTGTACTTGTAGGAAATCTTTAACAGTTTGCATAGATTTAGCTTTTTCCTCTATTTTTTTTAAGAACTTCTTCTGCTTTGTTGCCAAACAGGTGGTCCTGATTTAAGGAAGCATCCAGCAATTTAGCTTTAACATGATCTGGCAAAGATTGCTCCTTAAGCCAAGCATGCCTTCTAAGTACAGACCCAGTGACAGCAGCTCTGCAAGATGCCTCTAGTGAATCAAAACCACATTGCAAAGTATGCTTTCCAACCTGTTCAGCAGAATGCATTAAATCCTGTAAATCCTTATTTTCAGCACAGTCAGGAATCAACATAATTTTCTGTTTAAGCAATCCAATAATATGCTGATGATACTTTAACATATAAAACTGGCAGTTTAAGGCCCTAATGGCCAAAGTTGCATGTACTTTCTTACCCCATCTATCCAGCGTCCTGGAGTCTCTATCAGAGGGAGTAGGATTTTTGGCAGTAGTAGCCTTAATGCCCTTGGGTCCCTGTGAAATTGTCTCAGGATCCGCAGTAGGATTTTTAAAAAGGAACTTGCGAGAGTCAGAAACCCTGTAATATCTATCAGGTTTTCTGGGAGCAGGAGGTAAAGAGTCAGGGGTCAAGCTAGACTCCGAAAAGGCATCATCAACAATGTCTAGTACAGGAGGGATAGCTAATGGCCGGTGTTGGGGCAGGAGTAAGAAATCCCTAAGCCTCTTTTTAGAATCAGAGTCCTCCCTAAGAGTATGCAGGGTTTCACCAAAAGAGAAATCATCTGGGGGGAAGCAGAGGGAATAGAGTCCTCTGCATCACAATCCTTATAGGTAGATAAGAGTAAATCCTGGTCATCAGAGGAAAAGTACAGTTTTGTACCTACCATAAATGTAGATGTTCGAAGATCCACATTGCTGCAGTCATAACTTATGGGTAGTCCGCTGTCCTCGGTCGGCCCGAATACCAAAGTATTAGGCTGACGTCGGTCATGGTCGCTCAGATCTGACGTCAGAGCGTCAAGGTATTAAAGCGCATGACCGACGTCATTTCCTCAGTCTTTTCTTACCCCAGATGTCAGAAGGCCCTAAAAATAAAGGCAACAGCCCAAAAATAGAATAACTCCCTAAAACCATGTACAAAAAACAGCTACAACACAAACCATGCAACCACTCCAAACTACAGGGGGGAAGGAGGGAGGGTAAATTGGACTGCAGCAATGTGGATCTTCGAACATCTACATTTATGGTAGGTACAAAACTGTACTATGTTCTTCATCTCACATTGCTGCAGTCATAACTTATGGGTAGAATCCCAAAGCAGAGGTAAAGGGAGGCTGGCAAAATCATAAAGCATTGGGAGCTGCCAAAATGCCCTGTAAGACTGCAGTGGCAAATCCAGCCCTAGATTTGGAATAAAGAGGCAGATGGTAATGTTTAGAAAAAGTGTGCGCTGAACTCCAAGTAGCTGCTTCCAAAATATCTTTAGTAGCTACCCCCCTTAAAAAGCAGTAGAAGTGGCAGTAGCCCTAGTGGAGTGAGGCCTGATTCCAGCTGGAATCTCCTTACCATGATGAGAATAACAAAAGCAATACAAAGGCCAATCCACTTAGAAATAGTTTGTTTTGAAACAGGTTTCCCTGAGAACCCAAAGCAAAAGAAACAAACAACTGCTGAGACTGTCTGAACCCTTTAGTCTTGCTCAAATAATAACGCAACTGCCTGTGAATATCCAAAGTGTGCAAAATTTTCTCCCCTTTATTTTGGGGATCTGCATAAAAAGTAGGCAAATGAATAGATTGGTTCAAGGCCACATTTGAAACCACTTTAGGCATAAAAGTAGGGTTAGTACGCAGAGATACCCTGTCCTTATGAAAAATCAGGAAGGGTTCAACTGCCATTAGAGCCTGCAATTCAGAAACCCTTCTAGCAGACGTAATGGCCAACAAAAAAGCAGTCTTCCAAGACAAAAACTTTAACTCAGCTGTAGCTGCAGGTTCAAGAGGAGGTAAAGTAAGTTTTTCCAACACAAAATTGAGATCCCAGGCAGGAGTAGGAGCTCTACGCGGGGGTCTTATGTTCTTTGCCCCTCTAAGGAATTGCTTAAACAAAGGATGAGAGAACAATGGTGGGTCACAGTCATAGTGAGCAGAAATGGCTGCAGCATGAACTTTTATAGAGGAGAAAGACAAACCCTTGTCCAATAATTCTGTAAGATATTGAAGAGAAACACTCAAATCAGGCCTAGAAACATCAAAGCTCTTTGCTTTGCTCCAAATAAAAAATCTCCTCCATTTATCCGCATAAACTCTCCTTGTACTAGGCCTCCTGGCCTCCAAAATAACATTCAAAACTTGTTGAGGAAGCTGCGACCCTCCAGGTTCTAAAACAGAATAAGCCACGCTGTTAGATGCAGGGACTGAATCTTGACATTGAGGAAATTATTGCCCTCCTGAGTCAAAAGGTGTGGAATCAAAGGCAAAGGGTAAGGAGGTTCCCGTACTCAACTCCTCAGCAGAGGGTACCAGTGCTGTCGAGGCCAGTCTGGAGCTATTAGAATCATGGAGGGCTTGTCTTGTCTGACCTTCAAGAGAACCTTTGGAAGTAGAGGCAGAGGCGGAAAGGCATAGACGTGAAGATTGCTCAAACTGAATGATAGAGCATCCACTTTCCAAGCTGTGGGATGAAACATCTTTGTGCATAACTTTGGCACCTGGAAATTTAGTGGAGAAGCGAACAGATCTATGTCTGGAGTCCCCCATATCATTGTCAACTGTCGAAATACATGAGGATCCAATTTCCACTCGTGGGGATCCACTATCCGTCTGCTCAAAACATCTGCTAAGGAGTTCTGTGCTCCTGGCAGAAACCTTGCTTGAAGAGTGAGTTGCAAACTGAGAGCAGTCTCCCACAAAATCATAGCTTGCCTGCAAAGAGGGTACGAATGGGTTCCCCCTTGCTTGTTGATGTACCACATGACAGTAGTGTTGTCTGTTTGAATCAACACCTGCCCTGGGAGAAGTAAATCCTTGAAAGCCATCAATGCAAACTGGACTGCTAACATTTCCTTCAGGTTGATATGTAAATGTTGAAGTCTGGCAGGCCACGTGTCTTGAACCCATTTTCCATTGAGGTGTGCTCCCCAAGCCTTGTCTGAGGCATCCGTCATTAAAATCTGACTCGCCTCTGGTCGGGTCACAGAGAGTCCCTTGTTTAGGTGACATTCCTGAGCCCACCACAAAAATTCCTTTTGAATGCAAGGTATTATCTGAATGACAGTGTCCAGATCTTGGCAGTGTTGTGTCCAAACATTTTTGAGATACCATTGTAGCTTCCTCATATGCAGTTTGGCATTGGGAAGCACCAGAATACAAGATGCCATGAACCCCAAGGCTTGAAGGACTGTCCTTGCAGTCAGCCTGGACCGTAGAGACAGTTGATGGAAGTAAAGTGAAAGATTCTTTTGCTTGTCCGGGGTCAAAAAAGCCATCTGAGAAGCTGTATTCAGTCTCACACCCAGAAAGCACATTTCCTGAGAGGGTACTAGACTGGACTTTGTTTCGTTCACAGAATACCCTAGGCACCTTAACACTGTCATAACATACTGTAGATGGTGAAGAAGCTCGTGCTTGTCTTGAGCAAGCATCAGGCAATCGTCCAAATAAGGATAAATTTGTATTCCTCTTAACCTGAAGAAGGCTATCACTGGAGCCAGAACTTTTGTGAATACCCTGGGCAGTAGATAAGCCAAAGGGCAATGCAGAGAACTGATAATGTAAAGTCCCAGCCAAAACGCAGGAATCTCCTGCAACTGGGCCTGATAGGAACATGAAGATAAGCCTCTTTGAGATCCAGAGTTACCATCCAGTGATCTTTGCCCAACAGAGGCAGAAGTTGTTGTAACGTCAACATTTTGAATTTTGGAATGTCCAGATATGTGTTGAGGATAGATAAATCCAAAATTGGCCTCCAAGTGTTTCCTTTCTTTGGTACAAGAAATAGGCGAGTAAAATCCGAGGCCCACTTCTGACAGAGGGACCTGCTGTATAGCCCCATTTGAAGAAGTAAAGAAATCTGTTTGTGAGCCTCTACCCTTTGCTGAGGAGGAACGTCTGGCATGCCCTTGAAGGGAGGCAATGTGTGGAAATAAAACTTGTAGCCTCGGTCTATAATGTCCAACACCCATTTGTCCTGGGTGACTAGAAACCAATTTTGCTTGAAGAGTGCCAACTTTCCTCCCAAAGGAGCTGCCAGACAGGAAGGATCTGGCAGCTGGAAATGCAGGTCATTGTGCCTGTTTACGAAAGGACTGGCCCCTGCCCTCACCTGTAGATTGTGCTGGTGAACTCCACGGTCTAGACCTGAAAGAACTCTGAGCTCTGCCCCTACCACGTCTAGATCTACCCCTAGACTGCGTATCAGAAGAAGGGTAAGTCCAACCCTTAGCAGGCCAGTTCCTGCTAAACTTAGGGGGCTGCACCTGCAAAAAATCTTTAACAGTCTGCATAGACTTAGCCTTGTCTTCCATTTTCTTCAAGACAGACTCCACAGGAGAACCAAACAAAACTTCAGACTGCAAAGGAGCATCTAAAATCCTAGCTTTAACATGCTCTGACAAATTCTGATCCTTAAGCCAGGAGTGCCTGCGAATAACTGAACCAGTGGCAGCCACCCTGGAAGAAGCCTGTAAAGCATCAAAACCACACTGCAAAGCATGCTTACCCACCTGATCAGAGGCATGTACCAAATCCTGTAATTCCTTACACTCTATGCCCTCTGCCAAAGCATCCACTTTAGATTTTAACTGAGTAAGGAGAAAATTCTGGTACTTCAACATATGAAACTGGCAATTCAAAGCCCTCATTGCTAAAGTGGAAGAGGTATACACTTTCTTACCCCACCTATCCAAAGCTCTAGCATCCTTATCCATAGGAACTGGATTCTTTACAACAGAAGCCCTGACACCCTTAGGTCCCTGGCTAATAGTTTCTGGGTCGGCCCTAGGACTATGAGCCTCAGGCACCCTGTAATACCTATCCGGCTTAACTGGAGCAGGAGGCAAAGAGTCTGGATTAAGGGAAGCCTCAGAGAAAACGTCTTGAACAACATCCAAAACAGGAGGTATAGCCAAAGGCCTATGTTGTGGTAAAAAGAAAAATTCCCTAAGCCTCTTGCGGGAATCTGAGTAATCCTGACCTTCCCATTTAAAATGCTCCCTCATAGAATGCAGGGTTTCTGAAAAAGAAAAATCCTCTGGAGGAGAAGCAGAAGGAGTGGAATCCTCTGCGTCAGAATCAGAATAAAGAGGGAAATCCTGAATGTCTTCAGCCGAAGACTCTGAGTAATCTGAAGCCTGTTCCAAACTTTCTATTTCTGGCTCCACCCTAGGCCTCTTATCAGGAGGGGGCATAGAACCCCTGATTAAAGTAATTAAATCTTCTGCCATTTTAAGCATGTGTTTTTTAGGCACAGAACCTGCAGAACCAGGACTGACACCTGTGGCAGGCAAACCAGGCCTGCCTTTGGAAGGTACCTTAGAGACAGAAGGAGAAGGCCTAACCACCTTAGGTAAAGAAGGGAGAACAACAACCTGAGAGGCCCCCTCAGCCTGACCTGCATCCTGAGAGGCCACATCTTGCAAAACCAACGTCTCCCCCTGAGACTCGGTTGAAACCTCGGCCGGTTCAACCGAATCCACCATAGTGTCTAAAGAACCGGCGTCCGGAACGGACGAGTCATCCTGCTTGGACTTCAAAGATTTATCTTTGCGCTTCTTCGCGGTAGCGGGCGTCGGAGGATCCGACGGCATATTGTAATTACACCGCTTACCAAAGACAAGCCTAGCACAATCTAACCGACGTTTAATGGTGCGCTTATTAAATCTAGCACAAAAGCGACACCCTACTACGTCGTGCTCAGGTCCCAAACAAGGAATACAAAGAGAGTGGTAATCCCTATGCGGTATCTGTTTCCCACAAGAAATACAATTATTCACTTTTTCTGACATCCGGAAATAACTGAGGCAAGAAAAAACAAAAATATTCCCCAACGGGGTACTTAGCCCAACTTGGTTTCGGTCTGAAACTCAGAATACGAAAATTTCAGAACGCCGAACGGCACTTGCAAACGCTGCTTCTGCTTCGGACCATGCGGCAAAAAAGACTGAGGAAATGACGTCGATCATGCGCTTTAATACCTTGACGCTCTGACATCAGATCTGAGCGACCATGACCGACGTCAGCCTAATACTTTGGTATTCGGGCCGACCGAGGACAGCGGACTACCCATAAGTTATGACTGCAGCAATGTGAGATGAAGAACATCAGAAATTTCAGAATCCTGGTCAGAAGTATCATAAGCAAATTCAGTACTAGGTCTCAGAGGGGGAAGGTTGGCTTCCCCTGATTAAAGTAATTAGGTCTTCAGCCATTCTTATCATTTGTTTTTTAGGCGTAGAGACCTGACCATGCAGTCTGGGTGTCAGTTTTCTACGCATGGTTCGAGTTTTAGGCCTTGAGGAAGAAGATGGTGTCGGTTTAATATACAAGTCAGTAGGCCTGAATACACCCTCAGAAGCCGGTGCCTGCACAGCGGCACCAGACCCATCCAAGGTAGAGACATCCGCAGGTTCCACAGTTGAAGCATCTCGCGGCATACTGGACTCCGAATGGGTCTCAGTAGAGGTCTGAGAATTTGAAGTAGCGGGTATCAGGGGCAGCGAAAGCAACTCATTGAGTACCGGCAAACTGGCGACTGGCTTAGGAGAAGCGTCAATGGCTGCTTTGGAGCTAGGCGGCCTTTCTCTGTCTTTATCTTTGTGTTTTTTAGGAATGTCGGTAGTCGGGTGGCTTACCGAAGACATATCTGGATAACTGAACAGAGTACCAAAATATTTAGAAGCATATATATACCAATGATGAACAGGTCATTGCTTAAATAAGGTCCAAAACTGACAGCGAGATACGTCTTGGTCAGAGCCTAGGCAAGGAAATTCAGTACGAATGAAAATCTTTGTGAGGTATTTGCTTTCCACAAGAAATACAATTACTGACTTTTACTGACATTGGTTTAGAGCAAGAAAAAGTTTCCCCAACGGGGTGCTTAGCTTTAGTTGAAGACTTCGGTTCTGAAACTCGAAAACGAAAATTTCAGGAGTTGGCCGACCGGCACTTGTGAACTGTTTCTGCACAGCAAGAAAGACTGATGTAATGGCGTTGGCTGCATGCTTTATACCCCTGACTACCTGACGTCATGGAAGATGAGACAGCAACCGACGCAGGATACAAGACTTTGATAATCAGGCCGACTGAGGGCTACTGCAAGCAGATAACCCAAATGTGATGACTGCAATGGTGAAACACGAAGAACATCTACTTCATACAAGGACTGAAAGGAGGAAGCCAGTGAAAAGGGCTAGAAAAGAGGTTTTTTTTTTTTTTTGGAAAAAAATTAACTATTGAGAAAAGAAACAGGGCAAGAAAGCCCTACCAGCAATGGTAGCAAAGACTAAACCAAGTGTAAAAAGGAAGAGAAAGGTGAACACATTTACAAGACTATCTGAAAAAGAGTAAACCTTCTAGTGACAGTATAAATTATAACCAAATAACTTTTTAACAAGGATAAGGCTGAAAATTCTCACTTGTCTTATCCAAAAGCTCAAGAACAAGTGGCGACCACATCTAGACTCGAAAGAGGCAAACGAGATCTGAGAGACATTAGGCTAACTGCACTATGGGTAGGAAAGGTGCTTGAGAGTCTGTTGGCAACCATGAGCTAGTGTAACAGCTGGTTTGCATCAGACGGTCAGATCTGAGCCGATCCACTGAAGAATGAATGAAAAATGACATCATCAGACCAATAATTTTTAAAAGTGACAAGTTTTTTTTCCAAAAGGAACTTACCTGTCCAGCAAAAGAATGGCACAAGCAGACCATTAATCCTTGAAATCCCACAGAGGAGTGGCTTGCTCTCTTTGGTGGCAGGAAAGCTATGAAGATTTGGTGCACAAACCTGTGGTTTTAGTCAGCTCAGCTCAACTCAAGCTGTTTCACAATTTGAGTGCGTGTGCCCTGAGGCTTTGGAAGCCAGCCAGATCTTATATCCTTGGCAGGATTTCTCCACATAAGAAATATTTTTATTTTTATATTTTACCCATACAGCTAATGCTACTGCAGCAGAGATCAACATTATAAACATCAAAGGTACTAAACTGGGGGTGAATTTGTGGTAACCCATCCATTTGTCCCAATTATGTTTGTGTAGAGTAAGTGCAGTACTTTGCTTTATTGGGAGTGGAAGATCGTTCCACAGAACTGAAATTCTCAGAAGAGACTGAGATCACTGGGTGCTTATGCCACGACTAGGCTTGAGAATGTGTAATAAATCTAACAGGATAGGGTCTGCTGAGGCTCTATAACTTGTGTTCATCCATAAGAAGCTCACTACAAATAAAATTCTCCTATACATTATCAGAAGTCATGGCAGTGGCGCATTAGTGCTAACCAGATCCCTTTTTTAACTTGTATCGGGGGGGGGGGGTCTTTTGCAAAATTACCCTGCTAACTGGAACCACTTTCCCACATGAATTAGACAGATTGTAGAACATTCTCATTTCAGGAAAAATAGAATACATTAAAGCAAACAGCTGTACAAGTTTTTCTTGACAAACATTACTCTCCATATCATCTCAACTGTCTGTCAAGTTAACTCCTCCTGCAGACCTATATATGCAGCACATTCAAATGATTCCTCTCCAAAGGGAAAATTCTGTGTCTGAAAATATGTAAACAGTCATGTAACTGTTCCTTATAAAATGCTAACAATACTGCTATGTACAATGTTATGATGTTTAGTATACTACATAACAAGGGAATTAACTTACGGTACATCATCTATGCTGTATGCCCCAGAATTTCTGTATCTAAATGACTCCCACTTCTAATACATTTGGTAACTGTACACCTGTAGCCAGATTACAGCCGAAAAGGCTTCTCAAACCTGTCTACTCAACTGGTCAACAAAGTAAAAATGAAAATAAAATGCTTGCTACTTTGGGCTACTGCACTGTGACATGGTGCTACTGCAGAGGGTGCAAAATTCTGTTAGAAGACACCTGATGGGTGGTTGTCATTTTTGCCATATTACTTCTGCTGCGGGATATCCATTGCCAGATCGTTTAAAGTCTCATTACTAGTTTATGGAGCTGTGCATGATCAGGGTCCTACTTATTTGAAACAGTTGTCCAATTCCACACATTCTGGTCAGATATCCTTAGGCCAACTGGGAAGGGACTACAAGTTGTCTCAAACCCATATCTTAATGGTTTCCACTGACAGTGACCACTACTATTGTATTTACTTGATACCCTCAATGTACCTGTAATGCTTGCATAATTTTTGTGTTTATTTTTGTTTGTTTAGTCCAGGCTACACCTGAAAATGGTCTACTGAGATCAAAGCTCTATGGTGGTCAAGAAATTAATGAACAAATTAACAAATAAATGTTCTGGGAGATCATCTTTTGCTTACCTTGTACTTGTACTACCCCCATCTAGAATTAGCTTCCATCTCTGATTCAGGACTTTCACTGGGCCTCCCAGTAGCATTTACTTAGGTGAGTTTATTTTATGCCTTTAAGAACTACAGAGCTTAAACATGACATTTAATACTGTTGGTTTCAATTTTTACCCACATATGTTATTTAGTGTGAGAAATGTTTAAGTGTTTATTACTCTGTGCAATGTTCAGACAATAATCATTTAAACAGTTAAATAAATAAATACATACAACAATTACGAATTCCAAGGGATCAGTATAAGGAAGCCTTAAAAGTAAAATAAACAAAAATTAAAAACAGATGGGAGCACGTTAATAACAAAACATTTACCTTTGTTAATACAAACAATGGAGACAAGGCAATTAACTGCAGTATGTGTAAATTGTCTGAACCTTACCGCTAATGAACAAATTATTTCATGCTTAACACCAACTTAGTTATATGCAAAACTATGGAGCGTCCTCAATAGAACTGAGTTTTTTATACGATGGACTGTCTAGAGTTTTGCAAACAAGATACCATAATTTAATACAGAAATATGCCAGTGGCTTTCTTTCCACAGTTACAGATTTTTCCACAATACAAAAAAGGAAGTTATGTCTTACCACAATGTTCCATATCTGTGTTGTTGATCTTCTTCCATTCATCACTGATGAGTTCGGTTCTGACCCCTCGGAACAGAGTCGGTCTAATACCAAGCTCGCGTACACCAAAAACTCTCGAGCTAAGCTACTACCCACAATGCCCTTCTCCCAGTTACCTCAGATTGAGTTTGCATGCAACATATAGAAGAAAAGCAGAGGCCATTTCTGCGCAGAAACCCTGAAACACCACAAGGACCCATAAGACCCACCAGGAGCATTTGGTGGGGAATAGAGGGTGGGGTGTGATGAATGGAAGAAGATCAACAACACAGATGGAATATTATGGCAAGACATAACTTCTTTATCTGATGTTGTTAGTCTTCTTCCCATTCATCACTGATGGGACAGAATCCCAAGCTACCTAAAAACCTGGGTGGCCCCTATGGAAGAACATTCCTGAGAACCACTGAGCTGAAGGCCGCTCTTCCTCTGGAGACCAAGTCCAATTTGCAATGTTTGATGAAAGTATGAGGTTTAGTCCAGATGGCTACTGCGCAAATGTCATCCATAGAAGCTCTGGAGTGGAAAGCAACAGCAGTTGCTATGGCTCTCGTTGAATGTGCTTTGATATTAACAGATTTAGGTTCACTCGCCAGTGAGTATGAAAAAGTAATACAATCTCTGAGCCAATTTGATAAAGTGACTTTTGATACGGCACATCCCAATTTTGGACCAGAAAAGGAGATGAAAAGTTGATCCAACTTGCGGAAAGATTTATCCCTGTCCAAGTAGAAATGTAATTGTCTATGTACGTCCATTGAATGTAGACCGTATTCTCCTTTATTGGAATAATTTGGGAAAAACACTGGGAGCTCAATAGACTGGTTAACAGAGAAATCAGAAACCACTTTGGGAAGAAAAGATGGATTAGTACGAATAGATAATCTGTCTTTACGGAAAATTAGATATGGACTCGATGTATAAGGCTAGTTAATTCCGATATCCGTCTAGCTGATGTGACCGCTACCAAAAACAGAGATTTCCATGATAGACATTGAAGGTCACATTTTCCATCAGGCTCAAAAGGGGGTAAAGAGAGAGATTGTAATACCAGAGATAAATTCCATGTCTCTACAGGCCGCCTGATTGGGGGTCTGCTATGGAAAACTCCTTTGAAAAAGGTCTTGCAAATGTGGGTGGAGATAAGAGGAACTCCTTCTATACTGTTATGAAAATTGGAGATAGCTGCCAAGTGGACTCGAATAGTAGGAGCTTATGCTCCATTGTCAAACTCAGAAAGGTATTGAAGTATAACAGATGCAGGAGTTGAAAAAGGGTCTAGCATCTGATTATCTGATTATTAGACCAGAGGGCTAACCTTTTCCACTTATCTCTGTAGAGTTTTCTGGTGGATGGTTTATGGGAGGCCAGAATAATATCACGAATGGGAGAGGAGAGGGTTTCCTGCCTGATGACTAATGGAAGTGGAGAAACCAAGCTGTCAGCTTGAGAGTGGACAGATTTGGGGGAGTCAACCCTTGGGGGTGAGAGATAAGGTCCTGACAAGTGTCCAGGATCCATGGAGGTTGTAATAGGTGAGGTCGGAGGAAGGGGAATCACACTTGTCGAGGCCAAAATGGGGCAATGAGGATCACTTTGCATCTCAACCGAATTGCTTTCTTTAAGAATAGGGGTATCAAAGGAATTGGAGGATAAGCATAGAGGAGACCCGTGGGGCAACTGTGAGTCAGTGTCTCTCGGTGACTCACCTTCTTGGGGAAAAAGGGCAAAGAAGCTGCTGCATTTGTTGTTTGAAGGGGAAGCGAAAAGATCGCAACAAGGCTAGCCCCAACAGCTGAAAATTTCTGCCTTCACGTTCGGATTGAGAGACCACTCGTGTGGAAGGAGGATGCATCTGCTCAGCCTATCCGCAATCAAGTTGGAGCTCCACGGGATATGTGTTGCTATAAGAAAGTGGTTGGAAGCTATCGCCCAGTGCCAAATTCTCATGGCCTCTTGACAAAGGGGGTAGGACATGGTTCCTCCTTGTTTATGTACCAGACTACTGACATATTGTCTGACTGGTTTGTAATCGTTCCCGATGGAAGGAGCAGATGAAGTGCCTGCAACGTCAACAGCACCGTTCTCAACTCCAGAACTTTGATATGCAAGCTGGCCTCCAAGCTGGACCATGTGCCTTGAACTGTCTTTCCCTGAAAGCTTCCCCTCCCAAAAAGCTGCCCCTCCCAACCCTATCAGAGAAGTGTCCGTGGTCACTGTGGCTCTGGGTTGAGGAGTCTGAAAGGGGCGACACCAAAGAATTTCGTCTGTCCTCATCCACCAAAGAAGATCTTACTTGCAGGAACTGGTGATGAGGATCTGTGAATTTAGAGGATGAAGATTTGCTACCCACTGGGACAAAAGGAGCCATTGTAACAGTCTCATATGCAATCTTGCCAGGGGACAATTGGGATGGCTGCCACCATAGACCCCAGAGCCTGCAGAACTTCTCTTGCTGACACCTTCCTTTGACAGAGTATTACTTGCACTTGTGATCTTAACCTCTGAAGCCTGTGAGGTTGGAGAGAACCCTGGCTTATTTGAGTATTGAATACTGCTCCTATAAATTCCAATTGTTGGGTAGGATGAAGATTGGACTTTTCCCAATGGACTGTAATGCCTAGAAACTCTGCCAGTGACAGGGTGTAGCAGACAGCGATGATCGGTAGGTGCTTGGTGGGGGTGGAGAGGAGGCAACTGTCTAAATATGGAAACACTTGGAATCCCTGAAGTCCACTGCTAGACATTTCGTGAACACTCTGCGGGCCGTCGAGAAACTGAATGGCAGGGCTCTGAATTGGTAATGACTGGCTCCTAGCCGGAAGCGAAGGGGACTCCTGGAGCACTTGTCCATTTTGATGTGATAATACGCATCCTGGAGGTCTACTGAGCACATCCAAATATCCTCTCGAAGAAAGGGGAGAATGTATTGTATAGTGACCATGCGGAATTTGGTTTGAACAACTGACTTGTTTAGTTGGCTGATCCAAAATGGGTCTCCAGTACCTGGTCTTTTTTGGCACCAAAAAGAATCTTGAGTAGAAACCGGATCTGTACTGGTCTGGAGAGACTGGTTGTATGAGACTTTTTTTTCTCACAACTTTCTGATCTCTGAAGCTGCCTCTTCCCTTTCATTGGGTGGAACATCAGAAATGTACTGAAGGTTTTGGGCAAAATATTAGAGGGATGTAATAGCCTCTGAAAATTATTCTCTGCACCCACCAATCGTTTGTAATAGGGTGCCAGGCAGTTTGGTGCAGAGGAAAATGAGCCCCGACTGCTTCCAGAGGAAAGCAATCGGGCAACGCTTCAGGAGCGCTGATAAGATCGTCTGGAGAAAGAATCCTTGGAGTCTTGATTTTGGGGACCCTCCTCTGCCCCTAAAAGGGCGTCTTCCACCAGTGGAACCCCCTCTGCCTCTGGGGAATCCTCACCACGTGTGTTGCGGAAAGGGTCTTGAGATTTTTTGTGCCATATCTTATTACTCCTCTGGTTCCTGGAAAAGGAACGCTGAGGTTTGGAAAAATGTAGGTCATTTGCCGATAAGGTCTTTCCATCTTGTTTGCACCTGGCCAGTGTGTCCTTCACTTTAGAACTGAACAAAGTGGACGATTCTATAGGGGCATTCAAAAAGGAGGACTTGAAGGAGTCTGTGAGGTAACAGATGCGCATCCAGGTGTGACGTCTCATACCTACACCTGTACCCGCAGCTCTAGCCGCCCCTTCAGTTGTGTGGGACAGCAACCTCATGGATGAGTTGGAGATAGACTCAAGGGTGGCAAGCTGAGAAGCAACCTTGTCGAGTGCCCAGTCAGAAACTTGACCTGCAAGGGCTCCAGAAAGTTCAGAGATGAGATCCCTTTGGAGCCTCATAAAATGTGCCAAGTAATTTAGAGACCTGACAGCAAAGGTCACTGAAGCAAAATCTTGCTTCCCTAGTCTGTCCACCACCCGGGGCTCTCTGTTGGGTGGGTGGACAGTAGGACTTTCCTCTGCAAGGTACTTTTTCGTGGCTGCAACCACCATCATAGCATCTACTGGCAATCCTCTAGAGCAGTGGGGCTGCTCCTCTGGTGTGGAAAGAATCTTGTCTGGTCTCCGTGGAATGGCCTAAATAGAGTCATGGTTCTTCCATGCATATTGCACGATGAGCTGGACTAACTCAGCAGCAGGTGGGGTCACCCAAGAAGTAGAAGGTCGAGAGCGGAAAGCCTGCAGGAAGACGGACTCTGAGGAAGGATTGGAGGGCTTCCAGTCACCCCTCTGCTTCAATATTTCCAGGATGTCTCCAAAGGACACATTGCCAGGGGGTGACCGTGGGGACCCTTTCCCCATCATCGTAATCCATATCCTCAGTGAGGGACTCCTCCGGGGAGACAAGGTGTTTCCTCTTACATGCTTTCTTCTGAGGGGGTTCTTCATTGGTTACGTTTGAAAAAGAATCAGAAGGGAGACTACCCTGGACAGGGGTTTCCTGAGGCTTTTGCTCTTGGTGTCCTGGGGAGGTGGCCCATGGTAGCTGTAGCTCAGAGAGAGCAGGAGGAAGATCTGATGCAGGAGGAGCACTTCCAGATGCAAGTACTCTCTCCATCACTCGGAAAGCTGGTCTGCCTGAAGATGGAATGGGAGCCCGGGACCAAGTAAGTCAATCTCAGAACCGGCGTCACACCCAGCTCTGCACGGCTCGCTCCCGGGGACGGAATCTCAATCAGGATTGGGGTGTTTGCCTCCCCTGGATCAGAGGACGGAACCGATAAAAAAAAACTAGGAACAGTAGTGGGAACCGAGGGTTCCACCACCCCCCCAACCATGAGATTAAGGAAGGGACGGCTCCGTAGGAACCAAAACACAAAAGGGAGGGCCTCGAAGCATCAGAGAGAGTCACTGTTGGCGCCGAGGAAAGGGTACCCACCAAGGACGTCAGAATTATGGGCCTCGGAACCAAAGGATCCGAGGGAGGAGAATAAATGGGAGTCATGGGAGCAATAGACCCAAATCCCGAAGTGTGATGGGTTTTTGGAAAATTTGTAATCCCTCTGACTGTCAACAGCTGATCCAACAGGCGCACCACATCCAATTCAGACAGACTCCTTGTGGAGCTTACAGACACTCCGGAAGGGGAGTCAGGCCAGTCCAGAAAAGGGCTATAAGCCTGGCCTAAAAACGGGTCCAGTGAAGGGGAGTACTGGGTCAGTAGTGTATGAATTGTCGACACAGGAGATTCCAACTTGGAGACTGGTAATTGGGGGACTAACGGTGCTGAGAAAGGACTCGGCACCGAAGAAACACTTGGAGCAGAAGTTATCAGCTCCGAGGGGATCGCTGGAACCGACTTCGGTGCAGTGAGGGGTGAGGTCGGTGCTGAGGCTACCGAAGACAATAATGTAGGAGCCATAGTTGTTACTGTGGTTGAAGTCAGTACTGCAGATGTCAGTGCTGAAGGCGGGGCCGATGTAGAAGTCATGGTAATGTCCACAGAAAAAACTGGAGTTGAGCTCAGAACCGGAATAGTCGGAGCCGAGAGAGCAGTTTTATGCTCCATAGAAGACTTGTGGGCCTTGTGTTTGTGGGACTTACCCTTACCACCAGCCGGTGAAGAGGGGTTGAGATCTCCGACACAGAAAGGGCCTCTGAGAAAGGTGAGGATAGTAGGCATTTCAAAATAAGCTTGTTTTTCCTCTCCGCTGACTAAAGTTTAGACAAATCTGGCAAGGAGGTTTCACAAAGAGGTGGGAAACCCCCAGACAATAGACACAATCATCATGTAAGTCACTGTTCGGGAGTTTGCCATTGCAGGAAGTGCAATGTTTGAACCCCAAAGTCCCTTTTTTATCAGACATATCCAATACATGACCAAGCAAGGTACAGAGAAGTTATAGAAGAGAAAAAGAGAAATACCAACGATGGTATCAAAGATACCACAAGGGTAGGAGAGGGAGTTACCAACGATGGTATGAGAAATACCCGGAGGGTAGAGCTAAATATAGATGTAGGGCAGAAAAGGAGTTAGATCAGAAAAAAATTTCAAAATACAGTAAATTTTATAAAAATATGACACTTAGCTGGAGAGCTCGTGAAACGCTGCTACATGGCTGCACGGCAAATGAGATCTGAGGTAGCTGGGAGAAGGGCATTGTGGGTAGCAGCTTAGCTCGAGAGTTGTTGGTGTACGCGAGCTTGATATTAGGCCGACTCAGTTCCGTGGGCTCAGAACCAAACCAATCAGTGATGAACAGGAAGAAGATTAACAACATCAGATTGTTTCTTAAAATTAAGCAGTCATTTCATTTCACTGATGCCACTTTGACTAAAACACTAACATAAAATAAATGAGAAAGAAATCCATTTTAATTGAAAGCCTTACAATACACCATTTTTAGAGGGGGGAGGGCTTACTTAAATATACTATTTCAATCATCACAAAACCATGGGGAAAAACACAAACATCTTACAAGTAAATCACACACATACATTTTGCTCCTCCTTTCTCTCTATATATATACATATTTCACTGAAGAGTGAGCAAGCCAGTACAGCTAATCAGAAATTAGCTTGTTGAACCCTACTGACTCCTCACACTTAGATCATGGTACAGTGGAAATCTGGGAACTTGTCCCTTCTTCATAATAATGAAATCTCAGAGTTTGTTTACATAATTAGCAAGGGGTGTGGGGGCACAGCCACCCACATTGGGTGAAAGGGGACTTGCCCCTCAAAACACTGGTTTAGTGTTTTCTTTTGGTTACTTGTAAATTGATATTTTTACTTTGAACTTTTGAGGCTGAAGATGTGTCTAAATTTTGTATGCCGATGAATTGTTATGCTTATACTTACACCATTACATTGGGCGACTTCAACTACCCAAACATAGACTGGGAACATTACTCTAGCTCCAACACCCTAGCCCAAAGGTTCCTGGAATTTATAAACTTGCTATGGAACAACTTGTTACCACTCCCACAAGAGGGGAAAACATACTGGACCTGATCATCACCAACATGGGGACTCTATGCTACAGACCAGAAGTGTATCCCTCACTGGTTAAGATCAGACCATAAACTAATCTCACTGGATATTCACATCCCGTCCCCACCCCCTGCCCAGAAAACCACAGTGAAAAACTTCTCTAAAGCAAATTTCACATTCCTCAAAACCGAGGTGGAATCATTCAAAGCCCCCGGGCCTGTGGAAAATACAGCCCAGACCGCAGAATCCTTTATAAACGCATTCTATGAACACCTTCAGGAATGCATGGATCATGCAATCCCAAATAAAACCAAGACCCTATCCTCCAAAGGCAGACGTCCTGTCTGGTGGACCACAGCATTAAACAAACTATACAATAGAAGAAGGAAGCTACTACATGATAGAGCAAAATCCCAAAAAGGGAAGGCATCTCTGATCAGTATTAGCAAAAAACTACGGGCGCTCATAAAATCGTCTAAGGACAGCTTCGAGAGAAAAATTGCACAGGACACTAAGGATAATCACAAGGCTTTCTTTAGTTATGTTAGGAACCTGGGTGGGAATTCCCACATATGCTCAGAATTAGTCCAAAATGACAAAAAATACACCGAACCCAAAGACATTGCCAACATCCTAGCTGACAGGTTCAGCGCAAACTCCCCCCCCCCCCACCAAAAGGGCAAATATCTATCCCAGCAGAGTGCTGCCCCCCTGACATCTCAGATGCTCAGGTAAGAGCTGCCCTCTCCAAAGCAAAAAAAACACAGCATCAATGGGACCAGACGGTGTTCCAGGCTGCGTCCTACATGAACTCCAAGAAGAGCTAAACCCAAAAATAAAACTACTGTTCAATATCAGCCTTACTACAGGATATGTACCCAAAGAGTGGCGTACAGCAACAGTGGTCCCTCTCCACAAAGGTGGTGCCTCACCGGATCCTGGAAACTATTGCCCCCATAAGCCTGACTAGCTTCGTCTGCAAAGCTATGGAAAGGATCATCATGGACCTCATAAATAAAGATATTGGGGACCTACAGACACTGGATCCTACCCAGTTCGGCTTTGTTAAAGGCAGATCCTGCCTCTTAAACCTGGTCGATTTCTTTGAAACAGTCACCAAGGCCATTGACAAGGGGAAGGTGGTCCACACAGCCTACCTGGACCTTGCAAAAGCCTTCGATACAATACCCCACTCGGGCATTATAGACAAGCTCACCAGCTTAAATATAAACCCCTATGTCACTAGATTGGTTGCAAACTGGCTCAAGGACAGAACCCACATGGTTAGAATTGCTGGAGCCATGTCAGACTCCAAACCAGTTACAAGTGGCGACCCACAAGGCTCAGTCCTGGGACCTCTCTTGTTCGGTATATATTTCTCGGAGGTACAGGCCAACACGGAAGGACTGTGGCTGACCAAGTTCGCAGATGACTGCAAACTGGGCACCATAATCGACTCTCCAGCTGACACAAGCATCCTCCAAAAGGGCCTCATAGAAACAGACAACTGGTGCCAGAGCCATGGCCTCAAGCTAAACGCCAAAAAGTGTATAGTCATCCCCACTGGCAAAAACAAAGTGCCCACAAATTACCACATAGGTGGTAATCTATTAAGTACCGAAGAAGTAATTAGGGACCTGGGGATCCAAGTTGATAGCAATCTCTCATTTGACAACCACGTGGCCAAAGTGGTTGGAAAAACATTTTATATAGCCCACCTAATCATAAAGGGATTCACATCTAGATCAGGGGATGTCATCGTGCCTCTTTACTCATCCCTCATCAGGCCCATAATCGAGTACAATGCCCCTTTTGGAATGTACCTTACCAGACACCTGCAGCAACTGGAAAGACCCCAAAAGTACCTCACCAAGAGGATCAAAGGGCTCAAACAGATGCCATATGCTGCCCGGTTAAAGAAACTCCAGCTCTACTCAGTGGCATACCTCCTGCTCAGAGGCGATCTGTGCCTGACATATAAAGCCATGCCCAACCCGGAATTAATGGACATTCTGCACCTCAGAAAATCCAAATCCCATAGAGCTACACGCTCAAGAGACTTGAACCCCAGCATTGAAATAAATAGGACATGTTGGAGGGACAGTTTCATAACCCAGGGGCTCCCTTCACTCTGGAATAAAATCCCAGTCCAGGTTAGGCAGAGTCCCTCATTGACTTTCTTCAAGAGGAATCTTGATGAGTGGATGGGAGATCGTAGGTTTACCCCGGGTATCACTTCTGTGTCACTGTTAGACAGAGGCACAGTATACTAACCTCGATAAAGGGCATAGCAAAATTAATTTAAAATGGGTGGCGAAAGCCAAACACACTCCGGCTATGCTTATATATGCCCTAGTAGGCAGATAGCCTAGTATGAACCTATGAACCTATTATATGTATGTATGTGTATCTATGTGTGTGTGTGTGTGTGTGTGCATATATATATATATATATATATACATATACACACACACACACACACACACACACACACACACACACACACACACACACACACGACTCAAACAAAACTAAACAAAAAATAAAATTACCCACAAAGCAAATACAGGTCAGAGTTTTTTTTGGTGAGATTTTCAATGAAAATGGCTTTTAGTTTTATTCTTTCAGTTATAATGTTTTCACAGATACTGGCTTCACTGAATTACATGAGACTGGATAGTTGGATAACATTTGGTATCTGTTCAGCAGGGTACATCAAAACAGATGGGTCTCTGTACAATGGCTCTGATGATACAGTCTGGAAATCTTCAATACAGCATATTTTCTCAAGATGATAAGAGACTTTAAGCTGTGGAGTTCTAAACAAAATGTACAGCAGCAAACGAAAGTGGGATTAAATAATGCGTCTGCATTCATTACTGCTAGTTGTTAAATACTAAGGAGTCTGTGACACTACTGCAAGTAACAAATCACTATATAAATACATTACAAATGTATTGTTTATAAGCTTAATGTTCATCAAAAAATCTAATTAAAACCATGTTTGTAGGGGATTCTAGTCACAATGAGATAATGAGATGTGGTAAGCCTTATCATATTTTTCATTCTACATTTTGAGCATTTGTCTTGTGTAATCCTGACCTTTGAAAGTTGGTCAGTAGTAGGATAAAACAATGTTAAATGCAGGTTTGAAGAATATGCACATTTTTGCCTAGCAATTTCTGAGATGACATTTATACTAAGGTGAAGAAAGACAGTACACTTGTGTAAGGTACTTACCATAGCAGCACATCTTTGAAGAGAGGTCACTGTTAAATTAAATCATGCCACTTGGCTTTACTTGCCTTCCTTTCTCCAATGATCCAGACAGATCTTCTAGTACAGGTTTGCATCCCTGCAAAGACTAATGCAAACCTTGCACTTCCAAAGATAAGTATGTTCTGTGTTTGTCACTCTCTCCAGTTCTTTGAGCCAGGATGTGCTGAAGGAAACCATGCTTGCGGCAGGCAAGAACCATTGCTGCTACAATAAAACCATAAACTAATAAAACTTGCACTATTATAAAACTGTAAAAGTAGGGAAAGATGATTTATTGCTACTGACCTCATCTCAAAGACATACTGCTACAGTAAAGGCTTTCACAACTGCACCATCTTCTTTAGAGGAGGGCTACTTTGACACTAAATAACATCTAGGTAAAATCCTAAGCAGTACTGGCTACCCTAGAAGCAGACTTCTCTCTTATGCTATAGCCATACAAAAAATTTCACACCCCTAAAATTCTTAACTTAGTCTTTTCATCTACATCTATTTTAACTCACTCCTCACACATCTGTGCTCCTCTTCTCTCACCATGACCTCACCACATCTCAATAACACCTTTCTTCCTTTTGCTAAATCTCATTCACAATACTTCAGTATCCCTTCCCCCTTCATCCTCATTACTTATTACATCCTATCTCTCCTCTAAAAACTATTTACACTTGCGCAGCCTTAACTTTCCTTTCATGCTCACATCTGCTTGAAATGATCTATAAGCCTCCTGAATCTCACCTAAGATCTATACCTGTGGCTCTTGCCAACACACAAATTGTACATATATTAGAAAAATATTAGTTTGCTTGTTGTAACCACTCTGCTTCTGTTTACATTTTAAACACACCTTTATCTTGTCATAGTGTTGCCTTCTCTTTTTTTCACTACATTTTATTAATTACTTATCACTTATGTTAATATTTTATGTACCATAACTGTCCATCTCCCTGTCATCTGCTGAACTTTCACAGCAAACCAGGTTTACATAGATACTGGCAGGCCTGCTCTCCTTTTCTTTAGTAGTACAACAAACTTGTGTAGTTTGGAGGCTTAGTTTACCTTGTATACCATCTTATCTGTGCACATCCCAAATATGCAAGAGAAACTCCTCTTCATAATGGGGTCCAGTTCCTTTGTAATAGTCCACAAGATAAATGTCCTCCACTTTTACAGTTAACATTTCCTTATAGCACACTTTGGTTTCCTTCAGGATATTTAGGACTTGGCTAGAAAAGCAAAATTTGGTACCCTGCTGCTGGGTCAATAAAAAAGATATGTAAAGGCAACGGCCAAGGAGGAAGAGTGATCAGCTTTGTCATCAGCTATAACCATGGCTGAAATGACTAGGAGAGAGCTATTAACATAAGTCAGGCACCGTACATGCTTGCTCTGAGAAAGGAATGTAGAAAAAGTCTAAATCTGACTCCATGGGAATGGGAAAATGCTTTTTTTTCCATAGATGGTGTAGTAAAGAAGAAAGATGCAAAAAAGTACCAGAGTTAAATGTTAATATAGGTGGCAAACAAGTCCAACTTTGTCATGCCCAATACATTTATTCATTTGTTTAACAGAATAGGAAGTGATCCCAATTAATCTACTCCAAGATATGCATGGCTAGTACACAAGGATTAATAAAGTACATAATAACAGTAGCACAGCCGTAGCTAGCTATCCTCATTCCTGTGCCATTCCCCAATCAGGCCACTCAATCAACTTTACATTGGGGATCACAAAAAAAAGGTCTTCTCTCTTGTATCAGTGGACAGGAAAGGGGGTTTCTTTCAGCTTTACACTGTAGTAAACTGCTTGCTAGAAATGTAACAGTAAATGTAAATTTGCTTATTCATGCTCAGCACTTGTTCAGAACTTGCAAGCACTAAATAAGCTACTAATTACTATAGCACTCAATCTTCCTCATTACCTAGAGGAAAACAGTTTTTGTACTTACTTTTCTCACTTGCTTAGAGAAAAACAGCACTTGTATCACTTTCCTCACTTATCCAGAGGAAAACAGTTTTTTATTCAGGCATGTCCAAGGGTCAGCTCCCAGTGTTCTCTCCTGTTTATCCAATGAATCTGGGCATCTTGAGGCAATGTAGAAATTGCCTCATGTACACAGACAACTCTCTCCTCCTACCACCCAACAATACAACCTGTGAGAGATGCACTTATCTAGCCAAACTGGAGATAAAGCTCTCTCCAACCAAGACTGAACTTGACAGTCATGAGGAGAAGGTAAACATTTGCACCACACCACACTCATCACATAGTCTCATTAAATCTACACCACCAAAATCCACACATAGTAACACAAAAACATTCGCGGAGGCTCTCAATAATAATCTGTCTAAGCAACAGAGACCTCCAAAGCAGAAATGCAAGCAACTTCCATCCCCCAACAAAACTCAAATGACACATAGCCCACAGACTCAGTGTGCCACTCAACCACAGCCAATAAGGCCAAACAACGTACCCAATACACTAGTCATAGGTGACTCTATAGTCAGGCACACTGATGTCCCACTCACCAGGCTAAACAAGGAGAAGGTTACTGTCAGCTGCCTGTCGGGTGCCAGGATCCGCCACAAAAACCACGCACTCCGGTCACTCCACAACAAGTACAAATATGATTCTGTCATTGTCCATGTTGGTGTGAAAGACCTGAGATGTACCTCCCTGGACTACATGAAAAGAGACATGGAAGAGCTCTCTGATCTTGTAGCCCAGGCAGGTATGACCCTAGCCCTGAGTAGCATTCTGCCATCACCGCAGTACAAGGACAAAATGATTGACTTCAACAACTGCCTAAGCTTCTGGTGTCATTCTAAGGGGATCTAATATCTGTCGGCTTGGGATGACATGGTCGACAGACCACAATGCTTTGCCAATGGCCTGCACCTGTCGCCCCTGGGATTCCGGATACTGGTTAAGGCTCTTGCTGCCCCTATAGTGCCTTTTTTAGGCAAGGTTCAAATAACAAATTCACCACCATAACAGGAACAGGCAAGCAAAAACTGAGGGTAATGCTACTCAATGCTAGAAGTCTAAATCTCAAAATGCACTCACTCGAGGCACTCCTTAAACTGGAGAACATCAATATCTGTGCAGTGACTGAGACCTGGTTCAAGGCTCCAGAGAGCACCCCTGCACTACCAGGCTATAACTCATACCACATTTTTCGACCATGCAACCTGGACCGAAACACCAAAGGCAGAGGTGTGTCCATATTCATTAAGGATATCCACACCTCCCGGCTAGTTGCTCAGCATAATGCATCCGAGGTTATCCAAGTGCAACTAACTCTGGGCAAATCTGCAATCCAAATTGTAGCTTGCTACAGATCCCTGACCATGGACCATGTCCCATGTCCCAGGATTCCCACTCCTCTTTTCTTGATGTACTGGAAAATATTAGGGTTTAACCAAACACCCTAATAATGGGCGACTTCAACTACCCCACCATTAACTGGGAAAACTACTTGTGTACCAACTCCTTAGCTCAATGCTTTCTGGAATTCATAAACTCCAACGCCCTGAATCAACTTATCCACACCCCCATAAGGGCCAAAAATATCCTAGACCTAGTCATTACCAACATGAGTGACCAGTGTTCCACAGCTGAAGTCAACTCCTCGTTGGTCCGATCAGACCATAAGCTAATCACCCTTGATTTCCACATCCCGCCCCCACCCCCCATTAAGGAAACCACAGTAAAAAAATTTCTCCAAAGCCAACTTCATGCTTCTTAAGACAGAAGTGGTGAACTTCATGACACCCATGCAGATGGACAATACAGTTACAACTGCTGAATCCTACAAAAATGCACTCTATAAGGACTTACACGAGTGCATGGATTGTGCTATCCCAAACAGAACCAAGCCGCTATCCTCCAAAAAAAGGAAGCCAATCTGGTGGTCCCCTGCCATAAACAAACTGTACAACAGAAGGAAGAAACTGTTGCAAAAGAGAGTAAACTCCCATGAGTGGAGGAGCTCCCTGGTCAGCCTCAGTAAGAAGCTGAGATCCCTTATAAGATCATCCAAAGCTAGCTATGAAAACAAAATCGCCACTAATTCCAAGGGCAACCACAAAGCATTCTATAGCTATGTCAGGAATCTCGATGGCAACACCCAGATCTGCTCTGAGTTACAGCACAAAGGCACGACAATTACAGAACCAACTGATATTGCCAACATCCTGGCAGATAGGTTCAGTGCTAACTTTACCCCCCTCTCACCCCCTAAAGGGCCCATATCTATACAGGAAGAATGCAGAGTCCCTGTAATCACAACTATACAGGTAAAAGCTGCACTCTCTAAAGCCAAAAACACAGCATCCATGGGAACGGACAACAGGCTAAATAACACACAGGGAGCACTGATGTGCTTTAGAATGCAAAGTTTGTGTGGATATTGGTACTGCCAATCTCACCCCTGGTACTTTGCTTTTGAAGTGGTTGCCCTATTTACCCCATGCTAGCTGTGTCTCTCAGCAGTAGTACAAACCTACGACAAAGGATACAAAAGTAAAACATTACTAACAGTACAGTTTATACTGAAGAGTCCAATTATTTAGCAGTGTGTGCAAGCTATCCTTTGGTCAGAGATAAAAGTGAACTGACAAAAAATAATTTACATTAATGCAAATACTAGTTACATTCTACAGCTGTCTGAGGTGCAACAGATGGTACAGTACTGTTGAAACTAAGTTCAGTTAACATGTGACGAGTTCAGCAGACTGACAGATATGTCATGAAAAATGTAGGGACCCAGTATGCATTTATTAGTCAGAGTTATCTGCCTGCTGGAGCTAAACACCAGGTAAGTAGCCTGTGGTGCAGACAGCCCAAAATGGCACCGCTCTACACTGAAAATATAGATGGCCTATCCAAATTCTGACCCAATTCTTGTGGGATGGCCAAAGTGCAACAGGCAGGAAACATCTTCACCATCTCCAATGCTGTCACACATAAACCTTTCCTCTCTGTAAGACAACAAATCTTCCACGATACCACACTGAATTTTGATGTATTCAGGTTGGACAAAGATGGTATGAAAGGGCTGTCCTTTTTGCAACTAGAAAGATCCTGGAACAGAAGCCTTGGCCTACATGAGTAATAAATACTCACTACTCTTCATTACATATACTAGACTACATACAGTGTACTCTTTTTTTCAGTGTTAAAAGCATTGATGCAACCACTTGTGATGTAGTGTGGGGAATTTGTCGGGTTTGAGGTTTCTGAGAAAATTCTATTATATAACTTTGATGTGTAAAGTCCTTCCCCTGTGATCATCCTTGCCCAAGTGGTGTTAAAAAGGTCCTCTCCAGGAATAAAGGAAGAGGGAAACAAACCAGGATGCAGTCACTTAAATGACTTGCTTGGGACTTCCTTTACATCCAAAATCCATTTTTGTTCCTTTAGTACTGCTTTGGGCCACAAGACTGCCAAACAGGTGTCAAGAGCAATGTCTTTTATTAGTACAGTAGGCCACTTTGATACTGAGGAGTGAGGACATAGTACATTTTTTTTGAAACACTATTGGGCTGACCATAAAGCAAATGTTTAGTCAATGCAGAATTTAGTAACATGGATTTAATATCTCCTGAATAATTTCAATTCTTTAGCCTGGTGTACTCTGTCATTACAATGCACAGCATGCTGACCTCTAAACAGCATCTACAGAGGAAGTACACACTTTAAATTGTAGGTTCCTACTTCATCTGATGCACAGGTGATCTTTTCACCATCTTCCCTCTCTTCACTACCAGGTATTTTCTGTAAAGTTTCTTACACCTGACTCAGAACTGAGCTCTAGCATGTAACCATATGTAGCAAGTAATTAAATGCTCTAAAAGGTAGGGTGGTGGATTTCTTTCTTTCTTTAACATTTGTTTACCAGGAAAGTCCAACTTGGAATGAGCCAATTTTCAGAGGAGGCCCAGGGAGAAATGCTCCAGACACAAGTCTTTGTACAGTGGGAGGAAACCAGAGTACGCAGAGAAAACCCACTCAATGCAGGGAGGACATGAAGACTCTGCACACAAGGCACCCCAGCCAACAATCGAACCAGGGAACCTCTTGCTGTGTGAGGCGACAATGTTAACTGCTGTACCACTGCCCCGTCACTGGATGTGTACATTTTCTTTCTGTCTTTGTTCAGAAGCCTTGACTGTTTGTCAAAGAGTAAAAGCACTTTAGAAACTAATGACTTAGACTGAGGAGGTAAGCAGAAAGAGCTACTTTGGAGCTTTACATAATCTGTCCTTTTTGGTGCTTTGGTGCATATGTTTGCTAACCTTCATCACACTGTTGAAAACATTACATTAAAAAAAAATCCCACCTGGATTCTAGGAAGTACATGATCTCCATACAGTGTATTTTGGTTGAACAATTATCAATGAGACATTTTCTCAATGCCAGTTTCTGGTAATCTAATCCCCTCTTGGAGGGTGGGAGTCCATCTGGCTGGGAGGATGTATCCTCATGATCGAAGTCAATCTGTGTCATATAAAATTCTCTCATCAGTTAGAGTAAAGGGGCTCCTTTTACATTTCCTTTTCCCTTCATAAACCCTCTGTGGATGCCAAAAGCAGAGGTTTGCATCCCAGATTTAAAAATCAGCAAAGACTAGTCTGGAGGAAATTGCTAATGCAAGTTCTTAATGCTCTTTAATGGTTTCTTGGGCAACAACAGAATATTCTCTAGCACACCATTTACAATACATTGGGCATAACTATTAAGTGTTGAAGTCTCTTTAGCTGAAGATAAAGTAGGTTTATCTACAATCATTATTTATTTATTTACTTTACCAGGATAGTCTGACTGGGTTAAAGAACCCATTTTCAGCGGCCGTCCGGTGAAAAAAGCTCCACATATAGAAATACATAACATACAGAGAAATTACAGTTGTTAAATACATAAAATAGAATATATACATCATTAGTAGCAGGCACAAAAGTAGAAGTATTAGAATTTAACAATAAACTTACAGGATAGTTAAGGTACTTAGAAATGATATGCTGATAAATTTATAGTACATATTACAGACAGTTTTATACTTGAAAAGGTTTTTAGCTGCACTAGCCAGGATTAGTACACGTACAAAGCCAAGAATCAGTAAGGAAGTTTCTAAGCAGTTATTTGAACTCTTTGCAATTAGTAGTTGTTCTAATGTTAAATGGAAGACAGTGCCAATTTTTTGCTACATGGCGGGAGTAAAGGGAGTTTCCAGTAGTTTTCTGATTTGGTTACCTGTAGTAAGCATAAACTAGTTGATCGAAGGGAATGGCTGATTAAATAGGTTTAGACAATGTTTTATAGTGCAGGTAATTTCTCAGCCTGATTCATTACATTGTGGGCTATGATTAACTGAATGTACAAAAGAAGTTGTGGGAGTTCTTGCCAGGGCATTTTTTTTAATATGTCACAATGATGTACATGATTTGGGGAGTTAGAAGCCAATTTGACCACTTTATTGTAAGATTGCTCTAGCTTCTTTAGATCTGTTTTTCTTTTAAGAGTAATACGGATTGGAGAAGCATATAGGAGTGTTGATAAAAGATGGCTTCTGGCAATAGCTATCCTTGAGGTGTTGGTGGTCATTGATGGTACTGGAAAAGCTAAGAAGCATGGCAGTGGTGCTGTGGTGGGTCTGAAACTGTGTTGTGAGTTGGCATGAAGGCTACTGGAGATGAAGTGATGAAGGAGTTGGGCATGAATACATCTTTTGATGATTAGATATGGCGTAAAATGGCAATAGAATCTGTAATTAATGAGCTCTGTTGAGCTGCCACCCTTGTGGATAGAGATAATATGAGAGATTTTCCACAGTCTTGGGATGTATTGTTCTGTGATAGATCTGTTGATTAGAACTGACACAGTGCAGGATATGCCTTCTGCGGCTATTTTTAAGTATTCTGCAGGTAGGTGGGTTTGAGTTTCTTTCGTAGTTTTCCTATAGTTTTTGTGGGTATAGTTTGAAAGGAGAATGATGTACCATTTGGGTTCGGGAGGTTTGTGGATGTAGGCGAGCTGGTGCTTTTGTTAATAATTAGAGACAGTATACTTTCTGTGAAGAACTTGTTAAATTCTTCTGCAATGGTACCAGAGGGATTTGAAATATTGGGGGGAAGAGGTGGTGTTTGTCCTGGGTTAAGCATGGATTTAACTGCATTCCAGAATTTGGGGGGGGGGTATCCTGATACTTTAGCTGTAAGTTATTGCAGAGGTTTTTCTTGTCTAGGTTAATCTGATGTTCAGCTTTATTTCTAAGTTGTTGGAATGCAAGTTGATGATTAACGGTTTTACAGGAATACCATAAGTGCCACATCTTCTCTCTTTCCTTTAGGAGGGTCCTTGTGTCTTTGGAGAGCTATGGTGTATAGTTGGATTTACAGCGAACTGTTCTTGGGGGTGCTAACCTGTTAAGAATGTTGAGAAAGGTATTATTAAAATACGCTACTGCTGCATCAAGGGGTGTGTATTTCAGGATGGTCCAAGTATACCTTTTTAGGGGCAGTATAAAGTCTTGGGAGCTAAAGTTTTTCTTACTAAGTATTTGGCGAAGCATGTTGTGTCTGATGAGATTAGAATGTTGCCTTAGTAGGTATGGTCACTAAGACTGTCAGGCAGACAGCCACAGTGTTGGTAGAGGTTAGGTTTATTGGTTAACATCCAATCTAGTGTAGCTTGTTTGATTTTTATCTATCTATCCTGGTGGGTCCCTGGATAAGTTGGGTGAACCCAAATAGATTAATGATATTTTCAGGGGTAGTTGAATTACAGGAGGACCAGTCTACATTAAAGTCTCCCATAATGATAGTTTTGTGACCTATAGTGTTGGATATGGTTTGTAGGATATGCTCAATAATGGGAACATTATTGCCGGATGGGATTTAGATGACTATAATGGTAATGAATTTATTCTGATCAAGTAGGAGCTTGGTTGATAAGATCTCTATACTGCCTAGGTTGTGTATGTTGAGATTCACTGGCACTAGTGAGAGGTTATTCTTGTACATTATAGCTACACCTCCACCTTTTCTTTCTTTCCAGTCTGCTCTAAACAGGATGTATCCAGTTGGAGATATTTCACTGTCAGATATATGTGGCTTAAGCCAAGTGTCGGTGAAGGCAGCTAAGTCAGGAGAGTAGTGGGATAATGGAGCATGTAGTTCTTGAACCTTGTTGACTATGCTTCTAAGGTTTAGGTTAAAGAGTAATATGTTAGAGCCTTTACGGTATAGACTGAGTCCAGAATGGAGCAGGATGAGCCACAAATGATAGTGTCCCAGAAACAATCTATCATACACCTTTCAGGTCAGGTACAATAAGTTCTTGCTAGCCCACTTCAGTAGAATACTGCAGTCCTTAAAAGAGTATTGTAATAATATTTGGCAAGATGGACTACATATATGGAACGTTATGGTGAGTACATAACTTCTTTATGTCATGTAGTCCTATCTCACCTCCATTATTAAGTGTGGGACAGCGTCCCTAGCATTTTGAGTGGGTGGCTCACTGGCAAATACTCCTGAGTACCGTGGAATCAAACGAGGCTCTACCCCGGAAGTTAAATCCAATTTATAATGGGAAATGAAGGTATGAGGGGTAGCCCATGTTGCTGCTGCACATACATCATCAATAGGCGTCCTGGCTTGGAAGGCAGCAGAAGTAGAAAATGACCTGGTAGAATGCTCTTTGACTTTAATGGGTAACTCCTTTCCCTCAGAAGTGTAAATGAAAGAGATACAATTAGAGATCCAGTTCGATAGTATGACCTTAGAAACTGGCAAACCCATTCTTGTCTCAGCAAAGGAAAGGAATAGCTGTTCTGATATTCTAAATCCTTTGGCTCTGTGAATATAGAAAGGCAGTTGCCTATGCACATCCAATTGATGAAATCTATACTCCGCCTTATTGGTGTGATTAGGGAAGAACACTGGCAACTCGATTGTTTGGTTTAAGTGAAAATGAGAAGAGACTTTAGGGATAAAAGACGGATTGGTCCGGAGAGAAACCCTATCTTTGTGAAAAATCCAAATCCAAAATCGCCTTATGGCAGACACTCAGCATGGCTTCCGTCCTCATCACAGCACTACTTCAGCCCTCCTAGCCTTTACTAATACCATAAACCATAATCGCAACAATAATTATATATCCTCAGCCCTCTTTTTGGATCTTTCCAAGGCATTCAATATGGTTGATCACCAACTTTTAATCCACACCCTGCAAGCATTCTATCTAGATACTGGAGCTCTCCAATGGTTTCAATCCTACCTGAATGGTCGACAGCAGGCTGTCCTCTGGCAGAACAAACTCTCTAACCTTCTACCCAACACCCTTGGAGAACCACAAGGCTCTATACTAGGGCCTTTGCTGTTCTCCATCTTCATTAACGACCTTTATACTGTCATCCCAAAAGTCAGCTGTATCCAATATGCTGATGACTCTACTCTGATTTGCTCAGCCACATCTCCAGTAGAGTTATGGTCAGCTACCCTGACCACCTTTAATACAATAGAAAACTGGCTTTCTGAACATCGTCTGATCCTAAATCCCAAAAAAACTAAAATGCTGTTATTTTCACCAACACGTAGATCTACTGCTTTCACCTTTACCATAAAATCAAATGATGGCACAATAATCTCCCCTGACCCATCTACAAAACTATTAGGTGTCATCATAGACAATAATCTAAAGTTTTACCTACATGTTAACCAAACTATCAAAACCATCAATAAAAAACTAGGGTCACTTTACAGAATAAAAGCCTTCCTAACTCCTCCAGCTAAAATTGCCATAGCTCGCTCTCACCTTCTTTCAACCCTTCTGTATGCATCCCCTTCTACTCTCGAATTTAAACAAGACTGTCCTTAAACTCTCAATTTGCTACAACCACATTGCTAGGTTTGCCACTGGGCTGCCTTTTAGGGCACATCATTGCATCAATCTAAATCAGCTTGGTTGGCTTGAACTACCCAGCCTAATCCAGTATAACCAACTGATTATGGCCTATAAAATCCTCTATAATCTGGACAATACTCCTGCACTTAAAAATATTATCACCCCCTATAAGAATCCTAGACCGCTTCGATCCTCTAACAAACTACTAATTCAGACTAGCAAAATTAATAACACAGCCGATGATTCTCTCTTTGTAAACTCTGTAAGTAGATCCTGGAACTCCCTTCCAGCTGATATTACCTTACTTTCCACCTTAGGTCAATTTAAAACTAGACTCAAACAACATTTGTCACTTAACTGGCTACGCCAATGTATCAAGCCTGGCTAACTCTCTCTAGAATGTGTAAAAACCTGTTAACCAGTTTACTGTGTAATTTAATTTAATCCTGACTTGTGCTCAGGATTAACTGTAACCTGTGGAACTTGTTTAACTTGCTTACTTATGTAATCTCTGTAAATAGTCTGTTTGTAATATGTAATGCTGGTATTATGTAATGCTGTATCTGCTTACCCTTGGAGCTTTTCTCCCCGGGCCTCCACTGAAAATGGACATGCATCCAGTCAGACTATCCCGGTCAACAAATGCAAAATAAAAATAAATAAATAAATTAAATATGGAGGTTTAACAGATAAGGCTTGTAGTTCAGAAAGTCGTCTGGCTGAGGTTATTGCCACCAGAAAAAGAGTCTTCCAAGACAGGAATTTCAATTGCCAACTATGGGCTGGTTCAAAGGGTGGCAAAGCAAGTCTAGAAAGGACTAGATTTAGATCCCAGGGAGGAATGGGGTCTTGAACAGGAGGTCTTAACATCATGGAACCCTTAAGAAAAGATATGCACAGTTTGTGAGACATAAGGCTCGAATCATTAATCTCCACATGAAAACTGGATATTGCTGCTAGCTGAACTCGGAGTGTAGCAGCTGCTGAACCCTGGTGAAAGAGTTCTGAAAGGAACTCCAAGACAATAGGAATGGGAGCTGTAAATGGATTAACTTCACCGTTATGTGCCCATATAGAAAATCTCTTCCATTTACTGTGATACAATTTTCTAGTCGAAGGTTTGTGAGAAGAAGTAATGATATGGGTTACAGCTGGAGACAGATCATGAAGCCTGACTAGTGATGGAACTGGAGCAGCCATGCTGTCAGTTTGAGAGTGTGGAGACCAGAACGAAGAGAACCTGACGTGTGTCAAGAGGTCTGGCACTGGGTACAGAGTCCATGGATAGTCTAACAGGTGAGGCTCGAGAAAAGGGAACCAAATCTGACGAGGCCAGTAAGGAGTGATGAGGATCATCTTGCTTCTCAACAACATTGCTTTCTGTATGACCTTGGGGATGAGTGGAAAAGGAGGAAAAGCATAAAGGAGTCCAGGGGCCAATCGTGGACGAGTGCATCTCTTGGAGACTCTCCCGGAGGGGGGATGAGGGAGTAAAAGGTGTTGCATTTGGTGTTGATGGGGCTGGCAAAGAGATCGCAGCAGGGTTGTCCCCACTTGTGGAAGATCAGACGGGCAACTTTCTGGTTTAAAGACCATTCGCGAGGTAACAATATTGCCCTGCTTATCTTGTCCGCTATCACGTTGGATGTCCCCGGGATGTGCATTGCAATGAGAAAGCGTTGGGAAGAAATCGCCCAGTTCCAAACTCGCAGGACCTCTCGACATAAATGGTATGATCTGGTTCCCCCTTGTTTGTTTAGATGCCAAACCACCGACATGTTGTCTGTCTGGATAGCTACTGTCCCTAGAGGGAGAAAGTCGTGAAGTGCTTGCAACGCTAGAAACACCGCTCTCATCTCTAGGACACTGATATGCAGATGGGCCTCTTGATCTTGCTATGTGCCTTGGACAGTCCTGCCTAGATAATGCCTCCCCCCACCCTATCTGAGAGGCATCCATGGTCACAGTGGCAAGGGGCTGGTGCGGTACAAAGGGAGTCCATGTGGTAAGATGACCAGACTGAATCCACCAGCGGAGATCCTTTTTGCATGAATCTGTGATCAGTATCTGGTGATGCAGAGGCAACTGCTGAAAAGACCACTGGGATGACAGCAGCCATTGGAGTATCCTCATATGCAGTCTTGCTAATAGTACCAAGGTTATGGTCGACGCCATTGTTCCAAGAAACTGCAACATCACCTTCGCTTTGACTCTTCGAAGAGGAAGTATCCTGTAAATTTGCTGTGCAAGATTCTGTATTCTGTCTGTAGGTAGTCTGGCTATCATAGAAACCGTGTCTATGTTTGCTCCTATAAAGGTTATAGACTGAGTGGGCAAAGTTGAGGATTTTTCCCAGTTTATAGAGATTCCCAACTGGGAACAGAGCTTGATTGTGGAATCTCTGGATTGAACTAGACAATGCCTGGTGGTGCTGGTCAGGAGCCAATCATCCAGACATGGAAAGACTTGTATTCCCTGATGATTCCTCAAATGAGCTGTCACTACTGCCATGCATTTGGTGAACACCCGGGGGGCTGTGGTGAGACCAAAGGGCAGCGCCCGAAACTGGTAATGATTGGCTCCCAGCCGGAAGCATAGATAACACCTTGATGCTTTGTCCATCACTATGTGGTGGTAGGCATCCTGGAGATCTATTGAGCACATCCAGCTGTCTTTCCCTAAGAGAGGGAGTATGGACTGTAAAGTGGCCATTTGGAACATGGACTTCTTTACATACTCGTTTAACCTGCTGAGGTCTAAGATGGGTCTCCAGTCTCCTGTTCTTTTTGGAACTAAAAAGAACCTGGAGTATGTTCCAAATCTTGTCTGGTCTGCTGGGACCTTTTGGATGACTCTTTTTAATAGCAGCTTTTTTACATCTACAGCCGCTTGATCCCTGTGATTGGTCTCCAGTCTCCTGTTCTTTTTGGAACTAAAAAGAACCTGGAGTATGTTCTGAATCTTGTCTGGTCTGCTGGGACCTTGTGGATGACTCTTTTTAATAGCAGCTTTTTTACATCTACAGCCGCTTGATCCCTGTGATTGGGTGGTACATTTGGAATCCTTTTGGAAGGGTGTGGTGGATGGGAAAAGGGTATAGAGTAACCGCTGGAGATAATGTCTTGTACCCACTTGTCTCGAGTGAGATTTAGCCAAGCTTCTGGGTACAAGGACAGGTGACCCCTGACTGGCTCCAGAGACGCACAGTCAGGTTCCACATCAGGAACGCTGATAGGGACGGTCACGAAAGGAATCGTGACCTCCCTGATTTTGTGGGCCTCCCCTGCCTCTAGGGTGATGTCTGCCATTAGTTCCTCCTCCCCTGCCTCTGAAGAAGGAATCACATTGTGTATCCTGGAAAGGTCTCTGTGATTTCTTGAACCACATTTTACCTCTCTTCTGACCTTTAGGGTAAGGTCTAGAAAAAACGGTAAAATGGATTCCCATGGCAGAGAGAGTCTTTCCTTCCTGTTCACACCTGGTGAGGGTATCTTTCACCTTGGGTCCAAAAAGAGAGGATCCGTCCACGGGGGCATTTCGTGAATGTAGACTTGAAAGGCTCAGCAAAGTTGCACAGACGCATCCAGGAGTGTCTTCTTAAGGAGACTCCTGAACCTGCCGCCCTACTTGCACCATCAGCTGCGTACGGGATCAGCCACATGGAGTTAACAATAGATGTTAGGGTAGCAAACCGAGTAGACACTGTAGATGGGACTGCTTCAGTAGAGGTACCCTGAAGAGCATCTCCTAACTCCTTTAGGAGATCTCACTGAAGTCTCGTAAAGTGTGATAGTTCAGCGATCAGAGTGTAAAAGCCGCTGAAGAGAAGATACGCTTCCCATACCTATCAATTGTTCGGGATTCCTTATTGGGTGGATGGATAGAAGAAGAAGTCTCTGCTATTTCCTTCTTTGTGGCCGCCGCCACCACCATGGCATCAACAGGTAAGCCCTTGGATAAAAATTATTTGTCTTTAGGGGCAGAAAGAAATGTATTCGGCCTCCTGGGGACCGGTCCCATGGCATCAGGAGTCTGCCATTCTTTCTGACTCACAAGATCCAGTAATTCATCAAATGGGGGTGACACCCAAGAGGGTGAGGGTTGAGACCCAAAAGCCTTCAGGTACACTGACTCCTTATCAGACGGGGTAATGGTAGGCCAGCCGCCTCTCTGCCTGAGGATCTCCAAAATGTCTGCAAAGGAGACATCTTCAGAGGATGACTTAGGGCACCCCTCCGACTCATCGAGGTCAGTGTCAGATGTGAGAGACTCATCAGGGGAGTCTACATGCTTCCTGTTACATGATCTCTTCCGAGGGGGCTCCTCAGCGGGGTCCTCCGGGGAGGTCTCGGAAAATCAGGGGCCACCCAAATGGGGGTCCTGAGGCTGTGGGTCTCTGCAATCCCAGGGAAGAGAAGATGCTGAGACTGTAGTCGGTGCTTGGGGGAGTATAGCATCGATACTTCTACATGGGGTGAATGAACTATCCAATATGCTCCTCATCTTCACGAAAGACACCACGGCTCTGAAGAGAGGGTAAGTGCCGATGGCTCCAAAAGGATCAGCTCCGAGAGCGATGTAGGGTCCAAGCTCACTAGGGCCGATGCACCAAGAGGGAGGCTCGGCACCGAAGAGGTTTGGTTCCAAGTGTCCCCCTCGGGGCCGACCGAAGAGCTTCAGACCCTAGACACTTTGGATGGCGACGAGAGTGTCGGAGTGGAACTCGGCTCCGAGATGACCACATGGGTGCTGGAGCCGAGGACACCACTGTAGTCGGTACCGGCAATAGGCCACATCTGGGTTGGAGGAGGAATGAGAGCAAGATCGGTAGCAAGAGTCGGCTCCAAGACCGAATGGGTAGGAGCCGACAAAAATTTTGGCAAGGCCGATGACTTGAGGAGTCTGAGCACCACTCTCTCGACGTCTTCTTCAGCTATCTGGAGGATCTGAAGGGCAGTGTGGGAGACAATGTTCTCTGCAATATCGGTGATTTTAGATTAGGGGAGACTGGAAGAATATCCGTTGACTGGCTCCGAAGAGGACTGCTAGTGATCGGCGCCGAAACACTTGGTGTCGATACTGCAGACATATCCAAAAAACGAACCAAACTCAAACGAAAAACAAGAGAAAAGCCACCAGCTGGAAATCCAACGAATAATTTATTGAAATAACAAACAATATTAAAAAATCACGATATAGTAACTGTAAGCGCTTTCGTTTAATTAGTATTAAACTTCATCAGACAACCTCCATATTACATCACTTCCTTTTATAACTTCCTATACGTTGAAAAAAGCCCGCCAAATAACTATTCTAAACTTGCACATGCCTAGCTGATAAAAATGTGGAAATAGAATGAAAAACATATTCAATCAAATTATGTTTATCATGTGTAATGAATACTTAATTAAATAAATAAATAATTAATACATTATACATATAAAACGCATAAAATCGGAATAAATTATTAATTCTTAAAATCCTAATAAATAATTAAACATACATAAATTATAAATAAATATTTATAAATACATACATTACTATTATTATAAATTTCCTAATTTTATAAATAATATAAAAAGATTAATCTTTGATTTTCTTCCTATCTAATGCTTTTAGTTTTAAAATTGGCGTTATTGAGCTACGTTCATTTATTCCTGGCCATGAATCAGCGTGCAATTTAATTTGCCATTGTAACTCTTTCTTCTCTAAAAAAAAAGTCCCCATGGGCATTTATCATCTATTTCAACATGATCAATAGCCATAAAATAAAATTGATGGTTTGTATACTCGTTAATATGTTTCGCAAGGGCATTATTTAATTTATTTTTCTTTATAGAATATTCATGTTCATAAATTCTTTGTGATAACATTCTCTCTGTTTTTTCTATATAAAATATGGGACAAGAATTACACATGGCTAGATAGACTATTGCTTTGGATTTACAATTATATTTACTTTTTAAAAAATATTTTTTATTTCTCAGAAAAAAACTATTACCTTCTTTAATTTTATAACACCAATTACAAGCTCCACATTTATTCATCCTCATATTTAAACTTTTATTAGTTATGTTAGATCCATTTCTTAATACATCTTTAAAACATCTTCCTTTTCTATACACTATTCTAGGTAAATCAGATAAATATTTTTTGCACTGTGGATCATCCATAAGAACTGTCCAACTATCATAAAATATTTCTCTTAATAAATAATGTTCTTGAGAATAAGTGATTATTAAAGCTTTAGTAAAATCTTTCTATTAATTAGGCTATTAGTATTATAATCTTCATTTACACTCTGTATATTATTTCGATCAATAGTCTCTAGCACAATTTGTTTTCTCAAAATAGGCTTAAAATGCCCACATTTTCTCTTGTTTGTTACTTCTAATATTAGTGAATCAACTAATGTCTCTGGGTAACATTTATTAATAAACATAGTTCTTAAAAATTCGCATTCTATTAAAAATTCATCAAACTTTAGAGCAGCTCTAACCAGTTGTCCCCTTCACTACAGATTTTTTCTGATGTTCGGGATGAGAACTATTATAGTGAAGAAAACTGTTCGAATATGATTTTTTTCTATGAATATTTGCAATATAGTAATAATAGTAATGTATGTATTTATAAATATTTATAAATATTTATTTATAATTTATGTTTAATAATTATTTATTAGGATTTTAAGAATAATTAATTCTGATTTTATACATGTTTTATATGTATAATATATGAATTATTTATTTATTTAATTAAGTATTCATTCCACATGATAAACATCATTTGATTGAATATGTTTTTCATTCTATTTCCACATTTTTATCAACTAGGCATGCGCAAGTTTAAAATAGTTATTTGGCGGGCTTTTTTAAACGTATAGGAAGTTATAAAAGGAAGTTTCTATATCGTGATTGTTTAACATGGTTTGTTATTTCAATAAATTATTCGTTGGATTTCCAGCTGGTGGCTTTTCGCTTGTTTTTCGTTCGATACTGCAGAGTCTATGTCCAAAATCTCAGTCGGCCCCGAAGACTGTGGAGCCGAAGAGAGAGAGACCAACTCTGATTTTGGTAACTTCTGTGGAGGTTCAGAGGCAGAAGTTGGGGCTGGAGAAGGCCGTTTAGACGTCTTGCCCTTATCCTTCCTGGATGAATGCGACCTAGCAGAGGAGGAAGAACTGGCTAGGTCTTCCTTGAAGGAAGGCTTCAACATGCCTTTCAAAATCAGCTAATTCTTCCATTCCTGGAGTACTCCAGGGCTGAAAGAATGGCAGAAAAGACAAGTTTTTTTGTAGATGTATGGCCCCTAAGCAGTACACAGAGACACTATGTCCATTGGTGATGGACATTTTTTGCGAACATTTAATACACTTTTTAAATCCTGACTGTTTCTGTTCTTTAGGCTCCTCAGATATAATGGCAGCAGAGGAAAACCAGCACACTCACACAACAAGAGAGGAACTAGATCCTCTAACTAAGCAGATCTAGCGCTATCACCCACAAAATAAAAAAGAAAAAAGGGGGTACTAGGTTCTCTAACTTGAACCTAGTGCAAGAAAAGAAACAGGGACAAACTAGAACTTCTAAGTTAAACGGTCTAGCCAAGGAAAAAAAACACACTCACGGGATACCACACACAAATGGCCAACAGGCCCAAGAGATTTTTTAAAAAGACAATAAGGTCAAATCCGGTTAAGGACACAAATCGGTAATCAGAATAAAGACTGTCAGCAATAGACTATGACAGAAAAACTTCACTAGAAGCAAAAAACTCCCAATAAGTAGTAGTAATAATAAAACTGAATCACTTAGCCACAGCCAACCAAAAGAAGCTTCTGAATGAAGACGCGGCAAATGAGATCTGGGGAATGTGCTCATGCACCTCCTAGCCACGAGCCAATCAGAAGTTTTCAGGCTTTCTAAAAGTGGCTGAGTCACTCCGAACCCACACACAATAATGGAGGCGAGATAGGACTACATGACATGAGTATTTTGTAGAGGAGCAAAAAGAAAAGGAGACTGGGCTGTGACTGAGGGAAGCAAGGTCCTAGATAGCAGCTGAGGCACTCGCAATATACACATGGATGATTCAGGGGATTGCAGTCTTCTAATTTATGAGGGATTTGTAATAAATTCTGCCATTTTTCTTGACAGATGTGCAGTCACATGTTCTTTCTAACTGGAAGCTACCACTTGTGCCTAGGTACTTTGCGCCACACAATATATGAGTGGATGATTCAGGGGATGTAATACCAAGCACCTATCTAGTGTAGTTATGGTTCATGCAATCTTTTGGAAGTAGTCTCCCTCTACAAAGATGACAATTTCAAAATAATTTCTTCAAAAACTTACCAATGTAGCCAATATCCATGTTAACAAGGCATGGGTCAACAGGACTATTTCTCCTTTTACAAGAGAAAAGTTTGCTAGAAACTTTCCTCCAGCTTTTCACTCTGTGTGTTCTGAATTCACCTCACCACTGACATCAGAAGCAACCTAATCTATATTCCAATATTACTGTGGTTGCCTCTTGTGCTCCTATTAATAACAATGCCAAGCACGACAATCAATGGTTACTCTCTTAAGTACCTTTAAGACTGGTTCTTGATCTTTTTTTTTTTTTGTTGGGTGGGTGGGTTAATGGGGGGAACCACCAAAGTGGAAATACCTTCTTCTGCAGAGCTAGTCAATATTTTCTTATCAAACTCAAAAGAGGCAGAATACCTGTTTTTTTTCACTCTTCTTTCACCTTTTTCTTCTTTCTTTTAGCCACTGTTCTGACTTTGTGTGTGAAACTCTCTATTTTATTCTCGGACGTTTTCTTTAATAATTTTAAGCATTTCGTAGTACAGTATGAAGGCAAGCTTTTTAAACATCTTCATCTGAAAGGTTTATGAAACCTGAGAACTACAAATTTAAACTTGGATTCTGGTGTTAAATAAAATAAGTACTGGGTGTGGTAATTTCTAGATATAATTTGCTTTCTATAAACAGTCTAACCAACCTGCAGTGAGAAGACTGAACCTAACTTCCAACAATTTAGGTGACTGACCTGGAAAGGACATGAAGGCATTCCTAGAAAAGGGTGGAAAGATCTGAATTATGTTGGCACTTGAAATGCAGAGTGCCAAAAAAAAAAAAAAAAAAAAAAAAAAAAGACTGAAAACACAGGAGAAGAGCGAATCTTGACAATCACTCTTCTCCTCCTTAAAACTTCTTGAGGAGGGGGCAAGCTCCCCAACTCCAGGGATTTCCATACCTTGAAGAAAAGGGAATATTCCAAGAAATGGCATCTTGGACATAGTATATGTAAATATGTTCTTTCCACCATTCAATCTCAGTGTTTCAGGACTCGCTCTATCTGGTCATGACACTTCAAATAGTTACCGAATTATGCCTTCTACTAAACAGCAATTCTCTCTCTCTCACTTTCACCTATATGACTGTGCTCAAGAGTCCATCTAGTTTTCTTTGAAACAGGAGAGTCACTCACCTAGGACGGGATGGGGAAGGGAGGGGAGCTACACGGACAATACTGAACATTTCTGTCATGGGTAGCAGGGTACATTTCCTTTTCCTGTAGTCCATTGCCTGATGGTTTACACTGGGACTTCATGGTTGCTGCTTTTTCTCAAATGTTCTTCTCTGCCTAAATTATTCCATTCACGATAGCCTGGAATAAAAGTCATGATGTCTCCAGTGAGGGAAGTCTCTCTTCCTTTTAGTTGTTAAACATTTGGATATAAAGTGGTGTGAGTTAACTCTGTCAAGATCACTATCAATTCTTTGTCAAACCAATAGTAAAATATGTGCCTTGCATTGAATTTGAAGCAAGTAGTTTTGGTGAACTGCATTCAGAATATCAGCATCTGCACAGTGAGTTAGCAACATTAACTCAACCAAAAACTTTTTATGCTCACACGTAGATGGTTCTTCAGCTGGAGGGAAATGTGCTCCATGGCCCAGTGCAATGAGTCCATTGTACTCTACAGACATTCATGTGCAAAGCAGCAGAACTCTATTATTACAGTGAAATTATTACTGTGAAAAATCTTGAAGGAAAATAACTATACCAAACAAACAGCATTAAAAATAAATAAAAAAAAAACTGCAGATGGAGCACGTGTTCCTTTTCTACAGAGTATCCCATACCTCTCAACTGTACAGATTTCCACAGAATGTCCAGATTTTTACCTCATACTTTTAATCTGTTCCTCATAAAATTTGTCATTTTCTGGCAAATCATTGGGATGATCTGAGGACTGAAGTCACTAAATAATTATATACATTTGTGTTTCAGACTTCATATTCTTCAGAAAAATGCATGCTAAGGCAACTCCTGTTATTCTAGCAACATTTTAAGTTTATAAGAGCAATATTTAAAACCTGTCCCTGCTTTTGGGCCTTTGTCCCCCCATTTTGTCAGATTCTGTCCAGATTTGTTGATCTAAGAAGCTGAGAGGTATGTATCATACTGATGACATCCTCAGCATGGGAAGGAGACCAGTTCCATTTTGCCAGTACCCAAAAGCTCTTGAAGTCAGGCTGAAAAGTCAGCCAGTCACCTGTGGATAATTCATGTGACAAACTCCACTGTAACAGAAATTCAAATGAAGACTATATTGTCAAAACAGTTTGTACAAAGGTAGAGTGAGAGTGAGCAGTTTCTTAGAAGGGAGAGAACATTAACAGAAATGAACAAAGTATAGTTATATGGAATTCTCACACCACTCATGTTACCAGCTTTGAAGGCAGGAGTCTACAATGGACCTTGGGGTAGGGAACAAAGACACTACTAGAAAACTCTAGTTGGATTAAAGGAGAATAGCAAGGGCTAGACCCAAACAAATGCTTGGTGTGTTAATTGTGGGGCTTACTGTCAATGCCAAGAAATGCAGCATAGTGTCTTTTAGCAAACTTAGCATCACCACTGTATACTTTACAGATAACAATCCACTTAAATCTAACATAGTCATCAGGGACCTTACTATCTATTTTGATAAACTTGCTATTGACCAGTATGTCTCTGACATGGTTATAACATTTCTTCTACCATGTACAGCTTATCCTTCATGGTACCTCTCGAGGTCCAAAGAAGTTACTGCCCCCCACTTTATCTCCTCCCAATTAGATCACTCACCCTCTGGCATGTATCTCATTAAGTACCAAAACCAATAAGAGACCGCAATGTTTCTGAACAAAAATATATCAAGTCACAGTATCCTATTTTACTCTATCAGACTAAAACCCCTAATATTCAGTGTTGTACAAGTTTTACTTAATAAAAATAAAACAAAGATAAATACCTGCATACATAATAGGGTGATCTCTTCTTAGCATTTTACGCAATGAATGGCCCAGTACTATGATGTCTTTCACCTAAACAGATCCAGTGGTAATGCAACAGACCTAAACCTATACTACCACATCAACAATGCCAACTGGTGTGAGAAGTACATAAGCCAAAGCATGCCCTGTTTCTGGATCAGGCTGCCATTGCATATCATGCAGAGTACTTCCTTTGCAATCTTAAAATCCAACATGGATGACTGGATGGGTAACTGTAAATCTTCACCTAGTATGCACTGAGAAAATCAACATAATGAGGATCACTGAGAGCCTCCGACCAGTACTAGCTGACATGGCTGAGTTTCTCAATAGCCTCTACAGCTGTAAGCTTAACAAGAACTTATGAAAAAAAATGATAAATCTAATGCCACAATGCTTGCTAATTCCCAAAATCCCTTTAGTATTAAAGGACAGTACAGAAAACGTAATCGTATATGCTGCTGAACAAACATAATTGGGTATAACTTTAGACATCATCTTTCAACCAACATACAAAGCAGTCACTGGGACCATAACCCAATTAAAAGTATGCTACAAGATCTCCTACCACCATTTTCCTTCAGCATGTCATGCCACTACTAAAAACTTTCTCACGGCCAAACTTGAATATGGCCTTCCACTTCATTCCAACTCTAAAACCCACAAAGTACAAATAACCGAAAACAAAACATGTAGATTTCTCCTACTCGCAAATGCCTAAAGCCACCAATGTGACCCACTAAAAGGATTCAAATGGCTGCCAGTAAGCAGCAGATCTTAGATGCTAAACTGTATTTTATTTACAATAATCAAACAGGGCTACTGTTCACCTCTGAAAACTGAACTACTCATCAGAGATCAAACCTACTCCCTTAGAGAAATGCACAAAAATGTTAATTACCCTGACCAGACCCTGCCTTAAAAGATCTATTGGTGAAAGATCACTCACAAAATTAGGACCTACAATTTGGAACCATCTTCATTCAGACATCAGAAAGCAACAATCACCACCATCTTTCAAGAACATATTAAAGAAACATCTGTATATAAAAGGCTCCTCCTGCATATGCTTTCATGACAATGGTTAACTCACCATTATCATAGGATCGTAGGAGATTACTAAGCTAATGGCTCTGGAGCCCTTACAAGCCTAGCCAAGAGTTTATCCCCAAAAAAGAAACCTCAGTCAGGACCTGTCACCCTATCAATGAGGGACACAGGTGGGACCCCTGGGACAAATTTGTGGTTCCCCATCCACTCATCAAGGGTGCACGTGAAGAGGATCAGCGACGTACTTTGTTTGATGTGTATGGAGAATCTATTCCAGAGACAGGGCAGCCTCTGAGAGAAAAACCTGTCTCTCTAGCAGGTTTTGTTAATGTTTCCCGTAACTAGTCTAGACCAGATACAGATTTGCTGTATCCACGACTGTTTGTAAGCTTCTGAGCAGTGCCAGACTCTGCTCTTCAATTTTTCCCTTAGATCTGCTAGTTCTCTCCTCTTCTGCACTTTTACTAGCTTATTAGTCTAGCACTTTACCAGATGTCCTGTAGCAATTATTGTAGCACACAAAAGTGCTACCAGCACTAAACGTTCTACAAGGAAACAGCTCCAGTACTTATTATTAATGCCCCACTCTCCACGCATGTCTAAAGGTCAGTTCCCTGTGCTTTCTCCTATTAACCTGGTGAACTTGGGCATCCTGAGGCAATGTAGCAACTGCCTCATGTACATTGACAACCCTCTCCTCTTACCTCCCAACACTCAGAGGTGAACTTATATAGCCAAATTGGAAGCCATGCATTCTCCAGCCAAGACCGAAATAGCTGGTCAAGAGGAGAAGGTCAACACTTGCACCACACCCACATGAAATACATACCCCTCTGGAACACACCAGCACTGCCTTCATATAAAAACACAAACCACACCCCACTTTCACGGAGGCTTTAAATAAAATTCTACCCAAACAGCAGAGACCTCCAAGGCAGAAACACACTTGACCACCACAACACTAATCACGAGACACAATTATCCTAAACTAGTGTGCCACTCAACCAAAGCCCATATGGCAAAACAGCATGCCCAACACACTAGTTATAGGTGACTCGATAGTGAGGCACACTGATGTCCACTCACAAGGCTGAATAAGGAGAAAGTAACAGTAGGCTGCCTGTCAGGTGCCAGGATCCGCCACATAACACACGCACTCAGGAACCTCAACAATAGGTACAAATATGGCTCTATCATTGTACATGTGGGTGTGAATGACCTGAGATGTACCTCCCTGGACTACATGAAGAGAGACATGGAGGAGTTCTTGGATTATGTAGCCCAGGCGGGTATGACCCTAGCCTTGACCAGCATCCTACCATCACCCAGAATGATACCACAGTACAAGCAAAAAATGATTGATTTCAACAATTGGCTAAGTTTCTGGTGTCATTCTAAGGGGATCCACTATATGTCTGCCTGGGATGACATGACTGACAGACCTCGATACTTTGCCAGAGATAGCTTGCATCTGTAACCCCTGGGCTTCCAGATACTGGCCAAGGCTCTTGCCACCCCTATAGTGTGTGTCTTTTTTAGGCGGTGTTCCAAAGATCAAATTACCACCATAAGAGCTACAAACAAATGCAATCTGAGGGTCATGCTGCTCAATGCTAGAAGTCAAAATCTCAAAATGCACTCATTCAAAGTACTCCTTAAAATGGAGAACATCGACATTTGTGCTGTAACAGAGACCTGGTTCAAAGCAGCAGAAAGCACCCCTGCACTACCAGGATATAACTCATTACACACCTTTTGGCCCCAGAACTTGGACCGAAGCTCCAAAGGCAGTGGTGTTTCTATATTCATAAAAGATGCACACACCTCCAGACTGGAAGCCCAACATAACGCATCAGAGATACTTCAGGTGCAGCTAACATTGGGTAAGACAGCGATTCAGGTCATAGTCTGCTATAAGTCCCCAACCATGTCCCAAGACTTACACTTCATGTTCTTAAGCACCCTGGAGAATATTAGGGTCCAACATAACACTCTCATACTGGGTGACTTCAGCTACCCCTGCATTAACTGTTAAAATTACTCATGCACCAATACACTTGTCCGTTTCCTGGAATTAATTAATTCCAATGCCCTGGACCAGCTTGTTCTTAACCCCACTAGAGGTAGCAACATTCTTGACCTAGTCATTATTAACATGGGCGACTGTTGCTCTACACCAATAGTCAACTCCTTCCTGGATAGATCCGACCACAAATAAATCACCTTGGAAATCCACAGCCCCCCCCCCCCCCAGCCCCGCAAAGGTAACCACCATGAAAAACTTCTCCAAAGCTAACTCTTTGGGCTCCTAAAAACAGAGGTGGCTAACTTCACACCACCCATGCAAATGGAGAACAGTTGCATGACTGCCGAATCATACACCAATGCACTGTACGAACACATACACAAATGCATGGATCTCGCCATACCCAATAGAACCAAGACGCTCTCCTCCAAAAAAAAAGGAAGCCAATTTGGCAGTCCCCTGCCATAAACGAACTCTACAACAGACGGAGGAAACTGATGCAGAATAAGGTGAAGTCCCTAGACTGGAAAAACTCGCTTATCAGCCTCAACAAAAATTTGAGATCCCTCATCAAATCCTCTAAAGCTAGCTATGAAAACAGAATTGCAGCAGATAGTAAAGACAACCACAAGGCCTTCGATAGTTATATGAAGAATCTCCAAGGCAATACCCAGACTTGCTCTGAGCTACTGCACAATGGTACCTCCTATACCAAGCCAACCGATATTGCCAATATACTAGCCGACAGATTCAGTGCCAACTGTACCTCCCCCTCAAAGGACCAATCACAATACCAGTAGTTTGTCAGACACCTAGTATTACTGCTGCACAGGTTAAAAAAGCACTGTCCAAGGCCAAGAATACAGCTTCTATGGGACATGACAATATCCCTGACTGTGTTCTACATGAACTACAGAGTGAACTGGCACCTCATCTGTGTGCCCCGTTCAATCACAGCTTCACCTCAGGCTTTCTCCCTACCGAATGGTGCACTGCTACAGTCATCCCACTCCACAAAAGAGGAGTGACTACAGACACTGGGAACTATCGCCCCATTAGCCTGACGAGTCTGATATGCAAAGCTATGAAACACATCATCATGGACCTAATAAACAAGGATATAGGGAATCTCCAATCTCCAAACTCTGGATCCCACACAGTTTGGTTTTGTGAAGGGTAGATCATGCCTCCTCAACCTGGTCAACTTCTTTGAGTCAGTCACCGGAGCTGTGGATGAAGGCAAGGTGGTTCATACAGCCAACCTTGATCTGGCCAAGACCTTTGATACCATTCCCTACTCAGGAATCACAGAAAAACTCACTAAGCTAAGCATCAACCACCTATATCACTAGGTGGGTTGCAAACTGGCTCACAGATAGAACCCACAGTGTGAAAGTAGCTGACTCCAAGTCAGACTGATGACCAGTCACGAGTGGAGTCCCACAGGGTTCAGTCCTGGGTCCTCTCCTGTTTGGTATCTACTTCTCTGAAGTCCAGGCCAACACAAAGGGACTCTGGCTGACAAAGTTCACAGACGATTGCAAGTTGGGAGCTATTACTATCGCCCCAAGTGATGCTGACATCCTACAAGAAAGGCCTCATGATGACGAACGACTGGTGTCAGAACCATGGCCTTAAGCTAAATGCCAAAAAATGTGTAGTCATCCCCATTGGGAAAAACCCGGTTTCCATGAATTACCACATCGATGGTAGTCCACTGAACACAGAAGGTGTTATAAGAGCTCTGGGAACACAGGTTGACAGCAACCTCTCTTTTGACCACCACATTGCCACTGTGGTCAGAAAGTCCTTCTATGTGGCACATCTCATTACTAAGGGTTTTGCATCCAGGAAGAAAGAAGTCATCATCTCCGTCTACTTTTTCCTCATTAGGCCAATCATTGAGTACAATGCCCCAATTTAGCATGTACCTCACTAAACACCTGCAACAACTGGAGTGGCCACAAAAGTACCTCACAAAGAGGATCCTAGGCCTTAAACATTTGTCCTATATGGATAGACAAAAAAAATCCAACTATTTTCTGCCTCATATCACCTACTTAAGAGGCGATCTCTGCTTGACTTACAAAGCCAAAAAAATCCAACTATTTTCTGCCTCATATCACCTACTTAAGAGGCGATCTCTGCTTGACTTACAAAGCCATGTTTAACCCAGCTCTGTTAGAAATGCTACATCTAAAGAAATCCCAATCCCTCTGCTACAGAAACTCCAGAGACTTCAACCTTATTACCAAATTCAACAGAACATTCTGGAGGGACAGGTTCATAACCCGACGACTGCCCATGCTATGGAATAGACTTCCCATACATGTCAAGCAGAGCACCTCACTGGCCTTCTTCAAGACAAATCTTGATGAGTGGATGGGAAATAGAAAATTCATCCCAGGGATCACTCCAGTAGTTCTACTTGAAAGAGGCACTGGGAACTAAGGTTGGGTGGCACGATGCCAGGGTAATCTTATGGGCTAGGCTTGTAAAGGCTCCAGGGCCATTAGCCTAGTACACACCTATGATGGGAGAGGGCTTTACAAACAGATCAATAAATGCACTTAACTTTATCTTCTTATAATGCAGTTTATTGCATTTGAGTCCAAGGGGTGGGGGAACTTATGCATTCAGGAGTAAGTGACAACTCAATAAAGATGCATTTTAAGGTACAAAGGTACTCATACTGAGTTGCTGTTCACTGTAGCACCACTACTGAAAACAAAGCATAATGGAACATGTCAAGACTGAGGCAGTAAAGGCATAAAGTAAAGTTACTGAGGCTTGGCTTTGAAAGCCTATATCTCTGTCTGGCTTTAAGATTTCATTATTTATTTATTGACCGGAAAGTCCACAGGGCCCAATGACCCATTTTCAGTGGGGGACCGGGGAAAAACTCTCCACACAACCACAGAAATTTTTATACAAGATATACAAGACAAATACATATTATAGAGCTATACAATACAAGAAAATAAACCCAGTGTGTTAAATGTTTAGTAATTCTGTTTGTATATTCTCATAAGAATACTGTTTAATCAATTCTGTTTATTCAGCAACAGAAATAAAGAAAACAAGAGAGAGGTTGGATACGAAGACAGACAGAGTAAATTGCAACTATATTAAGTTAGCAAAATTATTTGTAGTGTACAGTGGCCAAAACATTTCAGGTTGCTTAATCATATGACTAAAATAACAGACAAGGTTATTGAGATAGTGTTCTTTTAGTGCAAATTTAAATGTTTTTAAAGAGTCTAGTTGAGTGACAGTGTGTAGCTACAGAACACAAATAAAACTGTAGTTCTACCCACTTCAGTGCAGCACACCTCTGAGAATTTGACACCAGAACTGTAATCACTTGAAAGTACGGCACTACAGTTACTGCACGTTATGCCCCCCCCCCCCCCCCAAAAAAAATTCTTGTTAAATAAATATTAATAAAATAAAAAGGAAAGCATCCACAGAAACTCCACCACACAAAGGATTTATTCACAATTGAGCGCTTTCATCCGCACAATGTCTGGGCTTCCTCAGAATGTTGAAACAAAGCACATAGCTAATAAATATTAAAAGGATCCTCCCCAATTAACTACTTTAAACATACTTAAATATGCATATACTACAGAACAAAGTAAAAAAATGCATACAAAACCTTACATCTAAAATAAACAATCAATAAAAACTGATATACACATTTCATTTCTATACTGCTATCATAAATTTCAATTTTAAATAACTAGCAATAAAAATGACAGTAAGGGGGTAGTATATGCTGCTGTCTGCCAGTACTGTACAGGTATTTATACTGGCAAAACCATTAGGCAGATCCGATATAGAATCTACCAGCATGGTTACGATGTTAGTAAAAAGGATGAACGTAACGCACTTTTTAAACATCTCAAGAATTGTCCAACACACTCATTTAAATTCATAGCTATTGACAGTGTGGAAAATGATCCTGGAGTGGACCCTGTGACCTTTATTTAGAGTACTTAGAACTCATATGGCAGCTCAGATGTAATGCCGGGCATAAACCAGGGCTCAATGTTGTTTATTAGTTTTCAGTTGTTATGATTCTTTCTTCTGATGTAATGCTACTGTAGACACACATGTGGTAGACATAAGCTCTACCCAGCCCTTTGTGCAGAGGTCAGACAGTTCCCAGGTGGAAACCAAACAGTGCCACACTGAAACAAAAAAGCCTTGTGAAATACGGGATTTACTAAATGTATATAACAAGCAGTACCCCCCACCTCCCCAATGCAGATCACAATAAAGAATTTAGGGACTTGTAATAAGATGCCTGTGCACGAAACACAGTCTTACTGTGCCAATGGAATGTGACCCTTCTGAAGGGTTACACTACCTTTGCCATGAAGGAACCACATAAATATGACCATGTTGCTCTATGAAAACTATTGCCCCACCAACCAGCCTGCCTCCCACACATAACCACTTCTATCAATCATTTCTCATGTCTGACTGCCAAAGTGGTGAAATAAGTTACAGTATTGCATTTCAGTTTCCTACTACAGGGCACCACCCACAGACAGACTTTATCATTAAATAAAATAAATAAATGCAAGTGTATTTTGCTGTATTGCAGTGTAAATAAAGTGTTCAATGTTAATACTGCATCTGTTTGGCTTCCTGCCAAAAAATCAAAACCTAGGCGTAGTAATACATTACCAGTTGGAACAGCAGCCCTCAATCCCCCAATGCTGATCATGGTAAATATAAATTACAAAAAAAAAACCCTGTTGTGAGTAGTTCTTTCTCTTACCACTGAGTACAGTTCTATCTGTTTTCCTGCCAGCAATTAGCACACATACCTACAAAAGAAAACTTTGGATATCCATGTTCAGTAATTAAGTTCATTGAGTAGAAGTGACAAGTCATGCTAATGAAAAGAATGACCTTTCACTTCCTGGTTAAATTTCACATTTACCATAATGGGAAGCTGCAGAGTAATGTGGCATACTAGCCAAATAATCACTTATTTTAAAATGTCATCTTTTTTATCTTTAACTGGCTTTATGCCAGTTACAAAACAAGAAAAAGATACACTAAAATGGAGTGTAAACAGTTTTTGAACTTGTAGATCAACCCATACAGTGCCAAGTTTGCTCACAACCTACAGACAATGGGTAAGTGCGCTGAACAATCAGAAACTACAATCACAGTAATAAAAGGGATGAGTAAACAAAACTTAATGATTGTCAAAGTGATGGCTCTTCTTTTGAAACAGCAGCAGCACACAGTTCATCTGGGCAGATTTACAGTATACATCAAAGTTAGGAATTCAGTGTGCAGAAACTTACTACTGTGCTTTTCATCTAGTAAGGAACCTATTAGATGGTGATGCCTTAGCTAAGCAGCACCAGCATCTATACAACAGTTTTACTTACCCAGTTAATGCAGAGCAGGGCTGTACTAAACAGTCTCTTCTGCCAATTTTTGGAATGCAATCACTAAGTGCTGTTTTGATGTCAGGAATTGACAGACAGTTCTATAAAACAATAATTAAGTCAAGACAAAGCTTAAAAAAATAACATTAAACAATTTTTAAAATGGACACCAACTTTGTCATAAATCTACTTTACATAAAAAAACACTTATCACAGACACTGCAGCTTGTAATACTTACTTCTGATGTGCTCATGTAGGAACACCCCCCTCCCCCCAAACAACTTAATATTAATGTGTATTACCCTTAAAATACTCTTCCTGACACATTCACTTTTACTATCAGGCCTTTTTTGAAACTAACAATATTTTTCAAGACAGAAAAAGAAATTATGTACTTACCATAATGTTCCATCTGTGTTTCCTATTTTCGAGCCCTGAGATCTGACTCGGCCATTGTAAAAGCACCTGGCACCCTTGAACTCTCGAGCTTCTCCCTTACCCAGAATGCTCCAACCCTTATTACCTCAGATCTTGTTTGCTGCTTCTTGGTCTCCTCAAGCTTGGGATGATAAGTAGCTTTAAAACTTCTTATTTTTCTCAAATAACTTTTAGAAGGCTTGTTAATTAGTTTTTCTCCCTTACCTTCTTTCATTAAAACTACGCCGCGGTGGTGGAGCGGCTAGCGTTGTCGCCGCACAGCAAGAGGTTCTCCCGTTCAATTCTCGGCTGGAGCACCTTCTGTGTGGAGTCTGCATGTCCCCCCCGTGGTCGAGTGACATTAAAGACATGCAGATAGGTGCGAGCATGAATGGGTGTGCCTTAGTTGAAGGTTGGGCGTCAGACTGGCAACTCGGCACTGTAAAAATCCACTGCCAATCACGAGCGGACCGGAGTTCCGCTGTGGCAACCCCTAACTGGGAAAAGCCGAATGTCTTTTTACTTTCTTTCATTAAAAACTATACTTTTTGTTTTTACTGTTAGGTATTTCTAGATACTATCATTAGTAACTTTTCCCTTTTTTATGAATTGTCATAGTCTTCCGTACCATTGTTGGTAGTTTCTTCCCCTTTCTTTCACTTTCAAAAAAAAAATATTTTCGTCTATACTTAACACAACTTTGGGTACATTTCTAAAATATATTTAACCACATTGAAAAAAAAAACATGCAACAACTGGAAAAACTTTAAACAAAAGGTTTAGCACCTTGGCAACAAAATGCCTTCAGGGACTATTTTTCAAAAATGTGCTGTGTAGACACTATTCTGATGGAATGTGTTTCAACAGTGTCTTGTACAGATTCGTGTTTATAAAATACAAAACAATACTACACTGGTGGTTAGCAATTTAGGCAAAGTTTGCTTAGGTGAGGAAACTGCATTTGCTGTTTCTGACCTCTTTTTTTACTTTCTGCGTTTTTAATTGGGGGGGGGGGTTTGATGTACTAGGTACTATTGGCTTAACACTGACTTGTTCAGCTATTTAAGAACACTTTGCGAACAGAAGCATGGGAAACACAAGAGTTCCTGTTCAGTGACATCTTTTTTGCTTTCAGTATTTTTACTTTAGGCAGGGGTGTGAAATACCAGGTACTACTGGTTAAAAACTGAGTGGTTCAGTTACTTAAGAACAAAGCTTTGTGAGTGTCCATGAGCAGAGTGGTTATGCGGGATACAAAGATGCCAACACATGTTTTGAGTCGACGTGCAGGAGGTGCCGAAGGGGGCAGAAGTCCGTAGATTATACCTGGGAAGTTTTTACAATTCATTAAGTTTGTTTATTGGTATTTTTGTATACAACACACAGAAAAGTTAGCTACCTTGCGGTTGCACTCTTTACTGGAGGAAAAAACAGTTCTACAGTGTTTTCACTGTAAAAAGTACAGTACTACAAATCAGAACTTAGTGGATAGTTTTTAGTGGGAGATTAGTAAGGCTGGGGATAACTGTGAGTACTTAAGAACTGGCAAGTATGAACTGAAGGGTAATATTGTAGTTGTGTACACAGGAAACTAAGAGCCTTTCAGTACAGAACATGGATCCCAAAAGGAAAATTGTTTAGTTACATTACAACATGCTGCAAGTAGTGATGCAATGTCCTTTTATTCTCATGTTGCAGTATTCTAACATGTGAGATCCTCTGCCTGAAGCGACTTGAACGTCTGGATCATATACAAAAGCTTAGGCTGGTTGCTATATGGTGCATGGGACGTCACAAGCATAGACCATAAACCGTGGGCCATAAATGCAACATCCATGCACAGAGACCTCAGAATTTCTCTGCCACCAGTCAAACGTCAGCTTGCAGAGCATGACTCCAGAAAAGACAAGTACCCCGTTGAAGAATTTTCTCTCTCTTTTTCTCTGCTAGCTTAGGTTGCTGTATAATTTATCCTTAGCTGATTCCGTCCATATCAAAGGGAAAATGTAAGTGTGGCTGACAAATTCTGCACAAAGACAGCATGACCTCTGCTTATTTTGCTTAAGGCTTTCCCATGACTACACCTACAAGACTGCACCTCCAAGTACAGATGTCCCTCCAGCTGCCAGTCTTGGGGCTCAGGTACATCCAATCGTCTTGGCGACTTCGGCAGGTACCACTTCACATGCCGTCCTTCTTTCTCCAGCTTGCATGTCCATGGAGGTACCAGAGAAATCGGCCTCCGATGTTGGGGGGGGGGCCAAGTTCGCCAGACGGCTAGTGTTATTCGTTACCGAGGAAGATGCTTCTAGTTCTAGGCTAATGTCAGACACTAGGCCTTCACCTACTCAGTCAGGACCTAAGACTCCTTTTTTCAAAAGGAAACAGAAGTCTAAGCATCTATTTCCTACATCAGAGGATTTGCCTGATTGGTAGGCATTTTCCTAATTTCTCTTTCAGGCCTTCTTGGCCCTAAGACCTACTTCATCACAGACTCCTGCTGCTCTCCCAACCTTTAGCCCCAGGCCTGCTTCTGCTGGCCCACTGTCACATCCACAGACCCATGAGGAAGATGATTCTTCCATATCTTCTGATGATTCCCTCTCCTATACCTTATAGCTGCCTTCTCCCCTGGAATTCTGCTCTCCAGACGAGGATTCCTTGGAAGGTGATTCCCCACCTGAGGACATCACCTTTGGGAAAACCACCTCCAAAACGAGGGAATACTTTAAATTGGATTCCACACAAATGACAGAAGTACAAAAGAGGTATTATGAGCTTCTGCAGATGGAATCACCCTCCCATTCTGCTATATATCTAGTAATCCCAGCCTATTTGCACGCTTTTGCATCAGCTTCCAAGACTTCAGAGTCTCAGCCACCTGCCGCTAAGAGACCAGACAGGTTCTATAAGTCCCTGATGACTTCAAATTCCTTATTAAACCTCCCATGGCAGACCTAGCTGTTATTGCTATCTCTGCAGACAAACAATCCAGGCAGCTACCCTCTTCTTCCCTACTGCCATCAGATAAAGTTAGCAAAGCGATGGACAGGTTAGGAAAGAAAATTTATACTTCTTCAACCCTGGCCTTCACAGCCATTAATTACCAAACTCGTATGGTAAAATACGCTTTAGACCTAATTTCATAGGTTCATAGGTTCATACTAGGCTATCTGCCCTAGGGCATTTATAAGCCTAGCCAGGATGTGTTTGGCTTTCGCCACCCATTTTAAATTAATTTTGCTATGCCCTTTTTCAAGGTTAGTATACTGTGCCTCTGTCTAACAGTGACACAGAAGTGATACCCGGGTTAAACCTATGATCTCCCATCCACTCATCAAGATTCCTCTTGAAGAGAGTCAATGAGGGACTCTGCCTAACCTGGACTGGGATTTTATTCCAGAGTGAAGGGAGCCTCTGGGTTATGAATCTGTCCCTCAAGCATGTCCTATTTATTTCAGTGCTGAGGTTCAAGTCTCTGGAGCGCGTAGCTCGATGGGATTTGGATTTTCTGAGGTGCAGCATGTCCATTAATTCGGGTTGGACATGGCTTTATACGTCAGGCACAGATCACCCCTGAACAGGCGGTATGCCACTGAGTAGAGCTGGAGTTTCTTTAACCGGGCAGCATATGGCATCTATTTGAGCCCTTTGATCCTCTTGGTGAGGTACTTTTGGGGTCTTTCCAGTTGCTGCAGGTGTCTGGTAAGGTACATCCCAAAAGGGGCATTGTACTCAATTTATGGGCCTAATGAGGGATGAGTAAAGAGACATGACCTCCCCTGATCTAGATGTGAATCCCTTCATGATTAGTTGGGCTATATAAAATGTTTTTCTAACCACTTTGGCCACGTGGTTGTCAAATGAGAGACTGCTATCAACATGGGTCCCCAGGTCCCTAATTACTTCTTCTGTACTTAATGGATTACCACCTATGTGGTAATTCGTGGGCACTTTGTTTTTGTCAAAGGGGATGACTATACACTTTTTGGAGTTTAGCTTGAGGCCATGGCTCTGGCACCAGTTGTCTGTTTCTATGAGGCCCTTTTGGAGGATGCTTGTGTCGGCTGGAGAGTCGATTATGGCGCCCAGTTTGCAGTCATCTGCAAACTTGGTCAGCCACAGTCCTTCCGTGTTGGCCTGTACCTCCGAGAAATATATACCGAACAAGAGAGGTCCCAGGACTGAGCCTTGTGGGTCGCCACTTGTAACTGGTTTGGAGTCTGACATGGCTCCAGCAATTCAAACCATGTGGGTTCTGTCCTTGAGCCAGTTTGCAACCCATCTAGTGACATAGGGTTTATATTTAAGCTGGTGAGCTTATCTATAATGCCCGAGTGGGGTATTGTATCGAAGGCTTTTGCGAGGTCCAGGTAGGCTGTGTGGACCACCTTCCCCTCATCAATGGCCTTGGTGACTGTTTCAAAGAAATCAACCAGGTTTAAGAGGCAGGATCTGCCCTTAACAAAGCCGAACTGGGTAGGATCCAGTGTCTGTAGGTCCCCAATATCTTTATTTATGATGTCCATGATGATCCTTTCCGTAGCTTTGCAGACCAAGCTAGTCAGGCTTATGGGGCGATAGTTTCCAGGATCCGTTGAGGCACCACCTTTGTGGAGAGGGACCACTGTTGCTGTATGCCACTCTTTGGGTACATATCCTGTAGTAAGGCTGAGATTGAACCGTAGTTTTATGTTTGGGTTTAGCTCTTCTTGGAGTTCATGTAGGACGCAGCCCGGGACACCGTCTGGTCCCATTGATGCTGTGTTTTTTGCTTTGGAGAGGGCGGCTCTTACCTGAGCATCTGAGATGTCAGGGGGGCAGCACTCTGCTGGGATAGATATTTGCCCTTTTGGTGGGGGGGGGGGAGAAGTTTGCACTGAACCTGTCTGCTAGGATGTTGTCAATGTCTGTGGGTTCGGTGTATTTTTTGTCATTCTGGACTAATTCTGAGCACATCTGGGAATTCCCACCCAGGTTCCTAACATAACTAAAGAAAGCCTTGTGATTATCCTTAGTGTCCTGTGCAATTTTTCTCTCGAAGCTGGCCTTAGTCGATTTTATGAGTGCCCGTAGTTTTTTGCTAATACTGATCAGAGATGCCTTCCCTTTTTGGGATTTTGCTCTATCATTTAGTAGCTTCCTCCTTCTATTGTATAGTTTGTTTATGGCTGGGGTCCACCAGACAGGATGTCTGCCATTGGTGGATTGGGTCTTGGTTTTATTTGGGATTGCATGATCCATGCATTCCTGAAGGTGTTCACAGAATGCATTTATAAAGGATTCTGCGGTCTGGGCCGTATTTTCCACAGGCCCGGGGGCTTTGAAGGATTCCACCTCGGTTTTGAGGAGTGTGAAATTTGCTTTAGAGAAGTTTTTCACTGTGGTTTTCTGGGCATGAGGTGGGGTCAGGATGTGAATATCCAGTGAGATTAGTTTATGGTCTGATCTTACCAGTGAGGGATACACTTCTGGTCTGGAGCATAGAGTCCCCATGTTGGTGATGATCAGGTCCAGTATGTTTTCCCCTCTTGTGGGAGTGGTAACAAGTTGTTCCATAGCATTTGAGTTTATAAATTCTAGGAACCTTTGGGCCAGGGTATCGGAGCTAGACTAATGCTCCCAGTCTATGTTTGGGTAGTTGAAGTCATCCAATATAATGGTGTTTGGAGATACCTTCATATTTTCCAGTGTTCTCAGGAAGGCCGAGTGGGGTTCATGGGTTTGGGTGGGTGGTCTGTAGCAGGCTATAAACTGGAAGGCAGTTTTACCCACTGTTAGTTGCACATGGATAGTCTCTGATGCTTCGTGCTGTGCCACCAACCTGGAGGTGTGGGTATCTTTGACGAATATTGATACTCCCCCTCCTTTTGTGGTTCGGCCCAAGTTTTGGGGCCGAAAAGCATGGTATGAGGTATAACCTGGTAGTGCTGGGGTGCTCTCGGGAGCTTTGAACCAGGTTTCTGTTACTGCACAGATATCGATGTTCTCCATGCTAAGGAGAGTTTCGAGTGCAAGCATCTTGAGGTTTAGACTTCTGGCATTGAGTAGCATTACTCTTAGTGTCTTATCCCTTGTGATACCTATGGAGGTGGGTTTGTCTTTTGAGCCTTGCCTAAAAAAGGCACTATGGGGGTGGCAAGAGCCTTTGCCAATATCCGAAAGCCCTGGGGTGACAGGTGCAAGCTGTCCCTAGCGAAGCATCGTGGCTTGTCGAGCATATCATCCCAGGCTGACAGGCATTGGATCCCCTTTGAATGACACCAATACTTAAGCCAATTGTTGAAATTGATCATCTTGTCTTCATATTGTGGCATCATTCTTGGCGAGGGTAAGATGCTACTCAAGGTCAGGGTCATACCGGCCTGGGCCACATGCTCAGAGAGCTCCTCTATGTCTCTTTTCATGTAGTCCAGGGAGATACGTCTCAGGTCATTCACACCAGCATGAACAATGACTGAGTCATATTTGTACTTGCCTTGGAGTGACCTGAGTGCTTGTGTTATGTGGCGGATCCTAGCGCCCGACAGGCAGCTCACCATGACCTTCTCCTTGTTCAGCCTGGTGAGCGGGAAGTCAGTGTGTCTGACGATAGAGTCACCTATTACAAGTGTATCAGGTCTGTTGTTTAGCCTTAAGGGCTGTGACTGTTCGGCACACTGGCTTTGTGAGCTATGTGTTGCATGTGTTTTGTTTTGAGATAGTGGTTGCTTGGGTGTCTGCTTTGGAGGTCTCTGCTGCTTAGGCAGATTTTTATTTAGAGCCTCTGAGTATGTTTTGGTGTGTTTATGTGTTTGGTTTGCTGTCGTGGTAGGTCTATGTGAGACTGGAATTGTAGTGAGTGTGGTTTCCTTCTCCTTCTGACTGGTTATGCCAGTACTGAGTTGAGAGAGCTTAGCCTCCAGTTTGGCTATATGGATGCATCTCTCACATGTGTTGGAATTTGTTGGGAGGAGGAGAGGGTTGTCTGTGTACATGAGGCAGTTGTAACATTGCCTCAAGATTCCCAGAATCACCAGCTGGACTGGAGAGGAGATTGACAACTGACCTTTGGACATGCTAGAATAGTACTGGGAATTCCTTTATAATTGAAAAAAAGGGCCAATGGGGAACAAGGTACTCAAGGGGAGTTTGTGAGGGTGTAGTGCTTTTAATTTTTTAGTGCTGACTTATATAATTGCTTTAGTGAGCAAGTGCCAGGTAACTTAAATGCAATGTGTTACAGGTTACTTAAATGCAAAAATGACAAACAGTAACTTTCTTTTAAGTGAAACAAGGAAATAAGTACAGTAAGCAATGCAGATATCACTAGGGATCCACAGAAGCGCTTGAAGTGGTATTAGCGTTTCAGGGAAATAACAAGCAAACAAACAACAAGCATAGAAACAAAGCTAGATTCAGCAGGCCTGGATCTAGTCTATGCTACAGCAAACAAGGTGTACCAATTTCAGTAAGAAATATTTGAAATATGCAGGCACTATAAGCCTTTAACCAGAAATTCCCAGCTCAGAAGGGCAGAGTCCAGCCTCTCCTCCCACAAGAGTGCAGACCACGAACCTTCTTAATGTAAAATAACTGGCCTGAAGCCCAAGTGCTTAAACCAGAACTAATACGCTTTTAGAATAACAGACACTGAGCCCTCAATCAGCAGTTCCCAACTTAGAAGGATGTAAGCTACCTGTCCTGCCACCACAGTGCAGGCCACAAACCTTCCTAATGTAAAACAACTGGTCTGAAGCCCAAGTGCTTAATCCAAAAGACTTAGAATGATAGCTACACTTTAATCGAGTTACTACCAAGCAGTAGTAAATACAATTGAATACTTTAAAGAATACCTGGATTAGTGCTCAAGTTATACAAACAAAGCTAGATTCAGCAGGCCTGGATCTAGTCTATGCTACAGCAAACAAGGTGTACCAATTTCAGTAAGAAGCAGTTCAAATATGCAGGCACTATAAGCCTTTAACCAGAAATTCCCAGCTCAGAAGGGCAGAGTCCAGCCTCTCCTCCCACAAGAGTGCAGACCACAAACCTTTTTAATGTAAAACAACTGTCCTGAAGCCCAAGTTCTTAAACTAGAATTAATACACTTTTAGAATAACAGACACTGAGCCCTCAATCAGCAGTTCCCAACTTAGAAGGATGTAAGCTACCTGTTCTGCCACTACAGTGCAGACCACAAACCTTCTTAATGTAAAACAACTGGTCTGAAGCCCAAGTGCTTAAACTAAAAGGCTTAGAATGAGTTACACCAAGCAGTAATAAATACAACTGAGTACTTTTAAAATGACGCAAAAGCAAAATAAAGTAGGAAGAAACACAAATACAGTAAAAGCAGAACATTTTTTTTTCAGAAAAGTAGCAAAAACAGTAGTAAAAACAATTCACATGCAGTGCAAGCTGGCACACTTGAGTATGTAGCAATATTAGTCCACACACAGTTTGATAAAATGTAATTAAATTAAAAAGGACTACAAGCAAGTGCAGAAAGGGTTTATTGGGTAGAATGCGGTAAAGAGATGGGACTGGGGGAGTGTCCTAGATCAAATCTATAGTGGGGTGGGCAATGCAAAAGCCACCAAATTTAAACTACAACCAAGAACAGGGAGGGGGGTTGGGGAAGACAGTTTCAACAGAGATAGATATGAGGAATCACAGTGCAAATTATAACCAAAAATATATATACTGATATCTGTACATTTGCAGAACAGTAAGACAACAGATATCTAAGTAACAATTTAGCACTATAATACAGAATAATACAAAAAATATATACTCAGCTCTATATATTTGCAGAGTGTCTTGTAAGGCTGTCTCTCAACAATCCACTTTAAATGCAGGCTGCTATTAACAGCAAATTAAGGGAACCTTGAGTTAACACACAAGCTATAGAAACTAAAATGAGGGAGGTGGGTGGGGAAGACAGTTTCAGCAGAGATAGATATGAGGAATCACAGTGCAAATTATAACCAAAAAAATATATACTGATATCTGTACATTTGCAGAACAGTAAGACAACAGATATTTAAGTAACAATTTAGCAGTATAATACAAAAAAATATACTCAGCTCTATATATTTGCAGAGAGTCTAGTAAGGCTGTCTCTCAACAATCCACTTTAAATGCAGGCTGCTATTAACAGCAAATTAAGGGAACCTTGAGTTAACACACAAGCTATAGAAACTAAAATGAGGGAGGGGGGTGGGGAAGACAGTTTCAACAGAGATAGATATGAGGAATCACAGTGCAAATTATAACCAAAAAAATATATACTGATATCTGTACATTTGCAGAACAGTAAGACAACAGATATCTAAGTGACAATTTAGCACTACAATACAGAGGGCATGAATCAGCTGTCCTCCATTCCAGATTCACCCACCAAACCACAAGTTGCATCTAAACTTTCTTTAGCTGCACAAGTCACTAAACACTCCATTAAATGCAGCTATAATGCTGCAGAAGCATCAGCTAGATCAGCTGCATCAGCATCAGTCCTTCGTAGGTACTCCTGGCTCAGGCTACAGCCACTGCCAGATGACTTCAAAAACAAGATTATGGCTGCCCCTCTTGACTATATGTTTCTCTTTGGGAAACTGTCAGCAGAATTGTTCAAAAGTCTGCAGGAAAAGAGCAAGGAGCTGCAGGCCCTTAGGCACCTCTTTGTCTCACCAGTGCACATAGAAACTACCCTGCCAAATCAAGTTTTGTCAGGAAGGCCTCTGCTCCTTCTACCTTCAAATCCAGAAAAGGTGTCAGGAAACTTTCCTCTTCCAGACCTAGAACCTCTCAAACTAATCAAAGACAGCCCTTTCCTGACAAGCCTAAAAATGTGCAACTGTCAGAACCCCACTTACCACCTTTCCTTTTCTGTCCGCCTCTCTCACGGTCATCCCCGGTGGCAACAAATCACCTCAGACAACTGGGTTCCACCAACTGTGGAAAAAGAATATTTTATGACCTGGCAGGAAATACCTTCCCCAAAAGGTATACCCCTCCCTCGGAAAAACCAAATCCATCTCATTCCTCAACTGATTCAAGATCTGGTCCTGCAGAGCACTATAGAAAGGATGCCCCCCAGGACAGGAAGGTCAAGGCTTCTATTCCAGGCTCTTACTAGTCCCAAGAAAGGAGGGCCCGTGGAGACCCATCCTGGACATATCTCTTCTAAACCCCTTTCTGCATGTGCCCACTTTCCACATGCTGTCCCTGCAAAAGTACAGTTGTGTACCTACCATAAATGTAGATGTTCGAGTGTATTCACTGTTGCAGTCATTACACTTGGGTTATCCTGCTGGCAGGCTACCCGCAGTCGGCCTGAATTCCAAAGTCCTGGTCCGACATCAGTTGCTGTCGCCTCTTCCCTGACGTCAGTGCGCCAGGGTATATATAAGATGCAGCCGACGCCATTTTCTTCAGTTTTTCTTGCCCCAGATGTCAGGTTCCCCCAAGAAGGTAGGCAATACATATTGCTTATAAAAACATACACTAAAATAAACAATACCTTCATCTACAAGCAAATACACCACATAGGTTGTATAGGATACAGAAGTATAGATAAGTCCCAGCAAAGAAAGGGGGATGGAGGGTGGGTAACCTGGACTGCAACAGTGAATACACTTGAGCATCTACATTTATGGTAGGTACACAACTGTATTATGTTCATCGTGTTTCACTGTTGCAGTCATTACACTTGGGTTGAATTCCAAAGCTGAGGTAGGGCGGCTGGGTCTAAATAGGATTAGGAGTGGCTATGAGGCCCTGCAGAACTGCAGTGGCAAAGCCTGCTCTGGATTTAGAGTAAAGCGGTAAGTGATAATGCTTGGTAAAAGTGTGAACTGAACTCCAAGTTGAAGCCTCCAAAATTTCCTTGGTTGGTACTCCTCTGAGAAAGGCTGGTGAAGTGGCTGCTGCCCTGTTAGAATGTGGCCTAATATTCTTAGGCACTGATTTGCCATGCTGTGCATAGCAGAAACGAATGCAGTGTCCTATCCATTTTGAAATAGTCTGCTTTGAAATAGCCTTTCCTTGTGATCCTGCAGCATATGCTACAAACAGTTGCTCAGTTTTTCTGAAAGCTTTTGTTTTGTCCAAGTAGAAGCGTAGCTGCCTGTGTATGTCCAAAGAGTGTAGAAGTCTCTCCCCTTTATTCTGGGGATTTGGATAAAATGTTGGCAAATAAATGGTTTGGTTAAGAGCCACACTGGATACTACCTTTGGCATAAATGTTGGGTTTGTCCTTAGAGAAACCCTGTCCGGATGAAAAATGATAAAAGATTCCACTGCCATTAATGCCTATAATTCTGAGACTCTTCTTGCTGAAGTTATTGCTAGGAGCAGAGCAGTTTTCCATGATAAGAATTTTATCTCAGCTGTATTGGCTGGCTCAAAAGGAGGCAGTGTGAGATTTTCCAAGACAAAGTTGAGGTCCCATGTAGGTATCAGTGCTCTCCTTGGGGGTCTTATGTTTTTTGCCCCTCTGAGGTACTGTCTTAGCAGTGGATGTGAGAAAATAGGAGGTTCCGTATTGTAATGAGCTGAAATGGCAGATGCATGGATCTTAATTGATAAGGATAGGCCTTTGTCCAGCATCTCAGTTAGGTATTGTAAAATCTGAGGAATATTTGGAACAAGTGGTTCAAGTCCTTGTGCCTGGTTCCAAGCACAGAATCTCTTCCATTTTTCTGCATAAAATTTCCTGGTGCTGGGCCTCCTGGCTTCCAAAATGACATCCATAACAGCTTTAGAGAGAGGTGTGTTCTGAGTGGCTATATTATTTGCCATGCAGCCAGATTTAAGGTTCTGAGTTGACTGTGCAGGATCTGATTGTTTTGTTGAGTCAGAAGATGGGGAATTTGAGGTAAAGTCCAGGCTGGGCCTTGAGACAAGCTCTTTAGGATTGGGTACCAGTGCTGGCGTGGCCAGTCTAGGGCAATCAGAATCATCTTTGGCTTCTCTTGTCTGACTTTTAGGAGTACCGTGGGGAGGAGAGGCAGTGGTGGAAAGGCATAAACTGTTAGGGTTTTCCAACTGAATGATAGAGCATCCACTTTCCATGCTTGTGAGTGATAAGTCCTTGTGCGGAATTTCTGTAGTTGGCAGTTGTGAGGGGAGGCAAAAAGATCTATGTCTGGGCATCCCCATTTCCTTGTTATCATGCTGAAGACCTGTGGATCTAGTTTCCACTCGTGAGAGTCCATGAGGTTTCTGCTTAGTTCGTCTACCAGAGTATTTTTCTTTCCTGGCAGGAATTGTGCCTGCAGATGTACTTGATAGGTCAGTGCTGCGTTCCACAAAGTCATGGCTTGCATGCAGAGGGGGTAGGAGTGTGTGCCCCCTTGCTTGTTTATGTACCACATAACTGTAGTATTGTCCGTCTTTAGCAATAGTTATCCTGGATGTAGTAGATCCTTGAAGGCTGTCAGGGCATTCTGTACAGCTAGCATCTCTTTTTGATTGATATGAAGATGCTTTTGGTCCGCAGGACACATGCTCTGAATACATTTTCCTGTCATGTGTGCCTCCCAGGCATAATCCGATGCATCTGTTGTTATTGTCTGCCTGGCTGTGGGTAAAGTAAAAGGCTGTCCCTTGTTGTGGTGACAGGCCAGTGCCCACCATCGAAACTCCTGTTGCAGGCATGGAATAAGAGTTGTTATTGTTTCCAGGCTGTGGCAATGTTTAGTCCAAATACTTTTTAGATACCATTGTAGCTTCCTCATATGCAGTCTTGCATATGGAATTAGGAGGATGCAGGATGCCATGAAGCCCAAAGCCTGCAGAATTTTTCTTCCAAGTAGCTGTGTCTTTGTTGCCATCACTTGAAAGTAATGAGTCAGTTGCCTTTGCTTGTCTGGCATGAGATAAGCCATTTGGGCAGTTGTATTTAAGCTTGCACCCAGGAATATTATCTCTTGAGAGGGCACTAGTTTTGATTTCTTTTCTTTTACTGTGTACCCTAGGCAAATTAGTAATCTTTTCACAAACACCAGATGCTTTAGTAGAATGTCTTTGTTCTCTGCTTGAATAAGGCAGTCGTCCAAGTAGGAATTCCTCTTTGTCTGCAAAATACAATTACTGGTGCCAGGCATTTTGTGAAGACCCTGGGTGCAGTAGATAAGCCAAGGGGCAGTGCAGAGAATTGGTAATGTATTGAGCCAGCTATGAATCTGAGGTATCTTCTGCAATTTATAAAATTTGTGATCTGTGATTTATGTTCATTGAAGGCTATTATGCCGAGGCGCTAAGCTGTATTAAATTTTCAAATAAGGAACTGGCGTTGTTTTTACGGCTTCGGCCTGATTTCTTTTCGTAGTTGTTTGTGGTTTTGTCAATATGGATACTAGTTCCTTAATGAACACTCCGAGAGTCTTTAGAGAGAATTTCAATTCTCCAGTTGATGGCTTTATTTCGGATACTAGCGATACTAATGAGAGTGTAATAAACGCTCAATCTGCTTCGGAAACAAATGGTTGTTCTGTGGGATCCCGTATTCCAGCTCCTGTGATGACAACGGTACCTGATGCGGCAGTAAGACCGAAGGTTCCTATGAATACACAAGTGTTGTTTCCTGGAAAAACACCGGTATCTGAGGTTACCAATAGAATGAAAACACACATGGAAGTTCCAGGCTTTCCGGTTATTTCTGAAGTTTTACAAGGTAACAAATCCATGTCAGCTCCTATTAATGGTCAACAATTAAATTTAGGAGAGACTTTAAGAACTAACGGTAATGTAACCTCAGATTATATATCAAATTTAATCTATGAAAGACAACAGAAATTTATTAATCCTTTTGGTTCGCTGGGAGGGCGTACTAATGCTGCAATGTTTTCACAGGAGATACAAGATACTATAAAGGAATTCGAAAAGTTATTATTTCGTGAGACACGTTGTCATTTTAATTTATTGGGTCTCAACAGATATTTAGAACTTGACATTTCCCCGCGGGGTTTAAGGGCTTTTAAAAGCCCCGCAACACCATTTGACAATGCTGATAAAGATGATCTAATATTTAAAGACCGCTGGCTTTCTGCGGCTCACAACTGCGCAATGGAATGGGTAAAGATACTTGTGGACAGAGAACAGTTACTGTTACAGAAATTACAAACGCAATTGCATTCTTTTCATTCTAGGTTACTGGCAGATATAGGTTCAGTCAAGGTTAATGACATTTTTGTTGGTTTAAAAGAAAATCTGAATAAATATGAAAATGAACAAATTCAATATAAATCAACAAAAATTAAAAGGGACATTAAAGACTATGATAATGGTCGTGCGTTTCTTTGGAAACGCAAATCTTTTGGCCCTTTAATTAAACAGAAAAAATCTAATAAAAAACAACTTTCAGTTTCATTTGCATCTTCTGAAGGTTATGGGCAAACTACAGATTCAGAAATTGACTACAATGATTTTCCTCCTCTTCCAGCTGCTATAGATCCAGCAGCTCATCAGCAACTTTTCGAATGAAAGCAATAATTCCAAGAGAGGAAATAAAAAGAAAGGTTTTGAAACAGGTTCTTCATCGGGTGAAGGACAATTTAAACAAGTATACAAGAGAAGTAGATGGAACTGACTTTAGTAACACAGATTCTACCATCTTTAATGTAGTTAATATTTCTGGTTGTGATTTATCCAATGATGAAATGTCTGTACTTAATTTAGGGCTAAAATTTGTCCCTACTGTCATACCTCGACATTATTTGCTTAAACAAGATATTTTTAAATTCATTAGAAAACTTCATTTGAAATGTCATTTTTCTCATGATAAAGTATTTCCAACAGATAAAGTTGAATTTTATAATGGAAATGATGACAGTGATACCAGTTTAGATAGTTATTATTCTTGTTTGTCGGATGATTTATCATTATGTACATATTCACAAGGATATTCTTTACTTAATATAGATGGTATTGATTTCCATAGTAAGTTTATTCCTTCTTACAATAATTCTACAATTATTCAATTCTCTGAAATGGTACATTTTTCCATTCAAGAAGTCATGAATTCAATAAATAAAAAATATCAGAAATACAATATGACAAAAAATGAATGGAATGCTTTGAAAAATCTTGTTGATAGACATGATATAGTTATTAAAAAATCTGACAAAAGTAATAAAGTAGTATTACTTAATCATAGGCAATATCTTAATATGTGTATGTCACATCTTAATGATTCTTTAACCTATGAAGTTAGTAACCTTGATAGTTATCTTAATGCAATGAAAGAATATACACACTTATTGAATAAAGGTGTTAGGTTAGGATATTTTTCTAAACAAGATATGGATAGAAAATTTTGTGTAGATAACTGTAACTTGGCCACTTTTTACTGCCTTCCAAAATTACACAAAAATATGATAGATCCGCCTGGCCGCCCTATAGTTTCAGCTAGTAATTATTTTTGTCGGAATATAGGCATTGTTATACATAATCATCTGCTACCACATGTACAAAAATTAGAGTCTTATATACGAGACTCTTTTGATTTTATTAATAAGATTAGTGAAGTTATTTGGACAGATAATATGTTTTGGATAAGTATTGATGTAGTCAGTTTATACACAAATATTAAACATTCAGATGGTCTACAGTCTTTACATTATTTTTTAGGAGATAGTCCTGCTACTCATTTCATTATAGATTTAACTTCTTTTTGTTTATCAAATAATTTTTTTAGTTTTAATGAAATTGTTTACCATCAAATTAAAGGAACAGCTATGGGGGCATCTTTTGCCCCCATGTATGCGAATTTATTTATGGGTAAATATGAATTGGAATATGTGTATACTAATGAATTCTTTAAAAATCATGTACTTTATTACTACCGCTACATAGATGACCTTGTTTTTCTTTGTAGTGGTGGTGTTGAACATGTTTATGAATTTTTTTCAGATTTAAATAATAATAGATTCAATTTACATTTTGATGGTTTACAATTTGGGAATAAAATTCATTATTTGGATATTTCATTACAAGGAGAAGTAGGTAAAAAGATTCTGACAACAGTGTATCGTAAATTTTCTGATGGAAATCAATTCCTTAATGGAACTAGTTGTCATCCTCCACATACATTGTTGTCTTTACCATATGGAGAAATTATTAGATTATCAAGATTATGCAATAATGAAATAGACCTAGAAAAAAATATTTATGACTGTATTAATATGTTTTTAAAAAGAGGTTATAGTATGGAATTATTGAATATGTCCATTGATAAACTATTATATAATAATAATAACAATAAAGTTTATCATTTAGGAAATAATAAGAATAAAGAAGATGATAATTTTTTACCATATGTTAATAACATTGACAGTATTAATATAAAAAATGATAGCTTAAGAAATTCTGATCAAGAAATTAAAGATATTTATTTTGTTACTACATACAATATTTTTAGTAATAAAATTTGGAATATTATTAAATATTTTTGGAAATTTTTGGTATCTGATAGAAATCTTTGTAAACTTTTTCCTAATATTCCAAAAATAGCCTTTAAGAGAGGACAAAATTTATCTGATAAATTAATTAAGGCTTATTATATTTTTCCTAATAGTCAAGTTTATCATAATATACAAACATATGGTACTTTTGTTTGTAATAAATGTAGTATATGTAAATATGTAAGGCCATATTTTGATAAAATTAATGATATCATGTATAAACCAAATAATGTTTTTTCGTGTAATTCTGTAGGTATTATTTACTGTATTAAATGTCCGTGTAAGCTTTTTTATATAGGAGAAACAAAAAGAAAATTCAAAACGAGAATGCAAGAACATATTAGGGATATAAAAAGAGGTATATTAGAAAGTCCAATTGCTTCTCATTTTATAGAAGTACATAGTGGTAGCGTAGATGTTTTTGAATGTTGTGTTCTTGAAAAAGTATTAGTTAAAAAAGGTGACGATAGATTAATAAAAAACATTTTATTGTATAAGGAAGCTATCTATATATTAAAATACAATACTATGTCACCTAATGGTTTAAATTTAGAATTGAATTGGAAAAGTTTATTGTGATTCTCTAAATGTATGTAAAGCAGTACTAAGCAGTTTTTTTATATATATTGTATTATATAGTACATGGTACCTTTAAAACTTTTTATATACATAATTGATTAATTTAGTATGATTGTTTAATTGATTGGGATATTTATATGAGTGGGTGTGTTCTGTGATTTATGTTCATTGAAGGCTATTATGCCGAGGCGCTAAGCTGTATTAAATTTTCAAATAAGGAACTGGCGTTGTTTTTACGGCTTCGGCCTGATTTCTTTTCGTAGTTGTTTGTGATCTTCTGCAAGATTGTCTGATTGGGACATGCATGTAAGTCTCTTTGAGGTCCAAAGTAACTAGCCAAGCCTTCTTGCCCAGCATGGGTAGAAGTTGCTGCAGTGTCAACATTTTGAAACGTCCAGGAAAGTATTTAGAATAGACAGGTCCAGTATTGGTCTCCAGGCTTTGTCCTTTCTGGGTACCAAGAAAAGTCTTGAGTAAAATCCTTGCCCCTGCTCTTGCTGTGGTACTTTTTGAATAGCCCTCATGTCCATGAGAGCAGAAATTTGTTTCTGTGCCTCTGCCCATTGATTGTGTGGCAGGTCTGGCATAACTTTTGGCCTTGGTAAGGTGTGAAAGTGGAACCTGCATCCCTGAGAAACAATATTCAGTATCCATTTGTCCTGGGTGATTATGTGCCAATTTTGTGTGAAAAGTGCTAGTTTTCCCCCTAAGGGTGCTGCCAAAAGGTAAGTGCTTGGCATTTGTAGAGGAAAGTCATTGGGACTGTTTCCTATAAGTTTGTGATTTGTCTTCTCTGCCTTTGGGGACTGAAGCACCCCACTGTTTAGGTCTATATGAGCCTTGCGGCTGAGATCTGCCTCTTGGGTGTCTGTATCTGCCTCTATGTGGCCTGACACTGGAAAGGACCAATTTTTAGAAGGCCAGTTCCTGCTAAATCTAGGTGGCTGAACCTGTAAGAAATACTTTACTGTCTGCATTGATTTTGCTTTATCCTCCATTTTCTTTAACAACTCTTCTCCCTTAACACCAAACAAAGTATCATGCTGTAATGGAGCATCCAATAATTTTGCTTTAACATGATCAAAACCACATTGCAAAGTATGCTTTCACACTTGTTCAGCTGCATGCAATAAAGCCTGCATTTCCTTGTTCTCAGGACATTCAGAGACTGTAAGCATTTTCTGTTTTAGCAAAGACATTAGGTAAGCATGTGAAACTGGCAGTTTAAAGCCCTTACAGCTAAAGTGGCAGAAGTGTAAACTTTTTTCCCCCATCTGTCCAGTGCTCTAGAATCCCTATCAGAGGGAACAGTTTTTTTGCAGTGGAAGCCTTGACCCCTTTGGGACCCTGAGAAATAGTTTCTGGATCAGCAGCAGGGTTTTTATAAAGACATTTATGAGAATCTGGAACCCTGTAGTACCCATCTGGCTTAACTGGAGCAGGGGGTAAAGAATCAGGAGTCAAACTGGATTCAGAAAATTCATCATCAACAATATCTAGTACAGGGGGAATAGCAAGAGGCCTGTGCTGAGGCAGTAAAAGAAAGTCTCTGAGCCTTTTCTTGGATTCTGAATAATCCTGGCTCTCCCAATGGAAATGCTCCCTCATGGTGTGCAGGGTTTCCCCAAAAGAGTAGTCCTCAGGAGGAGAGGCTGAAGGGATAGATTCTTCAGCAGCAGAGTCCTCATAGGGAGGAAAAGAATATCCCTGCTCTGAAGAGGAATCAGAAGAAATAGAAACCTGGTCAGAGGAGTCATAGTCAGTGTCTTGCCTAGGCCTTTTATCAGGAGGGGGATGGGAACCCCTGATCAAAGTAATTAGGTCCTCGGACATTTTGAGCATCTGTTTCTTTGGCATGGATGACTGTCCAGGAGAATGCTCTACTTGCTTATTTGTCTTTAAAGGTGTTTTAGACTTTGCCTTGCCTGCTGAAGTGGTCTTGATAGTAAGCTGTGTAGGTCTGATAACACCCTCAGAAGCCGATGCCTGCTCAGTGGCTCCAGACCCATCTGAGGGAATTGTTTACGTAGGCCCAATACCTTGAGTTTCCAGAGGCCTAGCTGTCTCCACATGGGAGTTGGAGGCGGCCTGTGGCTCTAAGGTAGCAGGTGTCAGGGGCTGCGAAAGTGCCTCACTGAAAACCGGCGAACCGGCGACTGGCCTAGAAGAAGCTTCGTTGTCAGTTTTGGACCTCGAATGCCTGTCTTTTTCTTTGTCCTTGCACTTTTTATGGACTCCGGTCATTGGTTGTTTCAACGGCATTATATAGCTAAACCTTCGGCCAAAGTAATGTAAAGCAAAATCAGACTGACAACTAGCAACGTTGTGGTCAGGGCCTAGGCAAGGAATACAGTAAGAATGAAAATCCTTATGAGGTATTTGCTTCCCACAAGAAATACAATTGTTAACTTTTACTGACATCGGTCTGGAGCAAGAAAAAGTTTCCCAATGGGGTACTTAGCTTTATTGAAGACTTCGGATCTGAAATTCAATTTCGAAAATCTCAGGAGTCGGCCTACCAGCACTTGCGAACTGCTTTTGCTTCGAGCACCGCGTGGCAAGAAACTGGAGAAAATGGCGTTGGCTGCATCTTATATACCCCAGGCACATGGAATTCAGGCCAACTGCGGGTAGCCTGCCAGCAGGATAACTCAAGTGTAATGACTGCAACAGTGAAACCCGATGAACATCCCTTCTTCCCCTCTTGACACCCACTTCCTTCACGGCCACTTTAGACCTGAAGGAGGATTACCTTCACATTCCTATCCACCCAGCATTTCGCAAATTCCTGCATTTTGCAGTGCAATCTTCACACTATCAGTTTACTGCCTTGCCCTTTGGTTTGTCTACAGCACCAAGGGTATTTTCAAAATGTCTAGCCCCAGAAGTGGCCTTTTGCAGAACAAATGGCATTCAAATTTTCCCATACTTGGACGACCTCCTCATCCAGACAAAGGATCCAAGTACCCTGCTAATTCACCTTCTCCCTCCTTGAAGGCCTAGGCTTCACAGTCAACCTTCTCAAGTCCTCTCTTATTCCTTCCCAAGACCAGATCTTCTTGGGCTGCAGAATAAGAATGGATTTGATGAAGGCCTTTCTCCCACCAGAAAAGTCACTTCACTGACCAACTTCTTTCAAAAACTACTCCTTGTCAGGCAGATACACCTCAAGTCTTGTCTTATTTGTGTGAGCTCCTAAAGCCATTTGTCAGCTATTGCAGCTTGCTTACCCTCTCAGTCCACCATTACTATCCAGATTAGAAGTGAAGTTTTTTTCTCAAAGGGGTCCTTCACATCAGATCACCGAGAAAACCTATCCCTCCAGTTGGGATTTGAACTTTACTCTGGAAAAATTCACTACTGCTCCATTTGACCCTGCAGCATCGGACACTTTAAAGATGTGCACTTGGAAAACAGTGATTCAGGTAGCCCTAACTTTGGCCAGAAGAGTCTCTGAGTTACAAGCACTCATGGCTGACCCTTCTTACCTAATTTTTCATAAGGATAGGGTCTCTCTTCACACAGACCCCTCCTTCATGCCTAAAGTGGTCAATGAACTATCTCTTAACCAGTCTTTTCATTTATCCACTTTATTTCTTTCCCCTCAGAATGATAGTGACAGAGTGCTTCATTCCCTGGATACTCACAAACAACTCAGATTCTATCTGGATAAAACTAACAACATCAAGAAGTCCAACCAGTCATTTGTATCCTTTCACCCCAGGGCTCTGGAGAAAGCTATATCCAAACAAACTATATCTTCACGGATTTCCAAGATAATATCTTTCTGCTACTCCTTCCATGGGAAACAGTTACTCAACACATTCAGAGCCCACTCAACCAGAGCTGAGGCCTCCTCAGGGGCATTCTTCAAAGGGCTAGATACAGCCACCATTTTAGAGGCTGCCACATGTTCTTCAGTTCACACTTTCACTAAATATTATAAACTGGACTGCATCTCTAGGGTACGAGTAGGATTTGCTAAAAGCCATCCTCCATGGATTCTTAGAGATTGCATCCTCTTCTACCTCCCATAACACAGGCTGAGCTTTGTTACTCTCCCACATGTTAGAATACTGCAACACGAGAATAGAAGGACATAGAATAATTGTGTAAAACGTTACTATAACCATAGATGTCCTTCTCCTCCATGTTGCAGTATTCTTATCCCATGCTCCTACCTCTTCTAAGACCTTTTTCACTTTTTGGATGGCATCCTTTCAGCTTGCCTTAGACTATTGTCTGACTGGGGCATTCAGTTCTGAGGTCTGTGCATGCGGACGTTGCATTTATGGTCCCTGCGTGTGCCGTCCCACTCACCATACAGCAGCCAGGCTAAGCTTTTCTATATGAGCCAGACGTTTGGGTCACCTCAGTCAAAGGATCCCACGTTAGAATACTGTAACATGGAAGAGAAGGACATAGTACAGTTGTGTACCTACCATAAATGTAGATGTTCGAGTGTATTCACTGTTGCAGTCATTACACTTGGGTTATCCTACTGGCAGGCTACCCGCAGTCGGCCTGAATTCCAAAGTCTTGGTCCGGCATTGGTTGCTGTCACCTCTTCCCTGACGTCAGTGCACCAGGGGTATAAAAGATGCAGCCAATGCCATTTTCTTCAGTTTTTCTTGCCCCAGATGTCAGGTGCCCCCAAATTGGTAGGCTAAACATTATGCCAATAAGTATGCATGCCCTAAAATAAACATTTCCTTCATCTACAAGCAAATACACCATATAGGTTGTATAGGATAGAGAAGTACAGGTAAGTCCCAGCAAAAAGGGGGATAGTGGGTGGGTAACCTGGACTGCGACAGTGAATACACTCGAACATCTACATTTATGGTAGGTACACAAATGTACTATGTTCATCGTGTTTCACTGTTGCAGTCATTACACTTGGGTTGAATCCCAAAGCTGAGGTTGGGTGGCTGGGTCTAAATAGGATTTGGAGAGGCTACAAGGCCCTGCAGAACTGCAGTGGCAAATCCTGCTCTGGATTTAGAGTAGAGAGGTAAGTGGTAGTGCTTGGTAAAAGTGTGCACTGAACTCCAAGTTGCAATCTCTAAAATGTCTTTGGTTGGTACTCCTCTGAGGGAGGCTGCTGCTCTGGTTGAATGTGGCCTAATGCCCTTAGGCACTGATTTGCCATGTTGTGAATAGCATTAACTAATGCAGTGGCCTATCCATTTTGAAATAGTCTGCTTTGAGATAGCCTTTCCTTGTGATCCTGCAGCATATGCCACTAAGAGTTGCTCAGTCTTTCTGACAGCTTTATCCAAAGAATGCAGGAGTCTCTCACCCTTATTCTGTGGGTTTGGATAAAAAGTGGGCAAATGAATGGTTTGGTTAAGGGCCACACTGGACACTACCCTTAGGCATAAATGTCGGGTTCGTCCTCAGAGAAACCCTGTCTGGATGGAAAATGATAAATGTATCCACAGCCATGAGTGCCTGTAACTCTGAGACTCATCTTGCAGAGGTTATTGCTAGGAGCAGAGCTGTTTTCCATGATAAGAACTTTATTTCAGCTGTATCGGCTGGCTCAAAAAGTGGCATTGTGAGTTCTTCCAAGACATAATTGAGGTCCCATGCAGGTATTGGTGCTCTCCTTGGAGGTCTTATGTTTTTGGCCCCTCTGAGGTACTGCCTTAACAATGGATGAGAAAAAATAGGTGGTTCCGTATTGTAATGAGCTGAAATGGCAGAGGCATGGATTTTAATTGATGAAAAGGATAGGCCTTTGCCCAGCATCTCAGTTAGGTATTGTAAAATCTGAGGAATATTTGGTACAAATGTGTCAATTCCTTGTGCCTGGTTCCAAGCACAGAATCTTTTCCATTTTTCTGCATAAGATTTTCTGGTACTGGGCCTCCTGGCCTCCAAAATAACATCCATCACTGCTTTAGAGAGAGATGTGTTCCGAATGGCTACATTATCCGCCATGCTGCCAGATTTAGGGTCCTGAGTTGGCTGTGCAGGATCTGATTGTTTTCTTGCATCGGTAAGTGAGGAATTAGAGGTAATGTCCAGGCTGGGCCTTGAGACAAGCTCTTTAGGATTAGGTACCAGTGCTGGCAGGGCCAGTCTGGGGCGATCAGAATCATTTTTGGCTTCTCTTGTCTGACCTTTAGGAGTACCTTGGGGAGGAGAGGGAGAGGAGTAAAGGCATATACTGTTAGGGTTTTCCAGCTGAATGATAGAGCGTCCACTTTCCATGCTTGCTTGTGATAAGTCCTTGTGCAGAATCTCTGTAGTTGGCAGTTGTGAGGGGAGGCAAATAGATCTATGCCTGGGCATCCCCATTTCTTTGTTATCATGCTGAAGACTTGTGGATCCAGTTTCCACTCGTGGGGATTCGTGAGGTTTCTTAGTTCGTCTGCCAGAGTATTTTTCCTTCCTGGCAGGAATTGTGCTTGCAGGTGTACTTGATAAGTCAATGCTGTGTCCCACAAAATCATGGCTTGTCTGCAGAGGGGGTAAGAATGTGTGCCTCCCTGCTTGTTTATGTACCACGACTGTATTATTGTCCGTCCTTATCAGTAGTTGTCCTGGATGAAGTAGGTCCTTGAAAGCTGTCAGGGCATTCTGAACAGCTAGCATCTTTTTTTGATTGATATTAAGATGCAGTTGGCTTGTGGGCCATGTGCCCTGAATACATTTTCCTGTCATGTGGGGCCCCCAGGCATAATCTGACGCATCTGTTGTTATTGACTGCCTAGCTGTGGGTAAGGTGAATGGCTGTCCCTTGTTGTGGTGACAGGCCTGTGCCCACCATCGAAACTCCTGTTGCAGGCAAGGAATGAGGGTAATTAATGTTTCCAGGCTGTGGCAATGTTGAGTCCAAACACTTTTTAGACACCACTGTAGTTTTCTCATATGCAGTCTGGCATATGGAATTAGCAGAATGCAGGATGCCATGAAGCCCAAAGCCTGCAGAACTTTTCTTGCAGATAACTGGGTCTTTGTTGCCAACATTTTGAAGTAAGAAGTCAGTTGCCTATGTTTGTCTGGCGTGAGATAAGCCATCTGGGCAGTTGTATTTAAGCTTGCACCCAGGAATATTATCTCTTGAGAGGGTACTAGTTTTGATTTCTTTTCGTTTACTGTGTACCCTAGGCAAATTAATAATCTTTTTACAAACGCCAGATGCTTTAGTAGAATGTCCTTGTTCTCTGCTTGAATAAGGCAATCGTTCAAATAAGGATATATTTGAATTCCTCTGTCTGCAAAATGCAATTATTGGTGCCAGGCATTTTGTGCAGACCCTGGGCACAGTAGATAAGCCAAAGGGCAGTGCAGAGAATTGGTAGTGCATTGAGCCAGCTATGAATCTGAGGTATCTTCTGCAAGATTGTCTGATTGGGACATGCAGGTATGCCTTTTTTAGGTCCAAAGTTACAAGCTAAGCCTTCTTGCCCAGCATGAGCAGAAGCTGCTGCAGAGTCAACATTTTGAATTTTGGAACGTCCAGAAATGTATTGAGAATAGACAGGTCCAGTATTGGTCTCCAGGCTTTGCCCTTTCTGGGTACCAAGAAAAGTCTTGTGTAAAATCCTTGTCCCTGCTCTTGCTGTAGTACTTGCTGAATGGCCCTCATGTCCATGAGGGATGAAACTTGTTTTTGTGCCTCTGCCCATTGATTGTGTGGCAGGCCTGGCATACCTTTTTCCCTTGGCAGGGTGTGAAAGTGGAACCTGTAGCCCTGGGACACTGTATTCAAGACCCATTTGTCCTGGGTGATCATGTGCCAATTTTGAGAAAAAATTGCTTGGTGCTGGCAGAGGAAAGTCATTAGGACTGTTTCCTGTATGGCTGTGATTTGTCTTCTCCGCTTTTGGAGGTAGAAGCTCCCCACTGTTTAGGCCTGTATGAGCCCTGGGGCTGGGATCTGCCTCTGGGGCGTCTGTATCTGCCTCTTTGTGGCCTGTCTGACACTGGAAAGGACCAATTCTTTGTGGGCCAGTTCCTGCTAAATTTGGGTGGTTGAACCTGTAAGAAATCCTTTACTGTTTGCATAGATTTCGCTTTGTCCTCCATTTTCTTCAACACCTCCTCTGCTTTAATTCCAAATAAAGTATCAGGCTGTAATGGAGCATCTAATAATTTTGCTTTAACATGATCAGGCAGATTCTGTTCCTTTAACCAAGCATGCCTCCTAATAACAGAACCCGTAACTGCGGCCCTGCAAGAGGCCTCCAGAGGATCAAAACCACACTGCAATGTATGCTTTCCCACTTGTTCAGTTGCATGCAATAAATCTTGTATTTCCTTATTTTCTGCACAATCAGAATTTGCCAACATTTTCTGTTTTAGCAGTGACATTAAGTATTGCTGATATTTAAGCATATGAAATTGACAATTTAAAGCCCTTACCGCCAAAGTAGCAGAAGTGTAAACCTTTTTCCCCCATCTGTCTAGTGCCCTTGAATCCCTATCAGAGGGGATAGGGTTTTTTGCAGTAGAAGCCTTGACCCCTTTAGTTTCCGAGTCAGCAGCAGGGTTTTTATAAAGAAATTTATGTGAATCTGGAACCCTGTAGTATCTGTCTGGTTTAACAGGGGCAGGGGGTAAAGAGTCAGGAGAAAGGCCGGACTCTGAAAATACATCATCTACAATGTCTAACACAGGGGGAATAGCAAGAGGCCTGTGCTGAGGTAGTAAAAGAAAATCTCTAAGCCTTTTCTTTGATTCTGAGTAATCTTGGCTCCCCAGTGGAAGTGCTCATTCATGGTATGCAGGGTTTCCCCAAAAGAATAATCCTCAGGAGGAGAGGCTGAAGGGATAGATTCTTCAGCATCTGAATCCTCATAGGGAGGAAGACGGTATTCCTGTTCAGAGGAGGAGTCAGAGGAAATGGAAACCTGATCTGAAGATTCATATTCTGTCTCTTGCCTAGGCCTCTTATCAGGAGGGGGATGGGAACCCCTGATCAAGGTAACTAGGTCTTCGGCCATTTTGAGCATCTGATTTTAGGCATGGAAGTCTATCCAGGAGAATGCTGTACTTGTTTCTTTGTCTTTAGAGCTGCTTTAGACTTTGCTTTAGAAGCTGAGGTAGGCTTTACATGCAACTGTGTAGGTCTGAAAACACCCTCAGAAGCCGATGCCTGCTCAGCGGCTCTGGACCCATCTGATGGAATAGTTTCTGAGTGTCCAATACCTTGAGTATCCAGAGGCCTAGCTGGCTCCACGTGGGAATTGGCAGCGGCCTGTGGCTCTGAGGTAGCGGGGTAGCAGAAGCCTCGTCGTCAGTTTTGGACCTCGGATTCTTGTCCTTTTCTTTTTCCTTGCACTTTTTATAAACTCCGGTCGTCGACTGTTCTGACGGCATTATATAATTGAATCTTCGGCCAAAGTAATGAAAGGCAAAATCGTACCAACGCTTAATAAAGCGTTGGTTAAATTTAGCACAAAACCAACAGCTAGCAATGCTGTGATCGGGGCCTAGGCAAGGAATACAGTAAGAATGAAAATCCTTATGAGGTATTTGCTACCCACAAGAGATACAATTGTTAACATTTTCTGACATTGGTCTGGAGCAAGAAAAAAGTTTCCCCAACGGGGTACTTAGCTTTAATGAAGACTTCGGATCTGAAATTCGTTTTTGAAAATCTCGGCCGATAGGCACTTGCAAACTGCTTTTGCTTCGGGCACCACACGGCAAGAAAGACTGAAGAAAATGGCGTTGGCTGCATCTTTTATACCCCTGGCGCACTGACATCAAGGAAGAGGCGACAGCAACCGACGCCGGACCAAGACTTTGGAATTCAGGCTGACTACGGGTAGCCTGCCAGCAGATTATCCCAAGTGTAATGACTGCAACAGTGAAACACGATGAACATCATTGGTTACAGTAAGATTTTAGACTATTCCTTTTTATGGATACCAAGGTTCAAACTGATAATACTTCATCTCCAAACATGTTATGGAGAGAAGGCTTGTTGCCTGATGCAAGGAAAGTGACCACAGAACATAAACAATTAGATCATTTGTATATATAGATGGTGGTATTACAGAACTGAAAAGGACAAGGAGGGATAGTGACTGCATACAGACTAATCTAAATGACCCACTAAAAATGTGTCAAGAGAAGAGGTATAGGAGGAAACTTTAGGATAAGATATAAGCAAAAAGATATAGATAGGATGCAAACCTGTGCAGTGTCAGTAATAGGTGAGTCTTTGATCAGAAAATGTATTAGATCACTGTGTAGTACAGATAGAGCAAAGGTCAGTCTCTAGTCTTGGTGGAAGCAAGCTGCAAGACATGAATGTTGGTTTACAGACTGTTAAAAACAAGAGTCTTTGGGAATCCTTTACAATATATTTTGATGCTAATAATTTCAGAAAGACCCCATTACTACACATGCATAGCCTGATTCATAATATGTTTGAGGTCTGCCTCTTAAATACAGTTAGTTTATGTTTCTCAGAGATGCTTATGTCACCAGTATTGATGATGTATTAGTTTACAAGCAATGTTGGCATGGTTATTTAATATCTAGTTGAGTAATTTTTGTATTTCAAAAATTACATTGACAATTAGAATGTGGAAATAATTACGTTTAAGGGAAAACCTGTTTGTTAAAGATAGGTTCCATTTCAGTTACTTTGGAACTGAATTTGTCCACTAACAGGTTCGCTACATTGTTAGGCTTGGTGAATAATGCACCATTAACCACTAGTTCAGCACATTTCTGTGTGCTGGCTTTGAGGTTTCTGATATATCTGAAGAAAGACTTAAGTTTTTCTTTTACTTGGAAGGCTTTCTTAACCTCAAAGTTGGCTTTGTTTGACCTAATTAGCTCCTTTAGTTACCTATTTAGTTTGATGAGAGATTTTTTTTACCTCTGTGGAAATTACCCTTCTTGATTTTTAGTACATTTTTTCTTTTACTGTATACCTTGTTTAATTTGGGGTGCCACCAGGATGGACTGTTTCTAAAGCTAGTTATGGTTCACTTCTGGTGGGTACAGCAGCCTTTATATAGTCATTGACATTGCTGTACAATGTTTCTGAGAGGAATTCAGCATAGGTTGCTGTGTTCTCGGAGTTTGGAGGACAATATATTTTGACAAACCATTATTTAATAAAATGTAGTTTACTTTGGAATAGTTCCTGTTGCTTTTTTTACTGGGTTTACGGAGCTGATTTTGATGGAGACAGCTTTAATGATGGATCTTACCAGGGAGGAATGGACATGGGGGAAGGCAGCATTATTCCCATATTTGTGAGTATGAGGTCCAGTATGTTGAAGCCTCTAGTGAGTGTATTCACTATTTGGTCAAAGGTGTTTATATGTACGAATTCCAGGAACCTCTGTGCCTGTAAATCTGGGGCCATGTAGGATTCCCAGTCTACAGAATGGCAATTAATGTTTCCCATGAATAGGGAGTTAGGTAAGATGGTAAATATCTCTAGTAAGTATCTCTACTAAGTCCAAGTATGCACTGTGAGCTTCTTGGGACATGGAGGGTGACCTATAGCTGGCTAGGATATATTACTGGATTTTGTCAATGGTGATCTGCATGAGGAGAAACTCCAGAGTGTCATCCTGTTTGACCACCCTAGAGGTATTCTTGTTATTGATGCATATCAAGGCACCTCCAGCTCTAGACTTGTCTATGCAGCTACTGGTCTAAAGTAGTGGAAGGCACTGAAACCATGCTCTGTTGGAGTACTCCACTATCTGCTGCTTTAAACCATGTCTCGGTAAATGCACAGATGTCTATATTCTTGAGTATGATAAGAGCATGGAGGGAGTGTATTTTTTATTTAGGCATTTGCCACTGAGTGGTAACACCTTAACGTTCAGTTGAACTGATTTTGCCATGTCAGTACGTTTGTAAATTTGGCACTGCCTAAAAAAGGCACTATTGGGGTGGATAAAATTTCAGCCAATATTCAAAAGAGAGGACGGGCTGACCATCCTTGGCAAAGTGACATGGTGCATTAATCATGTCCACCTCTGCTGAGGGGACAATGAACACTATGACCATTTTCCCCCCTACCCTTGGGAGGTGGGGGTCTATCGCTAGAAGTGTCCAGGCAATGCCTTGGAACTTGCGCAACCACAGTTTCTTCCCACCCTTCAGATTCCTTTAATTTTAGGTCCACACAAGGTGGAACCATTACAAGGAGCATTAATAAAGGATGCCCTGAAGTATTCCACTCAGGGATGCATCCAGGCATGCCAGTGAACAGATATTCTGGTGCCTGCTTTTCTCAACATGTCATCAGCCTTATTTGAGAAAAGGAGCATGGACATTTTTAATAGGGGCTGTAGAGTGGCCAACAGCATGTCAACTGTTATTTTTCTTCCTCCACAGATAAAAACCCTCTGAAATCTTGATACAACTGCCAGAGAGTTCAATGCCCTACAGCAAGAATCGCTGATGCATAAACCTGCTTACCAAACCTGTCCAATACCCTGTACTGCCTGTTAGAGGGATTGATAGTGGAATTCTCCTTAACAAGCTCTTTCTTGGTGGTTGTTGCCACCACCATGTAATCCACCCTGAGAACATTGCTCCAAATAATCAGCCTTTAGAGGACACAAACATTCTGTCAGGCTTCCAGGGAATGAGTTCAACCATGCCTGGTTTCCTCCATGCCTACCTTGAAACTAGGTCAACCAATTCATTGGGGGGTGGGGACTATCCAAGAGGTGGACAGACCAGTCCAGAAAAGCCTCAAGGAATTCTAATTCCTCCTTGTCTTTTTATTTTACTTTTTTAGCAGCTGTCTCCCCTTTATCTTGCCTGAAATTTTCTCAGAAACTGGGGAGGAAGACTATGAAACCTTTGAAGGGATAGACTTCTCCCACTGTGAGAGGAGACGCTTGAGCACTAACTTTTTCCATCAGGTTAACAACCCTAGTTCCAAAAAAGGATCAAACAGAGCACTCCTCCTCCAAGTGAAAGCACCTGAACAGAAAACACATTTTGTGTGGGGGGGTCCTGATTAGAGATCTTGTATCCACAAGTCACACATTTTTTTAAACTGGAGGGTTTCTCCATCATTTCTAAACAAAAGAAAAACCACAACACCTAGACACAAAGGAGAACTATAACAATAACAATAAGGCAAACGTTCTATTTCTAACTATCATAAAACATTCTACACTATAAATAGAGAGTAAGACTATGCCTACAAAGGAGCCAAGGTGCAATAACATTTTTTGTTTTACATAGAGAGGGGACGAAGAAGAAAACTGTAAAGTAGGAAATAAATCTAAACACTATATCGAAAGGCATTTAACTGACACCTAAAAGCACTGAGCCTAGAGATCTGCACCCAAAGTAAACAAGCAGAAAGTGAGAACTGAGGTAGTCTGGTATAAGCAGAGTATTACAAGAAAGAAAAGGAGCCTGACCATTGGATCCAAAATCTAACGTGGCCAAAGTTGGATCTGACTGGATCAGAGATATCCAACAGCTGAAGATGGACAGAAGAGACAACAGCAGGACCCACCGCAGAGCTCAAGGATAGCAGCATGAAGACAAAGTTTAGGCTGCCAAAAACTCAAGAGCTTTCCTACCTCAGAAGAAAGGAGGCTAGAGCCTGGCTAGCTAAGTATGTGCTGTGAGAAAGGGAAAGGAAAAATCCACATCCTGCATAAAAACAATAAAAAGACGAGGTTGGAGGGAGGATATTTCTACTGCAACAGTGGGCCTATTCGAACATCTACAGTTACAGTAAGCCTACTTACAAGACAGTATTCATCATTAGACCACTGTTGCAGTAGCCTAATCTATATGGGATGAATATCAGAGCTTAGAACGAAAGAAAGAAAAAGGATTAGAGTGCAGGAGCCCCTGGAGAATAACTAGACCACAGCCTGCTCTGGTCTTAGAGAAAGAAGCTTGTTTGCATTGCTTGGTAAAGGTGTGCACAAATGACCAATTTGCTGCTTCTAGAATAATTTGAGAATCCCCCTGTGAAGGCTGCCAGCCTAGCCAGATAGAACTTTATAGATAATTCTTTCATTTGTAAATATGAATGTTGAGGGAGGGAACTACTCTGTAGTAGTGAGACTGAAGGTGAGCCACAGCTGCATGTGGTTACTGATGTTCCCTTGGACAGAGTGACTGCAAAGGTAGAGGTGAGTAGTAGTACCCAGGCTGACATTGAGGCACCACTGTCAGAGGATGCCAGACTTCCTGTGGAAGGGGAGCTGGGAAGGGTTACAAGGAGAGAGTTGAGACAGGCTCAGCACTCAGACTCTACACTGCAAGGCCTGAGGCAGGTAGCTAGGCACCTGATTCTCAAGGAAAGGGGGAATCTGTACACTGGGACAGACTATACAGAGAGTGGACCCCTGAAAGAGGGCTAGAAGGTGAGAGAGTACAGCAGTTGGTAGTGCCTAGAGCCTACCGTCTGGCGCTTCTAGCCATAGCCCATGATATTCCCTTTGCAGGTCATATGGGCATAAAACGCACAAAGAGGCGTATTATGCAGAACTTCTATTGGCCTGGAATTTCAAGAGATATAACAGGGTACTTCAGGACCTGCGAGCAGTGCCAAAAGGTAGGCAAGGCAGGAGACAAGGTGAAAGCTCCTTTGATGACTATGCCTGTGATTGAGGAGCCATTTCAGAGGGTAGCTATGGATACTGTGGGTCCTCTGAGTACCCCAAGTTCCACAGGGAAAAAGTATATCCTAGTGGTAGATTATGCTACACTATACCCTGAGGCAGTGGCTTTGTCCTACATTGAGGCAGAGAAGGTGGCAAATGCTTTGTTAGAGATTTTCAGCAGGGTGGGTTTTCCAAAAGAAATACTGACTGACAGAGGTGCCAATTTCATGTCAGACCTGCTGGCTTGTCTGTGGAAGTCCTGTGGGGTGAAGTACATGAAGAACACCCCCTACCATCCCCAGACTAATGGTCTTGTTGAGAGGTTAAACTCTACAATCAAGTCCATGCTACGGGCATTTGCAGATTGGTTTAAGAGGGAGTGGGACAAATATTTGCCCCATCTGTTGTTTGCTTACAGAGAGGTTCCACAGGTTTTTCACCCTTTGAGTTGCTGTATGGGCATAGGGTGAGGGGACCTCTAGATTTAATTTGAGATGAGTGGGAAAGTGAGTGCGAGTCTTGCAAGCAGTCTGTTGTGGCATACGTCCTAAACCTCAGGACAAGGCTCAGGGAACTCATGGGCATGGCCCAGGAGAACCTGGCAGAAGCCCAACAACAGAAAAATGTGTGGTATGACAGGAACGCTCGAGCTAGAGAGTATGCTGTGGGGAAGCAGGTAATGGTTCTCATTACTGTCAGACACAACAAGCTGCAAGCAACTTGGGAGGGTCCCTACAAGGTGGTAAGAAAGGTAAGTGATGTTAACTACATGGTGGAACTGCTAGGCAGACGGCAGGGGCACAAATTGTACCATGTTAACATGATGAAACCTTACCATGATAGGAAGGGCCCTTGCGCTGAGCATTTGCAGCTGATTGTGGGAGGAGTCTAAGGGAGATCTGGGGACTGATCTCCTCAGTGAGGTTTGGGCTGACACCTCAGTTGAAGGGGTAGCAATGTCCCAGCAGCTATCTCCTACCTAGGTTTGAGAAATCCGAGCAGTGTTGCAGGAATTTGGGGACATGTTCACTGGGAAACCAGGGTGCACTCACCTGGTGCAGGACCAGGTGGATACAGGACCCCAAAGGCCTATTAGGCAGGCCCCTTATAGGGTGCCTGAGAGAGTCAGACAGACCCTGAGGGAGGAGGTACAGGAGATGTTGGAACTAGGGTGATTCAAGAGTCCAACAGCAGCACCAGGTTCTGTGTGGACTACAGGAAATTAAATAGTCACACAGAGTCGGATGCTTGCCCCATGCCTAGGACAGATGAGGCCCTTGAGCAGCTGGTTGGGGCTAAGTATCTTACAACCACTGATCTTACCAAGGATTACTGGCAGGTGTCCTTGACTCCACGTGCTAGAGAGAAGTCAGCCTTTGTGACTTCTTTTGGCTTGTATGAGTTTACAAAAATGCCCTTTGGGATGAAGAATGCCCTAGTGACTTTCCAAAGGCTGGTAGATCGTATCCTAGCAGGAGGGTTTGCCCTTGCTTACCTAGCTGATATTGCTGTCTACAGCAATTCCTGGCCAGACCACCTTCAGCATGTCAGGGAGGTGCTGGGCAGACTACAGAGGGCAGAGTTGACCATTAAGCCAAGCAAATGTCAGGTGGGTATGGCAGAGGTCTCCTACCTAGCACATAGAGTGGACAGTGGTAAGATAAGGCCAGAACCTGCCAAAGTGGAAGCCATTCAGGTATGGCCTGCACCTGTTACTAAAAATCAGGTGAGGGCATTTTTAGGGACAGCAGGGTACTACAGAAATTCTGTCCCCAGTTATAATACAATAGCTGCTCTCCTCACAGACCTGACAAGGAAGAACAGGCCAGATAAGGTAGTGTGGACCCCAGCATGTGAGCAGGCATTCCAGAAGCTTAAATAAGCTTTGGGAGTACCCCGTGTGTTAGCCAGTCCAGATTACAGTAAAGAATTTGTTGTGCAGGTGGATGCTTCAAACCATGGGGTGGGGCTGTACTTAGCCAGATTTCTTCAGAGGGGGAAGAGCACCCAGTGGTTTATCTCAGTCATAGGCTCCAACCCAGGGAGGAATGCTATGCACCTGTAGAAAAGGAATGCCTAGCCATAGTGTGGGCATTGCTGAAACTTCAGCCTTATCTGTATGGAAGGAAATTCACTGTTATGACAGATGACAACCCCCTAACATGGTTAAACAGAGCTAGCCAGCAAAATGCTAAGTTGCTAAGATGGGTTGCAAGCATATGACATGTCAGTGCAGCACCGCAGCAGGTGCCAGAAAGTCTGCTCTTCAAATTTTCCCTTAAAACTAGCTGGTTTCTCAATAGTAGCACTAAAATCTGAACCCCTGTGACTAGCACTTGCTCTAGAACCAGCTCGAAAGCACTAGGAAGTCTGAAACAGATACAAGCACTCAGCTCTCTTTGTCAATAAGGAGAAATTAATCATAGGCACTAAACAGCCTATACGGTAAGGGAAAACCGCTCTTAAACTTTACAAAAAAGCACCTAAACAGGCATGTCCAAGGGTCAGCTTCCGGTGATTTCTCCTGTCCACCTGGTGAATCTAGGCATACTGGGGCAATGCGGCAACTGCCTCAAGTACATAGACAATTCTCTCCTCCTACCACCCAACACTGCAACCTGCGAGAGATGCACTTACATAGCCAAACTGGAAGCAAAGCTCTCTCCAGCCAAGATTGTGCTAGACAGTCAAGAGGAGAAGGTTAACACCTGCATCACACCTCAAGCAACTCATAGCCCTTCAAAACCTGCACCATCAACACTCACACATAGCAACACTAAACCCATATATGCGGAGGCCCTTAACATTAACCTGCCCAAGCAAAAAGGACCTCCGAAGCCAAAACGCAAACAAACACCAGTCACAACCAAAGTGACACATAGCTCACAACACCAGTGTGCCACCCAACAACAGCCCCTAAGGCAAGACAATGTACCCAACACTTTAGTCATAGGTGACTCTATAGTCAGGCACACTGATCTCCCACTCACCAGACTGAACAAGGAGAAAATTACAGTCAGCTGCCTGTCGGGTGCGAGGATCTGCCACATAACGCATGCACTCAAGTCACTCCACAACAAGTACAAATACGACTGCCATTGTCCATGCTGGAGTGAATGACTTGAGATGTACCTCCCTGGACTACATGAAAAGAGACATGGAAGAGCTCTTGGATCATGTGACCCAGGCAGGTATGACCCTAGCCCTGAGTAGCATCCTGCCTTTGCCCAGAATGATACCACAGTATAAGGACAAACTGATTGACCTCAACAATTGGCTAAGCTTCTGGTGTCATTCAAAGGGGATCCAGTATTTGTCTGCCTGGGAAGACATGATCAACAAACCACGATGCTTTGCCAGAGATGGTCTGCACTTGTCATCCCTGGGATTCAGGTTACTGGCTAAAGCTCTTGCCACCCCTATAGTGCCTTTTTTAGGCAAGGTTCAAAGGATAAAACCACCACCGTAACAGATAGAAGCAGGCAAAATCTGAAGGTAATGCTACTCAATGCTAGAAGTCTAAACCTCAAAATGCACTCTCTCGAGCCACTCCTAAAAATGGAGAACATCGATATCTGTGCAGTAACGGAGACCTGGTTCAAGGCTCCAGAGAGCATCCCTGCAATACCAGGCTACAATTCTTACCACACTTTTTGGCCACAAAACCAGGACCGAAACACTAAAGATGGAGGAGTGTCCATATTCACCAAGGATATTCACACCTCCAGGCTAGTTGCCCAACACAATGCATCTGAAATTCTCCAGGTGCAACTAACACTAGGTAAGACTGCAATCCAAATTGTAGCTTGCTACAGATCCCCAACCATGCCCCAAGATTCTCACTACACCTTTCTAAACATACTGGAAAATATTAAAATACAACCAAACACCCTAATACTGGGTGATTTCAACTACCCTACCATTAATTGGAAAAACTACTCCGGTACCAACTCCTTTTCCCAACGGTTCTTGGAATTCATAAATTCCAATGCCCTGGATCAACGAATCCATTGTCCCAACAGGGGCTCCAATATCTTAGACCTGGTCATTACCAACATGGGAGATAGATGCTCCACACCAGTGGTCACCCCCTCATTGGTCAGGTCTGACCATAAGCAAATCACCCTTGACATCCACATCCCACCTCCATCCCCCAGTAAGGAAACCTCCTTAAAAAACTTCTCCAAAGCCAACTTCAAGCTACTGAGTCAGAAGTGACAAACTTCACAACACCCACGCAGACAGAATCTGGAAGTTCAACTGCAGAATCCTATACTAAGGCACTGTATGAGCAAATACACTTGTGCATGAATCGTGCCATCCCAAATAGAACCAAGATGCTCTTCTCCAAAAAAAGGAAGCCAATCTGGTGGCCCCTTGCTATAAACAAACTATACAACAGAAGGAAGAAACAGCTGCAAAAAAGAGGAAAATCCAATGATGCAAAAAACTCCCTCACCAGCCTCAGTAAGAAGCTGAGATCCCTTATAAAATCCTCAAAAGCTAGTTACGAAAATAAAATTGCCAAAGATTCCAAAGACAACCACAAGGCATTCTTTAGTTAAATCAAGAATCTAAATGGCAATGCTCAGATCTGCTCTGAGTTACAACAGAATGGCATTACATATACTGATCCCAAGGATATTGCCAATATCCTGGCAGACGATTTTGTGCCAACTTCACCCCCCTCTCACTCCCTAAAGGGCCCATCTCAATACCAAAAGATTGCCAAATTCCGATAATCACAGCCACACAGGTAGAAACCGCACTCTCCAAAGCTAAGAATACAGCATCCATTGGACCAGATGACATCCCAGGCTGTGTACTACATGAACTACAAAATGAACTGGCACCTCACCTAAGTGTCATGTTTAATCATAGCCTCACCTCAGGCTTCGTGACCACTGAGTGACGCACAGCTAGAGTTATCCCGCTCCACAAGGGAGGATCCACCTTGAATCCCGGGAACTACCGTCCCATCAGTCTGACAAGCCTGATTTGCAAGGGCATGGAACGCATTATCATGGAACTTATAAACAAAGACATTGGCAACCTGAAAACACTGGACCCCACCCAGTTTGGTTTTGTGAAGGGCCGATCTTGTCTCCTAAATCTGACTGACTTCTTCAAATCAGTCTCCAGAGCTGTGGACGAGGGTAAGGCAGTCCACACAGCTATCTGGACTTCGCCAAGGCCTTTGACACCATCCCCCACTCTGGAATCATAGATAAACTTACTAAGTTGGGCATAAATCCCTACGACACTCGATGAGTTGCTAACTGGCTTACTGACAGAACCCAGACTGTAAAAGTAGCTGACTCCAAATCTAGCTCCAGACAAGTGACAAGTGGAGTGCCTCAGGGTTCAGTCCTGGGACCACTCTTGTTTGGCATCTACTTCTCTGAAGTACAGGCCAACACTAAGGGACTCTGGCTAACAAAGTTTGCAGATGACTGTAAACTGGGAGCCATTATCGAATCCCCAAATTATGTGGATATTCTACAAAAGGGCCTTACAGAAACAGATGCCTGGTGCCAGAGCCATGGGCTCAAGCTTAATGCCAAGAAATGTACAGTTATCCCCTTTGGAAAAAAACGCGTACCCATGAATTATCACATAGGTGGCAGGACACTAAACATCTAAAGTGTGATGAGAGACTTTGGGACACAGGTGGACAGTGGTCTCACTTTCGATAACCACATTGCCACAACAGTCAGGAAATCCTTCTATGTGGCACACCTCATCACTAAGGGCTTTTCATCCAGAAAAAAGGAGGTCATTGTCCCACTGTACTCATCCCTCATTAGACCCATTATAGAGTATAATGCCCCGTTTGGTATTTACCTCACAAGACATCTGCAACAGCTGGAAAGGCCACAGAAATACCTCACTAAAAGAATCACAGGCCTAAAGCAGATGCTATATACTGACCGTCTAAAAAAAACTCCAGCTATACTCTGTGGCATATCGTCTACTCAGAGGCAATCTCTGCTTAACATACAAGGCCATGTCAAACCCTGAGCTGCTGGATATGCTCCACTTAAAGAAATCCCAATCCCTCAGAGCCACACGCTCCAAGGATCTAAACCTTGTCATCACAATGAACAAAACATGCTGGAGGGATAGGTTCCTGACCCAGAGACTCCCCATACTCTGGAATAGACTGCCCATACATATCAAGCAGAGCGCCTCATTGGTCCTCTTCAAAAGGAACCTTGATGATTGGATGGGAGATAGGAAATTCACTCCGGGGATCATGTCAGTCGCCCTGCTAGACAGGGGCCCGGATAAGTAAATATTGTGGGAAGAAATATCCAGGGAATTGTTATGGCTAGGCTTGCATAGGCGCTAGGGCCGATAGCCTAGTACCACCTATGAACCAGTAGGGTTAGCAATGCCAATGCAGATGGGCTCTCAAGACAGGGAATGGGGTGAGGTACACTCAGACAGACCTAACCCTCTCAAGCGGCGTTTCTCAAGGGTCACTTGAAAAACTAGCTTGAGCACTGCGGGGGGGGGGGGGGGTTGCCAGCCTAGCCAGACAGAATTTTACAGATAATTCTATCATTTGTAAACATGAATGTTGAAATACAAACTTGTTTTCTTAAATGAAAGAAAATGCTGTGAAATGTTGAACTTAAAACAATGTAGCAACATTGCTGTAAAGAAAGCTAAGTCAAGCATTTCTAGTCTGTCCTTTGAAATTAAAATTACTTCATGCTGTCCTTTGAAGTTAAAGATTCAGAGTCATTCCATCTGGGCTAGCACATTCTTTCTATTGTTTTAACCATGCGTTAGACTGCTAGATTTAAACATGCAAATGTATTTTTATTGCCCTGGTTTCTGCCTAAGTGTAAAATAATGTAGATGCAGTTTCTGTTGGCCTGGGAAAACCAGGAAAGTGAAAGAATGATGTAATGTTCATCAGAAAGTACAGTTTTGTACCTACCATAAATGTAGATGTCCGATAGATATGCAACTGCAGTCATAACGTATGGGTTGTCCTGCCTCAGGCAGCCCTCGGTCGGCCGGATTCCAAAGTCTGGGTCCGGCGTCGGCTGGTGTCGCCTCCTCTCTGACGTCAGAACGGCTGGAGTATAAAGGCATCAGCCGACGCCATCTTCTTCAGTGTTTCTTGCCCCAGATGCCAGGTGCCCTCCTAGGAAGGCTAAAATTTGGTGAATGGATAAACAATTCCAGACATGCACAACAGTAATAAACAGATACACCATAGGAGATACCCCCAGCTAATAGGAATAGGGGTAGTGGACCCATAAAAAAGGTTGCAGAGGGGTAGGAGGGTGGGAAAATCTGACTGCAGTTGCATATCTATCGGACATCTACATTTATGGTAGGTACAAAACTGTACTATGTCCTTCAAGAATGCAACTGCAGTCATAACATATGGGTTGAATACCATAGCCAAGCTGGGGGTGGTTGGAACTAAGAAAGTGATGGTGTAGCTAAAATGCCCTGCAGGACTGCTGAAGCAAAGCCTGCTCGGGATCTGGAGTATATAGGCAGGTTGTAGTGCTTGGTAAATGTATGCACGGAGCTCCATGTAGCAGCCTCTAGAATGTCCTTTGTAGCCACTCCTCTTAGGAAGGCTGTGGATGTGGCTATAGCTCTGGTGGAGTGTGGCCTAATATTGGCTGGCACACCTTTTCCATGAAAAGAATAGCAGAATCTGATGCAGTGTCCAATCCATTTGGAAATTGTTTGTTTGGAGATTGCTTTTCCTTGTACTCCAGCAGCATAGGCTACAAACAGTTGGTCAGACTTTCTGGTGGCCTTAGTTCTGTCCAAGTAGTAGCGTAGTTGTCTGTGTATGTCCAAAGTATGCAACAGTGCTTCCCCCCTGTTTTGAGGATTGGGGAAGAAAGTAGGCAGGTGAATGGCTTGATTTAGAGACACCCTGGAAATTACTTTTGGCATGAATGAAGGATTGGTTCTTAGAGAGACTCTGTCCTGATGAAAAATGAGAAAAGGAAGTACTGCCATGAGTGCCTGTATCTCCGAGACTCTTCTTGCTGATGTGATTGCCAATAGGAAAACCGTTTTCCATGAGAGAAATTGCATTTCAGACATTGCTGCTGGTTCAAAGGGAGGAAGAGTTAATTTTTCCAAGACGAAATTGAGGTCCCATGCAGGTACTGGCGGTTTCCTGAGAGGTTTGATATTCTTTATCCCTCTTAGGAACTGTCTTAGCAAAGGATGTGAAAACACAGGTGGATCACAATTGTATATTGCTGAGGCATGAATCTTTATGGAAGAATATGAGAGACCAGTATGGAACATTTCTGCCAAGTATTCCAATATCTGAGGTATACTCAATACTGTTGTATCCTGACCCCTGTTAGCATTCCAGATGATGATGAATCTCTTCCACTTGGCTGAATAGGTTTTTCTGGTGGAAGGTCTGCGTGCTTCCAGTAAGATCTCTTGAACTTTTTTGGAAAGAGAGATATCGGAAGGAGTTATGGTAACCTCCAGGCTGTCAGATGCAATGTTTTCAGGTTTTGATGAACAGTCCTGTAATTGTGTTGTGTTAGAAGCAGAGGCCATAGGGGCAGAGGCCACGGCTTGGTCCGAGTTATGCTCAACAGCAATGGGTACCAGTGCTGCCTTGGCCAGTCTGGAGCTATCAAAATGCCTGTTGGTTGTTCTGCTTTGATCTTCAGTATCACCTTGGTCAGCAGTGGTAGAGGAGGGAATGCATAAATTGTTAGGGAGTTCCAGCTGAAGGAGAGCATCCGTTTTCCAGGCTAGAGGATGGTGGGTCCTTGTACAGAACTTTTCCAGGTGATGATTCATGTGAGAAGCAAAGAGATCTATGTCCGGTCTTCCCCATGTCCTTGTCATTTGTGAGAAAATGTGAGGATGCAGCATCCATTCGTGTGGATCCAAGAAATTTCTGCTCAGCTTGTCCGCCAGTACATTGTCCTTGCCTGGCACAAACTGGGATTGCAAATGTATCTTCAGACTTAGGGATTTTTCCCAGAGAATCATTGTTAGTCTGCAGAGGGGATAAGAATGAGTGCCTCCCTGCTTGTTTATATACCACATAACAGTGGTGTTGTCTGTCCTTATTAGCAAATGTCCTTGCTAAAGTGATTTTTCGAAAGTCTCGATTGCATGTATCACTGCCAACATCTCTTTTTGGTTTGTGTGCAGATGCCTTTCCCTTGGTGTCCACTGACCTTGAATGCATCTGCTCTCCATGTGCGCCCCCCATCCATGGTCTGAGGCGTCTGTTGTAATCATTTGACCTGCTTAAGGTTTGTTGAAAGACATGCCTTTGTTTAACTGACTTGCTTGAGCCCACCACAAAAATTCTCTTTGCAGACATGGAATGAGTGGGATTACGTCCTCTAGGCTTTGGCTGTGTTGGGACCATAAGCTTTTTAAGTACCATTGCAGCTTTCTCATATGAAGTCTTGCCAAAGGTATCAGAAGTACGCAAGATGCCATGAACCCCAGGGCCTGCAGGATTTTCCTTGCAGTCAGCTGGGAGAGCTTTGCTAGGCCTTTGAAGTACTCTGGTAACTGCTGTTGTTTTTCCTTTGTGAGATAAGCCATTTGTGTTTTTGTGTCCAGTTTGGCTCCTAGGAAAATAATTTGTTGGGATGGCAGAAGTCTTGATTTCTGAATGTTGACTGTGTATCCCAAGGCCTGTAGTAGTTGAATGACATAGTCCAAGTTTGCTATCAAGGTTTGTTTGTTGTCTGCTTGTATGAGGCAGTCGTCCAGGTAGGGGTATATTTGAATCCCTGAGTCTGCAGTGTGCCACTACTGATGCCAGGCATTTCGTGAACACTCTGGGCACAGTAGATAAGCCAAACGGCAATGCTGAGAATTGATAATGCTCTGTCCCTGCAAGAAATCTGAGGTATCTTCTGCAGCTTTGTCTGATTGGGACATGCAGGTATGCCTCCTTGAGGTCCAGAGTGACCAGCCAAGACCCCTTGCCCAGCATGGGAAGGAGTTGCTGCAACATCAGCATTTTGAACTTTGGCACAATGAGATAAGTATTTAGAGTAGACAAGTCCAGTATAGGCCTCCATTTGTTTTCCTTTCTTGGAACAAGGAACAGTCTTGAATAAAATCCCTGGCCTTGTTCCTGAGGAGGGACCTTTTCTATTGCTTTTATATTTAACAGCTTTGAAACTTGAATGAGTGCCTCTGCCCTTTGATGAAGTGGCAGGTTTGGCATGCCTTGTCTTATTGGTAAAGTATGGAAGTGGAATCTGTAACCTTTGTCTATTAAATCCAGAATCCAGTTGTCCTTGGTTAAGATATGCCAGTTTTCTGAGAATAAGGATAATTTTCCACCCAAAGGTGCTTCTCTTTGAGCCTTTGTTGGTGGTATGAAAGTCAAGTCATTGTGGTTGTCCTTGTGGTGCAGCTGGACTGCCTGCGCCACTTCTTTGATTTGGTGGTTGCCATTGGCGGCCCCTGTAGGAGCCTCGGTATTGCCCTCTACCTCGGGCACGCCTGTTTTTTCCCCTTTGAAATTTGTCAGTGTCTGGAAAGGACCAATTCTTTGAAGGCCAATTCCTGCTGAATCTGGGTGGCTGAACCTGGAGGAAGTCTTTGACTTTAGCTTTTTCCTCAATGGACTTCAACACATCTTGTGCATTAGCACCAAAAAGCTTCTGTTTTTCCAGAGGTGCATCAAGTAACTTTACTTTAACATGGTCTGGCAGTGGCTGTTCTTTTAACCAAGCATGTCTACGTATAACAGCCCCAGTCATAGCTGCCCTACATTAAGCCTCCAATGCATCATAACCACACTGAAGAAAATGATTGCTAACCTGCTGAGTGTTATGTACTAGATCCTGCAATGCCTTTTTATCAATAGGCTCAGGAGAGGCTAGCTTTTTCTGTAAATCATCCAGTAAAAAATCCTGGTACTGAAACATATGAAAAAGGCAGTTAAGTGACCTCATGGCCAGGGTGGTAGAGGTACAAACTTTTTTACCCCATCTTCAGGGACCTAGCTTCCCTATCCGCTGGCAGTGGATTCTTGGCTGTGGAAGTAGCCACTCCCTTGGGGCCCTGTGAAATAGTTTCTATATCCACAGAATGGGCCTTAAAGAGATGTTTGTGGGTGTCAGGGACCCTATAATATCTGTCTGGCTTGACAGGAGCAGGAGGGAGAGAATCACGGTTAGCACTGGAGTCGGAGAAGACATTATCCAGGACATCCATAACTGGAGGGATAGCTAAAGGTCTGTGCTGGGGTAGCTTGAGGAAGGTATGTAGCCTTTTCCTGGAATCAGAGAATTCCTGACCCTGCCATTTAAAATGCTCCCTCATTGAGTGTAGGACTTCACCGAAAGAAAAATCCTCTGGAGGAGAGGCAGAGGGACTTGATTCCTCCGCATCAGAGTCCTCATAGGCCTGGAAGGATTCTTCTTGGGTATCTGAATGCTCAGAATCCCCAGAGGCTTCATCTGAAGAGAGGTTGTCGGCCTGCTCAGTTCTGGGCCTTTTCTCTGCAGGCGGCTGAGAACCTCTGTCTGGATGAGGCTGAGACCCCCTGATAAGAGAAATAAGATCTGCAGCAAGAGACATGATCTCTTTATCAGAAGAAGGGGCCTGGGCAGTAGGTTTAGGATGGGCCTTGGCCTGGCTGGCAGCCTTAGCACGTGCAAAGGCCTTGATGGACATGGATACAGGAGGCCTAGCTGCCCCACGTGCAGGAGTAACATTGTCCACAGGAATGGTGTCGGGTAGATCCAGAACTTCGGTTTCTGGAGGAAAACCAACAACCGGCACCGGTGTAGACTCCGAGACCGAAGGACGTGTTAACGCTGTGTCGTCGGCCTGGAGCGGTTGAATTACCGCTTCGAAGGACAAGCACTCGTGGAGGGTTTAGGAGGAGTATCGGTGGAGGACGCGGGCCGAGGATGTCGGTCCCGGTCCTTTCGTTTTTTGGTAGATTGAGTTGTTGGACATCGGCTGAGGCAAGAAAAAATGTTAAGTCCAAAGCAACGTAAAATACTCACAGGAAGAGCAGCGTTCCAAAAATAAAGTCAAGTAAAGCAAAATCAAACGTGGAACGCTGTGGCTTGAAAATAAACTCAAAAGTTCAGCAATTCACCAAACAATGATCACTCGAACGTAAAAATATATGAACAGATACTCCAGCTCAATCGTGAACAGAACGTCCTTTAATCAGTAAGCGCTTTCACCCCAGTAGGGCTTCATCAGACTGTACAAAAAAAATGTTCCCCAACGGGGTACTTAGCTTTTAGATGACTTCGGTACTGAAAACACAGGAGCTGACCGACCGGCACTTGCGAAGTGCTTCTGCTTCGGGCACCGCGTGGCAAGAAAGACTGAAGAAGATGGCATCGGCCGATGCCTTTATACTCCAGCCATTCTGACGTCGGAGAGGAGGCAACACCAGCCGACGCCGGACCCAGACTTTGGAATCCGGCCGACCGAGGGCTGCCTGAGGCAGGACAACCCATATGTTATGACTGCAGTTGCATTCTTGAAGGACATCTGCAATTTCAATTTAAACAGAGAGAATCAGAAGGCATTAATCATTTTTGTCTGGATCATCCAACTCACAGCACTGCCTGTTGTCTTATGTAAGTTATCTTAGATTTGTGTTTTCCTTTCAAAATAGCCAGGAACTAGAAAGATTAGACTAAGTGTTTTCCTGTGATGTCAGAACTGTACTACTGAATTATTTTAAGTATTTCTGTGTGATCTCTGAACTCTCTTGACTAGCTCTGTGTAGTAGAAAGTACTGTCTTGTGATTTTAATTATTTATTATTAAATATTTTAAAAACTTTTAACTGTGGGTGGTTTGTGTAGAGATAATTTAAGCTCTTTAGAGTACTTGCATGCCTTTGGTAAAACTGTGCAAAGCCACTCTAATAGCTTTAGCCCTGGGTTATACTACCAATTGGATAATAATATTGCACAGTAATAACTGGACACCCTTTTAAGGGTCTTTGAGTAGCTGATAATTATTAGTGGGTGGTGGCAGCTGGTACTAACATAAAGTCTGGGGAAAAAGGGACACAGCTGGAGAACCTGTGCCAGCCTTCCCCAGAAGTGTGTGTGGTTACATAAACTTAAACTGTGTGTGTGTGTGTGTGTGTGTGTGTCAGCTACCTGGGCAGGGACACAAAGCACTGGTTGGGCAGAGAGGGTGATAGAGGTTTTAGCTTGCCCGCTAGGCTGAGAGCTGGACGCTATAGCTGTGCCAGTGGGGAGTCTTATTGGGGACCTGGAGAGCAAGGGTGCAACCAGCCCCGGGCTGACTGTGACCTCTGTGTGTGCTCTTAAGGGAAACTGCACTTTACTGTGTGTATTTGTGATCCTTTCCTCATATATGAGACACCCTCTCTGGTGTTAGTGGTGAGGATTGAGGCTCCATGACTGCAGGGGCAGGGCACGAGTGTCACACCCCCTGTCCAAAAAGCCACAGAAGCAGCCAAAGTCCTGGTAAAGTGAAACCTGACTTTGAAAGTGTCTTGTATGGTGAGAATAAAACAAATAAATAGCATAGGTTCATAGGTGTGTACTAGGCTAATGACCCTGGAGCCTTTACAAGCCTACCCCATAGAAACACCCTGGCATCGTGCCACCCGTTAGTTCTCAGTACCTCTATCAATACAGCCACTGGAGTGATCCCCAGGGTGAACTTTCTATTTCTCATCCACTTATCAAGATTTCTCTTGAAGAGGGCCAATGAGGTGCTCTGCTTGACATGTATGGGAAGTCTATTCCAGAGCATGGGCAATCTTTCGGTTATGAACATGTCCCTCCATCATGTTATTTTGATTGTGGTAATGAGGTTGAGGTCTCTGTAGCATGTGGTGTGGAGAGACTGGGATTTCTTTAGATGCAGCATTTCTAACATAGCTGGGTCAGACATGACTTTGTAAGTCAAGCAGAGATCACCTCTTAGTAGATGATATGAAACACAGAATAGCTGGAGTTTTTTGAGTCTGTCCATGTACATGTGTTTAAGGCCTAGGATCCTCTTTGTGAGTTACTTTTGTGCCCTTTCCAGCTGTTGCATGTGTTTAGTAAGGTACATGCCAAATGGGGCATTATACTTAATGACTGGCCTAATAAGGGAAGAGTAGAGAGAGATGATGACCTCTTTCTTCCTGGATGCAAAACCTTTGGTATTAAGATGTGCCACATAGAAAGACTTTCTGACCACAGTGGCAATGTGGTGGCCGAAGGAGAGGTTGCTGTCAACCTGTGTCCCCAGATCTCTTATAACGCCTTCAGTGTTCTCCCATCAATAAGGTAATTAGTGGGAACTGAGTTTTTCCCAAAGGGGATGACAACGCACTTTTTGGCATTAAGCTTAAGACCATGGTTTCAACACTTGTCATTGGTCTCAATGTGGCCTTTCCATAGGATGTCTACATCACTCTGGGAGTTAATAATGACTCCCAGCTTGCAGTTGTCTGTGAACTTGGTCAGCCAGAGTCCCACCGTGTTGGCCTGGATTTCTGAGAAGTAGATGCCAAACAGGAGAGGACCCAGGACCGATCCCTGTGGGCCTCCACCTGTGACTGGTCGGCAGTCTGACTTGAGTCCGCTACTTTCACACTGTGGGTTCTGTCAGCCAATCTGCAACCCACTTAGTAAAACAGGGGTTGATGCCTAGGGGTTGAAGCCTAGTTTGACGAGTTTATCAATAATTTCTGAGTGGGGAATGGTATCAAAGGCTTTGGCCAGATCGAGGTAGGCTGTATCAACTGCCTTCCCCATATCCACAGCTCTGGTGACTGACTCAAAGAAGCCAGGTTGAGCAAGCATGATCTACCTTTCACAAAACCAAATTGCGTGGGATCTAGAGTTTGGAGATTCCCTATATCTTTGCTAATTAGGTCCATGATGATGCACTCCATAGCCCTACATATCGGACTCGTCAGGCCAATGGGGCGATAATTCCCAGGGTCTGTAGTCACCATTCTGTAGGGGTTGTATCAACTGCCTTCCCATCATCCACAACTCTGGTGACTGACTCAAAGAAGCCAGGTTGAGCAGGCATGATGTACCTTTCACAAAACCAAATTGCGTGGGATCTAGAGTTTGGAGATTCCCTATATCTTTGTTAATTAGGTCCATGATGATGCGCTCCATAGCCCTACATATCGGACTCGTCAGGCTAATGGGGCGATAATTCCCAAGGTCTGTAGTCACCATTCTGTAGGGACAAAGCATGAGATGAGGCTGTGATTGAACAGGGCACACAGACGTAGTGCCAGTTCACTTTGTAGTTCATGTAGAATACATCCAGGGATATTGTTGGGTCCCATGGAAGCTGTATTCTTGGCTTGGACAATGCAGCTTTAACCTGTGCTGCAATAATGCTTGGTGCCTGGCATTCCTCCTTTACTGTGATTGGTCCTTTGGGGGGGAGAGGTGTAAAGCTGGCACAGAATCTGTCAGCTACTATGTTGGCAATATCTGTTGGCTTAGTATAGGAGGTACCACTGTGCAGTAACTTACAGCTAACCTGGGTATTACTGTGGAGATTTTTGATACAACTATAGAAGGCTTTTTGTTTTTAGTGTCTGCCACAATTCTGCCTTCATAGCTGATTTTAGAGGTTTTGATGAGGGATCTCAACTTTTTCTTGAAGCTAATAAGGGAGTTTCCAGTCTTGGGACGTTACCTTTTTCTGCAACAGTTAATGGCAGGGGACCATCAGACTGGCTTCCTTTTTTTGGAGGAGAACATCTTGGTTCTGCTGGGTATGGCTAGTTCCATGCATTTAGGCATGTGTTCGTATAATGCACTGGTTCAGCAGTCATGTATCTATTTTCCAATGATATGGGTGCCATGAAGTTAGCCATCTCTGTTTTTAGGAGCACAAAGTCAGCTTCAACGGTTGCCTATGTTAGTAATAACCAGGTCATGAATGTTGCTTCCTCTAGTGGGGGTAAATGAACTGGTCCAGGGCATTAGAATTAATGAATTCCAGGAAGCAGTGGGCCAGTGTATTGGTGCACGAGTAGTTTTCCCAGTTTATTGAGGGTTAGTTGAAGTCACCTAGTATGAGAGTGTTGAGTTGGACCCTAATAGATTCTAGGGTGCTTAGGAACATGAAGTGAGAGTCTTGGGACATGGTTGGGGACCTTTAGCAGGCTATGACCTGAATCGCTATCTTACCCAATGTTAGTTGTACCTGAAGTATCTCAGATGTGTTATGCTGGAATACTAGTCTGGAGGTATACATATCCTTTATAAATATGGAGACACCATCGCCTTTGGAGCTTAGTTCCATGTTCTGGGGCCGAAAGGTGTGGAAAGAGTTATAGCCTGGTAGCAAAGGGGTGCTTACTGCTGCTTTAAACCAGGTCTCCGTTACAGCACAAATGTCGAAGATCTCCATTTTGAGGAGAGCTTTTAGCAAGTGCATCGTGAGATTTAGACTTCTACACTGAGCAGCATGACTCTCAGATTGCATTTATTTATAGCTGCTACAGTGGTTTTGGGCTTTGGAACATTGCCTAAAAAAGGCACTATAGGGGTGGCAAGAACCTTAGCCAGTATCCGGAAACCCAGTGGTGACAGATGCAGACCATCTCTGGCAAAGCATCGAGGTCTGTCAATCATGTCATCCCAAGCAGACAAATACTGGATCCCCTTAGAATGATGCCAAAAACTTAGCCAAATGTTGAAGTCAATCATTTTCTGCTTGTACTGTGCTACCATTCTGGGTGATGGTAGGATGCTGCTCAGGGCTAGGGTCATACCTGCCTGGGCCACAAAATCTGAGAGCTCCTCCATGTCTCTTTTCATGTAGTTCAGGGAGGTGTGTTTGAGGTCATTCACACCCACATGGGCAGTGACAGAGTCATACTTGTTGTGGAGTGACTTGAGTGCATGTGTTAAGTGTCGGATTCTGGCACCTGATAGACAGCTGACTGTTACCTTCTCCTTATTTAACCTAGTGAGTGGGACATCAGTGTGCCTCACTATCGAGTCACCTATGATTAGTGCATTGGGCAAGCTGTTTTACCTTAGGGGCTTAGGTTGAGGGGCACATTGTGTAGGTGAGCTGTGTTCCTTCTGGTTTGCGCTGTGTTGTGGTGGTGGAGTGCATTTCTGCCTTGGACGTCTCTGCTGTTTGGGTATTCTTCTATTGACAGCATCTGCGAAGGTGGGTCTGTGGTTTATGTTTTTATGTGAGAGCTGTGATGGTGGGTGTTCTGGAGGGCTATGCCTTGCATGTGGTGTGGTGCAGGTGTTGACCTTCTCCTCTTGACCAGCTATTCTGGTCTTGGCTTGAGAGTGCACGGCTTCCAATTTGGAATTATAGGTGCATCTCTCACAAGTCTGAGTGTTGGGAGCTAAGAGGAGAGGCTTGTCTGTGTATATGAGGCAGATGATGCACTGCCTCAAAATGTCCAAGTTCACCAGGTTAATAGGAGAAAACACAGGTGACTGATCTTTAGACATGCCAGGAGTGATGGTCATTATTACTAAGTACTGGAGCTGTTTCCTTATATATTCCTTTTACAGGAAAAATGTCACTCGTGTCGGAGTCTGTACACAGCACTGCCAACTTGAGGGGAAACTAATATGTACACCCTGAAAATTTAAGGATGAAGTACTTGGGCAGATATTCTGAAGTTAGAAAGAAATCAAGCAGTACTTACTGAAAAATAAAGAATTAGCTTGTCAAGAATGATGAAGAGAGGCAACTGTTAAGAAACTGTCTGCTTTGAAACTGATTGTTCCTTTTCCTTGCATTCAAAGAAAAATAAATAGTCGATTACAATTCCAGAAGATTTTGGTTCTGTCAATTTAGTATCAGAGTTGCCTGTGGACGTCCAAAGTGACTAGAATTCTTTCTCCCTTACTTTTTTAATTCAGGGGGAAAAGCACACAGGTGAACAGCCTGGCTCAAAGTAAACTCTGAAACCATGTTAGGCATAAAGGAAAGAGTTGTTCTCAAAATTGCCCTATTTTTGTGAAAGGATAAGAGCTGAATCACCATAAGAGCTTGAAATTTTGATACTCTTCTTGCAGATGTCAGAGCAATGAGTAAGAACTTCAAATCAGCCTCATGAACAGCTTTTAAAGGAAAAAGTGCAAGTTTCTCCAACATAAAATTAAAATCCCAAGAAGAAGCCATCAGTCTTATAGACGGATGAATATATAATTCCGCTTTCAAAAACTGTCATTACTTCAGGTATGGTAGAAAGGGGGGAATCTATAGGTAGACAAGCAGGTATGACCAAGAGTTGAATCTTGATAGAAGAGTAAGAAAGACCAGAAGATAATAATTCACAGAAATACTGCAAAAATAAAGGAATAGGAGCATTAAAAGGTTACCGACTCTTGGTTTTAATACTAACTAGAAAAAGCTTCTCCACTTATTTGCATACGATTTTATAGCAGCATGTTACTTAACCTCCTTTAATAACTGCTACATGTTCATACTTCTCAACCTCTTAAAGCAAGAAATCTGGACAAAGGCCTAAAAAAGGGACGATTTTTAAATATTGCTCTTACAAACTTAAAAAGTTGACAGAATAACGGGTTTTGCATTAGTATGAATTTTCTGAAGGATATGAAGTCTAAAATTCAAATGTCTGTCATTATTTTCTAACTTCTGTCTTTAATGATTTGCTACTAATTTGCCAGAAAACCACACTTTTATGAAAACAGACCAGAAATATGAGGCAGAAATCTGTTCATTCTGCAAAAATCTGTACAGTTAAGCGGTATGTACACTTCCCCATGAAAAAGTGTATAAGAAGTATTAAAACACTATCACCAGGCAGTTAGTTGAAGAAACTAAAGGCTCGGGTTGAGTAATGAACCACTCTGTTGTGCGAGTTAAGGCCATCCTGTGAGGAAAACTATGGTAACTGCTCTTGTCATTTTTAAAAGGAAGGATAAACCAGCTGCCTGGGTCAAAACAGAGTTACCAACATTATCCTTGGAGACTTCTTCTGAATCTTAAATTTATATTACAATGTGTTTCCAAAGCCAAGGACCTCAGATGGGATCACTATAGTCCTTGCTATAATCAGCCCTAGTATGGGTATACCACACCACTGAATCATAAGTCCACACTCTTTTTAAAACTTACCACAACAACAGATGTTCAAATGATCACTATTTTAGTAACCTTAGCTATATGGGTTGAATCCTACTAAGGATTCAACAGCCAGCCAGCTTCCAAAGCTTTCAGGGCACCATCCACACATCCAAACTGTTAGCTTGAACAGCTGACTAAAAAGTTAGGTTTGTGTGTGAAGCCCTTCAAAGCTTTCATGACAACAGAGAGAGAACGAGGCTAAAGCCCTGAGAGAAAAATGCTAGGAATTTAATAACTCCACACCCTGGCAAAAAGCATACAATAAATAAGGGAGAACAGAAGGAGGGAACATCTACTGTTAAAAAGAAGTTATGTACTTACCATAACATTCCATGTGAGTTGTTCATCTCGCCTTCATTCTTACAGATGGATTCAGAGCTGATCCTCGGCTCCGAGTTGGCCTACTACAAAGCTTGAGGTCTTCAGACAGCTCGAGGCCAAATCCCTATCCCATGATGCACCTAGAGTAACCTCAGATCTTGTTTGCTGCTTATAATAGTACCATGTGTTATTCTATCACTCTAAGAGAAAGTCAAAGAAGGGTTGAGCAGCGAGGAAGAATCTAGTATCTAGGTCCTCAGAAAACCCTGGAGGGGGTAGGAGGGTGGGAAGTAAGAATGAAGGCGGGATGAACAACTCACATGGAACGTTATGGTAAATACATAGCTTCTTTATGTGAAGTTACTCTATCTCACTGTTCATTCTTACAAATGGGTAGCGTCCCAAGCACCATCTTTCTCCGGTGGCTCACAGGAGTATGTTTTTCAGGACAGTAGACCCAAAAAGGCCCTTGTCAACTTTGTAACGAGTGATAAAGGTATGAGGTCTTGACCTGCTGCACAAATGTCTATAAGAAGTCTAGAAGAAAAGGCAGAGGATGTAGACACTGCTCTGGTAGAATGAGCCTTAATTTTGTGTTGTAAGGGCATATTGGCAGCTGAATAAACAAATGTGATGCAATCGGATAACCACTTAGACAGAGTTGTTTTTGCCACTGGCATACCTTTTCTGGAATCTGAAAAGGAAACGAAAAGCTGTTCTGATTTCCTAAACTCTTTTGTTCTATCCAAGTAAAATCTGAGCTGTCTATGAACATCAAGCTTGTGCAGCATATACTCAACAAGTTGTTGGTGTGTTTGGGGAAAAACACTGGCAAATCTATAATCTGGTCAAGATTAGTTTCAGTACAGACTTTGGGCAAAAAAAGAGGGATTAGTTCGCAGTGAGTCTGACAGCATGGAAAATCAAATAAGGAGCCTTTATTGACAAAGCTTGAAGCTCTGACACTCTGCGGGTAGAAGTGATGGCTACTAAAAAGATAGTCTTCCATGACAAATATTTCAAATTGCATGAGGAAGCTCGTTCAAAAGGAGGGAGAATAATGTATGAAAGCATAAAATTTAGATTCCATGGGGTATAAGGGGATTTCACAGGTGATCTGAGATGAAAAGTCTCTTTGAGAAAGGCTTTGGATAGTTTGTGTGACATGTTTAATCCTTCAAATCCAAGGTGAAAATTAGAGACAGCAGCAAGCTGAACCCAAACTGTTGCTGCTGCGACTCTTTTACTGAAAATCATAGTCAAGAACTCCAATATGGAGGCAATAGGGGCTTGGTAGGGATCAATGGTATTTTGAGAGGCCCATATAGAAAATCTTTTCCATTTGCTAAGATATAGCTTCCTAGTAGAGGATTTATGAGAAGATATCAGAATCTGCTGCGTCTCCTTTGAAAGGTTATGGAACTTGGCTACGTTGGGAATTGGAGCAGCCAAGCTGTCAGCTTCAGGGACTGAAGAGAGGGATGAAGTTCCCCCAACGAGTGCATCAGAAGATCTAGAACTGGGTCAAGAATACAACTGATGAAGTCAAGGAAGGGGAACCAAATCTGACAAGGCCAATGAGGGGCTATTAGAATGATGGCCCTTCCCAGGGCTTTTGCTTTCTGTAATACTTTGGGTATCAAGGGAATTGGTGGGAATGCGTAGAGGAGACCTGGAGGCCATTCATGTAAGACTGCATCCCTTGGGGCTTCTCCTGGAGGGGGAATCAGTGCAAAGTAGCTTCTATATTTTGTGTTCATGTGGTTGGCAAAAAGGTCGCAGCAAGGCTGGCCCCACCTGCGGAAAATTCTCTCCGCTATTTTTTTTTCTTGAGGGACCACTCGTGAGGCAACAAAATTGCTCTACTCAGCTTGTCTGCTATCACGCTGGATTTCCCCGGGATGGGCATTGCTAACAGAAAGCGCTGGGTGGATGTAGCCCATTGCCATATTCTTAGGGCCTCTCGACAAAGGGTGTAGGACCTGGTTCCTCCTTGTTTGTTCAAGTACCAGACCACTGACATGTTGTCCGTCTGAATGGCAATTGTTCCCAGAGGAAGAGAATCCCGGAAGTACCGCAATGCTAAAAGTACCACTCTCATTTCCAGGACATTGATAGGCAGATGTATTTCTTGCTCGGTCCATGTGCCCTGGGCTGTTCTTCCCTGAAAATGTCCCCCCACCTTATCAGGGAAGCATCCATGGTCGCTATGGCTGCTGGTGGGGGTAGAACAAAAGGATGACCTATCGTGACATGAAAAGGTCAGCCACCACTGAAGATCCTTTTGGCATGTGTTTGTGATCATTATTAGATGAGACACTGGGAGCTCTTGGTAAGACCATTGTGTGAATAATAGCCATTGCAGAATTCACATGTGCATGCGACCCAACGGTATGGCTAATATTGCAGCTGCCACCATGCCTAACAATTTTAGTACTTCTAATGCTGGAGCCTTGCCTTTGGATATGATATTGTGGACCTGCTGGTGGAGTATTAAGACTCTTTCTACTGGAAGTCTCAAAGTTGTGGTGGTGGTGTCCAACTCTGCTCTGATAAAAATGGTATGCTGCGATGGCGACAAGGCAGGTTTTTCTGAGTTTATTGTAATGCCCAGCTGACTGCAGAGAGAAAGAGTGGAGTCCCTGGCTTGTATGAGCCAATCGTCTGGGTACGGAAAAACCTGGAATCCTAAATGAGCTGTGACCACTGCCATACATTTGGTGAACACTCTGGGGGCTGTAGTGAGACCAAAGAGCAGGGCTCGAAACTGGTAACGATTGGCTTCCAGCTGGAAGCGCAGATGATCCCTGGATGGTCTGGCCATTTTAATGTGGTAGTACGCATCCTGGAGATCTATCGAGCACATCCAACTGTCTTTCCCTAAACAGGGAAGTATCGACTGAAGCGTGACCATCTGGAACTTCGCTTTCTTGACATATGTTTAGTCTGCAGAGGTCCAAAATAGGTCTCCAGTCCCCTGTCTTTTTTGGAATTAAAAAGAATCTTGAGTAAGTTCCAGATCCTAACTGGTCTGCTGGGACTGGTTGGATGACTTTTATTTTAGCCTGCTCCCTGTAACTGGGTGGAACGTCCAGGATTTTTGTTGTCAATGGAGGGGGTGTGGTGAAAGGAATGAAATATCCACTAGAAATGATACTTTGTACTAAGTTGTCGTTTGTTATTTTGAGCCAGGTGTCTGGATACAAAGATAAGTGACCCCCTACTGCCTCCAGAGTAGGACAGTCAGGCCTCCTTTCAGGAGCACTGGTAGGGCTTTCCAAAGAACTGATCTCTGTCACCCTGGTGTTGCAGATCCCTTCTGCCACAAGGGCGGCGTCTTCCATTACTATCCCCTCCTCTGCCTCTGGAGGGGGGTTCACTACATGTGTCCTGAAAGGCTCCTTGGGCTTTTCAGAACCACATCTTTCCTCCCCTTTGACACTTGGGGTAGGGTCTGGTAGGAGTGGAAAAATGAACTCTGACACCAGACAGACTCTTTCCTTCCTGTTCACACCGGTTAAAGTTTCCTTAACTGTGGGCCCGAAAAGGGACAAGCCATCAAAGGGGTGTTGACAAAGGATGACTTAAAGGGCTCTGTGAAGGAACACAGGCACATTCAGGAGTGTCTCTTAAGAACAATTCCTGCAACTGCTGCCCTACTCGTTGCATCAGCTACATATGAAATGAGGCGCATGGAAGAGTTCACTATAGAATTGAGGGTGGCAAGGTGGGAGGCAACTTTATCTGAAGCTCCTGCAGCTACTGTACTCTGAAAAGTATCTCCAAGCTCTCTTAGGAGATCTCTTTGCAATCTCGTAAAATGGGTGAGATAGTTCAGTGAACACAGAGCAAAAGTCATTGAACTGTACGTGTGTTTCTCGTATCCATCCATATTCCTAGAATCTCTGTTAGGAGGATGGATAGAGGAAGAAGTTTCCAAAATCTCCTTTTTGGTGGCTGCCGCCACCACCACCATGGCATCAATAGGCACTCCCTTGGTAAGAAAGGACTTTTCTTGGGAGGCAGAAATTAATTTATTAGGCCTCCTAGGGACAGGCTCCATGGTGTCCGGAGGATCCCACTCCCTTTGTGAGACCAGCTCCATGAGCTCTTCAAAGAGCAGAGACACCCAAGAGGTGGAGGGTTGAGACCAGAAAGCCTTCAGGAGAACCGACTCGTCTTCAGTAGGTTGGTGGACTGTCAGTCACCCCTCTGCCTAAGGATTTCTAGTATCTCAGCAAATGAGATATCCTCAGAGGGGGACCGTGGGAACCCTTCTGATTCATCCAAGTGGGTATCGGATGTGAGAGACTCCTGTGGGGAGTCTAAGTGCTTCCTCTTACAGATTCTCTTCCTGGGAACCTCATCAGTGGGAACTTCTGGTGAGGTCTCGGAAGAGCAAGGGCCACCCAATGGAGCTTCTTGAGGCTCTGGGTCTCTACGCTTAGAAAGGATCTGTGAAGCAGAAGTGGACACAGGTGCTTTTGGGGAGGAGGTAGTCGGACCATCACCCCAGCACCGGGATGATGAGCTCCGAACCAGAGGTAGGAGCCAAGCTCATCCGAGTCGAAGCCCCGAAAGGCAAAGTCGGAACTGACATGTCAGTCTGACTATCCTCCCCGACTCGACCGGAGAGTGTCGGCTCCTAGACTCCTTGATTAGAGCTGAGTAAACAAAACCAATGACAATGGAACAGGCGTCGGCTCCGAAGACTCAACAATCAACAAGTCCAACTCTTCCAGCTCTGAAGGACCAGCATGGCTCGGAGGAGGAAGTGAAATAGATGGTAATACAGTCTTCAATTCCAAAACCACTTGGGTCGGAGCAGACAAATTTTTGCAAATGCCAGTGCCTGTAGCATCTTCTGCATCACATGATCCACATCCAAATCGGAAAGGCTAATCGAGGACCGAGATGAATGGATGGACGGGGCACTGACTGAAGGATCGGTGATTTAAGTACCTTGGATACTGACTCGAGTACTGGGGACAGGCTACAACAAGATGCTTGGCTCTGAGGGCTGTGGAGCCGACGCCGAAGGTTTCTTTGTTTTTTTATCTTCCGAAGAAGTCGAAGCCTTAGAAGACACTGAGGATTTGCTAGACCTGTCCTGGTCACTCAAAGCTTCTTGAAAAGATAATTTGACTAATCCCCTGTCAATTAACTTTCTCTTTCTCTCCTGAAGAACCCTAGAAGAGAAGGAATGACAAATGGAGCAGCTTTCCAGAAGGTGCAATGCTCCCAAACAGTGTACACAATTTACATGGCTATCAGTGACAGACATTTTCTGCCCACATTTTGGACATTTCTTAAACCCTGATTTAGGATGTTTATCCTTATCATGGTCAGCCATAGTGGAACACACAGTGTCAAGAAAGGGTACTGTAATGAACAAGACACACCCAAAAAACTATCAAATAAGCACTTTAAAACTATGGGCTAACTATCCTATTAAGCACACACGTACACTATAACTACTTATCTAAACACTCTAATATCTATATATCTAAAGATCTAAATATATATCAAAAGGCTGTGACAGAAAAAGTCACTATCCAAAGGCACACAACTACTAATTAACTACAGTGAATACAACAAGGCCTATAGAAAAAAATTAGGGCCAAAGAGAGCTAATATCTAGTCAAGAAAAAAGGCACACCAAGGAAAGGGAATACACACAATAAGCTATAAGAGCTAAGATAAGTCTAAAATAGAGAAATATCAAAAACATTTAGATAAATTTGTAGAAAAAGGTTTTGTACTGGCCCGAGCTATGCGAGGAACCTCCGATCTATGTAGCAGCAAACTAGATCTGAGGTAACTCTAGGTGCATCATGGGACAGGGACTTGGCCTCGAGCTGTCTGAACACCTCGAGCTTTGTAGTAGGCTGACTCGGAGCCGAGGATCGGCTCTGAACCCATCTGTAAGAATGAACGGCGAGACAGAACAACTTCACACTGTAAACTTAAGCCCACCAAATTAGCAGCAGACAACCTCCCAAGTGATACCTACAAATCGCAGCTGATGCTCTGGCCTACCCAGTATCCATCTTTATTAACCAATCTCTGTCAGAAAGTTATGTTCCCCCACTATGGAAAGTATCACATATAATTCCCCTCCACAGAACTAACCAATTACCGCCCCAAAGCTATTCTCTCTCCACTCTCCAAAATACTAGAGATGCATTCACTCTAGGTCTCAGACTACCTCCTTACTAACAACCTCCTTTCCAATACTCAGCATGGTTTCCAACCAAGCCATAGCATCACCACTGCCTTACTCTCCTTTACAAACACTATCCTTCAGCATAAAAACAATGACTCTCTTTCCTCTGCTACTTTCCTAGACCTATCTAAAGCATATGACATGGTCACACATAAACAACTCATCTCTGTCCTCAATAACCTATCCTTCTCTCAATCAGTCACTGAATGGTTTCAGAGTTACCTGTCTGACCACCAACAATCCGTTGTAAGGCAGAATGACATATCTCCCCAACTACCTGTCTCTATAGGGGTTCCCCAACGATCCATCCTTGGACCCCTACTCTTCTCTATTTTCACCAATAATCTAGCCTCTGCCACCAAACATGGCACACACAAACAATATGCAGATGACTCAACCATCATCTGCTCAGCCCAGTCCCTACCCAAACTGCAAAAAGTCACACAGGAAGCCTTTTCCTCTGTTGAAACTTGGTTATCCGATGCCCAATTAATACTCAACCCAAACAAAACTAAACTATTCATCTTCCAGCCCACCAAACCTACTCAAAACAACTCTCACTTTAACATCACAGCAAAAGACAACACCACTATATATCCAACAGAACACACCAAATTGCTAGGAGTGGAAATAGACAAACTAAAATTTGACATTCACATATCCATGAACATAAAAACGTCCACAAAAAAACTAGGAGCATTATACAGCAATAAGCAACTTCTCACCAAAGCAGCAAAGATTTCAGTAGCAAATTCCCACCTTATCTCCACCCTACTTTATGCCTCTCCAATATATACCAACCTAAGGCGATGTGATCTAATCAAGCTAGAGACTTGCTACAACAAAATCGCCAAATTCACCACAGGGGCATCCTATCGTAGTCACCACTCTCTCTCACTTGCTGAACTGGGCTGGCTTGAACTCCCTCACCTCCTTCAATGGTATCAACACACACTCGCCCACAAACTAGTAAACCATCCACTAAATGTCCCATCCTTCCAGAATCTACTTCAACCCTATCGCACCACCAGACCACCAAGATCCAGCAACAAAAATCACTTGCAGATCACTACAGCCAATAACTCTGCTGGTGAAGCACTATTCTCTTGCACCATAGCCAAATTATGGAACTCCCTCCCACCCACAATTACCTCCATACCATCATGCACCCACTTCAAAACTTTACTAAAAGTGCACCTAAAAACATGCTGGCTATGCCCTTGCAACTCCCACTCTAATATTACCCACCCCATCCACCCACTACCTTTCTTTCCACCCCACTAACTACCTTGATTATAGCAAGCTCAGATGCTCATAAGCCTACTACTTATACAGCAGGAACTTCTTATTGTAACAATTAATGTCTGTTATGTACTTCACAGATGATAACAATTCTAGTTGTCTACTGATGTACTATGTTCTTCATCTGTAACTATGTTTGTAATTGTTAATTGCTATGTTAATCAAATTAATTGCTATGTAAATCCAATGCAACTACTGTCTGTATATTTTAACTTTGGAGCTTTTCTCCCCGGGCATCCGCTGAAAATGGACCTACGTCCAGTCGGACACTCCCAGTCAACAAATGTAAATGAATAAATAAATAAATAAAATAAAAATAATAAGTTTCCTTAGACAATTATACTAGAGCCTTCATTTGACCATTGTTGCAGTAGCAATAGCTATATGGGTAGATTATTATAGCTTAAACTGTCTGGGAGGAGGAAGGAGAAGGGCCCAGGAGCCTCTGGAGAATGGTCCTACTAAAGCGTGTCCTAGACCTAGAGAAGGAGTCTAGTTATTTATTATTACATTATTACTTATTTATTATCACACGTTACTTACCAACTCACTGCCGCCTACCCCCCACTGTCCCCATCTATACCCACTAACTCTCCTAGACTAAGATGAAAAGTTTTCCCTTAAAATGTCAATGAACCTCATATGAACTTGTCTATATTCTCCTCCTTTGGCACACTGGCTAGTATTTTTATTTTTTTTTCTTCCTTCTCTTCATTACATCTTCAAGATTATCTCTACTAAACATACTGTATGAACAACAACCACATGTTACTAACTGCTATACTTTTAACTGTATGTCTAAAACACTATGCTTAATGTAAATATCTTAAGCAATCATATGTTATCTGCTATATTTTATAACTGTATGTGTAAACCACAATGCCGATGCAAATATCTTATGTATAGCATGTTAGCAATTGTGTCTGAAGCTTTTCTCCTCGGGCCTCCACTAAAAATGGACAGCTTTGTCTGGTCGGCCGTCCCCGGTAAACAAATGTAAAATAAATAAATAGTTTATACTGTTTTGTAAAAGTGTGCAAACAGGATCAAGTTGCTACTTCTAGAATATTTCTAATATTCAATCCTTAAGAAAAGCTATTAATGAAACAAAGGCCTTGATACAATGATCCTTGACTCTGACGGGAATATATATTTTTTTTGTGGTGGGAATAGCAAAATATAAAAGCACGAGACAACCATTTTGAAACAGTCTATGCTGACACAGGTTGTCCTTTTTTGTTACCTTCAAAAGAAATGAACTGCTCAGTAGTTCTGAAAGATTTTAGTTTGTCAAGGTTGTATCCAACTTGTCTATGGACATCCAAGGTAAGAAATATCCTTTCTCCCTTACTTTTAAGTTATAGGAAGAAGAGAGGGAGATGGCTAGCTTGGCTTAATATAAACTCAGATACCACTTTGGGTATAAACAAAGAATTAGTTCTTAAAGAAACCCTAGCTAAGTGCAAATGAGATTAGGATGACCTACCTTGAGAACCTTCAACTCAGATACTCTCTTTGTAGAAGTAAGGGCAATTAGTAAAATTGTCTTCCATGTTAAGAACCAAAAGTCAGCCTGATGACCTGGTTCAAATGAAACAAGTTTTAGTTTTCTTAACACAAAATTAACATCCCGGGGATCCCAAGAAGCCCCCTGTTTCCTATGAGAATTCAAAAACATTTTTGCATGAGGTTGCACTGAAAAAAGGGGATCAATGGGGAGACATGACTGATGAATAATACATACATACACACAAACAATGAAGAACCACAGAAACACTAGCTCTGAATGGGTGTTCGTTCTTTTGTTGGTACCAACTACAAACCCTTTTTCATTTGCCAATATACAATTTTCTATTAGCAGGCTTTCTTGTCTCCATTAACACATGCTGCATGTCCTCATAAAAAGGGGCAAAATACATCTCTCCACCATACCCAGTAGCAAACCCCACCAATGACTACCAAATAAATGATGTAAATGAATACTTAATGAATATTCATGGTGATGTCAACAGGAACCTCATCGATATTCATTAAGAAGTCATCATTATTCAATAGACTACATGATGATGCAACTACTGAAAACAAGCACTGACCTGAAATTAGAAATAATTAGGAAATGCTCAGTATTAAAGAGAGCCACTTAAAATACCAATGCAAACAGTACAATAGTTGCAAGTTCTCCAGCAGTATTAAGCACCTGCCCCAATAATGGTGGCACTCAAACCAAGCCTTAAACTGTACTTACTTAAAAATAACCTTTAATAGCAATGTAAACAGTGAAACTGGCAGAAAGTACAGTTGTGTACACTTACCATAAATGTAGATGTTCGAGTGCATCCACTATTGCAGTCCTAACATATGGGTTATCCGGCTCCCGTTAGCCCTCAGTCGGCCCTAATACCAGAAGCCCTGGTATATGACGTCAGCTGCCGTCAGTTGTAAACTGATGACAGAACGTCAGGTATAAAGGGAGGCGGCTGATGCCATTTCCTTAGTTTTTCTTGCCTTAACTGTCAGAAGCCCCCAAAAGAAGGCCAAACCAGGAAGGAAACACCCTGGATAAAAAGCCATCCAAAAATAATATAAGTAGTCTTTGCCTTAGGAAAAAAGGGGAATGGAGGGTGGGAAACCAGGACTGCAACAGTGAATACACTCGAACATCTACATTTATGGTAAGTGTACACAAAGCCCATGAAGAAAACAGAAAGGGGGAGGAAGAATCATAAGTTAAGGATTGGTAAGGAGGCCTTGCAAAACTGCAGAGGCAAAACCAGCCCTAGACTTTGAAAACAAAGATAGGTTGTAATGCTTTGTGAAAGTACGGACAGAAGATCAAGTGGCTGGTTCTAGAATGTCCTTAGTAGGCACACCTCTCACAAAAGCTGCAGAAGTAGAGGCTGCTCTAGAGGAATAGGTCCTAATACCCTGGGGGGGAGGGGGCCTTTCCATGCTGCAGGTAACAAAAGTGAATACAATGAGCAATCTATTTAGAGATGGTTTGTTTGGAAATAGCTTTACCCTGAGCCTCAGGCACAAAACTAACCAACAACTGCTGAGATTTCTGAAAGGGTTTAGTCCTACTTAAGTAAAATCTCAACTGTCTGTGCACATCAAGAGAGTGCAGAATCCTTTCCTCTTTATTCTGGGGGTTATTGAAGAATGTAGACAGATGAATAGAGTGGTTAAGTGCCAAAGTGGAAACCACCTTAGGCATAAAGAAGGGATTAGTTCTCAGAGAAACCTGGTCTGTATGAAAAATAATGAAAGGCTCTACTGCCATTAAGGCTTGCAGCTCCGAAACCCTTCTGGCGGAAGTAATAGCCAAAAGAAAGGCAGTCTTCCATGAAAGGAACTTTAAGTCTGCAGAGGCCGCAGGTTCAAAGGGAGGAAGAGTAAGCTTCTCCAGGACAAAACTAAGATCCCAAGCAGGAGAAGGAGATCTTCTGGGAGGTCTAAGATTGCTAGCCCCCCTCAGGAACGGTTTCATCAAGGGGTGAGAAAAATTGGTTGCTCAAAAAAACAATGAGTAGAAATTGCTGAAGCATAAATCTTAACTGAAGAAAAGGAAAGTCCACCATTAAGCAAATCTGCTAGATAATCAAGAATGAGGGAAAGAGAAGGTTGGGAAGACTCTTCTCCTTTATCCTGCATCCAAGAGCAAAATCTCTTCCATTTATCTGCATAGAATTTCCTGGTGCTAGGCTTCCTGGCCTCATGAAGAACTTTAACCACCTGCTGGGAAAGATTTAAAGTATTAGCCAGGCATTTAAATGCAGAGTTTGAAGATGAGGATGAAGAAACTTTCCCCCTTACTGAACCAACAGCTCTGGTACCAGGGGAAGATGCCAAGGCTGAGCCTGGGAAAGGCTGCGAAGAAGGGGATACCAATGCTGCCTGGGCCAATCTGGTGCTATAAGAATAGCCTTTGTTTTTTTGTCCCTTATCTTTAGCAGCACTCTGGGAAGAAGAGGCAGGGGGGGGGGTATAAATTTAAGAGTTGTGTCCATGGGAAGGACAAAGCGTCCACTCTCCATGCTTTGTTGTGAAACTCCCTGGTGCAGAAGGTTGGAAGATGATCATCGATGTGAGAGTAGAAAAGATCCACCTGAGGAGTGCCCCAATCCTGAGTGATGCGATGGAAAATTATCTTGTTCAGTTGCCACTCATGAGGATCCAGAACATGTCTGCTCAATTGATCCGCCAAGGATCCCTGAAAGATACTGGGCTATGAGATGTATGCCCATGGAAGCTGCTAAAAACCATAGTTTCATGCTGTGTCTGCACAAAGGGTAAGAGTGAGTCCCCCCTCCTTGTTGATGTACCACATGACTGTGGTGTTGTCTGTCCTGATCAGAACAGTCCCAGGGTAAAGTAGGTCCTTGAAGGCCAGCAAGGCCTGTTGCACTGCCATCAATTCTTTTAAGTTTATGTGCAGATGAATCTGTTGGGTGCTCCAAGTCCCTTGTATGCTCCTGCCTTCCAGATGTGCCCCCCACGCATAATCTGAGGCGTCTGTGGTGAGAGTCTGACTGGCAGGTGGTGAACAGAAAGGCAGACCCTTGTTCTGACAACAGACCGTCTCCCACCAGAGAAACTCCATTTGTAGACAGGGAATAAGGGGAAGAATCAGGTTTAAGTCCTATGTGTGTTGACACCAAAGGTTCTTAAGGTACCATTGAATTTTTCTCACATGCAGCCTTGCATATGGGATCATCAGGATACATGAAGCCATGAACCCCAGTGCTTGCAGGAATTGCTTTGCAGAGAGCTGGGTCATGCTTGCCTAGTTCTTGAAATAAGCCGACAGACCTTGTTGTTTGTCTTGATGGAGGAATACCATCTGGGTGGCTGTATTCAGACTCGCTCCCAGGAAAACAATCTCCCTTGTAGGAATCACCTTTGATTTCTTCTCAAAGAGTGTGAAACCTAAAGAAGTGAGAATGTTCTTCATGAAGTCCAAATCCTTTTTTAACAGTTCTGGGGGTTTGCTTGAATGAAACAGTCATCCAGGTAAGGATAAATTTGAATGTTCCTCTGCCTGCAAAAAGCAATGGCTGGGCGCTAGGCACTTTGTGAAAACTCTGGGAGCAGTAGATAAGCCAACAGGCAGCACAGAGAATTGGAAGTGTTGCTCCCCAGTCCTGAAATGAAGAAACTACCTGCAACTTTCCCTTATTGGGATGTGCAGACAAGGCTCCTTGAGATCCAAAGTTACCAGCCACAAATCCTTGTCCAGCATTGGCAGCAACTGTTGAAGAGTGAGCATCTTGAATTTGGGAATCACCAGAAAAGTGTTTAGAATAGACAGATCCAGAATAGGGCACCAGGTGCCCCCTTTTTTGGGTACCAGAAAAAGTCTTGAATAAAAACCTAGGCCTGCCTGATTTGCAGGAATTGGCTCTATAGCCCCCATAGTCAGCAGAGAAGAAATTTGATTCTCTACCTCAGCCCTGAGAGTTCTGGTAATGTCTGGGTAACCTTGTAGAACAGGGATGGTGTGAAAATAAAACTTGTACCCTTGGTTTACTATGTTGAGTACCCATTTGTCGTATGTGATGGTTGACCATACCCCTGTGAACCTGGTTAACCTCCCCCCCAAAGGAAACCCTGGGCCCACACAGGTAAGCACAAGGTCAGAGTCATTGAGAATGCTTGCTTTGGGAAGCTGGCTTAGAACTCCCCAATTTAGCAGAAGGATGCCATTGTTTAGTCCTTTGAGGAGCAGAAGCCTGCCCTCTGGAAGATCTGAAACCCCTAGCTAGGCCTAGAGCGACCCTGTTTGCCAGGATCAGGGAAAGTCCAGTTCTTGGAAGGGTAATGCCTACTAAACCGAGGAGCCTGAACCTAAAGGAAATCTTTTACAGCTTGCATAGATTTTGCCTTATCCTCTAACTTTTTCAATAACTCCTCAGCCTTGTTACCAAAAAGGTTGTCTTTGTGCAAAGGAACATCCAGCAATTTAGATTTTACAGGTTCAGAAAGAGGCTGCTCCCTAAGCTAAGCATGCCTTCTAATAACGGAACCACTGGCTGCTGCTCTGCAGGAAACCTCCAAGGTGTCAAAACCACAATGAAGAGAATGCTTATTAACGAGAATGGCAGAATTTAGTAAATCTTGTAAGTCTTTGTTCTCTGACATAGAAGGAATATCCCCAAGCTTAGCCTTAATAGCCTCCAAAGTATGTTGCTGATACTTAAGCATGTGAAAAAGACAATTCACAGATCTAATGGCAAGAGTTGCAGAGATATAGACCTTTTTACCCCACCTGTCTAAGGCCCTAGACTCCTTACCAGAAGGTACATGGTTTTTAGCAATAGTAGCCTTATCACCCTTGGGACCTTGAGAAATAATCTCAGGCTCAGCAGTAGGGTTTCGAAAAAGAAATTGATGAGAATCTGGAACCCTATAATACCCATCAGGTTTTCTGAGAGCAGGAGGAACAGACTTAGGAGTTAAAGAATTTTCCATGAAAACATCATCCACAACTTCCAAAACAGGAGATATAGCCAGAGGTTTATGCTGTGGAAAATCTAAAAATTCCCGGATCCTCTTCTTAGACTGAGGGAAATCCTAACTTTCCCATTTAAAGTGCTCCCTAAGAGTATTCAAAGTATCCCCAAAGGAAAAATCTTCTGGAGGGGAGGCAGAGGGGATAGAATCCTCAGCATCAGAATCCTCAAAGCCAGAAAAAAGTTGAGAATTCCCTTCCTCACCAGCAGAAATACTGGAAACCTCAGAATCTGACTCAGACAAAACATCAGGAGACAGTTCCCTAGCCCTCTTGGAAGGGGGGATGACAGCCCTTAGGGTAAGAAATCACAAGCCATCTTTACCAACTGGGACTGAGGCACAGGAGAGGAGGCCGATGCCTGCTTGTGGGTAGATTTGCGGGTGAAAGGTTTACTAGTAATCCGGAGGGACATGGCAGGCCTAGCAACTGCAGAAGTCTGAGCTAAGGTGGTCAGTCTGGCTCCGGTCTCATGTCGAAGAGAAGAGGCGTCAGAAGCTGGTGCCTGCATAGCGACTCAGGACCCATCTGAGGCGGTGACAGGCAGAGGGTCTGAAGACAACATAGCCTGCGGTATGGAGGACTCCGTAAAGGTCTCGGTAGAGGCCTGCAGCTGAAAATCTGGACTGTAGGGTCTGCGAAAGTGCCTCACTAGCTACCACTGGGCCAATGACCAATTTCACCGGTGCGTCGTCAGCAGCTTTAACCCTAGGCCTGTTGCGGTCCTTGTCCTTGCATTTCCTAGGTATATCTGAAGTCTGGAGACCAGAAGACCCCATACCGACGAACTTAGGCCAGACTCCGAAATGCTTATATAAAATCTTAGCTCTACGGCGTATGGTATGTGGGTTGAAGGAAGCACAGAGATCACAGTTAGGGATGTCGTGCTCAAGGCCCAAACAAGTTATACAATAGGAATGAAAATCACGGTGCGGAATCCGTTTTCCACAGGCAAGACAGTTATTAACTTTATCTGACATTTGTTAAAGCAAGAAAAGAGGATCCCCAACGAGGTACTTATCTGAAGGAGTCTTCAACTTGGTAGTCGGAATGCAGAAAGAAGGTAAACGGCTGACCAGCACTAGTGTGAACTGTATCTGCTTTGGGCTCCGTGGCAAGAAAGACTAAGGAAATGGCATCAGCCGCCTCCCTTTATACCTGATGTTCTGACATCAGTTTACAACCGACGGCAGCCGACATCATATACCAAGGACTCTGGTATTCGGGCCGGCTGAGGGCTACTGTGAGCCGGATAACCCATATGTTAGGACTGCAACAGTGAAACACGAAGAACATCTACATAGTATGCCAACCCCCCCCCCCCCCAGCTGAACAACTCGGAGTCTGATCATTTCAAGGCAAAGCAGAAAAGTAACAATTAATTTAAATGTGTTTGCCTTGTGGGTAGAGTGGTGTTTAACTTGATAGTCCTCAGGAGCTGTATTTAAGGAAGTTTACATAGAGAAAACAACATAAACTGTAACAGGATAAGCTCCTAGTACATAACGAACATACTAGCTGTGTAATATTTGCATTTATACATATGTACATTTGCAAGGTAACACAGAAAGGAAACACAGTGGTTTTATCAATTAATCTTCATTAAAAATGAGTAAGGCAAATAAATTAATTTCTTTATTTTTATTACATTTGTTTACTGGGAAATTCTGACTGGACATGGGTCCTTTTTCAGCGGAGGCCCGGGGAGAAAAGCTCCACAAGTACATAATGGAAAATGCTACAATAGTAGATGATATACAGTAAACATTTTCACATGCAGAATACATAAAACAATAGTGGAAAACAAGACATACAATGGGTAATGAGTACTAGACAGATTTTAAGTTGAGTTGACAAAAAGATATCTAACACTGTACTAAGATGTTGGAAGTTTTCTTAGTCGGGGTTGGAGCAAGGGCAGAGCCAGTACATTTTTAGGTGGGATTTGAGAGTGATTTTGAATAGACTGCAGGAAGGTAATTTGTTTCTCGAGGTAGGGAGGTTGTTCCATAGTTTACAAATGGTACAGGTGAAGAGGGCTTCTCCTGCTGAATTTTTGGGTATGGTGGTGAGAAGTAGATTTTTGCTGTTGGATCTTAGGGATCTGGAAGAGGATAAGGTTGGAGAAGGTTTTGAAGTGATGGGATCTTGTGGGGCTGGTTTATTAGTTTGTGTGCAAGCAAGGGTTGATTCAGGTGAAGGAGCTGAGGTAGTTCAAGCCAATCAAGTTCCCTGAGTGAGTTAGAGTGACAGCTATGGTAGGATGCACCTGCTGCAAATTTATCAATTCTATTGTAGCAGGCTTCTAGTATGTTTAGGTCAGTCTGTCTGGGGTTGGTGAGTATGGAAGAGACGTAGAATAGAATGGAGAGTAGCTGTGAGTTGTCAATAGCAGTCTTGGCTGTCTTGGTTAGGTATGCTTTATTTCTATATAGTGCCCAGAGTTTTTAATTAACTTTTTTATGTTAGGAGATATGTGGAGGTCGAATTTGAGACTGTTGTCAATCTCCACACCTAGAAGTCTGGTGTGATCTGATGGGGAGATGATGGTGTTCTTGGCACCAAGGTGGAAGAGGGTGGTTGGTTGTTTAGATTTAGAGAGCTGAAAGATAAGAAGCTTGGTTTTGTTAGGATTGAGTAGAAGTTGAGCATTGGAGAGCCAGCTTTCTACAGATGTGAATGAGTCTTGTGTGATTTTTTGGAGTTCTGGTAGAGTGGGGGCAGAGCAGATGAGGGTGGAGTCATCTGCATATTGTATGAGTGTGGCATGTTTGGTAGAGGTATGAAGGTTGTTGATAAAAAGGGAGAATAATAGGGGGCCAAAGATGGAGCCTTGGGTGACCCAGAGAGAAAATGGGAGATGAGAGGATAGCTGTTCTTGCCAAACAACAGACTGCTGTCAGCCTGAGAGATAGCTGTGGAACTAGTTGGTAACAGTGTGGGAAAAGGAGAGATTGGTGAGTACAGAGAGAAGTATATTGTGAGATACCATATCAAAAGCCTTTGATAGGTCCAGAAATATAGCAGAGGAAAATAGGCTATTGTTTTTATGTTGTAGGATTGTGTTGGTGAAGGAGAGTAATGCGGTGGTGGTGCTGTGATATGGCCTGAAGCCATGTTGGGTTTTGGAGAGAAGATTATTAGTAAGGAGAAAATTTAATACCGGAGAGTTAATACATTTCTCAAGAATCTTGGAGAGTGGGGAGAGGATGGCAATGGGGTGGTAGCTGAAAAGGTCAGTGGAGGAGCCACCTTTGTGTAGGGGAATGGTGTGTGAAATTTTCCATAGAGCAGGCACATAGCTTTCTGATATGGAGTGGTTAATCAATATGAAATTGGATAAGCTAGGGTGTCTGCTGCTATTTTTAGGTATTCTGAAGGCAGGTTGTCAACTGCAAGTTTAGTGGGTTTAAGCTGTGTTAGAAGTTTTTTTTTATGTAGGAGGTTGGTACTGGAGAGAAGGTGAAGGAGGGGGGTAGGGGAGGAGTGCTGTTGTTAGCTATTGATAGGATGGTTTCGGTGAAGTGTTTGTTGTAAGAGTCAGCTATACTGCTGGTGGAGGAGGAGATGGTAGGGGGGAGTGCCTAGCTTACCTGGGTGGAGTATAGAGTTTACTGTGGACCAGAATTGCTTAGGATTATGATGGAAGGAGTTTAGGATTGACTGATAGTAGAGGGCTTTATCAGTTTTTATTTGCCTTTTTACCTTGTTATGCAATTCGATGAAGGAATGCCTAGCTGAGAGGGTTTTGGTTTTGTGCCAGTGTTCCCATGCTTTGTCCCGAAGTTTTATTAGTCCCTGGGTGGTTTTATGAAGCCAGGGGGAGTTTTTAGTTCTGATTCTGGCACATCTTTGGGGAGCGTGGGTGTTTAAGATTCTAAGAAAGGTGGAATTGAAAAAGAGGACAGCTTTATCATGATTGCGGTATTTTGGTGGTGTCCAGTTATAGTTTTGGAGGGATGAGTTGAAGGAGTTGGGATTAAAATTTGTTTGACTGGATTGGAATTTTTTACATGGTGTTTTAGAAGAAAAATGGGGGTATGGTCACTGAGGCTGTCTGGTAGACAGCCTGTAGTGTAGGAGTGGGGATCTTTGTTGACCAGTATCCAGTCAAGAATTGTATGGTAATTGGGGTTTTTATTTATATGGGTTGGAGATCGTATTAGTTGGGAAAAAACATGCATATTTAGGTGAATGGCTGTGTGGTTACTGTTATAGGATAACCATTTTATGTTAAAGTCACCAAGGATGATGGTTTCTTGGGGGAGAGAGAGATTGGCCCAGTGTTGGAGATTTTCTAGAACAGGAATATTCTGGCCTGGGGGAAAATAGCAGCCGATGATGTTTATAGTCTTATTTGGGTTTATTTTGAGGTTGGCATACAAGATTTCTTCCTTGCCAATCAGGGGGGATGAAATGTTAATAGTCTGAATGTGGAAGTGATGTTTATACATGAGTGCTATGCACCTCCTTTCTTTGACAGCCTATCTTTGCGAAGTATGCTATAGCCAGGGGAGAGAAGTTCCTCACTTTTGATGTGGGGTTTAAGCCAAGTTTCTGTTAGGATTAGTATGTCAGGGGCGTAGGTTTTTATAGTGGCATGCAGGTCTTGGGTTTTATTACATATGCTTCTAATGTTTATGCACAGGATGAAGAGATCTGATGTTTTTTTTGTTGGCTGTGATTGGGGGTATTACGAAGTAGGTTGGAGATGGGGCCAGGGTTAGGATGGATGTCACCACGGCGGGTTAGTTTGAAGAGGGAAGTCAGTATTAGTTTAGTGTAGACTGTTAGGAGCTTGTCATATTGAAGGGATATTTTGTGCTTAAAGGTTGATGGTCATTATTTAAAAAAAATACTTGCAAAGAATATACTTGCATGAAGTATGTTGAATAAAATATATGTCAAATATTTTTTCAAATAATTTAACTGCAAAAAGTTGTTTAAAAGCTTTCATAAAAATAAGAAAAAGATGGTAGATGTCATAAAAAGTATTCTGTCATAAAATGTTCATGTATGCAAATCATTTTTAAGTGTATATTTTTACTGTTACTTTTAAGTGTGTATTTACAAGTGTATGTTCCTTTAAACGCTGCTGGTCTAGGTATGGTGCCTCTTTTTGAGGTTTTAAAAAGGAAGGAAGTTACTTTTTACAGTTTCTGATGAAGTTCCTGTGTTTTGGAATGAAAGCACTAAAACTGTGGTGAATAAATTGGCTGGGACTACTGGTGTGGCGTTTTTATTATTTTTAAGTTTACATAGTATGCTGTTTTGTGGTTTACTTTATCAAGTTTGGTACATAGTTATATATAATTTGCTTGCTAGACTGTTAAAATTATACTTTGCCTTTTTTATTGCATGCAAGTTGCACTGAATAAAATACAAATTGATAACTGTCATACAGGGTATAGTTGGGTGTTCAACCTTGCACACCTGTTCACTGCCCCCTGTATGCACACAGAGACCCACAGCAACTGTGTATATAACTTGGCGACTATGAATCTGTGCACTTGGAATATTAATGGCTTAAACAGGAAGGGAAAAGGGAAAGAAAATTTGTCTTTATCCATACTTTTAAGACCCAAATCAAATGTCTACAAGAGATGCACATTACTGAGATGAGAATAAAAAAATGATTAGGGAGCTTTGTAGCAAGGGGTATCGTTATTCACTTGCATCGGCCTGCAGAAGGGTGTTTATAACACTACTAAAAAAAAAAAAGAAAAGAAAAAAAACCCCACCACATTTCAGTTTACTGACTGTAGTACTAATGATCAGGGCAGATAAGTTATATTAAAAGGTCTACATATTGGGGAGTAGGTCACAATAATAGATGCCTACCTACTCCCTAGGATTCAAACAACACAACCAGCCTTTCTAGTATGAGTATGGGTGGATATCCAGAAAGATATAACTATCTGGGCAATGATGTTTCAGAGGACCTAGAAATTGCCACGTGCAAATGATAATCAAACAACTTAAAAGAATACTGAAGAAATATAGTCTTCAAGTCTTAAGGGTAGTGCACACCTTCATTAAGGAAGAACAAAAATGAAAACTAGTAATTACAGGAATGATTACTCTGGAATTATTAAAACAGACCTTTGTCACAGCTTCTTATCTAAGTGCTAAAGATCACTTTGCATTCTTATTAAAAATAAGAAAACAGGATTCAAGTTGGTATTGCTTTTTTACACCACAGTTTAAGTTAAAACAATAGGGGTATTTTTGCCCTTGTTAGAGATTTATCTCATGGGTATTTGTTCGGCCCAGACACAACCCATCATATTCAGATTTATGACCATGCTCCCATTAAAATAGCACTATAGCTTTGAGGATGGTAACTTTTCAAAGACATGGAAACATCTTTTTGCAGGAAAGAAACTATAAAATCTTACCATAATAGTAGATGTCCTTCTCTTCACTGTTGCAGTATTCATTACAATAGGGATCCCCTGCCAAGGGCAGCCCAATGTCCAGCCAGTATAGCAAAGCCTTTAGGTTGTTTTAAGATGCACCGTATGTCACATGTATGCACCTCACAGCATAGGGCATAAAGGTGAAGTCCAGACCTACCATCCTTGAAACTTGAGACCTCCAGTAGGAATGCCAGTCTAAGGAGAAAACAGGTAATCAGTACATCCAGAAGAGAAATGGACCATGAGCAGGAGGGACGGATGGAATACTGCAACAGTGAACAGGACATCTACCACTATGGTAAGATTTTACACAACTGTACTATGTCCTTCCATTTCACAGTTGCAGAATTTATTACAACAGGCAGAGTGCCAAAGCTCAGGAAGAAGAGAGGGAGGAGGAACAACCAGCAGAGCTCTCTAGGAAGCCATGAAGGATGCTCCTTGCAAAACCAGCTCTAGCTCTGAAAATTCCATCCAACTTGTAGTGCTTGGTAAAAATATGCAAAGACGTCCAGGTTGCTGCCTCAAGAATACGGTTAGTATCCAAACACTTGAAAAAGATACCAGCAGAAGCCTCAGCTCTAGTAGAATGTGTCTTAACAGAAGAAGAAAGACACTCAGCATGAAAGGAATAACAAAAAAAAATGGCTTTACAGACCCAAGAAGAAACAGTTTGCTTGGACACAGACAATCCTAAAACCCTAGGATGAAATGAAACAAAGAGCTCATCCGATTTACAAGCAGTCTTAGTCATGTCTAAATAAAATCCATGTTGTCTATGCACATCCAATGTGTGCAGCACATTTGCACTGACAGATTGCAGAGTAGGGGAAAAAGTGGGCAAATGAATAGACTGATTAAGGGACAACTCATTTACCACCTTGGGCATAAAAGAAGGAGAAGTACGAAGGGACACCCTGTCCTTATGAAAAAGCAAAAAATGAGGACAAGCCATAAGGGCTTGAAGCTCAGACACCAGTATGGCAGAAGTAACAAAAGTAGTGTCTTCCAAGAGCAACGTTGCAAGGAAGCTGAAGCTGCAGGCTCAAAAGAAGACTGGGGCAAATTTTCTAAAACAAAAATTAAGATCCCACAGAGGAGGAATAGGCTTCCTGGGAGGGCTAATATGAAGAACACCTTTAAGGAATTCTTTAGCTTCAAATCTAGGAATTAAAGGAGGTGATAAAGGCAGACAAGCAGAGACAGCTGATAAGTCACAAGCTGAATCCCTCCTGGATCAGTCCTTAGACAACTCCTTTTTGGTATTTACTTCTCAGACGTCAATGTAAATGTCAGTGGTCTCTGGCAGACTAAATTTGCAGACGATTGCAAATTAGGAGCTGTTATTGAATCTCGCACTGACACAAATGTTCTCCAGAAGGGATTGACAGACAAACAACTGGTGTCAGAGCAAAGGACTAAAACTAAATGCCAAAAAATGCATAATAGTATCCTTTTGGAAGTCATTCATCACTGGTAACTATCATACTGACAACACACCCCTTAGAGTTGACACAGTAGTCAGGGACTTAGGGACACACACAGATAGTAATCTAGTCTTTGACCATCACGTGTCTATAGTAGTGAGGAAATGATTCTATGTTGTGTAACTTATAAACAAAGGTATGGCATCTAAGTCCAAGGAAGTCATTGTTCCACCGTATTGGGCATTCATCAGACCAATCATTAAGTACAATGTCCCCTTTGGTATGTACCTAACCAGACAAATTCAACAATTGGGACATTCACAGAGGTTCCTCACTAAAAGAATACAGGGTGTAAGTAAAATGTCTTATGCAGACCGCCTCAAGGCCCTATCCCTGTATTCTGTCTCCTACAGGCTTTTGAGGGGAGATCTATGCCCGGCATCGTCAGACCCTACTCTGATAAACCTCCTACATATCCACATAAAAAACACCACCAGAATTACCCGTTCTAAAGACTTAAATAAACAGGACCTGCTGGACAGATAGGTGTAGATCCCAGAGACTACACCATCTATGGAACAGGCTTCCCCACCCATGTGAAGCAGAGTTCCTCCCTAACCCAATCCAAATGCAACTTGGACAACTGGATGGGAAACTGGAAATTCATCCCTAGTTTGGCAACTATGTCTCTAATGGACACAGGCAACCTATAAATGGTTCAACTCCCAGGCCCATGCTTACACTTATCAAGGGTATCAGAGCTTGTCAGGGATTTGGGATGCATGGCTAGTCTTAAAAAGGCCCTTTTGGTTGTTAGCCTAGTAAACACCTATGAACCTAAGTGGGCCTTAACAGAAGAATAAGCCAATCCAGCATTGTGCAACTCACAAAGATAACAGAGAACCAAAGGAACATCCCCAAAAAGTTGATCCAGGTTATGAAAAAGACACCAAATAGAAAACCTCTTCCATTTGGACAAGTAGGATTTCCTACTAGTGGGTTTCCTGGCCTCCTGCAGGACCCTAAGCACATCCTCAGAAAAAAGGTGTCTATGTGGAATCAAAATACTATTACCCAATGTGTCAGTTGAAGAGTGGACAAGTGAGGATGGATGAGAGATCCTTAGTCTTGTGTGAGTATGTCCACCCTGTGAGGTAACTTGTGATGAATATCCTTGGCAAAATGCAGAAGAGGGAACCTATTCTGTCTCAGCCAAAAGGGAGTAGCCATCAATATTTTGGGAGCATCCTGTTGTATTTTGAACAGGACTTTTGGAATGAAGGGAAGGACAGGGAAGGTATAAAGAAATATCTCCTTCCAAGAAAAAGAGAGGGCATCTGTGACAATGTAAGGTATTGCCAACTATGCCACGAGAAGTAGGGCAATGGATGTGTAACATATGCCAGCACAACTAGCTGGAATTTTGTAAGAAATTATATGTCATTTGTATAGATGCTTGTGTTGAAAAAAATGTATTTGTAAAGCTGCCTGCGTTAAAAGTGTAGAAAAGGTGCGCCCTGCTGGACAGAAAAAGAAACATACATGCATTATTGTAACTTTTTAAACGTATATGTTTTAACAGAGGATACTGGAAGAGAAGAGGTTAATCTCAATCCAACTGACCTTGAAAAAAGTAGGAAATTAAATTATTTAATTTAGGCCATAAAGATTGTACCTTACAGTTCTCAATGCAGCCAGAGACAAAAAGTTTGCACGAGGAAGCTTTCTGCATTGTCTTTTGGGTGAACTAATTGCTACTCTGTAAGGGTGGAGGTCTGAAATTGTTTTATGACTTCCATGAGCTGCAGCAGGGTGTGTGTGTGTATTATTGACACACATGTGCTAAATCTGGTAGTTTCTAGCAAAGGGGAGCTGCATGGAAACCAGAATTCAGATGACCACATGTATAAAAGGTCATTCTGTAATCTATGACAAAAATGATGTTTGATACTAGCAGAGACTGAAGTCTCATTGCACTCAGATTTTGGAACCTGACAAGGAAGGAAGGACCCCTCACCTACTTTGTCTTGTCTTGCCTTGCTTAGTAGGTAACCAGGGAATAGTATTTCTTTAGGTCAGGAAAATATACAGTGAGTAGTTAAGTAATATATAACGATTAGTTAAGTACTGTTTTTTCTGAATCCATGCGAATCTATTCATCTGTGTTATTTTAATACTGTATGTGAAAAACTCTGGTGTTTATTGTAAATACATATTTAGTATTTTCATATTCCTTTATTAATTATTACTAAATATATTTAAACTTTTCATTATGGCTGGTACTTTAGAGAATATTTTAAACTTTGAGAGGACTTGCATCTATTTGATGACACTGGGGCCACCCCGAAAGCCTTACCTCACTGGCCAAACACTATCATTTGTATTAATATTAATTTCATTCGGTATAATTGGGCACCCTTGCAACAGTCTTAGAGTAGCTGGGTTTGGAGTGTCTGGTAGAGATGCAACTACCTTATAGTTAGGGCAGGAGGGGGCACAGCTACTAAATCTGTGCCAGCCTTTCCCAGGAGTGAGCGAGTGAGTGTGTGCATGTGTGTGTATGTGAAAATCAAATCTCAAAGTGTGTCTTGTGTGCGTCAGCTGCTTGGAGTAGGGACATGAAAGCACTGGCTTCACAGAGAGGGTGCTGGAGGACATGACTCAGACACTTGTCTGAGGACTCAACCCTACAGCTGTGCCTGTGGGGAGTTTTAATGGGGATCTGGAGAGAGAGAGAGGGAGGACCTAGACCCTGGACTGACTGTGTTCCCTGTGTGCTCTTAAGAGAAGCTGTGCTTGATGCAGTGAGTTGCATCTGGAAATACTGAGTGCATCCAGTTTTGTTCCAAGTGAACATCCCTCTCCAGTGCCAGTCATCAGGATTCAAGCTCCTTGATTATTGACCCAGAATGGGGATGTCACAATGTCTATATTCCAAACCAGAGGACTTGGGACTCCGGCACAAAAAAAGAGGAAGGTGTCTGTTCAGAGGGGATGCAAAAAGATCCACTTGAGCAGTACCCCAGTGGTGGACAATGTCCATAATCACATCCCTGTGAAGCATCCATTCATGAGATTGAGTTATAAACCTGCTCAGAGAGTCTGCCACAATCTTTTGACCTAAGGGTATGTATACCACCTGAAGAGTCACTTGATACTGGCTAGCTAGTTCCCATACTATGAGTGCCAACTGGCAAAGAAGAAATAAGATAAGACCTCACCCCCATCCCCCATTTGTTGACATACCTCATCACTGTGGTATTGTGTGTAAACACCTTGAGAGGACCTGGGCAGAACAGGGGATGAAGGACTTGAAGAGCCAGCAGAAGAGCTCGCATCTCTGACATTGATATGATCTTTCTGTTGATGAGGTGATCAGACTTCCTGCACCTTTAGGGAGCCAAATGTCACTCCCTATCCCACATCTGAAGCGTCTGTGAACAGCTCCTGAGAGGAAAGAGGTGGATGAAGAGGGAGCCCTGGCTTGAGAGTCAGCTGATGAATCCACCACTGAAGTTCCTGCTTGAAACATGGAAGAAGACAATAAAGATATTATGTACTCACCATAATGTTCCATCTGTGTTGTCCATTTTCATTCTTCCTCAACTGCTAGGTTTGTTTCTGAGCTGTCAGATCTGACTTGCCCGTTGCAAAAACTTGTGGCAACTAGAACTCTTGAGCTTCTCCCTTACCCAGAATGCACCAACCCCAATTACCTCAAATCTTGTTTGCTAGATAAAGCATAGAGAAATAATTATTATACAAAAAAGCATAAAAAGAAAGATAGCAAAACATTCGACAAGGCTATGTCTGGAGGTTTGTCATGCTTGAATTAAGTCAATTCTTTCATAACCACTCACTCTTCCAGAAAAAAACATAAGGAAGGGTTGGTGGGAGGGGAGTTGAGGAAGAATGAAAATGGACAACACAGATGGAATGTTATGGTTGAGTATATAACTTCTTTATCTGATGTCAATTTTCATTCTCTCCTCAACTGATGGGACAGAGTCCCCAGCTCCCTAAATCCCAGAGTAGACTCAAGGCAGGATATTCCTAAGCACTATTGAGCCATATGATGCTCTACCTCTGGATACCAAATCCACTTGGCAATGAGTGATAACAGTATGAGGGAAAGCCCAAGTCGCCGCTGCACATATGTCCTCCATGGAAGTCCTTGAATGAAAAACTGAGGAAGTTGCTACACACCTGGTTGAATAAGCATGAACTTTCTTTGGCAATGGGATATTCAATTTGTTGTAAACAAAGGAAATGCAACCAGTAAGTCATCTGGGGAGAGTAATTTTGGATACTAGTTTACCCAGTTTCACATCCGCAAATGAAACAAATAACTGATCAGTAGTTCTGATGTCCTTTGTTCTGTGTAAGCAGAAATGCAGTTGCCTATGAACATTCAATAAATGTAACAAATATTTGCCCTTGTTTGAAAATTTTGGAAAGAAAACTGGTAAATTGATGGACTGGTTAATATTAGATTCTGAAACTATCTTGGATAAAAAAAAAAGGATTAGTCCATAATGTAACTTTATCATTATGAAAAATTAGACATGGGGGGTTCACAGACAATGCTTAAATTTCAGAAACACATCTGGCTAACATAATGGCTTCCAAAAACAAAGTTTTCCAAGAAAGAAATTTAAGATCACAGTTTTGTGCAGGCTCAAACGGTGGATGAACCAGGGCTTGCAGTAACAGAGTTAGATCCCACGGAGGAGTAGGATCTTTAAACAGACGTCTTAACAGAAGTGTGTCTCATAAAAACGTTTTACAAAGTTTATGAAAAGCAAGTGAGGAACCATGGAATCCAGTATGGAAACAGGAAATTGCTGCCAACTGAACTTTTATAGTTGAAAAACTAGCTCCTTTATTAAAAAGAAGCATAAAAAATCAAGATTATTATACAGTGGGGCAGCAACGGGTTCCACATCATTTGAAGTGCCCGGTGTACAAATCTTTTCCATTTATTAGCATAAAGTTTCCTTGTAGATGGTTTAAGGGAGGATAACAAAATCTGGGGACAGGAGACAAGAGCATAGGTTGTATGCCTATTACCGCAAATGGAGAAATCAAGCTGTCAGCTTGAGATTGGGGAGGTCTGGATGTGTTCATGCCTCTCGGGTGAGACAGCAGATCTGGAGCTGGGTGCTGAATCCATGGTTGATGAATTAAATGAGGTCATAGAAGGGGAAAACAAATCTGTTGAGGCCAATAGGGTGCAATGAAGACGACTACTCTTTAGCTCTCTGTAGGAGCTTTGGAATCAAAGGATTGGGGAATAAGTATAAGCATCCCTCAGTGACACTCCCTGTGGGGGGATTAGGGCAAAGTAGCTGCTGCACTTCTTATGTAGGGGAGATGCAAAGAGATCACAGCAAGGCTGGCCCCACTTTCGGAAAATCAATTCTGCTACATTCTTTTTGAGGGACCATTCGTGAGGTAGTGGTATGCACCTGTTCAGTTTGTCCGCTAATATACTGGACTTCCCCAAAAAACACATTGCTATAAGAAAGAGGGTGGAAGAGATCACCCACTGTCAAACCCTAAATGCTTCTCCACATTGGGGATCAGATCTGGATCCTCCTTGTTTGTTGATGTACCAAACTACTGACATGTTATCTGCTTGAATTGCAATTGTTCCTGAAGAGAGAGCATTCTGAAAAGCCTGCAAAGCTAGACGCACTGTTCTCAATTCAAGAACGATGATATGCAAAGTTGCCTCTTTGGGGGACCTTAGGTTCATAGGTTCATTGGTAGATACTAGGCTATCGGCCCTAGGGCCTACACAAGCCAAGCCAAAAAGGTGCCCTGGCTTTCGCCACCCAAGAAAATTATTTTCTTGTGCCCCTGTCGAGCAGAGCCACAGAGGTGATCCCCAAGGTGAATTTCCTATTTCCCATACAATCATCAAGATTTTTCTTGATGAGTTCTAATGAGGAGCTTTGTTTGATATAGATAGGTAGTTTGTTCCAGAGTCTGGGAAGTGTCTGGGACAGGAATCTATCCCTCCAGCATGTTCTGTTTATTGTGGTGACAATGTTTAGGTCCCTAGAGCATGTAGCTCAGAGGGATTGGGATTTTTTAAGTGGAGCATGTCCAACAGTTCTGGGTTTGACGTAGCTTTGTATGTTGGGCAGAGATCGCCTCTGAGTAGGCGATATGTGACAAGAGTAAAGCTGAAGTTTTTTGAGATGGTCTGCATAGGGCATGCCTAACTTTTCTGTTTCTTTCCTGGGAGATCTCCTAGGAAAATATCTGATTGACCATGTGCCTTGGACTCTCTTTCTCAGGTAATGCACCCCCGCCCAGCTGGGAAGCATCCGTGGTCACAATGACCTTAGGCTGAGGAGGAATGAACAAACGGTCTGGTAGAATCTTTTCTGACTGAATCCGTGACGTTAGATTCCTCTTGCATATATTGGTAATCCGTATTGGAGCTGATAAGGGAAATCACTGGGAGGCTAGCATCCACTGGAGAACTCTCATGTGAAATCTGGTTAAGGGAAGTAATGTTTTTGTTGCAGTCATTGACATAAACACCTGAGTGACCAAGCGGGCCTGAGATTTTGCTACTGCAAACTATCTTTTTTACTTGTGATGCTATTGTCTTGTCTCTTATTATCTATCAGAGGGCAAAGGAATTCTCGGATCCAAAGCAGATGGGCCTGGATGATTTGGATCCAAGGACTCTGAGACCTTGAAAGGAGTCAGAGGAGGATTGGTAAAGGTGGATTACTGCAAGTACGGATCTCCTGACCCGAAGGAGTAAGGAGCTGGAAGGAATACTGACTGGGTCTGCGCCAGGAGAATTTTTATCACTAATCTCTCCACATCGTCTTCCATAAGGCTTCTGGAAAAGTGACTGGACAAACCTGAGGGAGAACTTGGCCTCTCTAAGAAGGGGAAAAGAACTCTTTAATGAACTGGGTCCACTGAGAGGAATATTTGGTTCTGGGTAAAACTACCACATCTTCAAGTCTGTGTCTCAGACCTGAGGGGGTCTGATCCGATGTGTGTTTAATTTTTATGTTTGTTGGATCCAAGGATTGTTTCTTTGTATGTGTTGGATCTTTGGATAAAGTCTGACCTGTAGATTTTTGTATTTTCTTCTTAGGATCCATGGGAACCTTTTCAAAGGCTTCTCTGAGGACTTAGAAGTAGTACTGGAAGTGCTAGGAGAACTGGAAGAAAGTTTCCTAGATTTTTCTTTAGAAGTTCCAGATAAAGCCTCACTAAAAGAGGATGGAAAGTAAACCCTTCAATATTAACTTTTTTTTTTTTTTTTGCATTGAACCAGAGCCCTTGGGTTGAATGCGTGACAGATTGAACAATTTTCTTGCAGATGAAGAGGTCCAAGACAGTACACGCAAAGCGTATGAGGGTATCTTCTGACCACATTTTCCACACTTTTTAAAACCAGCCAGGCTTTTATCTTTCTCTGACATCTTAACAAGATATTCTAACTACTACTAATAAACAATAATAATGACACAGACACATTCCAAAAAACTGCAAACTTTAGATTCTAATAACAGCTGAGTAACTATAAAGATTTTTTTTTACTTTAAATGAAAGGGAATGGAAGAAAATGGGCTATGTAAAAGGGAAAAAGAGAAAATACTAACTATAGTATTTTATAGTATACGCTAGTATAAAAAAAAGATAGAGAGAGGAAAATGATCAAGAAAACACAACAGCGAAAGGAAGAAATAATGCACTTATCTAAATTCAAACTTGAGAGACTAGCAACTATGTCTTTCGCTAGAAGAGGCAAACAAGATCTGAGGTAATTGAGGTTGGTGGATTTTGGGTAAGGGAGAAGCTCGAGTTCTAGGTTGCCATGGGCTTTTGCAATGACCGAGTCAGATCGAATGGTTCGGATTCGAACCCAACATTTGAGGGACAGCATGAAAAGAGACATCAGATCTAAGAATTCGAGGGAATAAGAATGTTGAAGCCAAACTGATCTCAGAAACCAATGAAGTTATGTGGAATATGGCAAAAGGGAGTATAGGAATGGTAGAAGCCATGAACCCCATGGCTGTGAGTTAAGGCCTTGACAGGAGGCAGGGATGCCAGCATTGGAACAGTCTGGATCCTGCACCCCAGAAAGATATGATCCTCAGGAGGAGTCAGAAAGGACTTTTTGAAATTTATAGTGAAACCAAGGCTTTGCATACGGAAAATGGTAAAATGGAGATTTTTGCAACAAAATCTCTGGAAAGGATGCCTGAAACAGGTTGTTCAAATAGCAAAAGACTTGGATCCCCCTTAGCATGCAAAAAGCAATCACAAGAGCAAGGAATTTGGTGAATACCCTTGGGGCAGTAGAAAGACCAAAGGGCAAAGCAGAGAACTGAAAATGCCAGCAGGCAATAGAGAAATGAAAAAACTAACTGAAAAGGGGATGAACAGGGATATGAAGAGAAGCATCCTTGATGTTCAGAGACACCAGATAAACCTGAGGAATTAGTAGAGGGAACAAAGTCTAAAGGGGTGACATTCAAAAAAGGGGACCTTCAGAAAAGTGTTTAGATGAGAAAGGTCCAGAATAGGTCTCCAAGTGCCCTCTTTCCTGAGTACCAAAAACATTCTGGAGTAAACCCCCCACCCCCCTTTGGGAAAATGGAACATCCTGAATATTTCCTGAGTCAAAAGATCCTGAAGCACCCCTGGAAAGAAAGGCAACTGTTCTTGAGGGGGCTGAGGAATGCCCATAAAAAGGGAGAAGAGATTTCCAGAAATACCCTTGGAGGACAATGGATAGAACCCCGGAGTCCTAAGTAATCTTCAACCAAGCAGGAAGAGAAAGGGAAAGATGAAGAGAAAAAGAAACGTGGTCGAGAAGAACAGGAGAGTCAGACAGCACCTGGTTTATCAAGAAAAGGAGACCACTGGGGCACATAAGTATGGGTAGCATTAGCAGGAGGAGGCTGCTTCCCACCTTTCTTACCCTTGGAGGAGGGCGAGACTGCCTACGAACAAAGGTTAGCTCACTGGGATAATTTCTCTGAAATTTAGGCACAGGAGAAAATAAAACATGTTTAAGTTCCTGCAAGGCCTTGCCCTTATCCTAAAGAGACTTAAAAAAAGCAGTAGCAGTTTCACCAAACAAGTGTTTTATTGTCCATAAGAGCACCCATCAACTTAGCCTTAATACCATCAAGCAAAAGGTGAAGCCAAAGCCAGTAATATCTCTTCATCACTGACCCAAAGGCAGCAGCCAAAGAAGAACCATCTGCTGCATGATAACTACACTAAATAGAATGGCAAGCCACCTGAGAAGAAGTCCCTAACAGGGAAAGAGCAGAAGTCTTCCCATCAGAGTCTAGATCATCAGAAATTACCTGACAGGTCTGGGAAAGTACAGCCAATATCTACCTGGATGAGTCTACTTCATTTACCCGAACATCCACATCACCGACTTTCACTTTACCAAGATGAATACACCGACAAACCAGAAGCCTGACATCTGGAACATCAACATTCCACTCAAGGTAAGTAACCGCTGGGCCATCCTGTTAAACCTTGCCCTTTACCCCCATGGTAGTACGATCTTGGAGTTGGTATATTTAGTTAGGGGGATGTGGGGGGGGGGGTGAATCCTCCCATATGGGTGGGTTTATTTTTGTATTTTTTTTTGTTTGTTTTTTTTTCGGGATGGCCAAGCGGTTACTTACCTCAAGTTGGAAGTCGGTGTTCTGGATGCTGGCCTTCTGGCTTGTCGGTGTATTTGTCTCAGCCAAGTGAAAGTCTGTGATGTGGGCATTCGGGTAAGTGGAGTAGATCCATCTGGACATTTGCATCTGAAAATTGACAGCCCTAAAAGCTAAGATAGCGGCGGTCTTAACCTTTTCATCCCACCTACCAGTTCAATATCCACACCCATATCTCCTACTCACGCCCTCACCAAATATAAATACCTCCTCTAACTCCACAACCTCACTCCCACTATGTCTCATTACTCCCAGTCTCATCTCCACTATACCCCTCCTGGGATTAACTTCTCTATTCACCGGTCTCTACATAGCCACCATCAGCACCTCTTATTTCCTCACAATCACTCACTGTATCCACCCCAAATCCCTCACCCTAACCCAAAACATTACTACCACCCCCACTCACGCAAGCATATACCCCACCATACACACCCAACCCTCCCATATACCATGCCCCTCCCTTGTACCACTACTATCCATCTAAAAAGCAACCAAGTCTACAATTACACTACCTAATTGTCCAATACCTAAAAACTATCACTTGTATAACTACATAGGCTACTACTAGGAGGAGACATTCACCCCAACCCCGAGCCAGCAACCCCTGCTAATAAGCCATGCACCTATCACTATCCAGCAAAGCACAGACACACCAACTTACTGATACTAAATATGAATACCTGCAGTATCCCGAATAAAACAGAAGACCTTCACACTACTATCTCCTTGTATAGATATTGTTCTAATCATAGAGACATGGCTTAAACCACATATTAAGGATAATTCCATCACCCCACCTGGATATAACATTCTCAGGGCAGACCGGCTAGAAAAAAGAGGTGGAGGCTAACTCCAACACTCCAAAAGGATTCCCCCAACTGCAACAATGCAGAGACTCTATTTGCAAAACTCTCACAACCAACATAAGCACCTAAACTTACTGGGTATCCATATACCCCCAGGTGGCAACCTAACAACCCTAGAATCCATACTTCACTTGGCCTTATACTCCCTCCCTCAAGAAACTATTGTGTTAAGAGATCTAAACACTGACTGGAACTCCATCCATTCTCCCACCCATCACATTAACCTATACAACTTCACCCAATTTATACATACTCCCACGCACATTGATAAGGCCACAAAAAGAGAATCTATACTTGATTGGATCCTCAAAAATCAACCAAATACTGCCCATCAATGTGGCACCCTACCAAACTCTCTGAGCGACCACAGCCCTACTTTTATCCTCAGGCATAAATTTAAAATAAACAATGCTCTAACAAAAATTTTCCTAAAGACCACATCATAAGAGCCTTGCAACACTGCAACTGGTCTCCCATCAAAACGCCTTCATTAGACAAAGCAGTTGATTGCTTCAGCTCCACATTCCTAAATATCCTCAACCAACTAGCCCCCTTAAAAACTATCAGGATACATTGCAACCCCACCCCTTGGCTCCAGAAAACCACAAAAGCCCTACTTAGAGCTAGGGATAAAGCCTGGAAAACCTGGCACCACACCAGATCACCCGCAGCTAGGCAAACTTTTCATGAGCTCCGAAACAAAGCAAAAAAGCAGGTTAAGCTTGATAAACAAAATTACTACATCACTCAACAAAGCAAATACAGAATCAAACTGCAAAAATTCTGGGGAACAATAAATAACATCCTACAGCCCAGCCCACCACTTCTGCACCCAATATAACAGGTACACACCTGGACATAGCCTCCAGCTTTAACAAGAAGTTATGTACCTACCATAACGTTCCATGTTAGTTGTCTTCTTCTCGCCTTCTTTCTTGCTGGATGAATTTGGAGCCGATCCTCGGCTCCAACTCGGCCTTCTACTAAAGCTCGAGAGCTATTTACTGGCTCGAGGCCTCCCCATATCCCACAATGCTAGGTGTCAGATACCCAGATCTCGTTTGGCAGAGCTAACACCATAGAAAAAAATTTTTAAGGACACCTGTCCAAACTACAAGGTTTACCTACAGTACTAAAAACAGATGAGGACATAACCTAGATAAGACTCAGCCAGAGGAAGAAGGCCTCAAAAGGGATTCTTCTCGGTCTGTTCAGGCTAGGGGGATGGAGGGTGGGACGCAAGAAAGAAGGCGAGAAGAAGACAACTAACATGGAACGTTATGGTAGGTACATAAATTCTTAATGTTAAGTTGTCTACCTCGCCTTCATTCTTGCTGGATGGGATAGCGTCCCTAGCACCTTAGCCCTGGGTGACTCATTGGAACAGACTCTTGAGCACAATGGAACCAAAATCAGCTTGACTCCTGGAGGCCATATACAACTTATAATGTGAAATGAAAGTATGAAGAGTGGCCCATGTGGCTACAGTGCAAATAGATTCCATTGGTAGTCTTGCTTGAAATGCTACCGACGTAGCTAACGCTCTGGTGGAATGAGCTATTGGTTTTGTAGGGAGTTCTTTATGTCTCAGTTGATAAATCAAAGTAATAATAGAGGCCAACCACCTGGACAAGGTTACTTTAGAAACTGGCAGGCCCTGCTTGCCCTCAGCATAGGACAGGAAGAGTTGGTCCGATTTTCTTGTTTGTTTAGTCCTATCCAAATAAAAATGTAATTGCCTGTGAACGTCCAGTTGGTGTAACTTTTGTTCAGCTCTGTTCGAATAGTTAGGAAAAAAAGACAGGTAGATCAATAGCCTGATTCAGGTTTGTCTCGGAAGGTATTTTTTGCAGAAAGGAAGGATTAGTCCTGAGTGAAACTCTATCCTTGTGAAACACAAGATAAGGAGGACGAATACAGAGGGCTTGAGGTTCCGACACTCTCCTAGTTGAGGTGATGGCTACTAAAAAGAGTCTTCCAGGAGAGTAATTTTAAGGAACAGGAAGCCACAGGTTCAAAAGGAGGGAGAATCAAGGAAGCTAATATCAGGTTTAAATCCCATGGATCTCTAACAGGGGGCCTAAGTAAAATAGTCCCTTTAAGAAAGGCCTTACAAAGTTTGTGGGACATGATGCTGGTTTCTGACAGGCCAGCATGGAAATTTGCGATAGCAGCCAATTGGACCCTAATGGTGGCAGACGAGGAACCTGCTCGAAAAACTTCTGCTAAAAAGTCTAGAACGTGATGGACAGGGGCTGTAAAGGGGTCTATATTTCTAGCCTCCGCCCAGAAAGAGAAACGTTTCCACTTACTAGCATAAGTCTTCCTGGTAGTAGATTTGTGCGAAGAAAGGATGATTTCACGCACTGGCTGAAAAATATGTGGAAGCCTGGCTAAGGTTGGAAGTGGAGCAACCAAGCTGTGAGGATGAGAGACTGAAGGGATTGGTGCAGCCCGCCCGACTGATGGACCAAGAGGTCTGGCAATGGGTCCAGATTCCAAGGCTGCTCCAGCAGGTGACGATGTAGGAATGGGAACCAAATTTGTCGAGGCCAGTAAGGGGCAATGAGGATCATCCTGGATCCCAATGCGGTCGCTTTCTGAATTAGTTTGGGAATTAAGGGAAAAGGTGGGAATGCATACAGAAAACCCCGGGGCCAATAGTGAACTAGAGCATCTCTGAGGGAGCGGCCGGGGAGGGGGAAGAGAATGAAGAATTCGTCGCACTTGCTGTTGAGAGGGGTTGCAAAAAGGTCGCAGCAAGGTTGACCCCATCTGCGGAAAATTTTGTTCACTACTAACTGATTGAGAGACCACTCGTGAGGCATGAGAATAGCTCTGCTTAGCCTGTCTGCTATGACGTTGGACTTCCCGGGGATGTGCGTTGCTATGAGAAACCGTTGAGAGGAGATCACCCACTGCCAGAGTCTGAGTGCTTCTCGACATAAGGGATAGGACCTGGTTCCGCCCTGCTTGTTGATGTACCACACTACAGACATATTGTCTGTCTGAATTGCAATAGTCCCGGTGGGTAGAGAGTCCTGAAGAGCTTGCAATGCTAAAAACACCACTCTCATCTCCAAGACGTTTATGTGCAGGTGGTATTCTAGATGTTGTCAAGTGCCCTGGACAGTCCTGCCCTGAAAATGCCCCACCCCACCCCCACCCGATCAGGGAGGCATCCGTTGTCACCGTGGCAACAGGAGGAGGAAGAACGAATGGTCTGCCTTGAAGTACTAGAGAGGAGACCATCCACCAAGACAGGTGGTCTTTGCATGATTGGGTGATTATTATGTTGTGAGACATCGGAAGCTGTTGAAACGACCATTAAGTAAAAAGCATCCATTGAAGAATTCGCATGTGAAAACGTGCCAGGGGAAGTAATGTGACTGCTGCTGCCATGAGACCCACAGTTTTCAGTACAAACCTAGCCTGAATTCTCTTGCACTGTAGTAAGGTCTGGACATGTCGGCGAAAGTCTGATACTCTTTCTAAGGGAAGTTTTGCCGACAGCTCTTTTGTATTTAATCTTGCTCCTATAAAGGTTATAGATTGACAACGCGACAATGCAGACTTTTCAAAGTTTATAGAGATACCTAGCTCGGAGCAAGTCTGGATGGTATAATCCCTGGCTCGCAGTAGCTGATGCCTGGTGGAAGCAGTCAGGAGCCAGTCTAGATATGGAAACACCAGGAATCCTCGCCGTCTCAGGTGAGTCGTAACCACTGCCATGCATTTGGTGAACACCCTGGGGGCTGTGGTGAGACCAAAAGGCAGGGCTCTGAACTGATAGTGACTGGCTCCCAGCTGGAAGTGGAGAAACCTTCTGCAGCGTCTGTCCATTTTGATATGGTAGTACCCATCCTGAAGGTCTATGGAGCACATCCAATTGTCCTGACCCAAAAAAGGTAGAATGGACTGAAGCGTGACCATTCGGAACTTCGTTCTTTGAACAAATTTGTTTAACCTGCTGAGATCCAAAATGGGTCTCCAGTCCCCTGTCTTTTTTGGTACCAAAAAGAACTTGGAGCAAATCCCGGATACTTGCTGGTCTGCTGGGACTGGCTGGATGGCCCTTTTTTCTAGCAGTTTTGAAATTTCTAGTACTGCTTGTTCCCTTAGACCGGGTGGAACATCTGGAAGGGACCTGTTTGTTTGTACAGGGGTGTGGACAAAGGGGATTTTGTAACCCTTGGATATGATAGACTGTACCCATTTGTCTTGTGTGAGGAGTTGCCAGGCTTCTGGGTACAGTGACAATCTTTCCCCGACTGTTTCCGAAGTTGGACAGTCCGGCAGCCCCTCAGGGGTGCTGAAAGGGTTTGTCAGAGAAAGATTCTCTGCTACCCTGATTTTGTGGACCCCCTCTGCCCCTTGGGCTTCATCTATTATTGTTCCCTCCTCTGCCCCTGGAGGGAAACTCGCCACGTGTGTCCGGCACGACTCCCTGGGGTTTCCTAAACCACATTTTCCCACTCTTCTGACCTTTAGGGTATGGTCTAGAAGGAGTAGAAAAACGGACACCCACGGCAGAGAGAGTCTTGCCTTCCTGCTCACACCTGGTAAGGGTATCCTTCACCTGTGGTCCAAACAGAGCCGAACCATCGAAGGGGGTACTGGTGAAGGACGCCTTAAAGGGGTCAGCAAAGTTACATAACCACATCCAGGCATCTCTTCTCAAAGCCACGCCTGTACCTGTGGCCCTACTCGCCCCATCGGCTGCATAAGAAATGAACCGCATGGAGGAGTTGACGATAGAGTTAAGGGTCGCCAGCTGGGAGTTAATCTTATCCTGAGCCCCCGCAGCTGATGGATCCTGAAGGTATCACCCAGTTCCTTAAGAAGATCCCTTTGAAGGCAGGTGAAATGGCACAGATAATTCAGCAACCACATGGAATAGGTCGCTGAAGAAAACATCCACTTGCCATACCTGTCCATTGTCCTAGATTCTTTATTAAGTGGATGAACAGGCACCGAAGAGTCAGCCAACTCCTTCTTAGTGGCTGCTGCCACCACCATGGCATCAACAGGGATGTCTTTTGTCAGAAACTGTTTGTCGGATGGGGCTGTAATGAACTTCATGGGCCTGCGTGGAGTTGGTTCCACTGCGTCCAGGGCTGTCCACGCCTTTCGAGCCACCATTTCTATGAGCGGGTCAAAAGGTGGAGACACCCAGGAGGTGGAAGGGTGAGAACCAAATGCGTCCAGGTACACCGACTCATCCTCGGAAGGGTTAAGGGCAGTCCAGTTCCCCCTCTGTCTAAGGATCTCTAGGATGTCTGAGGGGTCCTTGGGGACCCTTTCGAATCCTCCAAGCCGAATCCTCCAAGACGGTATGAGACGTGACTGACTCGGGGGAGTCAACATGTTTCCTCTTACATTTTCTCTTCTGAGGGGGCTCCTCCGAATGATCAGGGGAGGCCTCGGAAGAGGAAGATATGCCCAATGGGGTGACCTGGAGCGTCTGTTCTCCACACTTGGGGTCAGGAGGGTGAACAGAGACCGATGCAGGCACCATGGGGGGAGGAGCCGAAGGGGCTGATCGTGGAGCCAACACAGGAGTCAGCACGCTCCTCATGACCTTGAAGACGCCCCTGTCGGGCAGAGCAGAGGGTCACCGCTCCGAAGAGACGTGAACCCCTCCCGGCACCAAGAGGGATGGCTCTGAGCCCCGAGAGGGAGAACGGGGTCGGACAAGGGTCCGATGCCACTCGCCCCCTCGGAGCCGACGAGGGAGTCCCGGCGCCCAGATTCCTCCAAGGAAGGAACCAATGAAGAGATCGGAGCCGACAAAGGAACCGAAAGGTGTGGTATTGGCTCTGACGGTTCCAAGATTCGAGCCCCAACCAGCTCCGGCTCCGAACACAAAAGGGGAGTCGGAAGAGGAACTGTTGAAGACACTGGGATAGCCAGTGTCTGTTGAGAAGGGCTGGTTAACATCTTGGCCAGGGCCTGCGATTTTAGTAGTCTACTGACCACCCTCTCTAAGTCATGGTCGGATAATCTGGAAGACCGAGAGGAATGGGACCTATGGCTCCGTTCCGATTGAAGCAATGGTGACCTCGGAGCCAAGCGAATCGATTCTAGGGAAGGGGACCTAGAACGTTTTCAGCCCAATGACGGTTCCGACATTAAAGTCGGAGCCGATAGAGGTCTAGAGGTGTCGGCCCCAGCCGGAGCTGAAGAGGAGGCAGATGCTCCGCCCGGCGACGGCTTGGCGGGCTTTGAGGATTTCCCCGACTGAGGCTTCGCCGGGGATCCCTCTGGCTTGAGTAGGCCTCTCAAGATAAGCTTGTTCCTATGCTCCTGCAGGACTCTCGGGCTGAAGGCATAACAGACTGAACAGGAGTCCTGCAGGTGTAGGGAACCCAAGCAATAAACGCAAGAAGTGTGACGATCTGTCAGAGACATCTTCTGACAGCACGAGTCGCACTTCTTGAAGCCTGAAACTTTGGTAACTTTGGACATACTAGCCCAGGAATACCAAAGAGAGAAAAAAGTTACACTAGTGCTTAAACAAGACACACAGACACACTCACACGCCCGCACTAGATAAGGTAACAGTAGTGAGCAGAAAAAATGATCACAAACACCCACACTTAATAAAAATAACTACAACAACCTCAATAAAAATTATAAGGCTAAACACTACTCCTATAGGTACAACAAGGGGGGGTTAGCCATTAATAGAGAAAGAACAGGGGGGGGGACTAACAGAAAAATGAGTTTCCTAAGTGGGACAAACTAGGGGATACACAGTACAACTATACTAAAAGTTAAAGACAATCTAACTCTAAGAAAAATACAGTTAAAATTTAGCTGAAAAAGACAAAAAAAGGATTAATACGACCTGAGCCAGTAAAAAACGCAACCTCGTAGCTGAAGTGGCAAACGAGATCTGGGTATCTGGCGCCTAGCATTGTGGGATATGGGGAGGTCTTGAGCCAGTAAATAGCTCTTGAGCTTTAGTAAAAGGCTGAGAAGGAGCCGAGGATCGGCTCCGAACCCATCCAGCAAGAATGAAGGTGAGATAGACAACTTAACATTAACTATTTCACCTCCTCAATACTCAAACTCTTAAACACCACTTCCCTCCAACATCCCACAACCACCTCAGGCACAAATCAATACCATACCTTTCACACTTAAGTCTGTTCCTACCTCTACTATCCAAAAACTCCTAGCCAAGCTCAAACCAACCACCCTTGCAGCCAATAACCTTCCTGCTGAATACCTCCAAATTGCATCCACAGCTACAGCCTATCCTATTTCACTTCTAATAAACAGATCCATCACTGAACACACCGTTCCATCCTTGTGGAAAACCTCATATATCATACCACTCCACAAAGTTGGCCCCTCTCTAGACCTTTCCAACTATTGACCAGCTGCAATCCTCTCACCCCTCTCTAAGATCCTAGAAAGATCCATTCATCACCAGTTCCTCTCCTATCTCCTCACAAACAACCTTCTCTCCTCAACCCAACACAGATTTCTCCCATCCCACAGCACCACCATTGTACGCCTCAAATTCACCAATACTTTAAACTCCCACAGGAATCTAGGTAAATTTGTCTCAGCTACCTTCCTAGATTTACCCAAGGCATTCAACACAGTTTCCGATAATAAACTACTGTCTTGTCTCTATGACCTTAACAACCCCACCCTCCTCTGGTTTAAAAGCTATTTAGATAACCACCAACAATTTGTCAAATGGCATAACTCTTTAAACCCCCCACTCCCAACCTCCTTAGGTCCAAGGATCGGTCCTAGGACCCATTCTTTTTAATATCTTCACAAACCAACTCCACTCAGCTACCTCTAAAGCCCATAGTCCAATATGCTGTTGACACAACTCTCATATACTCTCCACCCAACATCCAACTTCTCCAACAAAAAGCCCAAGAAGCCTTCTCTGAAATAGAGAACTAGCTTAACAACTCACAACTAAATCCCAAGAAAACACAACTAATGCTATTCCACTCTACTGAAACGAGCAACCTTACCTTCTCTATACTCCGCCAGCAAAACCCAAATCACCCATCACTGAGGCTAAACTCCTTGGAGTTACCATTGACTAGCAACTCAGATTCACAAAGCACATATTAACAACCATCACTAAAGTCCACAAAAAGCTAGGTTCCCTCTATCGCTGTAAAAGTTATCGAACCACTGAATCTCAAATTGCAATAGCCAGGAACCACCACCTATCGACCCTACTTTATGCATCCTCAATTCTAACTAATCTTTACAAAACTGACCTTAATAAACTTTCCATCTGTTACCACAAAATCGCTGGATTCGCTACCACTGCCTTTCCCTACAAGCCTTGTACTGGCTTGAACTTCTAAACCTGTTTAGGTACCATCAACTCAGCCTAGCTCATCTAATTCTGTACTATCCCAAGAAAACCCCTGACCTGACTGTCATTCTGAACTTCTACAATTCAAATAGACAACTTTGGTCCTCCAACAAAGCCCTAATCGAAACCATCACATGCAAAAACAACTCCGGGGAATCACTATTTGCCCATGAAATAGCAAAAATATGTAACAACCTTCCCCCTGACCTCCGACTACAAAACTCCACACCCTCCTTCAAAAGCCTACTTAAAATATACCTCTTCACCAACCATCTATGCAAGTGTAATTGACCCACTGAAGCCTTGTCCACTCACTATTTCTACACCCCATCTGCCCAGGACAACACAAACACCACCATCTAACTACACCTATCCATGTGTGAGCAATAACCTATTTATGAGTGCATGTACATATATGTATGTATGTGTGTACATATATATATGTGTATGTATGTGTATGTATGTGTGTACATATATATATGTGTATGTATGTGTGTGTGTACATATATATATGTGTATGTATATGTATGTATGTGTGTACATATATATGTATATATATATATATATATATATATATATATATATATATATATATATGGGTCCCCTTCAGAAGGAAGAACTTTTAAAAGCTCGACTTTCATATGGTCCAGACCATATGATTGAACAATCTGAATGGAGATCTCCACAGAGTGCGGAACAGGAAGATTTCCCTTTACCACAATGAAGTGCAATCTTGGAGATAGTATATTTAAATAGTGGGTGGTGTGGGGGGTGCAGAGGGGCTTGCCCCCCTGCTAGCAGTGTTTAGTCCCCCCCCCCCACACATTTTCGAACATTCAAATGTTCGATCATATGGTCTTGGCCATATGAAAGTCGAACAGTTAGGTGTTTGATTATGTGAAGTAGACCCATATGTATATATGGGTCCTAGTTGTTACATCAAAAGCACAGTTCATCGAACCGTACTTTCCTGGACCCACTTTCGCTAAAGATAACCAAAAAAAAAAAACCATGCAGTTTGCATGTAACATTAGTTGTACATCAATGTGTAGTGTTGATGTACAACTAAGCAAATTTTTGTTGAGATCGTGGTACAGTGGGGATAAGGGAATATTCCCTTTTCCCCACTGTTGTGCGATCTCAGAGTGAGAATATTAAAGTAGGGGAGGTGCAGGGGGCTTGCCCCCCTGCATAATCGTGTTTAGTGTGTTTTTTTTATTTAGTTTTTATTTTCCATGGAAGTCAGTTATCGGAAGTATGGTTTGATGAACCGTATTTTCGAAAATACAATGTAGACCCATATATATATATATATATATATATATATATATATATATATATATATATGTGTGTGTGTGTGTGTGTATGCATGCGTATATATATATATATATATATATATATATATATATGTTTACTATTGAAATGTCGAAGTTTAGAAAAAAAAACAGTACTTAATAGCAAATTGTTTCACTGAAAGTACACATAATGTCGAAAATAAGAAGTTATGTACCTACCATAACGTTCCATGTTAGTTGTCTTCTCTCGCCTTCTTTCTTGCTTGATGGGTTCGGAGCCGATCCTCGGCTCCGACTCGGCACTTGCTAAGCTCGAGAGTCACTTTTACCAGCTCGAGGCAGCCCCATATCCCATGATGCAAGGCGGTAAGTACCCAGATCTCGTTTGATGACAAAGGGCAATAGCACCAAGCATAAAACACTTCCAAAAGGAAGAAAGAAAACTTACAGGATGGAAGAAGGACCAGGTCTGAATGGTCTTCAGCATAATAATTTCTTATAAAGGTCTGTCCAGGCCTGGGGAAGGAGGGAGGTCGAAGAAAGAAGGCGAGAAGACAACTAACATGGAACGTTATGGTAGGTACATAACTTCTTAATGTTAAGTTGTCAATCTCGCCTTCATTCTTGCTTGATGGGACCGCCCCTAGCACCTCTATCCCTGGGTGGCTCAATGGAACAGACTCTTGAGGACTGTAGAGCCAAAACTGGCTCTGTCCCTGGAGGCCAAGTCCAATTTGTAATGGGAAACAAAAGTGTGAGGAGTGGCCCAAGTGGCGCTGCACAAATAGTGTCTAAAGGAAGTCTAGCTTGAAAGGCTGTAGAAGTAGCTAAGCTCCTAGTTGAATGTGCTTTAGGTTTTGAGCACAGCTGTTTTCCCTGAGCAGATAAATTTCAGAGATGACCGAAGAAAGCCATCTAGACAAGGTCACTTTAGAAACAGGAAGGCCTTTCTTATTATCCGCATAGGAAACAAAAGTTGATCAGATTTCCTAAATTTTTTGTTCTGTCCAAATAATATCTGAGTTGACGGTGGACATCAAGATAATGTAGTTTTGTTCGGCTCTGTCTGAATAGTTTGGGAAAAATACAGGAGATCAATGGATTGATTCAAATTGGTCTTTGAAGCGACCTTAGGCAAAAGGTCGGATTAGTTCTCAATGATACTCTGTCTTTGTGAAAAACCAAATAGGGGGGTCGAACCGATAGAGCATGAAGTTCAGACACCCTCCTGGCCGATGTAATAGCCACTAGGAATAAAGTTTTCCAAGAAAGAAATTTCAGGGAACAAGAAACAGCTGGCTCGAAGGGGGGAAGAATCAAGGATGTCAGCACTAAATTTAGATCCCACTGAGGAGGAGGATTCCTGATTGGAGGCTTTAGCAGGAAAATTCCTTTCAAGAAGGCCCTGCAGAGCCTATGGGACATAATATTGTGATCTGCGACTCCGACATGAAAGTTCGAGATAGCAGCCAACTGAACTCTGACTGTGGAAGAAGAGGAGCCTGCATGAAAAATCTCTGCTAAGAAGTCCAGGACTGCCTGAACAGGGGCAGTGAAAAGATCAATATTCTTGGCCTTAGCCCAATAAGAGAAACGTTTCCATTTGCTTGTATAAATCCTCCTGGTAGAGGATTTTAAAGAAGCTACTATGATGTCTCTAACTGGGTTAGAGATCAAAGGAAGCCTGGCTAAGGAAGGAAGTGGAGCAACCATGCTGTGAGGTTGAGAGAAGGGATAGACCGGTGCAGCTGACCGGATTGGTGAATCAGAAGATCTGGCACTGGGTCCAGATGCCACGGCTGCACCAAAAGGTGACGATGGAGGAACGGGAACCAAACTTGTCGAGGCCAGTAAGGGGCAATGAGAATCAATTTGGCTCTCAAAACGGTAGCTTTCTGGATAACTTGAGGGATCAGAGGAAATTGAGGGAAGGCATAAAGAAGTCCCTGGGGCCAATCCTGGGTCAGAGCGTCTCTGGGGGGATGGCCTGGAAGAGGGAAGAGAGAGAAGAAGTCTGGACATTTGCTGTTTTGGGGAGTAGCAAAAAGATCGCAACAAGGACGACCCCATTCCAGAAAAATCTCTTCCGCTATAGATTGCTTGAGAGACCACTCGTGAGGCATGAGAATAGCTCTGCTCAATCTGTCCGCTACAATGTTGGTTTTCCCAGGGATATGCGTTGCTACCAGAAACCGATGAGAGGAGATTGCCCATTGCCATAGCCTGAGCGCTTCTCGACACAAGGGGTAGGACTTGGTTCCGCCCTGTTTGTTGATATACCAAACTACAGACATGTTGTCTGTGTGGACTGCAATTGTCCCTACGGGAAGAAAGTCGTTGAGGGCTTGCAACGTTAAAAGCACTGCTCTCATCTCCAGGACATTTATGTGCAGGTGGCACTTGAACGGCTGCCACGTCCCATGAACCATCTTGCCCTGATAATGACCCCCCCACCCGATCAGGGAGGCATCTGTGGTGACAGTGGCTACCGGGGATGGGGGTACAAAGTTTCTGCCTTGGTGAACCTGGGGAGATGTGATCCACCAAGCAAGATGATCTTTGCAAGTCTGTGTCACCAGAATCTGGTGACGCATTGGAAGTTGTTGGTACGACCACTGTGTGAACAACATCCACTGAAGAAGGCGCATGTAGAAGCGAGCCAGGGGAAGAAGAGTAATGGCCGCAGCCATGAGGCCTAATACCTTTAGAACCATTCTGGCCTGTACTTTCTTGTTGGCTAGAATGATCCTGACATGACTTTGAATGTCTGAAACTCTTTGATCTGTAAGGGTAGCTGACATCGAACAGTGTTTAAGTTTGCGCCTATGAAAGTAATAGACTGGCAGGGCGATAAGGATGATTTTTCGAAGTTTATCGAGATGCCCAAAAGAGTACAAAGCTTTATTGTGTAATCCCTGGCTTGAATAAGCTGATGCCTGGTGGTGGCTGAAAGGAGCCAGTCGTCGAGATATGGAAACACCTGGAATCCTTGACGTCTCAGGTGAGCCGTGACCACTGCCATGCATTTGGTGTACACTCTGGGGGCTGTAGTGAGACCAAAGGGCAGGGCTCTGAACTGAAAATGACTGGACCCCAGCCGAAAGCGGAGAAATCTCCTGGAGCGTCTGTGAATTTTGATGTGATAGTACGCATCCTGAAGATCTATTGAGCACATCCAGTTGTCCTTCTGTAAGAAGGGCAGAATTGACTGAAGAGTGACCATTCGAATCTTGTCTTCCTCACAGACTTGTTGAGTCTGCTGAGATCCAATATTGGTCTCCAGTCTCCCGTCTTTTGGGGACCAAAAGAACCTTGAGTAGATTCCGGCTCTGAATGATCTGTTGTGACTGGCTGAATGGCTCTTTTTGCAGAAGTTTTAAGACTTCTAACTCTGCAATTTCCTTAGACCGGGTGGTACATCTGGAAGGGAATTTGAGTGATAAAAGGACTTTCCTCGAAAGGAATTTTGTAACCCTCGGATATGATCGACTGTACCCATCTGTCTTGAGTGAGGGAACGCCAGGCTTCTGGGTACAGCGATAGTCTTCCCCGACTGCCTCCAAGGATGGACAGCCGGGCAACATCTCAGGGATGCTGAAAGGGCTTGTCAGAGAGAGGCTCTCTGTTTCCTGGTTTTTGGACCCCTCTGCCTCTAGAGCGTCTGTTGTTGTTACCCCTCTGCCTCTAGGGGTAAACTGACCACGTGAATCCGGCGTGACTCCTTGGGATTTACGGAACCACATTTTGCCACCTTTCTGTCCTTTGGGGTAAGGTCTAGAAGGGGTGGAAAAACGGACTCCTACGGCAGAAAGAGTCTTGCCGTCCTGCTCACACCTGGTCAAAGTTTCCTTCACTTGAGGGCCAAACAAAGCTGACCCATCAAAGGGAGAATTTGTGAAGGACGCCTTAAAGGGATCTGCAAAGTCACATAGCCGCATCCAGGCTTGGCGTCTAAGAGCCACACCTGTACCTGCGGCCCTACTCGCTCCATCAGCAGCATATGATATTAGCCGCATGGAGGAGTTTGCAATGGAATTAAGGGTTCCTAGCTGCGAAGCAATTTTGTCCTGAGCTCCTGCAGCTGTAGGATCCTGTACAACATCACCTAGCTCCTTAAGGATATCCCTTTGGAGTCTGGTGAAGTGACATAGGTAATTCAGCGAACGCATAGCAAAGGTCGCTGAGGAAAACATCCGCTTACTGTACCTATCCATGGTCCTAGAGTCCTTATTAGGAGGATGGACGGCACGGAAGGATCTGCAAGTTCCTTTTGGTGGCAGCAGCCACCACCATGGCATCAGCGGGACACCCTTAGTGAGGAATTGCTTATCACACGGGCAGTAATAAATTTTGAAGGCCTCCTAGGGACTGGCTCTACAGAGTCAGGAGCAGCCCACGCCTTCGGGCAATAACCTGCATAAGGGTTCGAAAGGCGGAGACACCCAGGAGGTGGAGGGCCGAGATCCAAACGCCTCTAGGTATACTGACTCATCCTCAGAGGGATTATTGGTGGGCCAGTTTCCCCTCTGTCTAAGGAGTTCTAGGATGTCTGAGAAGGAGACATCCTCAGAGGGGGATCTTGGGGATCCCTCTGACTCATCAAAGTCAGTATCTGAAGTGATAGACTCGGGGGAGTCTACATGTTTCCTCTTACAAGTCCTCTTCCTAGGAGGATCTCCCGAAACATCAGGAGAATCCTCGGAAGAGGGGGATATTCCCAATGGGGAAACCTGAGGCGGAGGATCTCTGGGTCCTGTAGCAAGAGAAGTGGCAGAGATGTCAACAGGCACTATAGAGGGAGGAGCTAAGGGAATAGACTGCTGGCTGATACCAGTGGCCAGCACACTCTTCATCACCTCGAATGCTCCCCTCCCAGGCAGGTCCGAGAGAACCCGTTCCGAAGAGCTAGGAACTCCAGGGACCACCGAAAGGGAAGTCTCCGAGGCAGATGTCGGAGCCGAGCTCGCCAAGGCCGAGGCTCCAAGGGGAAGAGCGGGTTCGGACAAGGGTCCGATGCCACTCACCCTCGGAGGAGACCATGGAAGCCCGACCACGAATCCCTCTAAGGAAGGTCTCAAGAGGAGATAAGAGTAGAGGCTGAAGGAACAGAAGGGGGTATCTGTCCCTCAGCCGTAGCAGTAACCATTCCCGAAGACTCCAACTCCAAGCTCTGGGGTAGAGTTGAAGGAGGAACTACAACGAGGTGTGGACCAATAGTCGTCTGTTGAGACGGACTATGTAACATTTGGGCCAGTGCCTGTGACTTAAGTAATCTACTGACCACTCTCTAAATCATGGTCAGAAAGCCTGGATGACCTTGAAGATCGGCTCCGATGGCTCCGTTCCGAGAGGAGAGGTGAAGCCGGAGCCGAAAGTATCGGCTCCAAGGAAGGAGACCTAGACCTCTTCCTCGAAGGAGCCATCGGAACCGATGAAACTATTGAACCTGTCGGAGCCGACAACTTATCGGAGCCGACAGGTAGCCTCGATGCATCGGCTCCAGCCGGAGCCGATACAGCCACAAAAGTAACGGTGTCGGAGCCGATCGGAGCCGACACTGATGCCTGAGCCACATGGTGGTCGGAACCGATCGGAGCCGACACCGAAGTGGTCGAACCAGAATCGGCACCGATAGCCATCGGTGCCGAAGTCTTAGTTAAGCCAGAACCGGCTCCAGCCGGAGCCGATCTCGGCTCAGAACGAGTCGGTGCCGAGGCCGCAGGCTTGGACACAGAAGCCTGGGCCTTGGAAGACTTAGCAGTCTTGGATGGAGCCGACTTAGCCGGAGAGCCCTCCGGCTTAAGAAGGCCCCTCAAAATCAACTTATTCCTTCTTTCCTGCAGGACTCTCTGGCTGAAAGAATGACAAATAGCACAGGAGTCCTGCAGGTGAAGAGGCCCCAGGCAGTACAGGCAAGAAGTGTGACCGTCTGTCAGAGACATTTTCTGACAGCACTAGTCACACTTCTTAAAGCCTGAGACCCTTTCTTTAGACATGGTGCAAACACAGACACACACACCAGTCAAAGAAATTAAATTAAATATACCAAAAGGTATAACTAAAAAACACACACACACCCTAACGGGGGGGGGGGGATGGGATGGGAGAAAGTCTGACTAAAAAAATAAGAAAAGACAGAAAATTTTCTGTCAGAAAATGTTTAAAACTAATTTAAAACTAACAATAAAGGGTTTTTTAGTTAAAAGGGGCTAAAACAGCGAAGTAGCAAATCACTTACCAGGAGCTGGTAAAAGGAGGACCTCATAAGCGAAGCGGAAAACGAGATCTGGGTACTTACCGCCTTGCATCATGGGATATGGGGCTGCCTCGAGCTGGTAAAAGTGACTCTCGAGCTTAGCAAGTGCCGAGTCGGAGCCGAGGATCGGCTCCGAACCCATCAAGCAAGAATGAAGGCGAGATTGACAACTTAACATTCAGCGGTTAACGCTGAAAATGTCAACAACATTTTACGGCATTAACAATAATGCCACCCTTGTCGTAAGTCCCTAACCCCTACACCTAACATCCCGTTTATGAAGGGGGGTAACCCCGCACTGCGCCCCCCACCCCCCCAACTAAATATTCCTCCTCCGAGATCACACTACAGTGAGGAAAGGGATGCATTTCCCTAACTGCACTGTACCACGATCCCTGTACGTAATCGAACATTACAGTTACAAATGCACAGTAGATTTGCAAATATACCATTCGATTATGTAGCCTGCACACATATGTACTATTCGAACATCTGTAGTTCGAATAGTTCATAGGCGTACAATACTTCAATGGTAAACCATATATATATATATATATATATATATATATATATATATAACGTGAAAATATACGAGCACTGAACCACGGCAATAAATTTACTTTAATAGACTATGACAAATAAACAACAGTGAGCGCTTTCGCAGTCAAGCTGCTTCATCAGACAATTATCATTACAAATCTCCACCCATATATACATCATGGTTAGCCCTAAGTACAATTAAAACAATTAAGATTTAAAGAACCAATATATAGCTTCAAAAAGCCATCCTAAAAAATATATACAAAACATGAGCTTTCTTAAAAAAAAAAATATATATATATATATATATATATATATATATATATAGAAAGACATAAGTTATACAAATAAAATATACTGTTTTATATGAAATTCATGAATGAAATAAAAATGTTTATTATAATTAAGTATAAAAACACTTTATTAATGTAACGGTCTGTTAACCAAGACCGGTTGAATAGATTCCTTATCATTAAGGCCTTTGCCCATATTTGCCCTCATCCTGATAATCCATTCAAGTTCCCTGTTCTCAACTCTGTTTCTAACAGCCCCCCTCCTTATATTTGGTGTTACTTTTTCATTGACCATAAATCTGAATTCATGTCCCATACCCATTGCCATAACATGTCGTGATAATGCTTTGGTGTCAGTGTGTCTAGAGATGTCATAAAGATTTTTCCCAATCCTATCTCGCAGTCTACGTGTGGTCATTCCTATATAAAAAGAAGAGCAGTTTAAGCAGTAGCTTAAATATACCAAATTGGTACTATTACAATCTGCTCTCAAACGGAAATTCAACTGTTTGCCTGTATCTGGCTGGCGAAATCCACCTGAGCCATCCAGATATTTACAAAAATTACATTGATTACATGCCACAGTGCCATATCCACGTTCTGCAATATCAGTTCGTGGGCATGACCTAGGGCCACAAAGTATCCTTTTCAGGGACTTTTTGTTCTTATAGGCATAGTGTGGAATGTCACCATCCATTTGCCTTACATCATCATCAGCACACAGAATATTCCAGTTTTTTTCAAATATCTCCTGTAACAGTCTGATGTTACTAGCATACGTCTCAGGAATTCTCATAAATTCATTACTAAGATTGACATCAGCTGCTGGTCTTCATTTATTAGAAAATTACAGTTTACCTTTTCCTTTCCTTATAGTCTGTGTCTCAGAGAATGCCAAGTTGACCTCTTTTTGAGAGTATCTTCTCTCAACAAAGCATCTCTCAAGATTACCTAAATCTTCTTTGAATTTCTCATCATCGGCTGTAAGTCTAGATGCCCTCAATGCCTGGCCCTTCGTTACATTTTTAAACATATGTTGTGGATGCATGCTCTTACGCTCCACGTATGTATTCCTATAACATTGTTTCCTAAAGATTTCTGTTATTAAAATGTCCATTGGGTGACCTACAAATACATATATCAAGGAATTCCAGACTTGTGCAAGATGTAGTAGCTGTAAACTTCAGAAAGCTAGTTGTGTTATTAATATATTCCAAAAACTGTGTAAAGCTAGGCTCATCCCCCTCCCAAATAAGGAAAAGGTCATCCACAAACCTCCGAAAAAATACAATGGGAAAGTCCCTGCTGTCCCCCAACACATACTCCTGTTCCCATGCAGCCATAACTATGTTGGCGTAGCTATTGGCACAAGATGTGCCCATAGCTACACCATCACGCTGTCTGAATAACTCTTGTCCATAAAGAAAAAGGTCATCTAAAACTGTTTCTAATAAAAAACAAAGAAGATCAATATGCTTAGATTAATATGTGCCATAATTTTCCAGATACTTCTTAAACATCTCAATACCACAACCATTGGGAATCACAGTGAATAATGATTGCACATCTAGAGCCACCATAATAATGTTATCATCATAGGGTTCATAGGTTCATACTAGGCTATCTGCCCTAGGGCATTTATAAGCCTAGCCAAAGTGTGTTAGGCTTTCGCCACCCATTTTAAATTAATTTTGCTATGCCCTATTTCGAGGTTAGTATACTGTGCCTCTGTCTAACAGTGACACAGAAGTGATACCCCGGGTAAACCTATGATCTCCCATCCACTCATCAAGATTCCTCTTGTAGAGAGTCAATGAGGGACTCTGCCTAACCTGGACTGGGATTTTATTCCAGAGTGAAGGGAGCCTCTGGGTTATGAATCTGTCCCTCCAGCATGTCCTATTTACTTCAGTGCTGAGGTTCAAGTCTCTCGAGCGCGTAGCTCGATGGGATTTGGATTTTCTGAGGTGCAGCATGTCCATTAATTCCGGGTTGGACATGGCTTTATACGTCAGGCACAGATCGCCTCTGAGCAGGCGGTATGCCACTGAGTAGAGCTGGAGTTTGTTTAACCGGGCAGCATATGGCATCTCTTTGAGCCCTTTGATCCTCTTGGGTGATATATCCATAACAAATTCATATAGGTCCTCTAGAAACTGCTTAGTGTCCTTTAAGATATACTTATTTTTGGTTAAAATGGGCTTCAAAACTTGTTCAATGTACAGGGATAATGGCTCTGTAGCCCACCCCCCTCCTGCCACTATCGGCCTCAGAGGTGGTTTGGTGGAGTGTTTGCGGATTTTTGGTAGACCCTGGATAATGGGTATCAATGGTTCTTTAACCAACAGATATTTATATAGATCTTGATTAATAGCAACACATTGTAAACATTCAAAAAGACCATCATGTATTAAATTAATGCTCTTATCCACATCCTGCTGTATAATTTTTTTCATATGCTGTATTATTACTTACCATTCCCAGCATAGCCTTCTTGTACCACTCAAAATCCATGATCACTAAGGGCCCTCCTTTGTCGGCCAGTCTAATGGAGATAGTGTGATCATGTCTAAGATTATCTAATGCTTCCCTTTCACATGCATTCAAGTTAGAAAAACATTTAACTCTAGTATTACTGTCATACAGTTTATAGATCTCTCTCATACATACTTTCTCAAATGCTTCCACAATACCATTGTTCATGGGAACATAACCACACGTAGACTGCAAGATAGGATCAGGGAACATCTTTATGACATCTCTACACACACTGACACCAATGCATTATCACATGTTATGGCAATGGGTATGGGACATGGATTCAGATTTATGGTCATTGAAAGGTAACACCAAATATAAGGAGGGGGAAGTGCTGTTAGAAACAGAGTTGAGAACAGGGAACTTGAATGGATTATCAGGATGAGGGCAAATATGGGAAAAGGCCTTAATGATAAGGTATCTATTCAACTGGTCTTGGTTAACAGACCGTTACATTAATAAAATGTTTTTATACTTATTTATAATAAACATTTTTATTTCATTTAAAAGTACAAAATTTACCGCACGCCACTCTGGTGGATGCTCTGTTATCAATACAAAGTAAAAATTCAATGTGTAAAAAATTGCAAAAATGGAGCAATGGCAGGCAAACACTTATAGGCAAAATATCCTTTAAAAGTTTTATTTAGCACCGGTAACAAAAACAGGTAAGCGCTTTTACTATTACAGCTTCTTCAGATCTATATGAGAAGTGCTCCATAATTAAAAGATTTAAATACTGATTCAAAAATCCTAACACCAATCACATTCAAGCATCAATCAATATTCTTAAAAGAGAAATGGCATATACAATTACTACAGCAATCTATATAATGCTCCAAACAACATAAAAAATATATACATATATAAAATTAAAAAGCATCTATATACTAAATCCAAATAAACATATGCAAATATATATACTAACATATATATATACTAATATATAATGCATAGACTATAAAATATATGTATATAACACAGCTAAAAAATGTCCCTTTATAACTCATCTCATTTGATATGGCGACGCTTCCTCAACTTGGGCTTTATAGAAGCCCTTTCATTAAGTCCTCGGCCTCTATCAGCCCTTAACCGAATAATCCAGTCATTTTCTCTATATTCAGTATGATTTCTGATATCACCGCCTCGTGCACTAGGTATTATTACCTCAAGTGCTCTAAACAAAAAATAATGACTAACATCAAATTGCATGACATGTTTAGCCAGAGCATTGTGTTCTGAATGTTTCCTCATATGATAAAGATGCTCACGTATCCTGTCCTTGAATACTCTGTTGGTTTTTCCAACATAAAAAGAGGAACAAACCTGGCACACAGCTAAATACACAATGTTGGACGTCATACAATCAGCTCTGGCTGACATCATGAATTCTCTCCCCAAATCAGGATTGACAAAATACTTGTTAGTATCAGTATGTGAGCAATAATTACATTGTCCACATGGTCTAGTAAATTCATCACCATGGGTCACCTGACTATTCTTAGAATAACAGAGTAGTCTTTTCAAATTCCTTTGATTCTTATAAAGGAAGCATGGCTTATCACCAACTATCTTCTTAATATCACCATCCACCTGTAAAATTGACCAGTTCTTACTCATAATATTCTTAATTTCCTGATTATCAGTGGTGTAAAAAGCTGAAATCTTGACAACATTTGAAATTTGATGTCTCTCTCTAGATGCTCACTAGGTACTAGGGGTCCAAAATAGGGTGCTGCAACAGAATCCCGTGATTTAATTACTGTCTCAAAATGTCTACTTATTTCAAAATCCCTGTATCCCCTATCAAGTAATTTCAGCCTCAGATTATCCAATTCATCTATAAAGCCTCTGTCTGAAGGATTTAATCTAGAGGCTCTCATACCTTGACCTTTTACAATGTTCCTAAAAACAAATGTGGGATGCATGCTAGATCTCATTAATAACGTGTTAAAATAACACGGTTTACGGTAGACCCCAGTATTGAACAATCCACTTGCTAATCTCTCTCTATATATATATATCTTAAAATCTATTCTCTGTTTTGAACTATTCATGGTGAATTTTAAAAATTCTGTCAAATTATTCATTTTATGATATAGTGAATCTAATCCATGCTCTGTTCCCTTCCACAGAATAAAAAGGTCATCGACAAACCGTCAATAGAAGACCACATCATCTTTAAATTCATCTACCAAAAACAGTGTTTTCACTTCCCACTGTGCCAAAAACATATTAGCATAACTGTTGGCACAGGGGGTTCCCATGGCAACACCATCCTGTTGTCTAAAGATATTATCTCGGAACATGAATAAATTATTCTCCAAAACTAATTCTAAAAAATATGCTATAAGCTCTATTTGCACATCCAAATATGTACTGTGTTCCTTCAAATATTCTAAAACATATTGTACTCCCAATTCATTCGGGATAACGGTGAAGAGTGACTGGACATCAAAGGTGACCAACGTCAGCCCATCTACATCTATAATATTGTGCAAGTTCTCATAGAGGTCTATCAAAAAGTGTTTGGAATCTCTTAAGACATATTTATTCTTATTCAAGACAGGTCTCAAATGTTTCTCTACATAAACGGACAGGTGTTCTGTCACCCATCCGCTACCTGCCACTATCGGCCTCATGGGTGGATCAAACATATTTTTATGTATCTTAGGCAGACCATGGATCTGCGGAATAAGTGGATCCCTGATGGCCAAGTACTCAAAAACATCTTTCGTAATGATACCACTTTTATAAATATCTAATAATGTGCCATAGACATGTTGTATAATATCAACTACATGTTCTTTGGTAATCTGCAGATAATATGTATCACTCAGCAGTTTATCTACTGACTCAGCATATTTCAGGGTATCCATAACAACTATTCTGCCGCCCTTATCAGCAGATCTGATTATTATAGAGTTTTCCGTCTGTAAATGTTGTAAGCTTTCTCTTTCTTTTTTACTCAAATTGTCCTTATTAAAATGTTTCCTATACTTCTTGTTCTTGAACCTCTCATCATAATATTTAAATAGCTCATCCTCAGTAAGCTTTAAGTATGCATCTATTAAGGGATGATTTGGAGGGACATAATGACTCAAATTCCTAAATTTGAAAGGCTGATCTGCTTCTATATTTACAACATTAGTGTCCTGTTTATCATAAATATATTTGAGCATAACATTCCTGCAAAAAATCTTTAAATCAAAAATCGTGTCTGTTAAATTGCTATAACTATTGGGTATGAAGTTAAGCCCCCTATTCAATAACCTCACCTCATCAGAGGATAACATATATGTGGAAATATTGCTAATCATTGATTGAGTACCTTCCCCCACATCTTCTTGATGGTTTGGTGGGGTATGTATTCGTCTGAATACTTCCTCTTCTGCCGGCCACAACTCATTCAGCGTGTTCTTCTTGAGCCCTTGTCTATGCGAATAGGAAGGGGAAAAGGAATGCCACCCTCTACAGGGTCGGATTTCTCCAAGGGTTTATTCAAAATCTTCGGCCTCACCACCAATGGTGTTATACAAGCAGGAGGTTGATTTCTAACAATGTGAACCTCTGGGTATAAATTCCCTTCATTTTCAATAGTAATAGTATCATTCTCAGATTCACATGCAGTGTTAGCAACTGTATTACCAACTGGAATACTCGATATAGCTGTATTAGTATCAATCACACTAGACTCAACACATTCATCACAATTACTTTGTGTTGATTCAATCACTCTCTCACATTGGTATATATCATCAATATCAACATCACTACTAACTGCATTGACGTTAGTAGAAACATTACTAGTAACAGCTTTAACAGAGTGATTGCTAACGTTATTAACAATTGTATTTCTTGTCATTACATTTTTTCTAGTTGGTATACGACCATTTAAACTGTTCGAAGCATCTCTTTCATTGTCTATAATAGCATCTTGTCCATGTCTGGGCCACATAAAGACATGGCCCAATTTAAGGTCTTTAGTGTCCCTGGCAATTTTATTTTTCTTCTGTTGTAAAAGTTTCCTTTCGAGAGTTGCTATGCCATCTAGCAAGCTCTCAAACAAAGGTTCCACTATCACATTCAAAAAGTTGTCAAAAATAAACTGTTTCTTGGTTTTTATAGTCTGAGTCAATGCAGCCTCTTCAGGCTCAAAAAAATCTATAAGCAAGTTCAAATACTTTCTGCTCACCTCTAAATTCAGCTGCTGCCATCGAGCAAGTAGTTCTGGATACTGCGCTCCCTGGCTGGGCAAATAAAACACACGTAGTCCTCTGGGAATAATATTCCTATCCAAGCAGTAGCGAAAATGTAGCCTTTGTGTTTGAAGTCGCTTCAGTTTCGAAAAATCTCTTTCCAGGTCGTCTAGTGATTGCTGCAGCTTATCCAAATCGACTGTCGCATCACTGATGTCATCTGTTAAGGTCGACAGATCACATTGCCAGGAAACACTTTTAGGACAGCTCAAATATTGAGAAAACCTTCGTTGTAAGGCTACGTTCTTCCCATCTCCTTTATTAGGATTATAATCCAGTTCAATGGTTGTATTAGACAGCATATTCCTGCTCCAGTAGGCTGCGGTAAAAAGTGATAATAAAACTATTAAAAGTACAAGATGTACCGCTAGCCACTCTGGTGAATGCTCCATTATCAATACAAAGTAAAAATTCAATGTGTAAAAAATTGCAAAAACGGAGCAATAGCAGGCAAACACTTATAGGCAAAATATCCTTTAAAAGTTTTATTTAGCACCGGTAACAAAAACAGGTAAGTGCTTTCACTATTACAGCTTCTTCAGATCTATATGAGAAGTGCTCCATAATTAAAAGATTTAAATACTGATTCAAAAATCCTAACACCAATCACATTCAAGCATCAATCAATATTAAAATGAGATGAGTTATAAAGGGACATTTTTTAGCTGTGTTATATACATATATTTTATAGTCTATGCATTATATATTAGTATATATGTATGTTAGTATATATATTTGCATATGTTTATTTGGATTTAGTATATAGATGCTTTTTAATTTTATATATGTATATATTTTTTATGTTGTTTGGAGCATTATATAGATTGCTGTAGTAATTGTATATGCCATTTCTCTTTTAAGAATATTGATTGATGCTTGAATGTGATTGGTGTTAGGATTTTTGAATCAGTATTTAAATCTTTTAATTATGGACCACTTCTCATATACATCTGAAGAAGCTGTAATAGTGAAAGCGCTTGCCTGTTTTTGTTATCGGTGCTAAATAAAACTTTTAAAGGATATTTTGCCTATAAGTGTTTGCCTGCTATTGCTCCATTTTTGCAAATTTTTACACGTTGAATTTTTATTTCATTGATGAATTTCATATAAAACAGTATATTTTATTTGTATAACTTATGTCTTTCTATAGATATATATATATATATTTTTTTTTGTTTTTTAGGAAAGCTCATGTTTTGTATATATATTTTTTAGGATGGCTTTTTGAAGCTATATGTTGAATCTTTAAATCTGAATTGTTTTTAATTGTACTTAGGGCTAACCATGATGTATATATAGATGGAGATTTGTAATGATAATTGTCTGATGAAGCAGCTTGACTGCGAAAGTTCTCACCATTATTTGTTTGTCATAGTTTATTAAAGTAAATTTATTGCCGTGGTTCAGTGCTTGTATATTTTCACGTTCATATTGGCCTATTGTTGGAGCACCGTTTATCCACACAGCCTACTTGCTTTTTTGTTCATATATATATATATATATATATATATATATATATATATATATATATATAATCTTACATATATATTTGTTTGAATGTATATATGGGAACTTAAACATTTATATACTCTTATTCAGTTGTGAAATATCTTCCAATGCTCTACCAGGTTCTAATCTACTCACATTGTATATTTTGTACACTTGTATTTTCAACCAAAAGGGGGAATATCCTCTTACTGTATACTAACGGCTGTAAAGTCTACAATCTGTATGCTACCACTCTTTAATGTCTCTTTTGTAAATTTTTCTTCTCTCTGTAAACTTATGAAGTTTTTCTCCCCAGGACTCCGCTGAAAATGGACACTTGTTGTCCAGTCTGACTATCCTGGCAAACAAATGTTAAATAAACAAAATAAATAAATACATTTTACCTAGCCTTTCCAAAGTTCTGCTATCTTTATCGGAAGGAAGTACCTCAGGAGAAGACAGCAACTGAGATGCCTTGTTCAGAAGCCACAGACAACACAGAAGGGTAAGCAGGACACCTGTACAGAAATATACAGTACTCAGGCACCCTATAAAACCTATTGGGTTTCTTGGGGGCTGCGAAACAGGAGCCCTAGAAGCATTAAAAAAGGCATCCAACAAAGCAGCCAAAATAGGAGGAACAGCAGAAAGTCCAGGAGAGTCCATTTGCAGGAGCTTGCAATAACTCTTCTGCACCTGGGAAATTTCAGCACAATCCCATTTAAAAAACTCTTATCATTCTGGAGATTGTGTCCCCAAAAGAAATTCCCTCAAAGGAGTGTCAAGACTAGTTGATTCCTTTTCCTCAGACCTACAATATAAATAAGAGGGAACTTGAGATAAGTAAGCAAAGGATTCATCTGAATCCACCTCCTTCTTAGAGGGAATCCTGTTCCCTGGGGTTTTTTAAGGAGCGTAGAGGATCAAGGGGGAGTTGAGGAGGTTTCAAAGCCATCAAAGCATTAAACAACCCCTGAGTGAAATTCTGACATTCACTCCGTGGGTTCTTAGGAGCTGGAGAAATATGCTTGGTCTTCTGCTTTTTCTTCAAGTGGACATCAGCCTTAAACAACCTACAAGGCTCAGACCCCGGATGGCATTCAATGATAGCAGTCAGGACAGCTTCTCTGACCAAAACCTGAGGAACACCCCTAGGCTCCTCAGAAACAATCAGCCACGGTTCCCCCTGAATGTCCAAAGCTGATGCCTGCAAGGCCTCCAAGGACATGCATAAGGTAGGCTCCACATCAGCCTCTGAGACTGTTGCAGCAAAGGGCAGAGCTGGGCGATCCTCCAGGATTTCATTTGCCTCAGGAGAGGCATCAGGTAGAGGCTGCACAGCAGAAGAATCTGGCCTAGATTTCTTTGCCGTCTTCACAGATGACTGTCCCTCAGAGCAGGAAGTTTCTTCCATTGTGTCTTTAGCTAAAGGCTTAAGCCATTGGTTTTCCAAATACAAGGCCAAAGAAGAGCGCCGACTATGGAGAGTCTTAGGAACAAAGGCCTGAAAAACTGAACAGGATGTATGGTCGTGGGAAGCACTGAGACAAAATAAGCACTGCTCGTGATGGTCTTTATGGGGAATCTGTCTCCCACACTAGCATTTGCTCTTTTTGGATGATATGAAAAGTACAGCTGTGTACACTTGCCATAAACGTAGATGTTCGAGTGTATTTACTGTTGCAGTCATCACATTTGGGTTATCTGCTTGCAGTAGCCCTCGGTTGGCCTGATTATCAAAGTCTTGGGTCCTGCGTCGGTTGCTGTCTCTTCTTCCATGACGTCAGGTAGTCAGGGGTATAAAGCATACAGCCGACGGCATTACATCAGTTTTTCTTGCCCCAGATGTCAGGAGCTCCCCCTAATGGGAAGCAATTAAAAAAAATATATATATATATATATATATATATATATATATATATATACTCACACACACACACACACACACACACACACACACACACACACACACACACACACACACACACACACACACACAAGGTTATACCTCCAACAAAAAAGCAAATACACCAAAAAGCTTTTAAGCACTGTAAAGGAGAGTAGAGGTATAGCCAAGAGAAGTCAGGGGGCTGGAGGGAGGGTAACCAGGACTGCAACAGTGAATACACTCCAACATCTACATTTATGGTAAGTGTATACAACTGTACTATGTTCTTCATGTTTCACTGTTGCAGTCATCACATTTGGGTAGATTCCCAAAGGTAAGGATGGGAGGAGGAATTTAGATAGCATTAGGAACAGCTATAAGGCCCTGCAAGACTGCAGTGGCAAAGACAGCTCTGGATTTAGAGAAAACTGGCAAATGGTAATGCTTGGTGAAAGTATGCACAGAACTCCAGGTAGAAGCTTTTAGGATGTCCCTAGTAGGGACACCTCTGAGAAAGGCTGTAGAGGTAGATGCAGCCCTGATTCAATGGGGTCTAATCCCCTGTGGGATAGGTTTCCATGGTGCTTATATCAGAAATGAATGCAATGGCCTATCCATTTAGAAATGGTTTGTTTTGAAATAGCCTTCCCCTCTGCCCCTGCAGCAAATGCCACCAGTTCTTCCGATTTCCTTTGAGGTTTAGTCCTGTCTAAGTAAAACCTAAGTTGTCTGTGCACATCTAAGGAGTGCAGTATCTGTTTCCCCTTTGTTCTGTGGATTAGAAAAGAAGGCTGGCAAATGAATGGACTGATTAAGAGCCACACTGGATACTACCTTGGGCACGAAGGAGGAATTGGTCCTGAGGGACACCCTGTCCGCATGAAAGATAATGAAAGGCTCCACTGCCATAAGGGCCTGTTATTCAGATAACCTTCTTGCTGAATTGATTGCTAAAAGGAAGATTGTTTTCCAAGAAAGGAATTTTAAATCTGCACTTGCAGCTGGCTCAAAAGGAGGGAGAGTGAGTTTTTCCAATACAAAGTTAAGGTCCCAGGCTGGAGTAGGGGCTCTCCTGGGTGGTCTTAAGTTTTTAGCCCCTCTGAGGAACTGCTTGAGCAGTGGATGAGAGAAGAGGGGTGGTTCTGTGTTATAATGAGCTGAAATGGCTGAAGCGTGAATTTTGATGGAGGAAAAGGACAGGCCCTTGTGAAGCATCTCAGTTAAGTATTGGAGAATCTGAGGTAAATTGGGTTCTGCTGTGCCCATCCCTTGAGTTTGGTTCCAGGCACAGAATCTTTTCCATTTTTCAGCATAAGATTTTCTAGTACTAGGCCTCCTTGCCTCCAAAATGACATCCAACACTTGTTTACTGAGGGATGGTAACGGAGAGATTAGGTAATTAGCCAGGCTGCCAGGTTCAGGGTTTGCAGCTGAGGGTGCAGAATCTGGTTCTCCTGCTGTGACAACAGGGTAGGAGTCTGAGGCAGGTGCCATGGAGCCAGCAGTGACACAATGCGCAAGAAAGGGTACCAGTGTTGGCTTGGCCAGTCTGGTGCAATCAGTATTGTCCTTGGTTTGTCCTGTTTGATCTTTAGTAGTACTTTGGAGAGGAGAGGCTTAGGAGGAAAGGCATAAACTGATAGATTTTTCCAATTGAAGGACAGAGCAACCACTTTCCAAGCTTGTTTGTGGGAAGTCCTTGCGCAGAATTTGTCCAGTTGGTAGTTCTGGGAGGAGGCAACAGGTCTATAGCTGGGCTCCCCATTTGTTTATCAACATGTTGAAAGTCTTTGATTCCAGTTTCCACTCGTGTGGTTCCATGAGATTTCTGCTTAGTTCATCTGCCAGTGTATTTAGTTTTCCTGGCAGGAATTAAGCCTGTAGATGCACTTGGTACCTCAAGGCTGTGTTCCACAGAGCCATGGCTAGTCTGCAGAGGGGGTAAGAATGGGTACCACATAACAGTGGTGTTGTCCGTCTTTACCATTAATTGTCCTGGAAGAATGTGGTCCTTGAACACTGTCAGAGCATTCTGTACAGCTAACATTTCTTTTTGATTGATATGCAGGTGCATTTCACTTGGGTTCCATTTGCCTTGAGTGCACTTTCCTGCCAGGTGAGCCCCCATGCATAGTCTGCTGCATCTGTTGTTAGGCTTTGGGTGGCAGGAGGTAGAGTGAATGGTAGTCCCTTGGTTTGGTGGCAGGCCTCTGCCCACCAAAGGAACTCTAACTGTAGGCAAGGTATGATAGGAATCACTGCTACTAGATCCTGAGAATACTGACACCATAGGCTTTTTAGATACCATTGTAGTTTCCTCATATGCAGTCTTACATATGGAATTAGTAGAATGTATGAGGCCATGAACCCCAAGTTGCAGTATTTGCCTTGCAGACAGCAGGGTTATTGTGGCCATTACTTTGAAGTAAGTTGCCGAGTGAATTTGTTTCTCCGGCGTGGGAAAAGCCATTTGGGAAGTTGTGTTCAAGCTTGCTCCCAGGAATATAATTTGTTGACAGGGTACCAGATGTGATTTCTTTTTGTTTATTGTGTACCCCAGACAAGTTAGCACCTTTTGTACAAATGCCAGATGATTCAAAAGTATGCCCCGGCTTTCTGCCTGAATTAGACAATCGTCTAGGTATGGGTATATTTGAATATTTCTTTGCCTGCAAAATGCAATGACTGGAACTAGCCACTTTGTGAATACCCTGGGCACAGTAGATAAGCCAAAGGGCAGTGCAGAGAACTGATAGTGAGTGTAGACTGCTTTGAAGCATAGGTATCTTCTGCAAGATTCCTTGATTGGGATGTGCAGGTAGGTTTCCTTTAAATCGAGTGTTGCCAACCAGGCATCTTTGCCTAGCAAAGGAAGCAACTAGTGAAGAGTTAGCATCTTGAATTTTGGAATCACCAAAAAGGTGTTTAAGACAGGTCCAGGATAGGACGCCATGAGTTGTCTTTTCTGGGTACCAGGAAAAGTCTTCAGTAGAAATCTTGTCCCTTTTCCTCCTCTGGTACAGTTTGAATAGCCTTTATGCTTAAGACAAAGAGTTACTTGCTTTTGAGCCTCTGCCCACTGATTTTGGGGTAGATCTGGCCAACCGTTTGGGGTCGGTAACGTGTGGAAGTGAAACCTGTATCCTTGGGAAACTATATTTAAAACTCATTTGTCCTGGGTAATGAGTTCCCAGTTTTTTGCCTGCAGAGCAATCTTTCCCCCTAAAGGAGCAGTCAGTTGAGAAGTGCTTGGGAGTATTAAAGTTAAGTCATTGAGACAGTTTACCATAGGGGGGTGTCTTACTACTCCCTAATTTGGAATTGGGAGCCCCCCACTGCTTAGTCCTGTGCGTACCCTGGGGCTGAAGCCTGAGTGTTCTGCTGGATCTGGGTTTGGACTGAGAAGGCCTGGAAGAGGCAGGAAATGATCAATTCTTAGAGGGCCATTGCCTACTAAATCTTGGAGGGTGAACTTGTAGGAAACTTTAACAGTTTGCATAGATTTAGCTTTTTCCTCCATCTTTTTAAGAACTTCTAATGCCTTGTTGCCAAACAGGTGGTCCTGATTTAAGGGAGCATCCAGTAACTTTGCTTTAACATGATCTGGCAAGGATTGCTCCTTAAGCCAAGCATGCCTTCTAAGTACAGACCCAGTGACAGCAGCCCTGCAAGATGCCTGTAGTGAATCAAATATGTTTTCCAACCTGTTCTGCAAAATGCATTAAATCCTGTAAATCCTTATTTTCAGCACAGTCAGGAATCAACATAATTTTCTGTTTAAGCAATCCAATAATATGCTACTGATACTTTAATATATGAAACTGTCAGTTTAAGGCCCTAATGGCCAAAGTTGCAGAAGTGTATACCTTCTTAATCCATCTATCCAGTGCCCTGGAGTCTCTAGCAAAGGGGGTAGGATTTTTGGCAGTAGTAGCTTTAATGCCCTTGGGTCCCTGTGAAATGGTCTCAGGATCTGCAGTAGGATTTTTAAAAGGGAACTTGTGAGAGTCAGAAACCCTGTAATATCCATCAGGTTTTCTGGGAGCAGGAGGTAAAGAGTCAGGGGCCAAGCTGGATTCCGAAAAGGCATCATCAACAATGTCTAGTACAGGAGGGATAGCTAAAGGCCTGTGCTGGGGCAGGAGTAAGAAATCCATAAGCCTCTTTTTAGAATCAGAATAGTCCTGGCTTTCCTAAGGAAAATGCTCCCTAAGAGTATGCAAGGTTTCACCAAAAGAGAAATCCTCCCTGGGGGGGGGGGGGGGGGGGTTTGGCAGAGGGAATAGAGTACTCTGCATCAGAATCCTCATAGGTAGATAAGGGTAAATCCTGGTCATCAGGGGAAAGAGAAATTTCAGAATCCTGGTCAGAAGTATCATAAGCAAATTCAGTCCTAAGTCTCTTAGAGGGGGAAGGTTAGCTTCCCCTGATTAAAGTAATAAGGTCTTCAGCCATTCTTATCATTTGTTTTTTAGGCATAGAGGCCTGACCATGTGATCTTGGCGTCAGTTTTCTAGGCATGGTTCGAGTTTTAGGCCTTGAAGAAGAAGATGGCGTCGGTTTAGTATGCAAGTCAGTAGGCCTGAATACACCCTCAGAAGCCGGTGCCTGCACAGCAGCTCCAGATCCATCCAAAGTAGAGACATCCGCAGGTTCCACAGTTGAAGCATCTCGCATCACATCGGACTCCGAATGGGTCTCAGTAGAGCCTGCGAATCTGAAGTAGCGGGTATCAGGGGCCGCAAAAAGGCCTCACTGAGTACTGGCGACTGACTTAGGGGAAGCGGCATCGCAGCTTTGGACCTAGGCGGCCTGTCTCTGTCTTTATCTTTGCGTTTTTTCGGAATGTCAGTAGTCGGATGGCTTACCAAAGACATATCTGGATAATTGAACCAAGTATCAAAATATTTAGAAGCATAAATATACAGACGACAAATAGTTCATTGCTTAAATAAGGCACTAAACCAATAGCGAGGTACGTCGTGGTCAGGGCCTAGGCAAGGGACACAGTACGAATGGAAATCTTTATGAGGTATTTGCTTTCCACAAGAAATAGAATTATTGACTTTTACTGACATCGTAAAACAAATGTAGCCAGGCTGTAGTCCAAAATGGGTAGTTTCATTTCATAAAACAAAGTGTTTAAGCGCTTTTGGCTATGCACAGCATAGCCTTCATCAGAATACATTACATTACAAAAACTGCTTCATTAAATAAGAGTCACTGACCAATCACAAACATAAATCAACTAACACTACACTACTCATTCAGTCATTAATTATTATTAATTTATATTCCACACTTTCAACTTGAAACATATATTCACTAAAACATATTCTTAAAAAAATCTAATATGTACATTCAAATTCCATCACTAGTTTTCAGTATATTGTTTATTTCTTATTTGCCCTTTCCTGCAAAACTGGGACAATGGAAATACTTTCATTTAAACCTGGGGGAAACATTGCTGCTGCTGTTGTTGTTGTTGAGTCTTTTGGCTTTTCCCGGTTAGGGGTCGCCACAGCAGAACTCCGGTCTGCTAATGATTGGCAGTAGATTTTTACGCCCATTCACGCATGTCTCCACACAGAAGACGCTCTAGCTGAGAATCAAACAGGACATCGTCTTACTGTGAGGCGACAACGCTATCGCAGCACCAGCATTGCTGCTGTTCTAAATTGCCATTGTGTTTCTTTTTTCTTTAACAAGTTCTTCCAGTCACCGCCCCTAGGATTTGATTTCACCTGCTCTGCAATTCCAAATGTAAATTTAATAAAAAGTGACATACTTCAGAATGTTTACATAATGCACTTGTTTTTTTTTTTGTCATTAATATGCTCATACACCCTGTTTTTGAGTACCCGCTCTGTCTTTCCCAAATAGAATGCTGAACAGGAGTTGCACACAGCTAGGTACACAACCCCTTTGCTCGTGCAGTTCCCTTTTACAAATATTAACTTAATGAGTGAATGAGCAAGTTACAACAAATATGTGATGTCATTTGACCAGGTTGTATACTAATTACCAAGCAAGTTTATCTTCTAAGAGACTTAGAAACCTTCCACCTGGTACATGAAATTGTCAAACTTGCTATATCCGGTAGCTAAGAAGAGATGGAAGTCAATACATCTTCCGTCTCAAATATATCTAATTGCAGTAATGAATTAACTAAAGCCCAATATGTGGGAACTACAGAAAAGTACAGTTTTGTACCTACCATAAATGTAGATGTTCGAAGATCCACATTGCTGCAGTCCTTACACTTGGGTAGTCCGCTGTCCTCGGTTGGGCCGAATATCAAAGTATAAGGCTGACGTCGGTCAAGGCGCATTTGACTGACATCAGGATGTCAGGGTACAAATGCGCATGACCGACGTCATATCCTCAGTCTTTTCTTGCCCCAGATGTCAGAAGACCCTAAAAATAAAGGTCAAAACCAAAAGACAGCAAACAAACAACCAACCATCCTAGCACTAAAAATATGTACAATATATACAATATACATCATATTGACAACCCAACCCACACAACCGCCTCTAACTACAGAGGGGAAGGAGGGAGGGTAAATTGGACTGCAGCAATGTGGATCTTCGAACATCTACATTTATGGTAGGTACAAAACTGTACTATGTTCTTCATCTCACATTGCTGCAGTCCTTACACTTGGGTAGAATCCCAAAGCAGAGGTAAGGGAGGATGGCCAAACTATAAGGAAGCAGGAGCTGCCAAAATGCCCTGCAAAACAGCAGTGGCAAAACCAGCCCTGGATTTAGAGTAAAGTGGTAGGTGATAATGCCTAGAGAAAGTATGCACTGAACTCCAAGTAGCTGCCTCCAAAATATCCTTAGTTGCCACCCCCTCAAAAAGCTGTCAAGTGGCAGTAGCCCTAGTGGAATGAGGCCTAATCCCAGCTGGAATCTCCTTGCCATGATGGGAATAACAGAAAGCAATGCAAAACCCAATCCACTTAGAAATAGTCTGTTTTGACACAGGCTTGCCCTGAGAACTCAAAGCAAAAGAAACAAACAACTGCTGAGACTGCCTGAACCCTTTAGTTCTGTCCAAATAATATCGCAACTGCCTGTGTACATCTAAAGTGTGCAAAATCTTTTCCCCTTTATTTTGGGGATTTGCATAAAAAGTAGGCAAATGAATAGTTTGGTTTAAAGCCACACTAGAAACCACTTTAGGCATAAAGGAAGGATTAGTACGTAAAGATACCCTATCCTTATGGAAAATTAGGAAAGGCTCAACCGCCATAAGGGCCTGCAACTCAGAAACCCTTCTTGCAGAGGTAATAGCCAACAAAAAAGCAGTCTTCCATGATAAAAACTTTAATTCAGTAGTAGCTGCAGGCTCAAAAGGTTGTAGAGTGAGTTTCTCCAACACAAAATTGAGATCCCAAGCAGGAGTAGGAGCTCTTCGTGGGGTCTTATATTCTTTGCCCCTCTAAGAAATTGCTTGAACAAAGGATGAGAAAACAATGGTGGGTCACAATCATAGTGAGCGAAATTTCTGCAGCATGAACCTTAATAGAAGAGAAGGACAAACCTTTGTCCAGTAACTCAGTAAGATATTGAAGAGCCACACTTAAATTAGGCTCAGAAACATCAAAATCCTTTGCTGCACTCCAAAATAAAAATCTCTTCCATTTATCTGCATACACTTTCCTTGTACTAGGCCTTCTAGCTTCCAAAATAACATTCAAAACTTGCTGTGGAAGTGGAGGCCCACTATGGTTCAAAACAGAATATGCCAGGCTGTTAGGTGCAGAGAGTGAAGCTTGACATTGAGCAAATGACTGTCCTCCTGAGACAACAGGTGTGGAATCGAAGGCAAAGGCCATGGAGGCTTCCGCCAGGCTTCTCAGTAATGGGTACCAATGCTGTCGAGGCCAATCTGGAGCTATCAAAATCATCCTTGGCTTGTCTTGTCTGGCCTTTAGTAGTACCTTTGGGAGGAGAGGCAGAGGCGGAAAGGCATACACATGAAGATTGCTCCAATTGAAAGAAAGAGCATCCACTTTCCAAGCCGTGGGATGAAACCTTTTTGTGCAAAACTTTGGCAGCTGGTGGTTTAGTGGAGAAGCGAACAGATCTATGTCTGGAGTTCCCCATGACACTGTCAATTTCTGAAATACATGAGGATCCAATTTCCACTCGTGGGGATCCATAATTTGTCTGCTCAACACATCTGCTAAGGAGTTCTGTGCTCCGGCAGAAACCTTGCCTGAAGATTTAGCTGTAAACTGAGAGCAGTCTCCCACAAAATCATTGCTTGCCTGCATAGAGGATAAGAATGTGTTCCCTTGCTTGTTGATGTACCACATGACAGTTGTGTTGTCTGTTAGAATCAACACCTGCCCTGGAAGAAGTAAATCCTTGAAAGCTATTAATGCAAACTGGACTGCTAACATCTCTTTCAAGTTGATATGTAGATGTTGTAGTCTGGCAGGCCACTTGTCTTGTATCCACTTTCCATTCAGATGAGCTCCCCAAGCTTTGTCTGAGGCATCTGTCGTTAGAATCTGACTCGCCTCTGGCCGGGTCACAGAGAGTCCCTTGTTTAGGTGACATTCCTGAGCCCACCACAACAATTCCTTTTGAATGCAAGGTATTATTTGAATGACAGTGTCCAAATCCTGGCAGTGCTGTGTCCATACATTTTTGAGATACCATTGTAGCTTCCTCATATGCAGTTTGGCATTGGGAAGCACCAGAATACAAGATGCCATGAACCCCAAGGCTTGAAGGACTGTCCTTGCAGTCAGCCTGGACTGATGAGACAACTGATGAAAGTAAAGGGAAAGATTCTTTTGTTTGTCCGGGGTCAAAAAGGCCATCTGGGATGCTGTATTCAGTCTCACATCCAGAAAGCACATGTCCTGAGAGGGTACTAGACTGGACTTTATTTCGTTCACAGAATACCCCAGGCATCTTAGCACTGCTATCACATAATCCAAATGATGAAGAAGCTCGTCCCTTCCTTGAGCCAGAATCAGGCAATCATCCAAATAAGGATAGATCTGTATTCCTTTTAACCTGAGGAAAGCTATCACTGGAGCCAGAACTTTTGTGAACACTCTGGGCGCAGTAGATAAGCCAAAGGGCAATGCAGAGAACTGATAATGAGAAGTCCCAGCTCGAAAACGCAGATACTTCCTGCAACTCAGTCTGATAGGAACATGAAGATAAGCCTCCTTGAGATCCAAAGTTACCATCCAATAATCTTTGCCCAGCAGAGGTAAAAGCTGCTGTAACGTCAACATTTTGAACTTGGGAATGTCCAGATAAGTGTTGAGGATAGATAAGTCCAAAATTGGTCTCCACGTGTTCCCTTTCTTTGGTACTAGGAACAGGCGAGAATAAAATCCTAGGCCCACTTCTGGCATAGGGACCGGCTGTATGGCCCCTATTTGGAGTAACAGAGAAATTTGCTTGTGAGCCTCTATTCTTTGTTGAGGAGGAACGTCTGGCATGCCTTTGAAAGGAGGCAAGGTATGGAAGTAAAACCTGTAACCGTGGTGTATGATATCCAATACCCATCTGTCTTGGGTAATTAAACTCCAATTCTCTTTGAAAAGTGCCAACCTTCCTCCCAAAGGTGCTGCCAGACGAGAAGGCTCTGGCAGCTGAAAAGGTAGGTCATTGGGTCTGTTTACGAAAGGACTGACCCCTGCCCTCACCGAAGACTGTGCAGGAGAACTCCCTGTTCTAGGCCTGAAAGAGCCCTGAGCTCTACCCCTACCACGTCTAGATCTACCCCTAGACTGGGAGTCATAAGAAGGATACGTCCACCCCTTAGTAGGCCAATTTCTACTAAACTTTGGAGGCTGAACCTGCAAAAAATCTTTAACAGTCTGCATAGACTTAGCCTTGTCTTCCATTTTCTTTAAAACTGCCTCAACAGGAGAACCAAACAACACATCAGATTGCAAAGGAGCATCTAAAATCCTTGTTTTAACATGGTCAGATAAATTCTGATCCCTCAGCCAGGCGTGCCTGCGAAGAACTGACCCAGTGGCAGCCACCCTAGACGAGGCCTGTACAGCATCAAAACCACATTGCAAAGAATGCTTACCCACCTGTTCAGAAACATGTACTAAATCTTGTAACTCTTTACAAACAATACCTTTCGCCAGAGCATCAACCTTAGACTTCAATTGTGAAAGGAGATAGTTCTGGTATTTCAACATGTGAAACTGGCAATTCAAAGCCCTCATAGCTAGAGTGGAAGAAGTATAAACTTTCTTTCCCCATCTGTCCAAGGCCCTGGCCTCTTTATCTGTAGGAACCGGATTCTTGACAACAGAAGCCTTAACACCTTTAGGCCCCTGACTAACAGTTTCTGGGTCTGCCCTAGGACTCTTAAAAAGATACTTATGAGCTTCAGGCACCCTGTAATACCTATCCGGTTTAACAGGAGCAGGAGGCAAAGAATCAGGATTAAGAGAAGCCTCCGTAAAAACATCTTCCACCACATCCAAAACAGGAGGTATAGCCAAAGGCCTATGCTGGGGTAAAAACAAAAATTTCTTAAGCCTTTTCCTGGAATCAGAGAAGTCCTGACCTTCCCACTTAAAATGCTCCCTCATGGAATGAAGAGTTTCTGAAAAAGAAAAATCCTCAGGAGGAGAAGCAGAAGGAGTAGAATCATCCACATCAGAATCAGAATAAGGAGAATACTCCTGCAAGTCTTCAGCCGAAGACTCTGAAACATCCGAAGCCTGCTCAAAACTCCCTAGCTCAGGCTCCACCCTAGGTCTCTTATCAGGAGGGGGCAAAGAACCCCTAATCAAAGTAATCAAATCTTCTGCCATTTTAAGCATATGCTTCTTGGGCACAGTTCCTGAAGAACTAGGGGTGACACCAACTGAAGCTAAACCTGGCCTGCCTCTGGGAGAAGCCTTGGAAACAGAAGGAGAGGGCCTAACCACCCTAGGAAGGGAGGGGCACAAGAAATACAATTATTCACTTTTTCTGACATCCGGTAAACCACTGAGGCAAGAAAAAACTAAAATATTCCCCAACGGGGTACTTAGCCAACTTTGACTCGGTCTGAAACTCCGAAATCGAAAAATTTCAGAACGCCAACCGGCACTTGCAATGCTGCTTCTGCATCGGACCATGCGGCAAAAAAGACTGAGGATATGACGTCGGTCATGCGCATTTGTACCCTGACGTCCTGATGTCAGTCAAATGCGCCTTGACCGACGTCAGCCTTATACTTTGATATTCGGGCCGACCGAGGACAGCGGACTACCCAAGTGTAAGGACTGCAGCAATGTGAGATGAAGAACATCTGAACACTAGCATATAGTTAAAATATGCTAGACAAACCATTAATGTGACATTCATGTATACCTATTTATTTAAATGAACAGTTTGATAATGCTGTATAATTTGCGCTGCAATACAACTGCAATAAAAAAACATTTAACAACTGCAATCTGAAACTGTGACTGCTGACAAACATTATCACATGGAACTTTTTAGAACATTTTAAGTGTTCTATAGAGAGAGACACACACACACACAAAATACCGAATTTCTTGATATTTACTGGTTTTGAGGTCCAAATAATGGGGTGCCAGGAATTCCTGAGTGGCAACCTTAATTCCCAAATTTCCGTCTTTTTTTTTTTTCTGACATCATCACGTGCAGAGGCATGCTCGATGACGTCAGCAGCATGCCAGCCTGTCAGAATTTGGCTGAGGGCTCAAGGGGTGTGACTGAATGTTAGTTTATGTTTATATGATCGTGTATAGGCACGTGTGTTGCACTTGACTCCAGTCACGTCTTGCACACTGCAGCAGAATCCAGACAGACAGGGACACAACCAAGAGAGCAGCTGAGCTGACAACAACAGTCACAGTGTTTTTTGTTTTAATTAATCTTATATTTATTTAGTTTAGAAGGCAGGAAACTCGTCCTATCCCTAAGCCATTCGACTGTGTGTGAGAGTGCAAAATTTCACCAATGAGAAGAGAAAAATAGCATGAAAGAAAGAGAACCACAGGTGCTAAATCCAGTAAACTACCGTTTATTGGTAAGTGCTTTCATCAGGTTTAAAATTACCGAACTTCTTCAGACACCATTTTACAAACATACCCAACCATTTATAGCAGTATCATAACTACCAGCAGCCGATGACATCAAGTAAACACCCCCACATGAATCACTTGAAAATCCAGGAATGTACAAGTTTAAAAAAATACATGTTCCTTAAAGAGACATTCACATTACTATTAATGTTGCATTACATCCATCTACCATTTGAAATTATACATTACACCACGTTTCTAGTGTTAAAAAATGTAATTCTGGCATACACTTTTAATTTAAGCAAACTGGAAGCGGCACCATGTCATTTAATCCTGGTGGACAACTAGCATTCAAATAAATCTGCAACCATACCTCTTTCTCTTCTAAACACAACTTCCATGGTCCCCCACGGGCTTCACTTTGTATCTGCTGTAATACCACAAATTTGAAAGAATGTTGGGGAAATACCTTTAAGTGTTTATATAAGGCAATTGTTTCCTTATTTTGTGCAATTTCACAGAAATGCTCATAAATTCTTTGTGACAATTTACCTTGTGTTTTGCCCAAACAGTATCCATTACACTGTGTGCATAGGGCAATATAAACCACTGCCCAAGAATAGCAACTGCATTTGCCCTTTATTTTTATGGTCTTATCCAATACCTTGATGCTGGACCCAACAAAAATATGTTGGCATTGATGGCACACACCACATGGTGCCATCTGACAAGTCAGTGCCCTGGTACCAGTACATTGTCGTTCCAAAATATTTTTTTATGTTACTACCCCTTCTATATACTACCTCAGTGGTTGGTCCAAAGGTGTCCAGCATGTCTAAGTCCCCTTTTATAATACTCCAATTTTTGTTTAAAATATCAGTGACCATATAGCTATCTTCACAAAATGTAGTAACAAAGGGACAAAAGAAAGTATCACTAGTAGAAGTTAAACTGCTTTCTTTGCCATAGCTAGATTCATATATTGCTGGACTATTACTAGTCGTAAACTCATGTGATGATTCTACTTGTGTAACAGGTTGAATGAGTGGGGGGGGGGGGGGGTTGTGACATTAAACTGGACCCTTGTATTAGAGGTACATAAAATCCATTATTTTGCTTCCTTATAACTTCATCCCTTATACTACGAATCAATGGTATGTCCAAAAACATCTGCCCCATTACATCACATTCACTCAAGTCATCATTAAATTCAGAAACCATATGGGCTGCTCTTACAAGTTGCCCCTTAATGTTTCCACATTTAACATGTGGTGGCTGACTACTAGTGTAGTGTAAATAGTTAGATAATGTGGGCTTTCTATGTATTTTAGATTTAATTCCCCCACCTTCCGTATTGGATAACTCAACATACAAATAGACTATACAATTTGTACCCACTGTGTAAGCAAATTTCAAAAAGTCATTTGGTTAATATATTCTATGAATTAACTTATTTCCTCTGGGGGGTCCCTTCCAGCAAATAAATACATTGTCCAAGAAGCGGGCATACATAGAGATATAGGTTTAAAATCTGCTAGTAAAAAGAAAGTATCTTTCCCACTAGGCCATGATGATATTGGCATACAGTGGACCACAGGCAGAGCCCATGGCGGGAAAGATGCTTTTTTTTTTAACTGCATTTTGCCATTAGCTGCTTAGCTGGTATTACTGTAAGCCCTAGTACCAAGGGCGCTGGAACTGAAGGTGGGGGTGGGTTTGCATCCTAAGCAGATCATCTTGCACCTTGCATTTTTTTAAAAAAAGAAGACAGACTCTGAATACCTTCTTCTCCGTATTCACAGTTGTGTAGTTGCTTGCTTGCCCTCCTGTACTGCCGTTTGTGGTTGTTGCCTGGCTCTAAAAAAAAAAAAGACTTCCGACTGCGGTATATAAACATTTCCGCAGTTGCTTGCCCTTTCCCACACTGTTTGCTGAACCTGCTCGCCTGGCTCTGCACTGCTCTTACTGACTGTACTGGAAGCAAACATACATTGTTGTGTAAACTGTCCACCACACCACATATCGCACTGGAAAGTAAGAAGTTCTTTTTTTTTTTTTATTTTATTTTATTTATTATTTGTTAACCGGGAAAGTCCGACTTGGAACGAAGCCAATTTTCAGCGGACGCCCGGGGAGAAACGCTCCAGATGCATGTCTTTGTAACATGGGAGGAAACCGGAGCACCCACAGGAAACCCACACAAACGCAAGGAGGACATGCAGACTCCACACAGAAGGAACCCCCAGCCGAGAATCGAACCTCTTGCTGTGAGGCGACAACACTGCCGCTGCACCATTGCTTTGTCCAAGTTAGTAATTAAATGTTTATTCTTTGCTTTGGGGCAAATGGAATTTATTATATACTAGTGAAGCATGGTAACATGCAACTATGTCACATTTGTAAGAATCACTGACAATGTTTTTGTATGAGTTTCAAAGAAATGCTAGTTTCCTTTCAACTGCACCAATATGTTAGGTGAAGGGGGAAAAAAACAAAAATCAGCTTATAACCATTACATAGTATGCTACATAATGTGAAAAGATCTACATTCCTTGTTTTATAATCTTGTATTTGAACTCAGGAAATTATGTGTGTAGGACAGATGTCTATATGCATGCACTTTTGTTTGTGCAGCTCAATTACAGAAAGTTTTTAGCTGAGACTACTGGAAGAAATACTCCTGTTGACAGTGTCAAATGGAACAAATCTTCACCACATTTTCATTCTTCTGGTTTTGTCACTGCGCAATTATGTTGCTTATTCAACAAAATCTTGTTTTGAATAAGAGAAAAATGAACTTGAAACTAAACTGTTTACTGCCAGAAGAGTGTTTTCTAATCCACCATTCAGCCTCATCGATTACACAATTACTTCTGTTCTGTCAACAGTAATTTGTACTGTGAGTTTACTTTTAGTGATAACATCTGTTTTAGGGCTGTTATGGCAGATGCCAACAGGTCCACTGCTGGGCAGTCTAAGACAACAAAAGTGTGCTGAATTAAACTATATCAGGTAGTTCCAAAAAGCTGGAAACAATGGATCCATGATTGTACATCAAAAAGAACAGCACTTGATATCAGAAACATCAACATGCACAAAAATGAAATAAGTATTTTTACTTGCATGTAACCTTCTGCACCCCGGTGAGGGTCATATCATCATCTCAAACCCATTAATTTAATATACTAACTCTGCAGTTGCAAAATCACAGATGATGGATAAACACCATGAGAATGATTAAAATAAATTGTTCCCTCTCCCCATGTTTAGCAATTCCCTGCAGATGCAGTTAAAAAAACTAAGAATTACAACAGGACTTCTACTATTTACTAGACATAATACATGACAATCCATCTCAAAACTGCTAACACCAAAGTGCCAAAACACAAAAATCAGAAATTAAACAGTGATACTATGTGCAATGTTTATAAATGTATGCCTTTCGATACTAATACACTAAACTTGAAAGTGTCCAAACAAACATGGTCCCAGAAAGAACTAATGGACAACCTAGAAAGTCATGGTGTTATCAATAAAACAAAGAAAGCTCAGTCTGAGGTGACTCAGCCCTGAGCCTCAGTGGCTCTAAAGATAACAATCAGCTAATATGCAGTAGATGTAAATATCACTGCAGTATTCAGGAGCAAGGGTGTCTATCTCTAGAGGGATCTGCCACAATCTGCATGTTGGGCACACTGGAGTTGTTTGGTATTTGGTGTAAAATACTTCAAATAATAATTATACTCTGGAGAAAAGAATTAATGCAAGACATAAATTATTACTGCTACATGACTGAGAAGGCTTTACATGGAATGTATTACCTGATCTAATTGTACAGTAAAACATTTTAGACGGGCTTGAAAGTATTTAGCATAAAGTAATGAAAATAATGAGAAGAGTCAGAAGAAAAGTATTAGTTGTATCATCTGGCAAGTTCAACAGGACACTTTTTTTTTCTGTCAGTAAATGTATATGTTACTATGTAATGCCCTTGGTTTTGTCACTGCGCAATCTAAACGCCCTTGGACTAAAAGCCACATCAACTAACATTCTGTTCAAAGCTTTCATTCTCACCTTTTCCACTTCTGGTTGTGACCTATTGGACTCCAAAGACCAGCTATAACCACCTACCTAAACCTGCCTGGGTATTTCCTCACCTGGGCAACCTAAACGCCCTTGGACTAAAAGCCACATCAACTAACATTGTATGTTACAAAGTATTTTTTTTCTTTTAAGTACTTTATGTATATACTAGACCAGTACACCTCCTAGGTGTATCTGTCTCTTGATACTGCAGCCCCCTACTTGTATTGTAGTACCCCCTAACCTCTCCCTTCACCACTCTTTTTACTTTTTCTACAACTGCTGCAATCTCTTTACAAGGCACCTACATGCTTTGACCACTAGATGGCAGTCTTTACCCACCTCTAATCTCACTTTATTTCTCTTTCTATCTCCTACACTAAACCTTTCAGGCTTCCTGCACTTTTCTCCTTTACCATCTTCTTCCATAGTCCTTTACACCTTGAATCTACCTCCTTCCATAGTCCTTATAAACCCTGTACCTAGCCCTCCTCTCCACCTCCACTACTACTAGGTTAACCCTTACTCTCCCAGGTTTCCCCACTCTTTTACTTCCTCCTTCCTTAGACTCACAACTTCTGCCTTCTGACTTGCTGTCTCCTGTTCTTACCTTCCACCTTACTGATTGTTTCTTCTCACTGCTTTCACCTTACCTGGGTCTATCCCTGAAATTCTACCTGATCTATACCCTACCTAGCCCTCATTCACGGTCTTCCCTCCCTCTTTTATAGACCCTCCTTTTTTCCCTCCCTCTCCCATTCTCGGAGTATTAGTCCCTATCCCTGTACCTGTCTACTTTTATCTCACCCTCCTCTCTTATTTATACATTTATTTGTATTGTCATCTCTACCTTCCTCCACACAACTCTAAGGTACTTTCCCTTCTCCTCTAAACCTTTACAGTTTCCCAACTTTGTAAGACTTTCCTCTGTGTACCTCTATCTCCCTCCCCCTCCCTTTGTCCCTTGCCTCCAACTCCATTGCCCTACCCTACTTTGGTCTTGTTCTCCCTTTCCATCCAGCACCTCCACCTTTCCCTAGTCTTCCGGTCTACTTTCTGCTTTTTACATACTTTGCTCCTCCCCCCCAGCTTACCACATCCGTGCCTGAACTATTATATGGGACTAGCTCCCTAGATGCGCCATCTTTAATCCCCCTCTCTGTGTGTGGCTGCTGAGCGATCCCTGGCGTCTAAATCTGTATACCAGTGTAAGTGTGTTTATTATTTTTTTTACATGTTTTCATGTGATTTCATAGCATTGCCTGTTTAAGTCTCATTATCTTGTTTTAGCCACCGGCTTTTTCTGCACCATTTTACACTACTTTTGTTGTAGTTGCTTGAAACTTAAATCCTGTGCACCTCACCTACCTGCCGCTTGTACCACGGCTCCTTAATCCGCTGCATTGCTATGCCAGGAACCAGTAAAATGCTTCCACAGGACCCCTGAGCTGATTATAACACTAGCGTGGGTGACTACCTCTGTAGTGCAGTTGCCTATCCTTATTTTTAAGCTTAGACACCTAGCGGTATAACTACAATAGCTTCTAATGTTTTGAACCTATAAGCGACTGTCCTATGACACTACTGCAGCTGTTAGTTCTATTACTATATTGGGTCTCTGCTGCTCACGAACTGGATATATTATAATACATGTGTGATCCCTCTGGTAGTGCGGCTAATTCCTAATGCCTGCTATATTCAGAACCACTTAGAATTGAAGCGACTGCATTCCGTTTTGATTTTATCGACCTGTAATTAACTGGAGGCCTTCTCTTGAATACGCTAGCTTTAGGAGTTGTGTTCTACTATTAATCTTTTGTTTATTGACTTCACCGATCTCGACTATGCACATGGCGCTCCCTAGTATAATTTATCCTAGGTACACTCGTACATTTCCGCCCTTATTAATTAAAACTCTACCACAACATAACTAAATTACCTGGGTGCTATAGAAATTGATTTCCCAGATACCTGAGACTACAATTAACAAGGTGAAACTGAGATCCCTGTGTAGCTCATATTATTAGAATGTGGTGCAGGTTCTGGCTCTATAAACTAATTTAGAAGGGAAAATACGTACCATTGGCCTCAGCTAAAGCCGTACTGCTACCCTGAGACCTGAAATAGTAGCAGCATGACTGATTTCTAGTTGCATTAATTACACTATGCTGTAATAGAGCTAAAACGTTTTTATCACTGTTCACCTAAATCTATATATCTAATGCTGTAATAGAGCTAAAACATTTTCATCACTGTTCACCTAAATCTATTTTATACGAGTTTTCTGTAACTACTGAAATATAGCCACTTGTTTTTACTTTTCACTTACTTCTGGCTACCATGTTCAAATTGTAATGGATCCATTTTTAGTAAAAAGACTCTGTTTCTAGCTTGTATTTAATACTATGCATTAGTTTTTTTTACTAATTTAATAGCCAAGTACAGCTGCTGTCTTACAGATAGTCAAGTTATTTTGTAATTTAGGTGATTGCTCTGTGTTTCTGACCTATGCATTGTTGATGTTTTTAATCCTGTTGCTCCTAAAGCTAGCGTATTCAAGAGAAGGCCTCCAGTTAATTACAGGTCGATAAAATCAAAACGGAATGCAGTCGCTTCAATTCTAAGTGGTTCTGATGATGTCTACTCCTGGTGCTTATGATTTATTTTTGACCAAGTTATTTTAGTTCTGTTAAATCTGCACTGCGAAAGAAATGTCTCTCTTGCTTTGCCTATGTTAATATAACCTTCTTCTCATTTTCTTTTATTTTTCCCCAGCTGTTCAAAGCTTTTATTCTCACCTTTTCCACTTCTGGTTGTGCCCTATTGGACTCCAAAGACCAGCTATAACCACCTACCTAAACCTGCCTGGGTATTTCCTCACCTGGGCAATCTAAACGCCCTTGGACTAAAAGCCACATCAACTAACATTGTATGTTACAAAGTATTTTTTTTCTTTTAAGTACTTTATGTATATACTAGACCACTACACCTCCTAGGTGTACTAGTTAAACTGCCATATCTGCCAGAAGCCTTACCCCCCCCCCTGTTTTTACTACTGTTGCTCTCTACTATCTGTCTCTTGATACTGCAGCCCCCTACTTGTATTGTAGCACCCCCTAACCGCTCCCTTCTCCACCACTCTTTTTACTTTTTCTACAACTGCTGCAATCGCTTTACAAGGTACCTACATGCTTTGACCACTAGATGGCAGTCTTTACCCACCTCTAATCTCACTTTATTTCTCTTCCTATCTCCTACACTAAATCTTTCAGGCTTCTTGCACTTTTCTCCTTTACCATCTTCTTCCATAGTCCTTTATACCTTGAACCTACCTCCTTCCATAGTCCTTATAAACCCTGTACCTAGCCCTCCTCTCCACCTCCACTACTACTAGGTTAACCCTTACTCTCCCAGGTTTCCCCTCTCTTTTACTTCCTCCTTCCTTAGACTCACAACTTCTGCCTTCTGACTTGCTGTCTCCTGTTCTTACCTTCCACCTTACTGATTGTTTCTTCTCACTGCTTTCACCTTACCTGGGTCTATCCCTGATATTCTACCAGATCTATACCCTACCTAGCCCTCATTCACGGTCTTCCCTCCCTCTTTTATAGACCCTCCTTTTTTCTCTCCCTCTCCCATTCTCGGAGTATTAGTCCCTATCCCTGTACCTGTCTACTTTTATCTCACCCTCCTCTCTTATTTATACATTTATTTGTATTGTCATCTCTACCTTCCTCCACACAACTCTAAGGTACTTTCCCTTCTCCTCTAAACCTTTACAGTTTCCCAACTTTGTAAGACTTTCCTCTGTGTACCTCTATCTCCCTCCCCCCTCCCTTTGTCCCTTGCCTCCAACTCCACTGCCCTACCCTACTTTGGTCTTGTTCTCCCTTTCCATCCAGCACCTCCGCCTTTCCCTAGTCTTCCGGTCTACTTTCTGCTTTTTACATACTTTGCTCCTCCCCCTCAGCTTACCACATCTGTGCCTGAACTATTATATGGGACTAGCTCCCTAGATGCGCCATCTTTAATCCCCCTCTCTGTGCGTGGCTGCTGAGCGATCCCTGGCGTCTAAATCTGTATACCAGTGTAAGTGTGTTTATTATTTTTTTTACATGTTTTCATGTGATTTCATAGCATTGCCTGTTTAAGTCTCATTATCTTGTTTTAGCCACCGGCTTTTTCTGCACCATTTTACACTACTTTTGTTGTAGTTGCTTGAAACTTAAATCCTGTGTACCTCACCTACCTGCCGCTTGTACCGCGGCTCCTTAATCCGCTGCACTGCTATGCCAGGAACCAGTAAAATGCTTCCACAGGACCCCTGAGCTGATTACAACACTAGTGACTACCTCTGTAGTGCAGTTGCCCATCCTTATTTTTAAGCTTAGACACCTAGCGGTATAACCACAATAGCTTCTAATGTTTTGAACCTATAAGCGACTGTCCTATGACACTACTGCAGCTGTTAGTTCTATTACTATATTGGGTCTCTGCTGCTCACGAACTGGATACATTATAATACATGTGCGATCCCTCTGGTAGTGCGGCTAATTCCTAACGCCTGCTATATTCAGAACCACTTAGAATTGAAGCGACTGCATTCCGTTTTGATTTTATCGATCTGTACTGTAATTAACTGGAGGCCTTCTCTTGAATACGCTAGCTTTAGGAGTTGTGTTCTACTATTAATCTTTTGTTTATTGACTTCACCGATCTCGACTATGCACATGACGCTCCCTAGTATGATTTAATCCTAAGTACACTCGTACATTTTCCGCCCTTATTAATTAAATCACTACCACAACAGAACTAAATTACCTGGGTGCTATAGAAATCGATTTCCTAGATACCTGAGACTACAATTAACAAGGTGAAACTGAGATCCCTGTGTAGCTCATATTATTACAATTTGGTGTAGGTTCTGGCTCTATAAACTAATTAAGAAGGGAAAATACGTACCATTGGCCTCAGCTAAAGCCGTACTGCTACCCTGAGACCTGAAATAGTAGCAGCGTGACTGATTTCTAGTTGCATTAATTACACTATGCTGTAATAGAGCTAAAATGTTTTTATCACTGTTCACCTAAATCTATATATCTAATGCTGTAATAGAGCTAAAACATTTTCATCACTGTTCACCTAAATCTACTTTATACGAGTTTTCTGTAACTACTGAAATATAGCCACTTGTTTTTACTTTTCACTTACTTCTGGCTACCATGTTCAAATTGTAATGGATCCATTTTTAGTAAAAAGACTCTGTTTCTAGCTTGTATTTAATACTATTCATTAGGTTTTTTTTTTTACTAATTTAATAGCCAAGTACAGCTGCTGTCTTACAGATAGTCAAGTTATTTTGTAATTTAGGTGATTGCTCTGTGTTTCTGACCTATGCATTGTTGTTTTTTTTAATCTTGTTGCTGATGTTTATTATTTGAACAATGAGCTTTTGACCTATTAATTTGATGATGTCTACTCCTGGTGCTTATGATTTATTTTTGACCAAGTTATTTTAGTTCTGTTAAATCTGCACTGCGAAAGAAATGTCTCTCTTGCTTTGCCTATGTTAATATAACCTTCTTCTCACTTTCTTTTATTTTTCCCCAGCTGTTCAAAGCTTTTATTCTCACCTTTTCCACTTCTGGTTGTGCCCTATTGGACTCCAAAGACCAGCTATAACCACCTACCTAAACCTGCCTGGGTATTTCCTCACCTGGGCAATCTAAACGCCCTTGGACTAAAAGCCACATCAACTAACATTGTATGTTACAAAGTATTTTTTTTCTTTTAAGTACTTTATGTATATACTAGACCACTACACCTCTCCTAGGTGTACTAGTTAAAATGACATATCTGCCAGCAGCCTTACCCCCCCCCACCCCCCGTTTTTACTACTGTTGCTCTCCACTATCTGTCTCTTGATACTGCAGCCCCTTACCTGTATTGTAGTACCCCCCCTAACCTCTCCCTTCTCCACCACTCTTATTTTTACTTTTTCTACAACTGCTGCAACATAGATTGGGAGCATTACTCTAGCTCCAACACCCTTGCCCAAAGGTTCCTAGAATTCATAAACTCAAATGCTATGGAACAACTTGTTACCACTCCCACAAGAGGGGAAAACATACTGGACCTGATCATCACCAACATGGGGACTCTATGCTCCAGACCAGAAGTGTATCCCTCACTGGTAAGATCAGACCATAAACTGATCTCACTGGATATTCACATCCCGACCCCACCCCCTGCCCAGAAAACCACAGTGAAAAACTTCTCTAAAGCAAATTTCACACTCCTCAAAACAGAGGTGGAATCCTTCAAAGCCCCGGCCTGTGGAAAATACAGCCCAGACCGCAGAATCCTTTATAAATGCATTCTATGAACACCTTCAGGACTGCATGGATCATGCAATCCCAAATAAAACCAAGACCCAATCCTCCAAAGGCAGACGACCTGTCTGGTGGACCCCAGCCATAAACAAACTATACAATAGAAGGAGGAAGCTACTACATGATAGAGCAAAATCCCAAAAGGGAAGGCATCTCTGATCAGTATTAGCAAAAACTAAGGGCACTCATAAAATCGTCAAAGGCCAGCTTTGAGAGAAAAATTGCACAGGACACTAAGGATAATCACAAGGCTTTCTTTAGTTATGTTAGGAACCTGGGTGGGAATTCCCAGATATGCTCAGAATTAGTCCAAAATGACAAAAAATACACTGATCCCACAGACATTGCCAACATCCTAGCTGACAGGTTCAGCGCAAACTTCTCCCGCTTCTCCCCACCAAAAGGGCAAATATCTATCCCAGCAGAGTGCTGCCCCCCCTAACATCTCAGATGCTCAGCTGGGAGCCGCCCTCTCCAAAGCAAAAAACACAGCATCAATGGGACCAGACGGTGTCCCAGGCTGCGTCCTACATGAACTCCAAGAAGAGCTAAACCCAAACATAAAACTACTGTTCAATCTCAGCCTTACTACAGGATATGTACCCAAAGAGTGGCGTACAGCAACAGTGGTCCCTCTCCACAAAGGTGGTGCCTCAACGGACCCTGGCAACTATCGCCCCATAAGCCTGACTAGCTTGGTCTGCAAAGCTATGGAAAGGATCATCATGGACCTCATAAATAAAGATATTGGGGACCTACAGACACTGGATCCTACCCAGTTTGGCTATGTTAAGGGCAGATCCTGCCTCTTAAACCTGGTTGACTTCTTTGAAACAGTCACCAAGGCCATTGACGAAGGGAAGGTGGTCCACACAGCCTATCTGGACCTCGCAAAAGCCTTCGATACAATACCCCACTTGGGCATTATAGATAAGCTCACCAGCTTAAATATAAACCCCTATGACACTAGATGGGTTGCAAACTGGCTCAAGGACAGAACCCACATGGTTAGAATTGCTGGAGCCATGCCAGACTCCAAACCAGTTACAAGTGGCATCCCACAAGGCTCAGTCCTGGGACCTCTCTTGTTTGGTATATATTTCTCGGAGGTACAGGCCAACACGGAAGGACTGTGGCTGACCAAGTTCGCAGATGACTGCAAACTGGGCGCCATAATCGACTCTCCAGCCGACACAAGCATCCTCCAAAAGGGCCTCATAGAAACAGACAACTGGTGCCAGAGCCATGGCCTCAAGCTAAACGCCAAAAAGTGTATAGTCATCCCCTTTGGCAAAAACAAAGTGCCCACAAATTACCACATAGGTGGTAATCCATTAAGTACAGAAAAGTAATTAGGGACCTGGGGACCCAAGTTGATAGCAATCTCTCATTTGACAACCACGTGGCCAAAGTGGTTAGAAAAACATTTTATATAGCCCACCTAATCATGAAGGGATTCACATCTAGATTAGGGGAGGTCATCGTGCCTCTTTACTCATCCCTCATCAGGCCCATAATTGAGTACAATGCCACTTTTGGGATGTACCTTACCAAACACCTGCAGCAACTGGAAAGACCCCAAAAGTACCTCACCAAGAGGATCAAAGGGCTCAAACAGATGCCATATGCTGCCCGGTTAAAGAAACTCCAGCTCTACTCAGTGGCATACCGCCTGCTCAGAGGTGACCTCTGCCTGACGATAAGGCCATGTCCAACCCGGAATTAAGGGACATGCTGCACCTCAAAAATCCAAATCCCATCGAGCTACACGCTCGAGACTTGAACCTCAGCACTGAAATAAATAGGACATGCTGGAGGGACAGATTCATAACCCAGAGGCTCCCTTCACTCTGGAATAAAATCCCAGTCCAGGTTAGGCAGAGTCCCTCATTGACTCTTTTCAAGAGGAATCTTGATGAGTGGATGGGAGATCGTAGGTTTACCCCGGGTATCACTTCTGTGTCACTGTTAGACAGAGGCACAGTATACTAACCTCGAAAAAGGGCATAGCAAAATTAATTTAACATGGGTGGCGAAAGCCAAACATACTCTGGCTAGGCTTATAAATGCCCTAGGGCAGATAGCCTAGTATGAACCTATGAATCTCTTTGCAAGGCACCTACAGGCTTTGACCACTAGATGACAGTCTTTACCCACCTCTAATCTCACTTTATTTCTCTTCCTATCTTCTACACTAAATCTTTCAAGCTTCTTGCACTTTTCTCCTTTACCATCTTCTTCCATAGTCCTTTATACCTTGAACCTACCTCCTTCCATAGTCCTTATAAACCCTGTACCTAGCCCTCCTCTCCACTTCCACTACTACTAGGTTAACCCTTACTCTCCCAGGTTTCCCCTCTCTTTTACTTCCTCCTTCCTTAGACTCACAACTTCTGCCTTCTGACTTGCTGTCTCCTGTTCTTACCTTCCACCTTACTGATTGTTTCTTCTCACTGCTTTCACCTTACCTGGGTCTGCCCCACTTTGTTCGCCCTGCGGGCTCACTCCGCTCCCCTACCCTACCCCCAATTCCCACCCACCCACAATAGTCCTAGACTTATACTTCACTGACCACGCCCTTTAATTTTTTCTCAACCAATCACAACGCTCCACATCACTAGGCCACTCCCCTAACTCTGTCTTACCTAATTAATTCTAATTACCACCCACTTGAACTACTCTTATCTTACCTATCCTAACCATCCTCTACACTAACTACCTCCCATTACACCTCCTGTTCTCCCTCCATTAATTTCCTTGTTTTATATTATAAACCCTCCTCATTCTCTTGAAACATCCTCAACTATTTTTCTACCTCACCAATTCACACAAGCTAAATTCACCTGATATCCACTCACCACCATGGCCCCAACACTCATAACTAATTACACACACGTTACTCTTAACTACCACAATAGCCTCTCTGACCATACCATCTTCTCTCACCTTCTTTGAAAATCTTACTCTACTTGAACAAAACCATCATTTCCAACAAACTTTACCATCTTCTTTCATCTACATCCTTAACCACAGTAACATCACCTCTACCTCTAACTATATATTACCAAAATATCACAGAACTACCCACATGATGTACTTCACTAACAAAATTTTTTTTAACAATTCCCACAAAATCTTTAAATTCCCACACTATCTCCAATGTCTCCTCTACTTAGACGGGGATATTCATCCAAACCCTGGCCCCAACAATGACAATAGCCTTGACAATATAACTTTACCTAAGCATTCTACACTAGCTAAAGCACCTAATTCCCTCCTGATAGCTCACCTTAACATTAGAAGTATCAACAATAAAATTTCCCACCTGCACGTACTCCTGGATTTGCACTCATTTGATATTCTATGTCTTACAGAAACCTGGTTAAAACCTGCTACTCTAGACCAGGAAATTACCCCTCCAGGTTATAATATCCTTAGATGTGACCGCAAATCCAAAAAGGGTGGAGGTATAGCCATTCTCTATAAATCTAATCTCCAGGTTTCCCTCTTCAATGAACTACCATCATTAGACACCAAATCTGAAATGTCTACTAAACTCCAAATAAACAACTCCAAATCTATATACCTAATTTGTATGCATCTTCCCCCTGGTAACAATACTAATACTCTTGAAAACTTACTTAATTACCTCTGTACCCAACTACCCCAGGAGACCATTGTACTGGGCAACTTCAATATAGACTGGCTTACCTGCAATTCCCTGAACCCCATCAACCACTTAAATCTCTGTGGATTCTCTCAATTAATTACCATTCCTACTAGAATCCACAAACCTAACAGGAAAGAATCTACTCTTGACTGGATCCTTATTAATAACCACCCTAGCAATTATACTCCAGGAATCCTTCCCGACAATATCACTGACCATATGCTCACTTACATAATTAGACAAAAACGTCATATCCCAACTACTCATAATCTCAAAACTTCAAACTCAAAAAAATTCTTTAATCCAGATAGATTCCTTAACAAATTGCAAGCATGTGACTGGTCACCGTTGACCCATCTTGAACTTGATGAGGCTGTGACCTACTTCAACACTAACTTTCTTCAAATACTAGACTATCACGCACCTTACCGCTCCACTAGAATAAGAACCAAATCTCCCCCATGGCTAACTAAACAAACTAAGCAAAAAATGTGGGCTAAATAGAGGGCTACTAAATGCCCATCTGATCACCTCCTCTTTAAACAATTAAGAAATGCCACCAAGAAGGACACTCTTACAGATAAAAAAGACTTCTACCTTCACCTCCAACAATCCACTCAACAAACTCCACAAAAATTTTGGTCTGTGATAAACTTCTTCAGCCAGGACACACTACTACGCCTGCCCCATTAGGTTTCAACCATAATAATTCCAACCTGATCCACGATGCCTTTAATAACTACTTTACAGAAGCCATTCAATCCCTAGCCAATTCTCTACCTCCAACTACTGCCTTCCCACCAAATACCTCCAAGACTTCATCTCCTATCTTTCATATACACCCTGTTCCTACATCTCTTATCTAGAAGCTACTTAAAAAACTGAAACCTTGCACTCCATCTGCCGACTGTCTCCCATCTGAATACCTACAAATTGCCGCAAAAGCTATAGACTACCCCATATCTATCCTTATTAACAGAACTATCTCTGAAGGTAAAATACCTACCATATGGAAAGTATCCCACATCATGCCTCTACATAAAGGTGGATCTTCTATTGAGCTTTCTAACTATAGACCTATTGCCTTACTCTCTCCATTAGCTAAGATAATGGAAAAATGTATTCACAAACAACTACTCAACCACCTACTACAAAATAATCTACTAGCCAACTGCCAACATGGCTTTAGACCATTCCACAGCACAACTGCCCTTCTATCCTTCATTGACTCTATAAATAAAAATCGTAACAATAACTCCCTTTCCTCTGCACTATATATAGACCTGTCAAAAGCCTTTGATATGGCTAACCATAACTTACTTCTAGACAAACTAAAGTATCATTCTCTTGTTCCACTAGCACTACAATGGTTTAGGTGTTATCTTCAAAACAGACAGCAAGCAGTGCTCTGGGATAACAAACTGTCTTCATTACTTCCAGTAAATATTAGAGTCCCACAAGGCTCTATCTTAGGTCCCCTTCTTTTTTCCTTATTTATTAACGACCTCCATATGAACATACCTCAAGCCACCTGCATTCAATATGCAGACGACTCAACCTTAATCTGTACTGCTAATAACATAGCCTCCCCTCCAGTCCCTCACCCAAACTGTTTTCCAAAATGTTGAAAACTGGTTTATCCAACATTGAAAAACAAAACTACTGCTTTTTACTCCAACTCATAAATCACTCACTCCATTCTTCTCTATAACCTCTAACAATGCTACAAACATAACCCCAGATACTACCACCCGCCTGCTTGGTGTTACAATTGATAACCGTCTTAGCTATGATGACCATATTAACTCCACCATAAAGACTGTTAACAAAAAACTTGGAAATTTATATAGAATTAAACCCTTCCTTACCCCCTCTGTCAGGAAAACTATTGCCCAGACCCACCTCATTTCTACCCTTTTCTATGCCTCTGCTATATATACAAACATATCTAAAAACAACATCTCAAAACTTTCTACCTGTTATAATAGCATAGCTAGATTTATCACAAGCTCTCCATTTCAAACTCACCATTGCCTTAACCTCAAACAACTAGGATGGCTTGAATTGCAGAACCATATACTCTGTCAACAGTTACTTATCACTCAAAAGATCCTATACCACCCCAATAACACCCCTATCCTCACTAATCTGATTTCACCATATAAAAACCTAGCTACACTACGTTCTGCAAATAAACTCCTGGTCTCCTCGATTAAATCTAACAACAAAGCTGGTGACTCACTTTTCTCAAACACTACAGGTAAAAACTGGAATCAGCTCCCTCCTGAACTTTCTACTTCTCTATTCAAAAAACATATTAAAGAACATCTTAAAACTCAGTGGCTTTGTCCTTGTGCTAACCCAGACTGAAACTTTTTTCCCCTCCTGCTCATACCCCTGCCCCTCTCCCCTAACCTACACCTCCAAATCTACTTACTTCTCTTTTTTTTCTCTCAGTAATAAGATAAATACAAGGACTTGACTCTGTTGCTCATACCCAACTTGTGTTTTAGTGTACTTGTTTTATTTTTTATTATTTAGTTTAACTTTTAGCATAATGTATATAGTCAATATTTTAATACTAAATTTTTCTTTAGCCAATACTATTCTCTGTACTATTATTAGACATGTCTTTGTTATATATTGTTAACTTTGTTATTGTTTATGCTTGGAGCTTTTCTCCCCGGGCCTCTACTGAAAATGGACATACATCCAGTTGGACTAGCCCGGTCAACAAATGTAAAATAAAATAAATAAAAATAAATAAAATGTATATTAAAATGTAAACATATGTCTCTATAAATATACACCAATATAAAATGTATAACTGTATGAATATAACTGGATATATTTTGCCCCATATTAAATGTGTGTATACCTGTATGACATAAATATCAATTTTTCTCTCTCAATGTGTGTGTGCATATATATATATATATATATATATATATATATATATATATATATATATCAACACCGTAAAACTCCACTGCCAATCATGAGCGGCCAGGTGATCCGCTGTGGCGACCCCTAAAAGCCGAAAAAATAATAATATATATATATATATATATATATATATATATATATATATGTGTGTGTGTGTGTGTGTGTGTGTATATATATATATATATATATATATATATATATATATATATATATATATGTATGTACACAAATGAAAACTTCTGGCATTAAAGAAGAGACATGGAGGCAAGAACCGATGAGTGAGCGCTTTCATTCTTTACTAGGTACTAGAACTTCATCAGAATAAAAAATACTGTGAAATCATTCATTAAAATACAGTAAGCACACAATAGGTAATTAAAAAACTCCTATCAGCGAGCGAGCTACTATGGAAATGAGCTATTAAAAATGTGTAGTGGCCAATCAGACCATAGGTGGGCAGAAAATGGTAACGAGACCATCACAATGTGAAAAACAGCAAATAAGCCTATCAGAAAGTATCAATACCAAAAAGCAGCCTATGGCAATTTATTTGGCTACAGCTAAAAGAAACAGGTAAAGAAAGGGCTGCAAAGTGCAGAAGCAAGACGTAAGCTGCGACCCATAAGGAGTCACTAAATAAATGATAAAATGGACAATCTCAAGATGAAATCATAAAACTATCTCACTCCAAGAATAAACTTAGCAGTGTAGCCAGTAGCATATGTAGTAAAAAGGAAAAAATATGTCTCAATGTAGACTGTCCATATAACATAACACAAGGAAAAGTGGAATAATGATCGAGGTCAACATTATACACAGAAAAGCAAAAACAAACATATGCAACTATAAATGTAGAAATAAAACTAATATAATAACACTAAAGCATTAGAATAATAAAGTATAGGCCAATGGAACTACTACATATAACAAATGGCTAACCAATCCAAGCAGAAAGATGAAACGTAGCATCTCAGAGAAATAAAATCAATAAAGGCCATTCAGGTAACACATTATTTCTTTAATGAATATGTTTACTTTACTTGCTTTCTGTTTGGCTTCTTTTCTAGTCTGTATGCAGTTATTCAGTTGCTGCATATCATCACTATTGTTTTATCTGCCCCTTCAGTTTAATTATGCCTTTTCCGGATTTTGTACATTACTTGTTTCTCTGTTTACGGTTCTCTGTGTATATTACCTGATGCTCCATTTATGGTTCTCTGTGTATGTTTTATTGCTGCATCTCTTGTCCTTTGTTAGGAATTTCCACTAGACTTGGCCACTGTCATTTTCATAGGCTGTTTTACAGTTTTGGATTATCAGTGTGTTACATCACACAGTGACCCTGACTGTAGAGAACACTATTCAGTGAGGCTGACCAACTCTGTAAAGAGCAGAATGACCTTCATCTGAAACTAAAGATGCCAAAATCTGACAGAAAGAGGAAGCAGGCCATAAAAGAGCCAGCATATATTGCTGCAAAGATCCTTTGAAAGCTAAGCTATTGGTTTGGTTCCAAGACAACACCCACAGCATCTCATCCCAACAACAATAGCTCTGAAAAAGTACAGTTGTGTACCTACCATAAATGTAGATGTTCGAGTGTATTCACTGTTGCAGTCATTACACTTGGGTTATCCTGCTGGCAGGCTACCCGCAGTCGGCCTGAATTCCAAAGTCTTGGTCCGGCATCGGTTGCTGTCGCCTCCTCCCTGACATCAGTGTGCCAGGGGTATAAAAGATGCAGCCGACGCCCTTTTCTTCAGTTTGTCTTGCCCCGGATGGCAGGTGCCCCCAAAAGGGTAGGCTAAAATTATGCCAATAAGCATGCATGCACTAAAGTAATAATTTCCTTCATCTATAAGAAAATACACCACATAGGTTGTATAGAATAGAGAAGTATAGATAAGTCCCAGCAAAGGAAAGGGGGATGATAGGTGGGTAACCTGGACTGCAACAGTGAATACACTCGAACATCTACATTTATGGTAGATACACAACTGTACTATGTTCATTGTGCTTCACTATTGCAGTTATTACACTTGGGTTGAATCCCAAAGCTGAGGCTGGGGCTGGGGCTAAATAGGATTAGGAGAGGCTATGAGGCCCTGCAGAACTGCAGTGGCAAAGCCTGCTCTGGATTTAGAGTAGTGAGGTAAGTGGTAGTGCTTTGTAAAAGTGTGCACTGAACTCCAAGTTGCAGCCTCTAAGATATCTTTGGTTGGTACTCCTATGAGGAAGGCTGCTGAAGTGGCTGCTGCTCTGGTTGAATGTGGCCTAATGACCTTAGGCACTGATTTGCCATGTTGTGAATAGCAGAAACGAATGCAGTGGCCTATCCATTTTGAAATAGTCTGCTTAGAGATGGCCTTTTCTTGTGATCCTGCAGCATATACCACTAAAAGTTGCTCAGTCTTTCTGAAAGCTTTGGTTCTGTCCAAGTAGAAGCGTAGCTGTCTGTGAATGTCCAAAGAATGCAGAAGTCTCTCACCCTTATTCTGTGGGTTTGGGTAAAAGGTAGGCAAATGAATGGTTTGGTTAAGGGCCACACTAGACACTACCTTAGGCATAAATGTCGGGTTTGTCCTCAGAGAAAACCCTGTCTGGATGGAAAATGATAAAAGGTTCCACAGCCATGAGTGCCTGTAACTCTGAGACTCGTTTTGCAGAGGTTATTGCTAGGAGCAGATCTGTTTTCCAGGATAAGAATTTTAAATCAGCTGTAAGGGCTGGCTCAAAAGGAGGCAGTGTGAGTTTTTCCAAGACATAATTGAGGTCCCATGCAGGTATTGGTGCTCTCCTTGGAGGTCTTATGTTTTTGGACCCTCTGAGGTACTGCCTTAGTAATGGATGAGAAAAAAATAGGTGGTTCTGTATTGTAATGAGCTAAAATGGCAGAGGCATGAATCTTAATTGATGAAAAGGATAAATCTTTGTCCAGCATCTCGGTTAAGTATTGCAAAATCTGAGGAATATTTGGTACAATTGTGTCAATTCCTGGTGCCAGGTTCCAAGCACAGAATCTCTTCCATTTTTCTGCATAAGATTTTCTGGTACTAGGCCTCCTGGCCTCCAAAATTACATCCATCACTGCTTTAGAGAGAGGTGTGTTCTGAATGGCTACATTATCCGCCATGCTGCCAGATTTAAGGTCCTGAGTTGGCTGTGCAGGATTCCGATTGCTTTGTTGGGTCAGTAAGTGAGGAATTTGAGGTAATGTCCAGACTGGACATTGAAACAAGTTCTTTAGGATTGGGTACCAGTGCTGGCGGGGCCAGTCTGGGGCAATCAGTATCATTTTTGGCTTTTCTTGTCTGACCTTTAGGAGTACCTTAGGGAGGAGAGGCAGTGGAGGAAAGGTATATACTGTTAAGGTTTTCCAGCTGAAGGATAGAGTATACACTTTCCATACTTGCTTGTGAATCTCTGTAGTTGGCAGTTGTGAGGGGAGGCAAATAGATCTATGTCTGGGCATCCCCATTTCCTTGTTATCATGCTGAAGATTTGTGGATCCAGTTTCCACTCGTGGGGATCCATGAGGTTTCTGCTTAGTTCGTCTGCCATAGTATTTATCTTTCCTGGCAGGAATTGTGCTTGCAGATGTACTTGATAAGTCAATGCTGTGTCCCACAAATTCATGGCTAGTCTGCAGAGGGGGTAGGAATGTGTGCCTCCCTGCTTGTTTATGACTGTAGTATTGTCCGTCTTTATTAGCAGTTGTCCTGGATGAAGTAGATCCTTCAAAGCTGTCAGGGAATTATGAACAGCTAGCATCTCTTTTTGATTGATATGAAGATGCATTTGGCTTGCGGACAGTGTGCCCTGAATACATTTTCCTGCCATGTGGGCCCCCCAGGCATAATCTGACGCATCTGTTGTTAATCAATGTTGCGTCCAAACACTTTTTAGATACCATTGAAGTTTCCTCATATGCAGTCTTGCATATGGAATTAGCAGAATGCAGGATGCCATGAAGCCCAAAGCCTGCAGAATTTTTTCTTGCAGATAACTGGGTTTTTCTTGCCAACATTTTGAAATAAGAAGTCAGTTGCCTTTGTTTGTCTGGCGTGAGATAAGCCATCTGGGCAGTTGTATTTAAGCTTGCACCCAGGAATATTATCTCTTGAGAGGGTACTAGTTTTGATTTATTTTCATTTACTGTGTACCCTAGGCAAGTTAGTAATCTTTTTACAAACGCCAGATACTGTAGTAGAATGTCCTTGTTCTCTGCTTGAATAAGGCAGTCGTCCAAGTAAGGATATATTTGTATTCCTCTTTGTCTGCATAATGCAATTACTGGTGCCAGGCATTTTGTGAAGACCCTGGGCGCAGTAGATAAGCCAAAGGGCAGTGCAGAGAATTGGTAGTGCATTGAGCCAGCTATGAATCTGAGGTATCTTCTGCAAGATTGTCTGATTGGGACATGCAGGTATGCCTCTTTTAGGTCCAAAGTTACAAGCCAAGCCTTCTTGCCCAGCATGGGCAGAAGCTGCTGCAGAGTCAACATTTTGAATTTTGGAATGTCCAGAAATGTGTTTAGAATAGACAGGTCCAGTATTGGTCTCCAGGCTTGGGCATCAAGAAAAGTCTTGAGTAAATTCCTTGTCCCTGCTCTTGCTGTGATACCCGCTGAATGGCTCTCATGTCCATGAGGGATGAAACTTATTTTTGTGCCTCTGCCCATTGACTGTGTGGCAGGTCTGGCATATTTTGCCCTTGGCAGGGTGTGAAAGTGGAACCTGTAGCCCAATGACACTATATCCAAGACCCATTTGTCCTGGGTGATCTTGTGCCAATTTTGTGAAAAAAAGTGCTAGTTTTCCCCCTAAAGGGGCTGCCAAAAGGTAAGTGCTTGGTGCTGGCAGAGGAGTCATTGGGACTGTTTTCTGTATAGCTGTGATTTGTCTTCTCAGCTTTTGGAGGTAGAAGCACCCCATTGTTTAGACCTGTATGAGCCTTGGGGCTGGGATCTGCCTCTGGAGCATCTGTATCTGCCTTGTTGTGGCCTGTCTGACACTGGAAAGGACCAATTCTTTGTAGGTCAGTTCCTGCTAAATCTGGGTGGCTGTACCTGCAAGAAATCCTTGACTGTCTGCATAGATTTAGCTTTGTCCTCCATTTTCTTCAACACCTCTTCTGCTTTAACACCAAACAAAGTATCATGCTGTAATGGAGCATCTAATAATTTTGCTTTAACATGATCAGGCAGATTCTGTTCCTTTAACCAAGCATGCCTCCTAATGACAGAACCCATAACAGCGGCCCTGCAGGAGGCCTCCAGAGAATCAAAACCACATTGCAAAGTATGCTTTCCCACTTGTTCAGCTGCATGCAATAAATCCTGCATTTCTTTGTTTTCTGCACATTCAGAATTTGTCAACATTTTCTGTTTAAGCAGTGACATTAAATATTGCTGATATTTAAGCATATGAAACTGACAATTTAAAGCCCTTACAGCCAAGGTAGCAGAATTGTAAATCTTTTCCCCCCATCTGTCCGTTGCCCTTGAATCCCTATCAGAGGGAATAGGGATTTTTGCAGTGGAAGCCTTGACCCCTTTGGGACCCTGAGATATAGTTTCTGGGTCAGAAGCAGGATTTTTATAAAGAAATTTATGTGAATCAGGAACCCTGTAGTATCTGTCTGGCTTAACAGGAGCTGGAGGTAAAGAGTCAGGAGACAGTCCGGACTCTGAAAATACATCATCCACAATATCTAAAACAGGAGGAATAGCAAGGGGCCTGTGCTGTGGTCATAAAAGGAAGTCTCTGAGCCTTTTCTTAGATTCTAAATAATCTTGGCTCTCCCAGTGGAAGTGCCCCCTCATGGTATGCAGGGTCTTTGCCTTTGAAGCTGAAGTCATTTTTACATATAACTGAGTAGGCCTGAAAACACCCTCAGAAGCCGATGCCAGCTCAGCGGCTCCGGACCCATCTGAGGGAATAGTTTCCGAGGGTCCAATACCTTGGGTTTCCAGCGGCCTAGTCGGCTCCACATGGGAGTTGGAAGCGGCCTGTGGCTCTGAGGTAGCGGGCATCAGGGGCTGTGAAAGTGCCTCACTGAGAACCGGCGACTGGCTTAGAAGAAGCCTCGTCGTAAGTTTTGGACCTCGGATGCCTGTCCTTTTCTTTTTCCTTGCGTTTCTTGTGAACTGCGGTAGTCAGGTGGCTATCCGACGACATTGTGTAATTAAATCTTCGGCCAAAGTAGTGAAATGCAAAATCGTACCGACGCTTAATAGTGCGTTGGTTAAATCTAGCACAAAACCTACAATTAGCAACGTCGTGATCAGGGCCTAGGCAAGGAATGCAATAAGAATGGAAGTCTTTATGAGGTATTTGCTTATCACAACGAAATACAATTATTAACTTTTTCTGACATCGGTCTGGAGCAAGAAAAAAGTTTCCCCGACGGGGTACTTGGCTTTAAATGAAGACTTTGGATCTGAAGTTCGAACACGAAAATCTTAGGAGTCGGCCGACCAGCACTTGCGAACTGCTTTTGCTTCGGGCACAGCACGGCAAGAAAGACTGAGGAAAATGGCGTCGGCTGCAACTTTTATACCCCTGGTGCACTGACGTCACGGAGGAGGCGACAGCAACCAATGCCCGACCAAGACTTTGGAATTCAGGCCAACTGCGGGTAGCCTCCCAGCAGGATAACCCAAGTGTAATGACTGCAACAGTGAAACACGATGAACATCATCATAGATACCCAAGGCCCTTCCATTACCATTCTAAGCATCCAAAATGTCACACAGCAGAGACCAATTCTGCATGTGAAATTGCTTCTGAAAATATTAATGTAAACAACCCTGCTTCAAGTAAACTAGCATAAGATTTCTGGAAGATGACATTAGATTTGGATTTTGCCTACCACAATAACCCTGAAAATAGTGATGCTGCCAGCTGCACTTCTAGCGCAGATTTTGATGCTTCCACCATGACCGTTAGCTACAGTCACTTTCAAAAGTGACATCTACCTTGGAAGATCCAGAATACCAACAAGGTAAAAACCAAGGTGAAGACTCAACTGATATAAACTGAAGAACCAAGTAAAACAAAAATATCAGTCCAGGAAGACCTCAATATTTATAATTTCCCTGCCTTTAATTTATGATATGGTGCTATAGAAATAGCATCATTCATACCAGGACTCTTGTTGGCTTCAAGAAGGATTTGCCAAAACATTTCCCTGTGTGCTAACTGCATCTCCCAGGGGCCACCCCTGTTATCACGGATCAAAGATTCAATGACAAAAAACACAAAAGTTGCCCCACTATAAACCAAAGAATGTCTGTAAAGTGCATTGTTATTGTTTTGTTTTTCTATTTCATAATGATGTTCATATATTCTTTTTTTAAGGGGTCTTTCAGTTTTGCCAACATAAAATGCTTGACAAAATTGACAGACAACCAAATAAACAACCCCTGAAGTGTTGCAATTAGAAAATGTAGTGGCCTTAATCCATCTATTTCTGGTAAGAAGGAACATTGTGTCAGTATGGGAAATATGTTTACACTGAGAACAGGAGCCACATCTGTATGTACCCTTACGATGGGTAAAATACACGTTGGTCCTAGGCTCATGTTCAAGAATATTCTTGATATTATTGCCCTTTCTGTACACTGTCTTCATGGTTTTCCCTTTTAAATTATACAAATCAGTGATGTCCTGGAAAGATTCCCATTCGCGTTCAACAATATTCCTAATGAGGCCAGCATTTGCACTGTATTCCATTATAAAGGCTTTATTGAACCCAATAGAAGATTGTTCGAGTCCACTGTGGGAATTGGATGTTTCCACCAGACCTATACCCAAAATAGGCCTATATTTAGTCCACCTACCCTCCTGTACTTCATCAGGGTAACCCCTTTCCTGAAACATGGTGGTGAGTTTCTTCAGAGGTCATACGTGATTCCCGGACAAAATGACCCTTGACAATGCCCCTTTTTTGAAACCTAGGGTGTGAACTAGAAAAAATGAATGTAACTGTTAGAAAATGTAGGTTTTCTATAGATGCAAGATTGAAAACCCTTGTCACCCTTGCTAAGGGTCACATCCAAGTAATTGACCCTATCCGAATATGTTTGGTACGTGAAAGTCAGAAATTCAGTGGTAGAATTAAGGTAATCAATGAATTCCCCAATAATACTAATAGGGCCCGTCCAAAAAATACAGATGTCGTCAAGAAATCTGGAATAAAATATCCAGTTACTGCTGAATCTACTATTAATTACAAACTTCTTCTCCCATACTGATAAAACAATATCAGCATAGGTTGGGGCACAGATGGCACCCATGGCCACACCTGTAATTTGTTTGAAATATTCCCCTGAAAAGAAAATGAAATTGTTACACAACACCAATTCAATTAATTCAAGAATAAGAAAAATATCATTAGACCTAGCTTTGGGACATTCTCAAAGGGCTTCCTCCATCCAAAGTAATCCAACATCGTGAGGTATAACGGAAAAAAGATCAACCACATCAATGGTGAGAAATGTTAAATTAGGTACATTGAACTCTGGTGAAACTTTACGTAAAAACTCCCAGGAATCCTTAAGTAAATGCTGTTCCCTTCCCCACAGATTTTTTAATTTCCAGTCCAAATATTTGGATAGGGGATGCGTCTTGGAACCCTGCGCTGAAACAATAGGCCTTAATGGTGGGTTCCCTGGGTCTTTATGAATCTTGGGGACCCCGAAAATTGTGGGTACTCTAGGATTCACGTTCTCTATGTAACAATAAGTGTTGAAGTCTATAACTTCCTGAACAAATAAATCTCTGATAGCCAAATCAATTTTCTTATATGAAATGTTAATTTCGTTAACAGAAACAGGTGAATATTTAGTAACATCATGTAAAATAGTGTGCATCTTACTTTCATACAACATCTTATCCATCAGTACAGTACCTCCAACCTTGTCTGGTTCCATAACCCTAACATTTTGATTATTACCCAGTTCAGAAAGCAATTCCAGTTCAGCTTTGGTCAAATTGGAAGAAAACTTGTATTTGGAAACAATTTGTCGAATTTGTCTTTCAATTCTGCACTCCAAGTTGGGGATGTATAGGGGGGTTAAAAGTACTAGACTTGTTAGGAATATTACCCTGCCAATGTGCAGTTGTGCCGAAAATATTTTCCAAATTGAGCTTTCTAATAAATAATTTAAGGTCTAAAATAACCTTAACAATATTGCCACTTCTTTTCGACACATACTTGAAACCCTTAGTGAACAGATTGAAAAATGTGTTAGTGACTGTAAGGTCACTGTAATTGTATATATGATACCCAGCTTTGGTGTATATGCTGTATTCCCCCCTTGAAATATGAGAAATAGTACCATTTGTTTCATTTACCATTCCTGATTCCTGTTCTGCCTCAAGTCCCGATGATACCCCCCCGCATCCCCTGTAGGGGTGATGATCCGTGGAAAAAGAATGATGGCCCTGTTGGTTACATTGATTGCGTTGATTATGTATCCTTTCAGATCTTCTAGGTAAAGGGTCATGTCCCTGCCCGTTATCCTGCATATTAACCTCACCTACTACTGCCTGAGTTGTACCTCCCTGGACTACATGAAAAGAGACATAAAGGAGCTCTCTGAGCATGTAGCCCAGGCCAGTATGACCCTGACCTTGAGTAGCATCTTACCCTCACCAAGAATGATGCCACAATATGAAGACAAGATGATCAATTTCAACAACTGGCTTAAGTACTGGTGTCATTCAAAGGGGATCCAATGCCTGTAAGCTTGGGATGATATGCTCGACAAGCCACGATGCTTCGCTCAGGACGGCTTGCACCTGTCACCCCTGGGCTTTCGGATATTGGCAAAGGCTCTTGCTACCCCCATAGTGCCTTTTTAGGCAAGGCTCAAAAGACAAACCCACCTCCACAGGTATCACAAGGGATAAGAAACTAGGAGTAATGCTACTCAACGCCAGAAGTCTAAACCTTAAGATGCACGCACTCGAAACTCTCCTTAGCATGGAGAACATTGATATCTGTGCAGTAACAGAAACCTGGTTCAGGGCTCCCGAGAGCACCCCAGCACTACCAGGTTATACCTCATACCATGCTTTTCGGCCCCAAAACTTGGACCGAACCACAAAAGGAGGGGGAGTATCGATATTCATCAAAGATACCCACACCTCCAGGTTGGTGGCAAAGCACGAAGCATCAGAGACTATCCATGTGCAACTAACAGTGGGTAAAACTGCCTTCCAGTTTATAGCCTGCTACAGACCACCCTCCCAAGCCCAGGAACCCCACTCGGCCTTCCTGAGAACACTGGAAAATATGAAGGTCTCTCCAAACACCATTATATTGGGCGACTTCAACTACCCAAACATAGACTGGGAGCATTACTCTAGCTCCAACACCCTAGCCCAAAGGTTCCTAGAATTTATAAACTCAAATGCTATGGAACAACTTGTTACCACTCCCACAAGAGGGGAAAACATACTGGACCTGATCATCACCAACATGGGGACTCTATGCTCCAGACCAGAAGTGTATCCCTCACTGGTAAGATCAGACCATAAACAAATCTCACTGGATATTCACATCCCGACCCCACCCCCTGCCCAGAAAACCACAGTGAAAAACTTCTCTAAAACAAATTTCACACTCCTCAAAACTGAGGTGGAATCCTTCAAAGCCCCCGGGGCCTGTGGAAAATACGGCCCAGACCGCAGAATCCTTTATAAACGCGTTCTATGAACACCTTCAGGAATGCATGGATCATGCGATCCCAAATAAAACCAAGACCCAATCCTCCAAAGGCAGATGTCCTGTCTGGTGGACCCCAGCCATAAACAAACTATACAATAGAAGGAGGAAGCTACTAAATGATAGAGCAAAATCCAAAAAAGGGAAGGCATCACTGATCAGTATTAGCAAAAAACTACTGGCACACACAAAATTGTCTAAGGCCAGCTTCGAGAGAAAAATTGCACAGGACACTAAGGATAATCACAAGGCTTTCTTTAGTTATGTTAGGAACCTGGGTGGTAATTCCCAGATATGCTCAGAATTAGTCTAAAATGACAAAAAATACACCGAACCCACAGACATTGCCAACATCCTAGCTGACAGGTTCAGCGTAAACTTCTCCTCCCCACCAAAAGGGCAAATATCTATCCCAGCAGAGTGCTACCCCCCTGACATCTCAGATGCTCAGGTAAGAGCCGCCCTCTCCAAAGCAAAAAACACAGCATCAATGGGACCAGATGGTGTCCCGGGCTGCGTCCTACATGAACTCCAAGAAGAGCTAAACCCAAACATAAAACTACTGTTCAATCTCAGCCTTACTACAGGATATGTGCCCAAAGAGTGGCGTACAGCAACAGTGGTCCCTCTCCATAAAGGTGGTGCCTCAACAGATCCTGGAAACTAACGCCCCATAAGCCTAACTAGCTTGGTCTGCAAAGCTATGGAAAGGATCATCATGGACCTCATAAATAAAGATATTGGGGACCTACAAACACTGGATCCTACCCAGTTCGGCTTTGTTAAGGGCAGATCCTGCCTCTTAAACCTGGTTGATTTCTTTGAAACAGTCACCAAGGCCATTGACGAGGGGAAGGTGGTCCACACAGCCTACCTGGACCTCGCAAAAGCCTTCGATACAATACCCCACTCGGGCATTATAGATAAGCTCATCAGCTTAAATATAAACCCCTATGTCACTAGATGGATTGCAAACTGGCTCAAGGACAGAACCCACATGGTTAGAATTGCTGGAGCCATGTCAGACTCCAAACCAGTTACAAGTGGTGTCCCACAAGGCTCAGTCCTGGGACCTCTCTTGTTCGGTATATATTTCTCGGAGGTACAGGCCAACACGGAAGGACTGTGGCTGACCAAGTTCGCAGATGACTGCAAACTGGGCGCCATAATCGACTCTCCAGTTGACACAAGCATCCTCCAAAAGGGCCTCATAGTAACAGACAACTGGTGCCAGAGCCATGGCCTCAAGCTAAATGCCAAAAAGTGTATAGTCATCCCCTTTGGCAAAAACAAAGTGCCCACAAATTACCACATAGGTGGTAATCCATTAAGTACAGAATAAGTAATTAGGGACCTGGGGACCCAAGTTGATAGCAATCTCTCATTTGACAACCACGTGGCCAAAGTGGTTAGAAAAACATTTTATATAGCCCACCTAATCATGAAGGGATTCACATCTAGATCAGGGGACGTCATTGTGCCTCTTTACTCATCCCTCATCAGGCCCATAATTGAGTACAATGCCCCTTTTGGGATGTACCTTACCAGACACCTGCAGCAACTGGAAAGACCCCAAAAGTACCTCACCAAGAGGATAAAAGGGCTCAAACAGATGCCATATGCTGCCCGGTTAAAGAAACTCCATCTCTACTCAGTGGCATACCACCTGTTCAGAGGCGATCTGTGCCTGACGTATAAAGCCATGTCCAACCCGGAATTAATGGACATGCTGCACCTCAGAAAATCCAAATCCCATCGAGCCACGCTCGAGACTTGAACCTCAGCACTGAAATAAATAGGACATGCTAGAGGGACAGATTCATAACCCAGAGGCTCCCTTCACTCTGGAATAAAATCCCAGTCCAGGTTAGGCAGAGTCCCTCATTGACTCTCTTCAAGAGGAATCTTGATGAGTGGATGGGAGATTGTAGGTTTACCCCGGGTATCACTTCTGTGTCACTGTTAGACAGAGGAACAGTATACTAACCTCGAAAAAGGGCATAGCAAAATAAATTTAAAATGGGTGGCGAAAGCCAAACACATTCTGGCTAGGCTTATAAATGCCCTAGGGCAGATAGCCTAGTATGAACCTATGAACTGCCTCATCTATAGATGACATAGGTTCATGTCGTTGGGGTGAACCTATTGGGTCCCTTCCCCCCTTGATGAATCCCGACCGAAAAGGTGGTGGAAAGTACAGTTTTGTACCTACCATAAATGTAGATGTCCGAACTGGATAGCATCTGCAGTCATAACAAATGGGTTGTCCTGTCGTCAGGCAGCCCTTCGGTCGGCCGGATTCCAAAGTCTGGGTCCGGCTTCGGCTGATGTCGCACTTCACCCGACGTCATCTCTGCTGGTCCTCAGGTATAAAGGCATCAGCCGACGCCATTTTCCTCGGTGTTTCTTGCCCCAGATGCCAGTTGCCCTCTTGGAAGGCTAAATTTTGGATAAATGCCAATGTTTCCAAAAAGATAGAAGGCAAACACAAAAAATAAGCATGTATGTACATATATACAAACAAATACACCATAAGAGACTCCCCCCCCCCCAGCTAGCTATTTGGAGGGTAAATACCCTAGGAGTACCACAGAGGGGAAGGAGGAAGGGTAATCCTGACTGCAGATGCTATCCAGTTCGGACATCTACATTTATGGTAGGTACAAAACTGTACTATGTCCTTCATGGATGCATCTGCAGTCATAACAAATGGGTAGAATACCATAGCCAACTAGGGGAGGAGGAAGAAAAAATTATGGTGTGGTTAGGATCCCTTGCAGTACAGCAGTGGCAAACCCTGCTCGGGATCTAGAATACAGGGGTAAATTATAATGCTTGGCAAATGTATGCACGGAGGTCCAAGTAGCCGCCTCAATAATGTCCTTGGTTGCCACTCCTCGTAAGAAAGCTGTGGTAGTGGCTGTAGCCCTTGTAGAATGAGGCCTTATGTTCTGTGGAATTGGTTTTCCATGGTAGGAGTAACAGAATCTTATGCAATTTCCTATCCATTTGGAGATTGTCTGTTTGGAAATTGCTTTTCCTTCCCTTCCTGTTGCATAGGCTACAAAAAGCTGGTCAGTTTTTCTGTTACTTTTGGTTCTGTCCAGGTAGTAGCGTAGCTGTCTATGTACATCCAAGGTATGCAGCATTCTTTCCCTCTGTTTTGTGGATTGGGGAAGAAGGTAGGTAGGTGGATTGCCTGGTTTAAAGACACTCTGGATACCACCTTAGGCATAAATGTAGGATTAGTTCTCATGGACACCATATCTTGATGGAAGATTAGGAAGGGTTGTACTGCCATTAAGGCCTGTAGTTCAGAAACCCTCCTTGCTGAGGTAATTGCCAGTAGGAAAGCAGTTTTCCATGACAGGTGCTGTAGATCTGCTGTTGCTGCTGGTTCAAATGGAGGGAGTGTCAACTTTTCTAGCACAAAGTTCAAGTCCCATGCTGGTAATGGTGGTTTCCTAGGAGGTTTTACATTCTTGATCCCTCTGAGGAACTGCCTGAGTAGAGGATGTGAAAAGACGGGTGGATCAAAGCTGTATTCTGCTGAAATAGCTGATGCATGTATCTTGATGGAGGAATAGGACAGGCCTGTATGTAGAAGCTCTGCCAAATACTCCAGAATGTTAGCAATATCTATATTGACACATCTTTTCCTCTTTCAGCACTCCAAATGACAAACCTTTTCCATTTTCCTGCATAGTTCCTTCTTGTTGAAGGTCTGCGGGCTTCAAGGATAATGTCTTTAACCCTTTGGGAAAGATCTGGATTAGTTGCTGCTATGTGATGTTCCAGGCAGTCAGTTGCAGAGTTTTTAGGTTTGGATGCATGATGCTGTAGTTGTTCTGAGTTAACATCAAAGGCATCAGGGTATTGACCACATTTTCTCCTGAGACATGCTCCTCAGCAATGGGTACCAGTGTTGTCTTGGCCAGTTCGGAGCTATCAGGATTATCCTTGGACGTTCCTCTTTGATTTTCAGTAATACCTTGTGTATCAAGGGAAGAGGTGGAAATGCATATGCTGTCAGACCTTTCCAGCTGAAGGAGAGCGAATCCACCTTCCATGCAAGTGGGTGGAATGTCCTTGTGCAGAATTCTTGAGCTGGTGATTGAGAGGGAAGCGAATAGATCTATTTGTGGCATTCCCCATTTCTTTGTGATGGTCTTGAAGATGTCCGGGTGTAGCATCCATTCGTGAGCATCCGAGGTGGTTCTGCTTAACATGTCTGCTAGGGTGTTCTCTTTTCCCGGTACAAATATTGCCTGTAACTGGATGTTGTAGCTGAGTGCCAGATTCCAAAGGTCCAAAGTCATTCTGCATAGGGGGTATGAATGAGTGCCTCCCTGTTTGTTGATGTACCACATGACTGTGGTGTTGTCTGTCCTTATCATCAAATGGCCTTCTTTGAGGAATGGTCTGAATTTTTGGATTGCCAGTTTTACTGCCAGCATTTCTTTTTGGTTTATGTGCAGGTGCAGCTGGTCCTGAGTCCACAATCCTTGTACGCATTTGTCCTGCATGTGCACCCCCCATCCTAGGTCTGAGGCATCTGTTGTGATGGTTTGGCTTGTTCGAAAGTTGTGGAAGGGTAGACCTGGGTTTGACTGGCATGCTTGAGCCCACCATAGGAACTCCTGTTTTAGGCATGGGATTAGTGGTATTTCTGCTTCTAGGCTGTGCCTGTGTTGAGACCATAAATTCTTTAGGTACCACTGTAGTTTTCTCATATGCAGTCTGGCATGTGGGACCAAGATTATGCATGATGCCATGAAGCCCAAGGCCTGCAGAACTTTTCTTGCTGTTAGTTTGTTCTGTTTTGTTAATGCCAAGAAGTAAAGAGGGAGTTCTTTTTGTTTTTCTGCAGTTAGGAATGCCATTTGTTTTACTGTGTCCAATTCCACGCCCAAGAATGTTCTTGTTTGGGATGGTATCAGCCTTGACTTTTGTAAATTGGCTGTGTATCCCAGGGCTTGTAGCAAGTAAATGACCCTTTGTAAATCTGTTGTCAGCTTGCTTTTGTTGTCCGCTTGTAGCAGGCAGTCGTCCATGTATGGATAAATTTGGATTCCCTGTAGTCTGCAGTGAGAGATTACTGATGCCAGGCATTTTGTGAATACTCTGGGCGCAGTAGATAAGCCAAAGGGCAATGCTGAGAATTGATAATGCTCTGATCCTGCAAGAAATCTGAGGTATCTTCTACAATTTGGTCAAATGGGGACGTGCAGGTATGCCTCCTTGAGATCTAGAGTTACCAGCCAACACTCCTTGCCCAGCATGGGAAGAAGTTGCTGTAGGGTCAGCATTTTGAATTTTGGGACAATGATATATGTGTTTAAGATGGACAGGTCGAGAATAGGTCTCCAACTTTTTTCTTTTCTTGGTACTAGGAAGAGTCTGGAATAGAATCCTTTGCCCTGTTCTGTTATTGGTACTCTTTCCACAGCTCTCATCTTTGTTAATTCCGTTATCTGCTGTAGAGCTTCTATTTTTTGATTTGGAGGCAGGTTTGGCATTCCTCTTTTTACTGGTAAGGTGTGGAAGTGGAACCGGTAGCCTTGGTCTATGGTTTGCAAAATCCACTTGTCTTTTGTGATATAGTGCCAATTTTTCGAAAATAAGGCTAATTTTCCGCCTAATGGTGCTGCTATTTGCTCCCTGGTAGGCGGAGTTAGAGCCAAGTCACTGTGATTGTCCTGTTGCAGTGGTAGTGGTTGTGTCTGTGCCTCTGTTATTACCTTGCCACTGTCGTCCTCTGTAGGCACCTCCTCTGGATTGATTTCTGCCTCTGGAGCGTCTATTCCTGCCCCTTTGGGATCTTGTGGAGTCAGGAAAGGACCAATTTTTGGCAGGCCAGTTCCTGCTAAACCTTGGAGGCTGAACCTGTAAGAAATCTTTAACTGTTTGTACAGATTTTGCCTTTTCTTCCATTTTCTTCATTACCTGCTGGGCAGGTGTACCAAATAAACTGGCCTTATCCATAGGAGCATCTAATAGCTTAGCTTTAACATGATCCGGCAAGACCTGCTCTTTCAACCATGCATGTCTTCTTATCACTGTGCCAGTCATGGCTGATCTAAATGAAGCCTCCAGTGCATCATAGCCACATTTTAAGGAATGGTTACTAACCTGTTGTATGTTATTCACCATTTCTAATACATATTTCTTATCTATAGATTCATCAGAGGATACTTTTTTAGTTAACTGATCAAGCATAAACTCTTGGTATTGGATCATGTGAAACTGACAGTTTAAAGCTCTAGCTGAGAGAGTAGCAGAGGTGTAAACTTTTTCCCCATCTGTCCAAGGACCTGGATTCCCTTTCTGAAGGAATAGGGTTTTGCTGTGGTCGAGGCTACTGCCTTAGGCCCCTGGGAAATAGTTTCGGGTCTGCCAGTGGGGCCTTGTATAGGTGGTGATGAGTGTCTGGAACCCTGTAAAATCTATCAGGTTTGGCAGGGGCTGGAGGTAAAGAATCAGGAGCAGTGCAGACATCATTAAATGCATCATCCACAACAGGCAAAACAGGAGGTATAGCTAAGGGCCTATGTTGTGGTAAATGCAGAAAAGTCCTAAGCCTTTTCTTGAATCTGAGAAATCTTGTCCCTGCCATTGAAATTGTTCTCTCATGGCATGTAAGGTTTCCCCAAAGGAAAATTCCTCTGGTGGAGAGGCAGCTGGAATGGATTCTTCAGCATCGGAGTCTTCATAAGTAGAAAAAGGATCCTCTGGCTGTTCTGTAATGTCGGAGTCATCCGCAGAATCATCAGAGGACACTGGCTCGGGGCTCTGTCCTAGGTCTCTTTTCTGGGGCTGAGAGGCCCTGTCTGGGTGAGATTGGGATCCCTAATTAAGGATATTAAATCTTCTGCCAGAGTAAGCATTTGTGAACTAGAAGTGGGCCTGTGTGAGGGAGGTTTAACAGGCACTGACTTAGCAGATTTGGCTGCTTTAGCCCTGGCAAAGGCCTTGATAGACATGGCTGCAGGGGGTCTAGCAGCACCACGTGCTGGGGTAGAAACATCCAAAGGGATGGTGTCTGATAACTCACTAGAAACCACAGTTGTAGGCAAAATTTCTGAGGCCGATTCAGGTAAGGTAGCAGGAGCCTCAGTAGTAGCCATGGATTCGGCTGAAGATTGACCAGTTTTCTCGGTTTCGGCCGAAACCGAGACACTCGCGGCTTGCTTAACCGTGGTTTCGGCCGAAACCGCGGACCGCGAGTGTCGGTCTTTTTCCTTGCGTTTTTTAACAATTTGGGTAGTCGGAGGATCCGACGGCATAATGTAAGCAAAGTCTGAGCCGAAAAACTGTTCAGCAAACTCCGACCGACGCCTTAGCGTTCGTCGGTTGAAGGAAGCGCAGGCCGAACAGGCTGCTACGTCGTGGTCTGGGCCTAAGCAAGGCAGACAATAAGAGTGGAAATCTTTATGAGGTATTTGTTTCCCACAAGTTAAACAGTTATTGACTTTTTCTGACATCGGCTGAGGCAAGAAAGAGTCCCCAACGGGGTACTTAGCTTTTAGAAGTCTTCGAAGTAGTATTCGGTAGTAGTACTCTCTGGATCTGACCGACCGGCACTTGCGAACAGCTTCTGCTTCGGGCGCCACGCGGCAAGAAAGACTGAGGAAAATGGCGTCGGCTGATGCCTTTATACCCGAGGACCAGCAGAGATGACGTCGGGTGAAGTGCGACATCAGCCGAAGCCGGACCCAGACTTTGGAATCCGGCCGACCGAAGGGCTGCCTGACGACAGGACAACCCATTTGTTATGACTGCAGATGCATCCATGAAGGACATCTGGGTATTGTCTGCCCTCCTGATATTCACGTACATCTCTGTGGAGCTTTTTGTATTTTCTGTTAAGCACCATTTCACATTTCTTGTCAATTTGTAACCTAATATCATTGTATTTTTTCTTTTCCTGTTCTATAGTAAACATTAAATCAGAAGTTACAACATCATTATATTTTTCAATGTCTTGATGTAATGAACAAATGTCTTTTTCATTTTTCTTGACAATGGCTTGAACTATCTCAAGTCCACAGTTGTCAAAAGCTCGTAATAAGTCTTTGTGAAAGTCACTGCCATTGACCACACTGTTAGGATACTTGTGAACATGAAGCCCCTTTGGGACTATTCGTTTCTTTAAGAATTCATTAAGATACATATTATCAAGTTGCAAAGTTTTGTACCTGTATAATGCCGTTTCCAATATGGTCAAACTTTCAGAGAATGTATAATTGTCAACCGTTTCGTTGGATTTATTTTCCGTAAAAACGAAAGAGGGTTTAGCTTGAAACCAATCCCGAAAAGTGGACAACGGCTTGCCCGAATTGGAATTGTTCATGCCAGATGAAGGCAATGAAATCCCATTGCCAGAAGTCCATAACACTGCGGGTGTTTGTAAAAATTCAACAGAGTCAATGCGACCACTGACTTCCGGATGGTGGTTCAAACCATGTTCCCGCTCAGTAGTAGGTGGAACCCCCTTACGGGTAGTTCCAGCATTCAAGACCTCTCGTTGTTCTAAAATGATAGCCTGGAGCCCTTGTCCTAAGGGTGACAAAATATAGATGAGTTGTGTTAATTGCCCCGTGAGTTTCCGGATTTCGCCCACTTCGGACCTAAATCCAACTTCAGATGTATCAGTGGATTTGGTCTCCCCCGAACGAGTCTCCATAGTACACCAAACCAAAAACCAAGGTGAAGACTCAACAGATATAAACTGAAGAACCAAGTAAAACAAAAATATCAGTCCAGGAAGACCTCAACCACTAGATATAATCCACTCAGTAGTGTATTCGAAATGTACCACTCGTTTATTAACGCCAGTAAGTACAACTGCAACGTTTTCGTCAGAAACACCTCGACTTCCTCAGATACTCTCAGATAAAATGAAAAGCATCTTAAATACTATCATTCAATGTAATTAAACAATTAAGTTAAGAATTTAAAAACATATCAACACTAAAATACATGTATATATAAACTTTGACAATAAAAACAGAAAACTCATACTGAAAAAGTATATAATAATATGTAAAAATAAAAAATGTTGCTTTTTAACTTGTTAGATAATACAATAAACCAATATGAATTATTGGATATTAGTTACAAATTACTAAAAAAGGGGAAATATATATAATAAATATTTATAATTTCCCTGCCTTTAATTTAAGATATGGTGCTATAGAAATAGCATCATTCATACCAGGACTCTTATTGGCTTCAAGAAGGATTTGCCAAAACGTTTCCCTGTGTGCTAACTGTTTCTTCCAGGGGCCACCCCTGTTATCACGGATCAAAGATTCAATGACAAAAAACACAAAAGTTGCCCCACTACAAACCAAAGAATGTCTGTAAAGTGCATTGTTATTGTTTTGTTTTTCTATTTCATAATGATGTTCGTATATTCTTTTTTTTTTTTTTTTTTTTTTAAAGGGGCTGTGAAAGCGCCTCACTGAGAACCGGCGACTGGCTTAGAATAAGCCTCGTTGTAAGTTTTGGACCTCAGATGCCTGTCCTTTTCTTTTTCCTTGCATTTCTTGTGAACTGCAGTAGTCAGATGGCTATCCGACGACATTGTGTAATTAAATCTTCGGCCGAAGTAGTGAAATGCAAAATCGTACCGACGCTTAATAGTGTGTTGGTTAAATCTAGCACAAAACCTACAATTAGCAACGTCGTGATCAGGGCCTAGGCAAGGAATGCAATAAGAATGGAAGTCTTTATGAGGTATTTGCTTATCACAAGAAATGCAATTATTAACTTTTTCTGACATCGGTCTGGAGCAAGAAAAAAGTTTCCCCGACGGGGTACTTAGCTTTAAATGAAGACTTTGGATCTGAAGTTTGAACACGAAAATCTTAGGAGTCGGCCGACCGGCACTTGCGAACTGCTTTTGCTTCGGGCACAGCACGGCAAGAAAGACTGAAGAAAATGGCATCGGCTGCAACTTTTATACCCCTGGCGCACTGACGTCACGAAGGAGGTGACAGCAACCGACGCCAGACCAAGACTTCGGAATTCAGGCCAACTGCGGGTAGCCTGCCAGCAGGATAACCCAAGTGTAATGACTGCAACAGTGAAACACGATGAACATCATCATAGATACCCAAGGCCCTTCCATTACCATTCTACGCATCCAAAATGTCACAGCAGAGACCAAATCTGCATGTGAAATTGCTTCTGAAAATATTAATGTAAACAACCCTGCTTCAAGTAACAAACTAGCATAAGATTTCTGGAAGATGACATTAGATTTGAATTTTGCCTACCACAATAACCATGAAAATAGTGATGCTGCCAGCTGTACTTCTAGCGTAGATTTTGATGCTTCCACCATGACCGTTAGCTACAGTAAATTTCAAAAGTGACATCTACCTTGGAAGATCCAGAATACCAACAAGGTGAAATTTCTTCACCCCTGGACAGTTGTGGTAACAAAAGAAATGCAAGTAGAAATCTGCTTCTTAAAAATGATCTTACTTTAAGTACTTATCCGGTAGTATGGCAGCAATATACGGTAATCTAACCACGTTATATATTCAGCAGGTCAAAAAGATTCAGGTAAAACACTCGCAACGTCTCCAAAGTCCAATTTGCAGCAAATCAACAAGCAGTTGGAAAAAGAACACTCACAGCGTATCCAAAATATAAGAAAATATTTAATCCATGGAAAAAGAGTAAGCGCTTTCGCGTAGGATCACCTACGCTTCCTCAGACATAAAAACTTGCTAAAACTCTCCCACTTTTAAACCCAACAAGGCGGGAAAAGTGCACTAATTAATTAAACAATCATTCAATCAAAATCATCTGCTGTTCAGATTTAAAGAAAATGACAACTGTTGCAAGAACAGCCTCCTAAATATAAACATAACTTACTCATAGCTTGTAATAAATATCAGTCTAACTGCACGAAACATACTCCTAATCATCACACTAATAAAGCGTTTTCATTAAGCATTAAAACCAAAGCAATCAAATTCAAAAATTGCATCTTTAGCGAACGTTAAAGTATATACAGACCATATAGAAGGCATCAATAGTAAAATTACCATCAACATTTCTAAGTACTTCTATTTATAACTTACATACATAAAAATTAAAATAAACTGTAAACAAATAAACAGCTACAAAGCAATTTATATATAATAAAAATCCCTTGATGATGAAATCGCTAGTTGTATTGCATCAAAAAGCATGTATTCAGCAAAAATATTCGTGCTGACAACCAAGGTGTTCAAAGCTGCCATAACTGTTATTAAAACATAGGGCATGTGATCGCAGTAGCTAGCATTATTAAAACTTACTGTGTCATAACCCTGATAGTGGAGCGTACATTCCCAAATATTTAGTAGAATAGACTCCTTACTAAAGAATGTATATGAATAAGAATGAAATCATGCCGTTGATAATGTTTTTACACAAGATCACGTCACTACGCATACTAGCATGCAACATGTAATTCGTTCCATCTAAACAATACGCCCACCATAATGGCGTTGCTCAAAGTTCCTTCTTTTATCCACATTAAAATTTAAACCGCAACAAGGAGTTCTAAAGTTACACCAACATATACCAAATGCTTAATCAGACAGTTCTTATTGACAAACTACAACTTTTTGGGCAATAGAACAAGTTCTTACCACATCGAATATACTTAAAAAATATATATACTTAAAAAATGTATGTATTGAGTCTGTTTTTAAAGTGCGTATGCGCTAAAGCCAATACCGGGCATACAAAAACTAAATCACTAACTCCATTAATTACTTAATTCCTGCTTCCAAAAAGAAGCGTGAAATAAATATAGTATGCAGTGTCTAACAAACTAATTATTCCCTATGTAAATGAATGTCAGTGTACAGAACATAACACTGGTGAATGAAACTAATCGCAAGGCTAAATGCATAACTAAAGTCTTTGATACATAAACACTTATAGATGGCTGTAATAAGGATACTCTATAATAAAACCTGTATATAGGCGAACCTCTACATCATCATTAGGGCCAATACTGATAGAATATGTGGTGTAGGCTATCCACAAAGATCTAATATGACATCTAACAAATATGTCCACAATGTCAATATGAGTGCTATCATGTAAATATATACAAAAACTAAACTATCTTGAACGCTCTGCATACAGAACCAACATTGCTTGATAAAAAATAAAACAGAATAAAATATGTGGGCATATATCAGTTATGTGAAGGGGGGCTCCTATTTATATATATCATTGAGAGTCTCCAATTCACAAGCATGTGATTAGCAACAAAAATCCAACAATCACTTTAAAACACAAAACATTATTAACATTATTATTTTGAGAGGTACTCATGTGCTAACACAACTCAACTAATTTCCATATATTCAAATAACTAAATTGGAATTCACCATTCCATGTGAACAGTAATAATGATACAAGGTAACTATTCAAAATACTGAAAGATATAAAGATTATAGTATTTCAACCCCTGCTTCATCAAGCATGATGGAAAACCTATAATGCCTACGATCGGGTATATTTATAATATAGGCTTGATGGTAATAAAATTATTCAAGCCTGGATATAGATGTGCCCTCATTCTCAGGATCCAATTTAATTCAGCCTTGGCTAACATGTTGGCTGAATCACCACCTCTGAGGTTCACCGTCACAATTTCTAACACCCGAAACTGAAAAGACAGATGTGTGGGGTGCTCTATTAAGTGCTTGGCTAGGGCATTGTTCTCATTGCCCTTCTTGATGTCATATAGATGGTTGTAAATTCTATCACTGAGTTTCCTTTTAGTGAGACCTATGTAGAAGGCTGTGCAACTTAAACAGTGGGCAAGATATATCACATTTTTAGTCTCACAGGTGGCATGAAATCTAGGCGAGAACCTAAAATTCATGCAAGGATGTAAGTAGTCCTGGACAGAGGTAATATACTTGCACCTATTGCAATTATTACATGGGTATGTTCCCAATTCCAAATTATTGCAGTTAATGTTATGGACCCCAGATAATGAATTATTACATAGAACCATCTTCAAGTTGTTACAGTTTCTATACAAAAACCGTGGTCTATTACCTACAATCTCCCTAGTGACAGTATCTAATGTTAGCAGATTCCAATTACGTATGACTATCCCTTGAATTGATTTCACATCACTGGTATATTTAACAATATACCTAAGTGAATCAGATGTTTGTGCTTTAAGCGTAGTCCTATTCACATGGTGTCGAGAACATGTGGCCACATTGGTTTCAGGGTTCAGAACCATATTTCTGATATCCTTAACCATGCTGGGTTTATAACCTCTGTCTCTGAATAAGGACTCCATCAAATCAGCTTCTTTCTCCAACACTGATTGGTCTTTACATAACCTTCTCAGTCTAATAAACTGGCTTTTGACAACGCCAAAGAAAACATGCCTAGGATGCATGCTTTCATACCTAAGTATCGAGTTCCTCCAAACGGGTTTTCTGTATAGGGTTGATGTAACCTGTTCATTCTCATTGATGTTGAGTGTCACATCTAAAAAGGGAATGGATGAAGTAGAATACTCCTGTGTAAACGTTAGGAAAGTAGTAGTTGATTCTATCTCTGACCAAAACGACTCAAAGTCAGTTTGTGTACCTTCCCAAATAATAATGATGTCATCTAGAAAACGTTTATACAATTTCACCCGTTTAAACATGGTATGTGTGAATATATGATCTAACTCCCATTCAAGGACCACTAGATTGGCATAAGAGTTAGCACAGGGTGTGTTACTTATCCGGTAGCTGAGAAAATACTACGTGCTCCATTTGAGCTAGCATGTACGACTACTGATCCCTCCTGTTTTCTAGCATGCAATTCAGTTTGTTGCAGCAATATTGATGAGATTTTCTAACCAGGAAATGTAAAAGAAACCTGTATTAAGCATACTGTTGTGAGAAGTAAATCAAAAACTGAATGCAGAAGTTGTCAACCACAATGGTTTTCATCTTTCGCTTTGTTAACCTACTGCCAGTCCGAAGGGTGTGTACATTGTTATTACTGCCATGGTACAAGTGACAAGAAAACTCCTTACATCTTTTCACTGTGGTGAGCCTACATTCTGTTTGACTGGATTCAGTGACTGGAAGAAAGCAATCAAAAAATTTAAAAAACAACAACTGACCTCATTCCACCATGAAGCTGTTGAGAAGTACAGTGCTTATAAAAAACAGTAGAATGAACACTGCTGCTCAACTTAGCCAGCAATATTCCCAGCTACACCGTTCCAAAAGCAGGTAACATCAATAAAAATTTTAGTAAGACAAGGACTAGCTATTTGTGGAAAAGAAGAACAGGAAAGCAATTTGAGACAGTTGATGTTGACAAGAGCAGATGAAGTAACAGAGCTGATGAAGTGGGTGCAGAAGGGACAATATCAGAGTTCTGATACTGTGAATGAAATCATCATCAGCTTCTATGGAATTTCTTACATGAAATCAGGTGCAAATGTAAGCTTTATTACATAATAGAAGATAGAGCCATGGTGGTGCAGCGGTTAGCATTGTCGCCTCACAGGAAGAGGTTCTCCCGTTCGATTCTCGGCTGGAGCGCCTTCTGTGTGGAGTCTGCATGTCCTCCCCACGGTCGAGTGACATTTAAAAACATGTAGGTAGGTGCGTGCGTGAATCGGTGTGCCTTCTTAGAAGGTTGGACATCGGGCTGGCAACTCAGCACTGTAAGATATCCACTGCCAATCATTAGCGGACTGGAGTTCTGCTGTGGCAACCCCTAACCAGGAAAAACCGAAAGACATTAGTTTGTTACATAACAGCAGATGAATCTCGGGACATAAGTCAGAATGAACCGATGACTCTATGTGTCTGATGGGTGTCACTTCCAGACTTCACTATACAGGAAGATTTTATTGGAATGTATAAAATGGAAAAGACAGATGCAGAATCCACACAAATTGACTGAAAGATGTTTTTGAAGGTGTAATTTGCCACTGGAAAACTTAAGAGGACAAGCATATGATGGAGCAGCCAACATGAGTGGATGCATTTCAGGAACTATCATAATTAGGAAAGACAAACCAGTTGCTCTAAATGTCCACTGTGCCATTCATTGTTTAGACCTGGTGTTGCAAAACAGTGCAAAAACTTGCATTGCTATTGATGATGCCCTCTCTTTTGTTCAAGATGTTACTGTAGTCATTTGTGCATCACCTCGGGGAATAGCTCATTTTGAAAGCATAGTATCAGGAGATGATGATCCATATAGTATGATAGGACTGCATTTACTTTGTCCAACAAGATGGACAGCTAGAGCAAAGAGCATGAAGGGTATTTTAGCCAACTATGAAAAAAAACTCTGACATTTTACAAGAATTACAACGTGACAAGACGTTTTATGCATGACATAAAGCCAGATGGTTGTTAACGATGATGACAAGTTTATAATATACTTTGGACTTACTGTTTCTTATACCATATTTAGTGTATTGGAACAAGTAGCAAGTATGTTACAAGCAAAAACACTGACGGCACAAACTACAATAATTAGTATAAATAACCTCAAGTTAAACGTGCAAAGACGAAGGCATACACATTACTGTCTTTATAGATTCATAGGTTGGTACTAGGCTATTGGCCCTAGGTCTTATACAAGCCTAGCCATAACAGTTCCCTGGCTATTTCTTTCCATGAAATTGACTTCCCTGGTCATACCGCTCAACCTGGAAACATCAAAAATCTGGACAAGGCCCATGAAAAATAGGTACAAATCTGTATGCTAACATCTAATTTGCATACACAATTACGTAACCCCACCCACTCCAATGGGATTGTGGGATATCAATTTTCAAATGCAAACTGAAGAACAGACAACCAAAATATGGCACCAGAGTCCCCCTGCAGCCATTCCAATGTCCCACTACCTGGCTATTTCGCCCCTTACCATAAACACTAATGTGTGCATATTGCTTTACTTCTACAATGACTATATGGATTCTATTTTTACATTTTGCAGCACAACAATGCACAAACACCAACAGACATCTTCTAAACAAAGCAATACTGTCTCACTATGAAAATAGACTTGGCATTAAAACTTCTCTGCCCTTGAAACTCACATTCAATGAAACACCACTGAAACTCACACCACATCCAAAGAAAATGCATCTTTCCAGTGGTGGATAAACATTACCTTTGGGCTGTTTTCAAATCACTGGCCCCTTGCACACAAAACAAGAAACATACATGTCTTCTTTTCTTTGATACACCTTCCTGACTTTGTTATATTCCTTGTATAATACAGCACACTTGTTAGACAGAGCACATTTTAAATTTTTTGAACATTCTTCCAGTAGGCTGTACTGTAGGCAATGAAACAAAATGCATGAACCAATAATGACAAAACTGCCCAATTCAGAACATTTCCATCATAAAAGTCTACTTCCACACAAACACTATAAATAGAATGACAGCAGTGTAAGCCATAGGCATCTTGCACAGCTTCTCGCATTTATTTTCAATTTCAGTTTTTTTTTTAGGGGGGGACAAAGGGTCAAAAACCAGGGACGCATTTTAAACATTATAAAAAAGCCAGACCAGGATCGACGTCACACAGAGACTTTATTGGTGCACGAACAAACAATCCACTAGCAAAATCCTAAGCGCTTTCACCCGTCAATACATAGGGCATCATCAGAGTAAATATAAAAAAACCTTTTTCACCCTCTTTTAAAAGTAAAACATACACACACCCCTGTTTCATCAACCTATCACCAACCAAAACTCATTAATTAGCATATGAAACTAACAAGCAGCATTTACTACTGTATAAAAAATGCATAAATAAATAAATATATATGCAATAACCTTACATTATAAAAACAACGTTAGTTACTACAAGTACAAATACATTTAAATAAAAATATAATATATTAGACCAAAACTAAATCTAAAACCTATAAACTATTACTAAGGCTGAAAAACAATTGACTACTAAAATACTCCAGTTCTAAACTAAACAATCTACACATGGTAAAAGAGAACTAACCAAACGGGTTGTCACAAAATAAACATAATTACCCAAATATTACTGTTTAATTGATCATAATGAAACATGAAAACTAATAATAATAATAAAAGACTAATACCACTATATCTATGTACAATAATTCTATATTCAACATACAATTGTATATTTGTAATGAACCATAGTACAACAAAATAATAAAATAATAAAAGATAGTAATAAAATATTCATATACAGTGTGACCTATACTTTAAGATACTAGAGAGTGATATATGTTCATTAATGCCAGGAAACCTAGATGCATCAAGACTAAGTTGCCAAAGGCATCCTTTAACTTCCAAAAGTGTCTTGGCATCTCCGCCTTTGTCATTATATGGAATCCTGTCAATGACAAAAAATAAAAACTTTTTGTAATTGTAACAGCTTTGACTATGTACATACAGAGCATTTGTAGTTATTTTATTTTTTATATCTCTTACATGTTCTAATATCCTAAGTCTTAGTTTTCTAATAGTTTTACCTACATAAGAAGTGGGGCAACTAAGACATGTAGCAAGATATATCACCATTTTAGTGTTGCAGTTGCAAAACCCAGGACATTTAATAGTTTTACTAAAATTATGCACTGCAACATATGGTCCGTTGTTAATGTATTTACAAGTGCTACAGGTTCCACATTTATTCATCATAGAATTTTTATAGACATCTTGATTGGCAACTGTCTCCATAATTTCCTTTAGATTTTTCCCTCTACTATAGGAAAATACTGGGGTATTTCCCACTACCATGGTAATATCATTAGTAAGAACACTACACCAAGTGTCATAAACAATATTTTTAATGTTCCCACTACTCTCGTTATATGGCAGGACCATTGCATGTCTCATGCTGTTAAATCTACTGTTTACTGTATCCTTTGATAAACCGCCTTTTAAAATTGGTTTATACACCGTTTTTCTTTTCTGCAGTACCTCCAACTTGATATTTTTTAAAATGTTGTGTGGATATCCACTCTCTAACAACATATCAATTAATTTTGAAACTTCTAAATCGTACAGGTTGTCATCACCGATGAGTCTTGACAGCCTAACCATTTGTCCCTTTATTATATTTTTTTTCGGAAAAAATGGATGACAACTCTGATAATGTAAAAATGAATTGGAAAACGTTTTTTTACGATATATATTGGATATTCCTTATCCTTAATTAACAAAATATCCAAAAAAAACACACTGATCTGCATGTATCTTGTAAGTAAATTTCAAAAATGTGGTGCTAGTTCCCAGACAGTGTATGAAATCTTGAATTTCTTCCACTGTACCTTTCCAAAAAATTAAAATGTCATCCAAAAACCGCAAATATAAAGCAACATTCTGCATGTGTTGTGAAGTAAACACATGGTTGGTTTCCCAATCAACCAAAACAAGGTTGGCATATGAGGGTGCACACTTTGCCCCCATAGCCACACCAGTAATCTGCTTGAAATATTCAGCTTCAAAGAAGATGTAATTATTATTAAGCACCATTTCTGTCAGGTCAACAATTAAACTACGTTTCGGGGTTTGTAAAGACTGTTAAACATCTCTAATCCCAAATCGTTTGTTCACCAGTCATCCCTTCTATGTTTGGTCACCATCAAACACCCATCATCCCAAGGGGTATTTCTAATCACATCCAGACAATGCCAGGAATCTTTTAACACATGTGGTAATTTTTGAAAAACTTCTTTACAATAAAAATCAACAAAAGATGCCATGGCCTCAGTCTTGGAACCCCTAGCAGAAACTATTGGACGAAAAGTACAGTTTTGTACCTACCATAAATGTAGATGTTCGAAGATCCACATTGCTGCAGTCCTTACTTATGGGTAGTCCGCTGTCCTCGGTCGGCCCGAATACCAAAGTATTAGGCTGACGTCGGTCATGGGCGCCTAGATCTGACATCAGAGCGTCAGGGTATAAAGGCGCATGACCGACGTCATATCCTCAGTCTTTTCTTGCCCCAGATGTCAGAAGGCCAAACCAGAAAGGCCACAGCCAAAAACAGAATACCTCCCAAAAACATGCCCAACAACAACCATCACCTAAAGCATAGCACCAAGTCAAACTACAGTGGGGAAGGAGGGAGGGTAAATTGGACTGCAGCAATGTGGATCTTCGAACATCTACATTTATGGTAGGTACAAAACTGTAGTATGTTCTTCATCTCACATTGCTGCAGTCCTTACTTATGGGTAGAATCCCAAAGCAACGGGAAAGGGAGGATGGTAAAAATCATAAAGCATTAGGGGCCGCTAAAATACCCTGTAAAACTGCAGTGGCAAATCCAGCCCTAGACTTAGAATAAAGAGGAAGGTGGTAATGTTTAGAAAAGGTATGCACTGAACTCCAAGTAGCTGCCTCCAAAATGTCTTTTGTAGCTACCCCCCTTAGAAAGGCCGTAGAAGTAGCAGTAGCCCTAGTGGAATGAGGCCTGATTCCAGCAGGAATCTCCTTACCATGATGGGAGTAACAGAAAGAAATACAAAACCCAATCCATTTAGAAATAGTTTGTTTTGAAACAGGTTTACCCTGTGAACCCAAAGCAAAAGAAACAAACAATTGCTGAGCCTGTCTGAACTCCTTGGTTCTGCTCAAATAATAACGCAACTGCCTGTGAATATCCAAAGTATGCAAAATTTTCTCCCCTTTATTTTGGGGGTTTGCATAAAAAGTAGGCAAATGAATAGTTTGATTTAAGGCCACACTAGAAACCACTTTAGGCATAAAGGAAGGATTAGTACACAAAGATACCCTATCCTTATGAAAAATCAGGAAAGGCTCCACTGCCATGAGGGCCTGTAATTCAGAAACCCTTCTTGCAGAGGTAATGGCCAACAAAAAAGCAGTTTTCCATGACAAATACTTTAACTCGGCAGTAGCTGCAGGCTCAAAAGGTTGTAGAGTAAGTTTTTCCAACACAAAATTGAGATCCCAAGCAGGAGTAGAAGCTCTACGTGGGGGTCTTATATTCTTTGCCCCTCTAAGAAATTGCTTAAACCAAGGATGAGAGAATAAAGGAGGGTCACAATCATAGTGAGCAGAAATGGCTGCAGCATGAACCTTTATTGAGGAGAAAGACAAACCCTTGTCCAATAGCTCAGTAAGATATTGAAGAGCAACACTTAAATCAGGTTTGGAGACATCAAGGTCCTTTCCTTTGCTCCAAATAAAAAATCTCCTCCATTTATCAGCGTAAACTTTCCTGGTACTAGGCCTCCTGGCCTCTAAAATAACATTCAAAACTTGTGGTGGAAGCTGAGACCCTCCAGAGTCTAAAACAGAATATGCCAGGCTGTTAGATGCAGAGACTGAATCTTGACATTGAGGAAGTGAGTGTCCTCTTGTGACAAAAGGTGCGGAATCAAAGGCAGAGGCCATGGAGGTTCTCGTACTAAACTCTTCAGTAGTGGGTACCAGTGTTGTCGAGGCCAATCCGGTGCTATCAAAATCATGGTTGGCTTGTCTTGTCTGGCCTTCAAAAGTACCTTGGGAAGAAGAGGCAGAGGTGGAAAGGCATATACATGCAGATTGTTCCAACTGAATGATAGAGCGTCCACCTTCCAAGCTGTGTGATGAAACATTTTTGTGCAAAACTTTGGCAACTGGTAATTTAGTGGAGAAGCGAACAGATCTATGTCTGGAGTTCCCCATAATACTGTCAACTGTTGAAATACATGAGGATCCAATTTCCACTCGTGAGGATCCACTATTTGTCTGCTCAATACATCTGCTAAGGAGTTCTGTGCTCCTGGTAGAAACCTTGCCTGAAGATTGAGGTGTAGATTGAGAGCAGTTTCCCACAGAATCATCGCTTGCCTGCAAAGAGGGTAAGAATGGGTTCCCCCCCTGCTTGTTGATGTACCACATGACAGTAGTGTTGTCTGTTTGAATCAACACCTGCCCTGGGTGAAGTAAATCTTTGAAAGCCATCAATGCAAACTGGACTGCTAACATTTCCTTCAAGTTGATATGCAAATGTTGGAGTTTGACAGGCCACGTGTTTTGCACCCATTTTCCATTGAGGTGTGCTCCCCAAGCCTTGTCCGAGGCATCTGTCATTAGAATCTGACTCGCCTCTGGCGGGTCACAGAGAGTCCCTTGTTTAGGTGACATTCCTGAGCCCACCACAAAAACTCCTTCTGAATGCAAGGTATTATCTGAATGACAGTGTCTAGATCTTGGCAGTGCTGTGTCCACACATTTTTGAGATACCATTGAAGCTTCCTCATATGCAATTTGGCATTGGGAAGCACCAGAATACAAGATGCCATGAACCCCAAGGCTTGAAGGACTGTCCTTGCAGTCAGCCTGGACCGTAGAGACATTTGCTGGAAATAAAGAAAGGCTTCTTTGTTTGTCCGGGGTCAAAAAGGCCATCTGGGAAGCTGTATTCAGTCTCACACCCAGAAAGCACATGTCCTGAGAGGGTACTAGACTGGACTTTGTTTCGTTCACAGAATACCCTAGGCATCTTAACACTGCCATCACATACTGGAGATGATGTAGAAGTTCGTCCTTTTCTTGTGCAATAATCAGGCAGTCGTCCAAATAAGGATAAATCTGTATTCCTCTTAGTCTGAAAATGCTATCACTGGAGCCAGAACCTTTGTGAACACTCTGGGCAGTAGATAAGCCAAAGGGCAATGCAGAGAACTGATAATGTAAATTTCCAGCCAGCAGGTACCTCCTGCAACTGGGCCTGATAGGAACATGAAGGTAAGCCTCTTTGAGATCCAGAGTAACCATCCAGTGATCTTTTCCCAACAGAGGTAAAAGTTGTTGTAAAGTCAGCATCTTGAACTTTGGAATGTCCAGGTAAGTGTTGAGGATAGATAAATCCAAAATTGGTCTCCACGTGTTCCATTTCTTTGGAACTAGAAACAGGCGAGAATAAAATCCTAGGCCCACTTCTGACAGAGGAACTGGCTGTATAGCTCCTATTTGAAGAAGTAAAGAAATTTGTCTGTGAGCCTCTATCCTTTGCCGAGGAGGGCGTCTGGCATGCCTTTGAAAGGAGGCATGGTGTGGAAATAGAACTTGTAACCTCGGTTTATAATGTCCAATACCCATTTGTCCTGGGTGACTAAATGCCAATTTTGCTTGAAAAGAGCCAACTTTCCTCCCAAAGGAGCTGCCAGGCAAGAAGAATCTGGCAGCTGAAAATGCAGGTCATTGGGCCTGTTTACGAAAGGACTGGCCCCTGCCCTCACCAGCAGATTGAGCAGGCGAACTCCATTGTCTCGGCCTGAAGGTACTCTGAGCTCTGCCCCTACCACGCCTAGATCTACCCCTAGACTGAGAATTAGAAGAAGGGTACGTCCACCCCTTAGTAGGCCAATTTCTACTAAACTTTGGAGGTTGTACCTGCAAAAAATCTTTAACAGTCTGCATAGACTTAGCCTTGTCTTCCATTTTCTTTAAGACAGACTCCACAGGAGGACCAAACAAAACTTCAGACTGTAAAGGGGCATCCAGAATTCTAGACTTAACATGCTCAGACAAATTCTGATCCTTAAGCCAGGCGTGCCTACGAATAACTGAACCAGTGGCAGCCACCCTAGAAGAAGCCTGTAAAGCATCAAAACCACATTGCAAAGAGTGCTTACCCACCTGTTCAGAAACATGCACTAAATCCTGCAATTCTTTACACTCTATGCCCTCTGCCAAAGCATCCACTTTAGATCTTAGCTGAGAAAGGAGGAAATTCTGATACTTCAACACATGAAACTGGCAGTTCAAAGCTCTCATTGCTAAAGTAGAAGAGGTATACACCTTCTTACCCCATCTATCCAAAGCTCTAGCTTCCTTATCCAGAGGAACCGGATTCTTAACAACAGAGGCTCTAACACCCTTAGGCCCCTGACTAATAGTTTCTGGGTCCGCCCTAGGACTCTTATACAGATATTTATGAGCCTCAGGCACCCTGTAATACCTGTCCGGTTTAACTGGGGCAGGAGGCACAGAATCTGGATTAAGGGAAGTTTCCAAGAAAACATCTGAAACAACATCCAAAACCGGAGGTATAGCTAAGGGTCTATGCTGTGGTAAAAACAAGAACTCCCTAAGCCTCTTCCGTGAATCAGAGTAATCCTGTCCCTCCCACTTAAAATGCTCCCTCATGGAATGCAGAGTTTCTGAAAATGAAAAATCCTCTGGAGGAGAAGCAGAAGGAGTGGAATCCTCTGCATCAGAATCAGAATAAGGAGGGAAATCTTGAATGTCTTCAGCAGAAGACTCTGAATCATCTGAGGCCTGCTCCAAACTTTCCAACTCTGGCTCCATCCTGGGCCTCTTATCAGGAGGGGCATAGAACCTCTAATTAAAGTAATCAAATCCTCTGCCATTTTAAGCATGTGCTTTTTAGGCACAGACCCTGAAGAACCAGAACTGACACCAGAGGAAGGCAAAACAGACCTGCCCTTAGAAGGAGCCTTAGAAACAGAAGCAGAAGGCCTAACCACCTTAGGCATAGAAGGGAGAATAGTAACCTGAGAGGCCCCTTCAGCCTGACCTGCCTCCTGAGAGGCCACATCTTGTAAAATCAAAGTTTCCCCCTGGGACTCAACAGAAACTTCAGCCGGATCCACCTGTTCAGCTGCAGCTTCTAAAGGTCCGGCGTCCGAAATGGACGAATCATCCTGCCTAGGCTTTAAAGATTTGTCTTTGCGCTTCTTAGTAGAAGCAGGCGTCGGAACATCCGACGGCATATTATAATTACACCTCTTGCCAAAGACTAACCTAGCGCAATCTAACCTCCGTTTTATAGTGCGCTTATTAAACCTAGCACAAAACCGACACCCAACTACGTCGTGCTCCGGTCCCAAACAAGGAATACAAAGCGAGTGGTAATCCCTATGCGGTATCTGTTTCCCACAAGAAATACAATTATTCACTTTTTCTGACATCCGTAAGTAACTGAGGCAAGAAAAACAAAAATATTCCCAACGGGTACTTAGCCCAACTTGGTATCGGTCTGAAACTCCGAAGCGAAAAATTTCAGAACGCCGAACGGCACTTGCAACGCTGCTTCTGCATCGGACCATGCGGCAAAAAAGACTGAGGATATGACGTCGGTCATGCGCCTTTATACCCTGACGCTCTGATGTCAGATCTAGGCGCCCATGACCGACGTCAGCCTAATACTTTGGTATTCGGGCCGACCGAGGACAGCGGACTACCCATAAGTAAGGACTGCAGCAATGTGAGATGAAGAACATCGGTGGGTTGTTAATATTCGTATGAATTTTGTGAATACCAAACATAGAAGGGATGACTGGTGAACAAACAGAAAGGTACTCATATTCAATTTTGTCTAATACACCATCTATAAGCCACTCATACAACTGTCAGTCTAATTTAGTATAAGCTCTGTTAACATCATATTTAGAAACCCTAATATATGTGGAGGTGTCATTCAACAGCTCCAACATATTGCTGGAATAATCTGTTTTAGTCATAACTACACCTCCACCTTTGTCGGGTTTCATCACCCTATAGGTGTCAGAAGATGTTAACTTATGGAGACAAAATCTTTCCCAAATAGTCAAATTATCACTTGTGTTGTTACAACCCTTAAGGTGTCTCCTCAACTGTATTTCACATAGCTGTTCAAACATATGAATAGTAGGATTGACTGGGGGAATAAATGTACTTTGTCTTCTCAATGTTGGTACATAATTTGTTAATTGACTGTTCTGATTGGAAAAATATAATTTCAAATTCAAGTCCCTTGTGTATAATTTTAAATTAACCAGTATTCTCGCTATCTCATGTCTAAATGACGGAACAAAGGAGAAGCCTTTTATGAATAAATCACAATAATCGTCACTTAATATTAAATCACTATAGTTATAAATACAAAAACTACCCTTCTTGATCAAATGAAATTGCTGTTGAAAGCTATTTGGGTCTACAAAGGCTTCAGAATTACACCTAGTGACAATGTTCGACCATCCTGTCACTATCAAATTCTTTGTCAAAATCCAAATCAACAATACTGTTACTACTACTGTTGTACATAAACAACCAAACCTCAAGTGCACTTAAATCTGGTAAACTTTTAGACTCAAAATTATTCACAGAACACTCAAAAGTGTCACTGTTGAACGATTTATAATGTTCAGTCATCTCAAAGTCCAAAGTGTCAATATTGGAGGCATCTGGTGAGAGAGAAGAATGCCTAGAAACAGGTATAGGTGACTCAAGATTGATTAGTTGTTCCCCCGTGACCACCTCCGCCTCGTGTATTGCATCTGTCCTCTCACATTGCCCCCATTCAATTGCATTGTCCCCTGTTGGCGCTCATGAATCCTTTGCGAGCGTCTTACAGGTGGATTTTCTAAAAAATGCTCGTTGTCATTAACTTCGTCAATAAATACATTTTGTTCTGTGGATTAGGAAAGAAGGTTGGCAAATGAATGGACTGATTAAGGGCCACACTGGCTAGCACCTTGGGCATGAAGGAGGGATTGGTCCTGAGGGACACCCTGTCGGCATGAAATATGATGAAAGGCTCCACTGCCATGAGGGCCTGTAATTCAGATACCCTTCTTGCTGAAGTGATTGCTAAAAGGAAAGCTGTTTTCCAAGAAAGGAATTTTAAGTCTGCAGTAGCAGCTGGCTCAAAAGGATGAACAGTGAGTTTCTCCAATAGAAAGTTAAGGTCCCAGGCTGGAGATGGAGCTCTTCTGGGTGGTCATACATTGTTGGCCTCTCTAAGGAACTGCTTGAGCAGTGGAAGAGAGAAGAGGGGAGGGTTCTGTGTTATAATGAGCTGAAATGGCTGAGGTGTGAATTTTGATGGAGGAGAAAGACAGGCCCTTATAAAGCATCTCAGTTAAGTACAGTAAAATCTGAGGTAAATTGGGTACTGCTGTGCTCACCCCTTGATACTGGTTCCAGGCACAGTTGCTCTTTACTAATACTTTGGAGAGCAGTGGCAGAGGAGGAAAGGCATAAACTGATAGGTTTTTCCAGCTGAAGGACAGAGCATCCACTTTCCAAGTTTGTTTGTGGGGAATCCTTGTGCAAAATTTGTCCAATTAATAGTTCTGGGGGTAGGCAAACAGGTCTATATCTGGGCTCCCCCATTTGCTTGTCAACATGTTGAAAATCCTTGGTTTCAGTTTCCACTCTTGTGGGTCCATGAGGTTTCTGCTTAGTTCGTCTGCCAGTATATTTAGTTTTCCTGGCAGGAATTGAGCTTGTAGATGCACCTGGTAGCTCAGGGCTGTGTTCCATAATGCCATGGCTAGTCTGCAGAGGGGGTAAGAATGTGTACCCCCCTGCTTGTTTATGTACCACATAATAGTGGTGTTGTCCATATTTACCATTAATTGTACTGGAAGAATGTGGTCCTTGAAGGCTGTCAGAGCATTCTGTACAGCTAAAGTACAGTTTTGTATCTATCATAAATGTAGATGTTCGAGTGTTCACCCTGCTGCAGTCATCACACTTGGGTTATCCTGTCGTCAGGCGGTCCCCGCAGTCAGCCGGAATTCCAAAGTCTTGGTCCGGCGTCGGTTGCTGTCGCCTCTTCCCTGACGTCAGTGCACCAGGGGTATATATAATGCAACCGACGCCATTTTCTTCAGATTTTCTTGCCCCAGATGTCAGGTGCCCCCAAAAAGGTGGTCAGAATTAGAACCAAATGGAGTGAACACTGCACAAACACAAAATCCCTTCAGCTATAAGCAAATACATCAGTAAAGCATAGAAGAGATTTTTCCAGAAGATCAGAGGGGATGGAGGGAGGGTAACCTGGACTGCAGCAGGGTGAACACTCAAACATCTACATTTATGGTAGGTACAAAACTGCACTATGTTCATCGTGTTACCCTGCTGCAGTCATCACATTTGGGTTGAATCCCAAAGCTAAGGTAGGGGGGTGGTATCATAGAGGGTTAGTGGAGGCAATAAGGTCCTGCAGAACTGCAGTGGCGAAGCCTGCCCTGGACTTAGAGTAAAGAGGTAAGTGATAGTGTTTGGTAAAGGTGTGTACTGAACTCCAAGTTGCAGCTTCTAGAATTTCCTTGGTTGGAACCCCCCTGAGAAAGGCTGTAGAGGTAGCTGTTGCCCTGGTATAGTGGGATCTTATGGGAGCAGGAACTGGTTTCCCATGATGGGTATAACAGAAATGTATGCAATGACCTATCCATTTAGAAATGGTTTGCTTAGATATAGCCTTCCCTTGAGAAGCTGTAGCATAGGATGCAAAGAGCTGGTCAGTTTTTCTGAAAGCCCTAGTTTTGTCCAAGTAGTAACGAAGCTGCCTGTGAATATCCAAGGAATGCAGGAGTTTCTCACCTTTGTTCTGTGGATTGAGGAAGAAGGTGGGTAAGTGGATGGTTTGATTCAAAGCTACACTGGAAACCACCTTAGGCATGAAGGAAGGATTAGTTCATAGAGAAACTCTGTCTTGATGAAAAATGAGGAAAGGTTCCACTGCCATTAGTGCCTGTAGCTCTGAGACTCTCCTAGCTGAAGTTATTGCTAGGAGCAGGGCAGTCGTCCATGATTGGAACTGAAGATCTGCAGAGAAAGCTGGTTCAAAGGGAGGTAGTGTTAGTTTTTCCAGAACAAAGTTGAGGTCCCATGTTGGTGTAGGAGCTCTCCTGGGTGGTCTAATGTTTTTTGCCCCTCTGAGGAACTGCCTTAGAAGAGGATGTGAAAATAAAGGTGGATCCGTGTTGTAGTGAGCTGAAATAGCTGAAGCATGGATTTTAATTGAGGAAAAGGAAAGTCCTTTGTGCAACATCTCAGCTAAATACTGTAGAATGTGAGGCATGTGAGGCTGAATTGTGTCCTGGCCTTTAGCTTGGTTCCAGGCACAAAACCTTTTCCATTTGTCCGAATAAGCCTTCCTGGTGCTTGGCCTCCTGGCTTCCAGAATAACATCCAGAACTGCTTGTGAAAGAGGAGCTGGTTGGATGTTTAGTTGATTTGCCATGCAGCCAGATTTAAAGTTTTGAGTTGGCTGTGAAGAATCTGTTTGTTTTGTTGTGTGAGCAAATGGGGTATTTGAGGCAATATCCATGGTGGGCTGTGGGCCATATTTTTCAATAGCGGGTACCAGTGCTGGCGTGGCCAGTCTGGGGCTATGAGAATCAGTCGTGGTCTCTCCTTTTTGACCTTCAAAAGAACCTTTGTGAGGAGAGGTAATGGAGGGAAGGCATATGCTGTCAGGTTTTTCCAACTGAAAGCGAGAGAGTCCACTTTCCAAGCTTGATGGTGGAAGGTCCTTTTTCAAAATTTTGTCAGTTGGTAGTTTTAAGGACTGGCAAACAGGTCTATGTTTGGAAGGCCCCATTTTTGAGTTATCATTGCAAATATTTGTGGATCTAGTTTCCACTCCAGATCTTTGATGTTTCTGCTGAGGTAGTCTGCCAATGTGTTCTTCTGTCCTGGCAGGAATTGAGCTTGTAACTGGACTTGGTAGGCCAGAGCTGTGTTCTATAAGATCATTGCTTGCCTGCATAGAGGGTAGGAATGTGTACCCCCTTGTTTGTTTATGTACCACATTACTGTGGTGTTGTCCGTCTTTATTGCAAGTTGTCCTGGATGTAATAGATCCTTGAGGGCTGTCAGAGCTTTCTGTACAGCTAGCATCTCTTTTTGATTTATGTGCAGATTTCTTTGATCTGCAGTCCATAGGCCTTGAATGCATTGTCCTGCCATGTGTACCCCCCAGGCGTAGTCTGAAGCATCTGTTGTGATAGTCTGCCTTGCTGGGGGCAAGGTGAAAGGCTGACCCTTGTTGAGGTGACATGCCTGTGACCACCATAGAAATTCCTGTTGTAGGCAAGGAATGAGAGATACCATTGTGTCCAAGCTGTGGCTGTGTTGAGACCATACGCTTTTTAGGTACCACTGTAATTTCCTCATATGCAGCTTTGCAAATGGTATTATTAGTATGCAAGATGCCATAAAGCCCAAAGCCTGCAGAATTTTTCTTGCAGTTAATTGGGTCTTTGTTACCATTGTCTTGAAATATTCAGTCAGTTGTAGTTGCTTGTCTGGCGTAAGATAAGCCTTCTGGGCCGTTGTATTCAAGCTGGCACCCAGGAATGTCATTTTTTGTGAGGGTACTAGTTTTGACTTCTTTTTGTTTACTGTGTACCCCAGGCAGTTTAGTAGATGCTTTACAAAGGCCAGATGATGTAAGAGAATGTCTTTGCTTTCTGCTTGGATGAGGCAGTCGTCCAGGTATAGATATATTTGAATTCCTCTTTGTCTGCAGTATGCAATTACTGGTGCCAGGCATTTTGTGAAAACTCTGGGAGCAGTAGATAAGCCAAAGGGCAGTGCAGAGAATTGGTAATGGGTTGAACCTGCAATGAAACGGAGGTATCTTCTGCAACTTTGTCTGATAGGGACATGCAGGTATGCCTCCTTGAGGTCCAACGTTACTAGCCTTGCTTCCTTGCCCAACATGGGAAGTAGCTGCTGTAGTGTTAGCATCTAGAATTTGGGTACTTGTAAATAAGTGTTTAGAATTGAAAGGTCCAGAATTGGTCTCCAGGCATTGTCCTTTCTGGGCACTAGAAAAAGTCTTGAGTAAAATCCTTGACCTTGCTCTCGAGTAGGTAGCAGCTGAATGGCTCTCATGTCCATGAGAGCTGTAATTTGCTTTTGTGCCTCTGCCCATTGATTTTGTGGCAGGTTTGGCATTCCTCTTTTCATTGGCAAGGTGTGAAAGTGGAATCTGTATCCTCGTAAAATTATCTCTAGGACCCATTTGTCCTTTGTGGCTATCTGCCAGTTGTCTGCAAAAAGTGCGAGTTTTCCCCCCAAGGGGGCTGCCAAGAGAGTATTGCTTGGCCAGATGAGGTGCAAGTCATTGAGTTTGCCTTCTGGTGGATTGAGACCTGTCTTCTCCTCCCTTCTGTGCTGTAGTGCCCCATTGGCGAGGTTTATACTGGGCTTGTGGTTGTCCTCTGCCCCTTGGGCGTCTGTATTTACCCCTCTGTGGTCTGTCAGTGGCTGGAAAGGACCAATTTTTTGTTGGCCAGTTTCTGCTTAAGCGAGGGGGTTGTACTTGTAGGAAATCTTTGACTGTCTGCATAGATTTTGCCTTATCTTCCATTTTCTTTAAAACTTCTTCTGCTTTAACTCCAAAAAGAACATCCTGCTGTAAGGGAGCATCTAGTAGTTTTGCTTTAACATGATCAGGCAGAGTTTGTTCCTTTAACCAAGCATGCCTACGTATAACAGACCCAGTGACAGCTGCTCTGCAGGAGGCCTCCAAAGAATCAAACCCACATTGTAAGGTATGTTTGCCCACCTGCTCAGTGGCGTGCAACAGATCTTGTACTACTTTCAATTCAGATTGTTGAGGGAGAGTGGTTATTCTTTGCTTTAACTGAGAGATTAGAAATTGCTGATACTTAAGCATATGAAATTGACAATTCAGTGCCCTCATAGCTAGTGTGGCTGAGGTGTAAACCTTTTTCTCCCACCTGTCTAGTGCTCTGGAATCCCTCTCAGAAGGTACTGGGTTTTTAGCCATAGAAGCCTTAGCCCCCTTGGGATCCTGGGAAATAGTCTCTGTGTCAGCTACTGGGCTTTTGTAAAGAAATTTGTGGGAATCAGGCACTCTGTAGTATCTGTCAGGCTTAGCTGGAGCAGGAGGAAGAGAGTCTGGGTTGAAACTGGATTCTAAATAGATGGTGGGATGGCAAGTGGTCTGGTGTTGGGGGAGTAAAAGAAACTCTCTGAGCCTTTTCTTTAAATCAGAGTAGTCTTGACCTTCCCAGTGAAAATGTTCCCTCATAGTGTGTAAAGTCTCCCCAAAGGAGTAGTCTTCAGGAGGAGAAGCTGAGGGAATAGAGTCCTCAGCATCAGAATCTTCATAAGGAGAGAAGGAATAGTCTTGGTCCTCAGAGAAGTGTGAAGAAATGGACATTTGCTCAGAGGAAGCAAAATCTTCCTCTTGTCTAGGCCTTTGGTCAGGAGGGGGCTGTGAACCCCTGATTAAAGAAATCAAATCTTCAGCCATTTTGAGCATCTGTTTCTTAGGCATAGGGCCTTGAACAGGAGACTGAAGTGCAGTCCTTTTAGTTTTTAGAAGGAGTCTTTGACTTAGAAAATGTTTTAATGGTGAGAGTTGTCGGTCTGAAAACGCCTTCAGAAACTGATGGCGTTTCTGCAGCACCGACGTCTTTTGAAGCAAAGTCATCGGAAGGGCCTGAAGTAAAAGGCTGCGTCGGCCTAGTACATTCCGTCAAAATATCCATAGCGGTCGCGGGTTCCAGATCTGCAGTAGTCAGGGGCTGCGTCGGAGCCTCATTGAGGGCCGGAGAACCGGAGACCGGATCAGCCGAGGCCTCTGAATCTGGCTTAGGCCTGGGCTGCCTGTCCTTATCCCTGCGTTTTTTGTGCACGCTGGTAATCGGTTGCTCCGACGGCATGTTGTAGTTAAATTTACTACCGAAGTAGTGTCGTGCGAAATCAAAGCGTCTTTTAATGGTATGCTTATTAAACCTAGCACAAAACTGACAAGAAGTGACGTCGTGGTCTGGGCCTAGGCAAGGTATGCAATAAGAATGAAAATTCTTATGAGGTATTTGCTTCCCACAAGAAATACAATTGTTAACTTTTTCTGACATCGGTCTGAGGCAAGAAAAGTTTCCCCAATGGGGTACTTAGCTTTATAGAAGACTTCGGTCTGAAATTCGAATTCGAAAATCTCAGGAGTCGGCCGAGTGGCACTTGCAAACTGCTTCTGCTTCGGGCACCGCGCGGCAAGAAAGACTGAAGAAAATGGCATCGGTTGCATTATATATACCCCTGGCGCACTGACGTCAGGGAAGAGGCGACAGCAACCGACGCCGGACCAAGACTTTGGAATTCCGGCCGACTGCGGGACCGCCTGACGACAGGATAACCCAAGTGTGATGACTGCAGCAGGGTAACACGATGAACATCATTTATTTTTGATTGATATGCAGGTGCATTTGACTTGGGTTCTATTTGCCCTGAATGCACTTCCCTGCCAGGTGAGCCCCCCATGCATAGTCTGATGTGTCTGTTGTTAGGGTTTTGGCGGCAGAGGGTAGTGTAAATGGTAGTCCCTTGTTTTGGTGGCAGGCCTCTGCCCACCAAAGAAACTTTAGGCGTAGGCAAGGTATGATAGGAATCATTGCTTCTAGATCCCGAGAATGTTTGACACCATAGGCTTTTTAGATAGCATTGTAGTTTCCTCATATGCAGTCTTGCATATGGAATTAGAAGAATGCAGGAGGCCATGAACCCCAAGGCTTGTAGTATTTGCCTTGCAGATAGCTGGGTTTTTTTGGCCACTTGTTTGAAGTAGGTTGTCAAATGAATTTGTTTCTCTGGCGTGAGGAAAGCCATCTGGAAAGTTGTATTCAAGCTTGCTCCCAGGAGCATAATTTGTTTACAGGGTACCAGGTGTAATTTCTTGTCATTTATGGTAAACCCCAGACAAGTTGGCACACTTTGTACAAAGGCCAGATGATTTAAAAGTATGTCCTGGCTTTCTGCCTGAATTAGACAATCGTCCAGGTATGAGTATATTTGAATATTTCTTTGCCTGCAAAATGCAATGACTAGAGTTAGGCACTTGGTAAATAACCTGGGCGCAGTAGATAAGCTAACGGGCAGTACAGAGAACTGATAGTGTGTGTAGCCTGCTTTGAAGGGTAGGTGTCTTCTGCAAGATTCCCTGATTGCGATGTGCAGGTATGCTTCCTTTAAATCTAGTGTTGTCAACCAGGCGTCTTTGCCTAGCATAGGGAGCAACTGGTGAAGAGTCAGTATCTTGAACTTTGGAATCACCAAAAAGGTGTTTAGAGTAAAGAAGTCCAGGATAGGATGCCATGAACTGTCTTTTCTGGGTACCAGGAAAAGTCTTGAGTAGAAACCTGTCCCTTTTCCTCTTCTGGTACCAATTGAATAGCCCCCATGCTTAAGAGAGAAAGTACTTGCTTTTGGGCCTCTGCCCACCGATTTGGGGGTAGATCTGGCCATCCGCTTGATGCTGGTAATGTTTGGAAGTGAAATCTGTATCCCTGGGACACTATATTTAAAACCCATTTGTCCTGGGTTATGAGTTCCCAGTTCTTTGCACAAAGAGCAATCCTTCCCCCCAAAGGGGCAGACAGTTGAGAAGTGCTTGGAAGTTTTAAAAAGAAGTCATTGAGACAGTTTACCATAGGGGGGAGTTTTATTACTCCCAGATTTGGAAGTGGAGGCCCCCCACTGCTTAGTCCTGTGCATACCCTCGGACTGAAGCCTGGGAGCTCTGCTGGATCTGTGTTTAGACTGAGAAGGTCTGGAAGAGGCAGGAAAGGACCAATTCTTGGAAGGCCAATGTCTACTAAACCTTGGAGGCTGTACTTGTAAAAATATCTTTAACAGTTTGCACAGATTTAGCTTTTTCCTCCATCTTTTTACGAACTTCTTCTGCAAACAGGCAGTCCTAGTTTAAGGGAGCATCCATTATTTTGCTTTAACTACTCGGAGCTACAATATATAACATTAAGTATCCTGTTTTTTGTTTATTTTGTTCTTTATTTCTTTGTTGTTTATAGCACTTTGTGTACTGTGTATTTTTTCTAGCTAGTTTCACTGTGTGTGAGGTATTAACTGGAAATTGTCCACTCTTATTAAGCATCTGTTGGGTTGTTTGTTTATGATAACTTGTTGCAGTTAAACTCTTTTTTTGTAGTGGCTCCTTTAGCTGTTTAAAACTTTCACTTAAAGGCTCACTGCTGCTTTTCAGCTGTGAGTAACATTTCTGCAGTTTGTTCTAAGTAGTGGGTTTATTTGTAGCATTTCCATATTCAGGCTTGTATTTGGGCCTAGTGTTTGTGGAGGCTGTGTAATTCAGGGACATCTTGTTTTAGCCAAAGCCATCAGGCATTTCAGTGAGAGAGAATTGTTTGAGGTCATTGGCTGACTGAGGTCTCCTGGACTACAGCTTAGACTAAGCACCTCATTGGTTCTTTTGAGATTTCTTTCTTAAAAGCTGTCTCAGGTTTCAACTTTCTGTTACCTAAGAAGCTCAGTTGTGAGTGTTCAGCCATTTTACAGTGAGCTGATCGAAGGAAGGACACTCAGCAAACTCGGAGCTACAATATATAACATTAAGTATCCTGTTTGTTTCCCACCCTCCCTCCCTCCCTGTTGGTATAGTGTTTTTATAGTTGGTGGCTTTGCAGTTGCCCGCCCCTAGTGTAAATTTGATCTGGGACCCTCCTCCCAGTCTAGTGTCATTACCTCATTCTACCCAGTACAGGGAGAGCATTTCAGAAGGCCAATCAGCTTAGTTTCTGCTACTCCTTTCTCTCTTTCCAAAAAAAAAAAAATTATCTGCTTTTACTGTATTTGTGTTTTTTCCTACTTTATTTTGCTTTTGTGTCATCTCAAAAGTACTCAATTGTATTTATTACTGATTGGTGCAACTCACTGTAAGCCTTTTAGTTTAAGCACCTGGGCTTCAGACCAGTTTTACATTAGGAAGGTTTGTGGTCTGCACTGTAGTGGCAGAACAGGTAGCTTACATCCTTCAAAGTTGGGAACTGCTGATTGAGGGCTCAGTGTCTGTTATTCTAAAAGTGTATTAATTCTGGTTTAAGCACTTGGGCTTGAGGCCAGTTATTTTACATTAAGAGGGTTCGTGTTCTGCACTCTTGTGGGAGGAGAGGCTGGACTCTGTCCTTCTGAGCTGGGAATTTCTGGTTAAAGCTTATAGTGCCTGCATATTTGAACTGCTTCTTACTGAAATTGGTACACCTCGTTTGCTGTAGCATAGACTAGATGCAGGCCTGCTGAATCTAGCTTTGTTTGTATAACTTGAGCACTAATCCAGGCATTCTTTAAAGTATTCAGTTGTATTTATTACTGCTGGTAGTAACTTGATTAAAGTGTAGCTATCATTTCTAAGTCTTTTGGATTAAGCACTTGGGCTTCAGACCAGTTGTTTTACATTAGGAAGGTTTGTGGCCTGCACTGTGGTGACAGGACAGGTAGCTTACATCCTTCTAAGTTGGGAACTGCTGATTGAGAGCTCAGTGTCTGTTATTCTAAAAGTGTATTAGTTCTGGTTTAAGCACTTGGGCTTCAGGCCAATTATTTTACGTTAAGAAGGATTGCGGTCTGCACTCTTGTGGGAGGAGAGGCTGGACTCTGCCCTTCTGAGCAGGGAATTTCTGGTTAGAGGCTTATAGCGCCTGCATATACTAACTGTTTCTTACTGAAATTGGTACACCTTGTTTGCTGTAGCATAGACTAGATCCAGGCCAGCTGAATCTAGCTTTATTTGTATGCTTGTTGTTTGTTTATTTCCCTGAAACGCTAATTCCACCTAAAACGCGGCCTTTTAGCACTTATGTGGATCCCTAGTGATATCTGCATTGCTTACTGTACTTATTTCCTTGTTTCACTTGAAAGAAAGTTACTGTTTGTCGTTTTTGCATTTAAGTTACCTGTAGCACATTGCATTTAAGTTACCTGGCACTTGCTCACTAAAGCAATTATGTCAGCTCTAAAAAATTAAAAGCACTACATCCTCACAAACTCCCCTTGAGTACCTTGTTCCCCATTGGCCCTTTTTTTCAATTATAAAGGAATTCCCAATACTATTCTAGCATGTCCAAAGGTCAGTTGTCAATCTCCTCTCCGGTCCAGCTGGTGAATCTGGGTATCTTGAGGCAATGTTACAACTGCCTCATGCACACAGACAACCCTCTCCTCCTCCCAACAAATTCCAACACATGTGAGAGATGCAACCATATAGCCAAACTGGAGGCTAAGCTCTCTCAACTCAGTACTGGCGTAACCAGTCAGGAGGAGAAGGAAACCACACTCACTACAATTCCAGTCTCACATAGACCTACCACGACAACAAGCCAAACACATAAACACACAAAAACATACTCAGAGGCTCTAAATAAAAATCTGTCTAAGCAGCAGAGACCTCCAAAGCAGACACCCAAGCAACCGCTACCCCAAAACAAAACACGTGCAACACATAGCTCACAAAGCCAGTGTGCCGAACAGTCACAGCCCTTAAGGCTAAACAACACACCTGATACACTTGTAATAGGTGACTCTATCGTCAGGCACACTGACGTCCCGCTCACCAGGCTGAACAAGGAGAAGGTCACGGTGAGCTGCCTGTCGGGTGCTAGGATCCGCCACATAACACAAGCACTCAGGTCACTCCAAGGCAAGTACAAATATGACTCAGTCATTGTCCATGCTGGTGTGAATGACCTGAGACGTACCTCCCTGGACTACATGAAGAGAGACAGAGGAGCTCTCTGAGCATATAGCCCAGGCCGGTATGACCCTGACCTTGAGTAGCATCTTACCCTCACCAAGAATGATGCCACAATATGAAGACAAGATGATCAATTTCAACAATTGGCTTAAGTGTTGGTGTCATTCAAAGGGGATCCAATGCCTGTCAGCCTGGGATGACATGCTCGACAAGCCACAATGCTTCGCTAGGGACGGCTTGCACCTGTCACCCCTGGGCTTTCGGATATTGGCAAAGGCTCTTGCTACCCCATAGTGCCTTTTTTAGGCAAGGCTCAAAAGACAAACCTACCTCCATAGGTATCACAAGGGATAAGAAACTAAGAGTAATGCTACTCAACGCCAGAAGTCTAAACCTCAAGATGCATGCACTCGAAACTCTCCTTAGCATGGAGAACATCGATATCTGTGCAGTAACAGAAACCTGGTTCAAGGCTCCCAAGAGCACCCCAGCACTACCAGGTTATACCTCATACCATGCTTTTCGGCACCAAAACTTGGACCGAACCACAAAAGGAGGGGGAGTATCAATATTCATCAAAGATACCCACACCTCCAGGTTGGTGGCACAGCACGAAGCATCAGAGACTATCCATGTGCAACTAACTGTCGGTAAAACTGCCTTCCAGCTTATTGCCTGCTACAGACCACCCTCCCAAACACAGGAACCCCACTTGGCCTTCCTGAGAATACTGGAAAATATGAAGGTCTCTCCAAACACCATTATATTGGACGACTTCAACTACCCAAACATAGACTGGGAGCATTACTCTAGCTCCAACACCCTAGCCCAAAGGTTCCTAGAATTTATAAACTCAAATGCTATGGAACAACTTGTTTCCACTCCCACAAGAGGGGAAAACATACTGGACCTGATCATCACCAACATGGGGACACTATGCTCCAGACCAGAAGTGTATCGCTCACTGGTAAGATCAGACCATAAACTAATCTCACTGGATAATCACATCCCGACCCCACCCCCTGCCCAGAAAACTACAGTGAAAAACTTCTCTAAAGCAAATTTCACACGCCTCAAAACCGAGGCAAAATCCTTCAAAGCCCCCGGGCCTGTGGAAAATACAGCCCAGACCGCAGAATCCTTTATAAACGCATTCTATGAACACCTTCAAGAATGCATGGATCATGCAATCCCAAATAAAACCAAGATCCAATCCTCCAAAGGCAGACGTCCTGTCTGGTGGACCCCAGCCATAAACAAACTATACAATAGAAGGAGGAAGCTACTACATGATAGAGCAAAATCCCAAAAAGGGAAGGCATCTCTGATCAGTATTAGCAAAAAACTACGGGCACTCATAAAATCGTCTAAGGCCAGCTTCAAGAGAAAAATTGCACAGGACACTAAGGATAATCACAAGGCTTTCTTTAGTTATGTTAGGAACCTGGGTGGGAATTCCCAGATATGCTCAGAATTAGTCCAAAATGACAAAAAATACACCGAGCCCACAGACATTGCCAACATCCTAGCTGACAGGTTCAGTGCAAACTTCTCCCCCCTCTCCCCACCAAAAGGGCAAATATCTATCCCAGCAGAGTGCTGCCCCCCTGACATCTCAGATGCTCAGGTAAGAGCCGCCCTCTCCAAAGCAAAAAACACAGCATCAATGGGACCAGATGGTGTCCCGGGCTGCGTCCTACATGAACTCCAAGAAGAGCTAAACCCAAACATAAAACTACTGTTCAATCTTAGCCTTACTACAGGATATGTACCCAAAGAGGGAATAGAGTACTCTGCATCAGAATCCTCATAGGTAGATAAGTCAAGGGCCAAGCTAGATTCCGAAAAGACATCATCAACAATGTCTAGTACAGGAGGGATAGCTAAAGGCCTGTGCTGGGGCAGTAGTAAGAAATCCCTAAGCCTCTTTTTAGAATCAGGGAAATCCTGACTTTCCCAATGAAAATGCTCCCTGAGAGTATGCAAGGTTTCACCAAAAGATAAATCCTCTGGGGGAGAAGCAGAGGGAATAGAGTCCTCAGCATCAGAATCCTCATAGGTAGATAAGGGTAAATCCTGGTCATCAGAGGAACAGAAAATTCAGAATCCTGGTCAGAAGTATCATAAGCAAACTCATTCCTAGGTCTCTTAGAGAGGGAAGGCTGGCTTCCACTGATTAAAGTAATAAGGTCTTCAGCCATTTGTTTTTTAGGCATAGAGGCCTGACCATGCAGTCTGGGCGTCATTTTTCTAGGCATGGTTCGAGTTTTAGGCCTTGAAGAAGATGATATCGTCGGTTTAATAAGCAAGTCAATAGGCCTGAATACACCCTCAGAAGCTGGTGCCTGCACAGAAGCTCTGGACCCATCCAAGGTAGAGACATCCGCAGGTTCCACAGTTGAAGCATCTCGCAGCATACTGGACTCTGAATGGGTCTCAGTAGAGGCCTGTGAATCTGAAGTAGTGGGTATTAGGGGCTGTGAAAGCGCCTCACTGAATACCGGCGAACTGGCAACTGGCTTAGTAGAAGCGTCGTCGGCAGCTTTGGACCTAGGCGGCCTGTCTCTGTCTTTATCTTTGCGTTTTTTCGGAATGTCGGTAGTCGGATGGCTTACAGAAGACATATCAGGATAATTGAACTGAGCACCAAAATATTTAGAAGCAAAAATATACCGATGATGGATAGTTCGTGGTTTAAATAAGGCACAAAACAGACAGTGAGGTACGTCATGGTCAGGGCCTAGGGCAAGGAATACAGTACGAATGAAAATCTTTATGAGGTATTTGCTTTCCACAAGTAATACAATTATTTACTTTTACTGACATCGGTTTAGAGCAAGAAAAAGTTTCCCCAACGGAGTACTTAACTTTTAGCTGAAGACTTCGGTTCTGAAACTCGAAAACAAAAATTTCAGGAGTCGGCTGATTGGCACTTGCGAACTGCTTCTGCTTCGGGCACCACACGGCAAGAAAGACTGATGTAATTGCATCGGCTGCATGTTTTATACCCCTGACGACTTGACGTCATGGAAGAAGGGACAGCAACCAACGCAGGACCCAAGACTTTGTTAAGCCGACTGAGGGCTACTGCAAGCAGATAACCCAAATGTGATGACCAACAGTGAAACACGAAGCACATGCACATTTCCAGGAGACATTGATTTTCTGTGAAAAAAATCTCACCCAGGAATAATTAAATGTTTTATTTGAAAAAGTCCCCTGCCAGGAACAGTGCTGAACACCTCACTTGGTAGAAATTTACAGCAGATGAACAAAAAGAAGAATGCCAAGGCAGTTCAGACTAATAAAGCTGCAGGCTGTGTGGTACAGAACCAGACAACAGCTATTTAGTGGAAATGTTTTCATTATCCATCCAGTTTCCTAAGATAATGCAATCCTGAATCATTAAAATTAATGAAGGCAGATTTGAGAGATGAGTGCCAAGTGACCGTGGATATTTAAGCAGCCCATCTCTGAGGCTGCATTCTCTGTATGACCAAGGTGAATCAGCACCTGAGTATAATAGCAAGCAGAAGTTAAACTCCTGAGTTTTCTAGCATTCAAACCCAAAATGTACCTTTCACTCTGCTTTGTTTTAATTTACAAGTATGTTCTTTTGAGAGTAGAATTTATGCATGGCTTCATTTCTAATTGTTATTAAGCAAAGACATCATATACAGAGAACAGATTTCTAAGTATTTATTTATTGTTTTGCATATTCAACTCCGAAAAACAGAGTATGATGATTTCAGATAATTTCAGTATATTTTCCGTGTTAATCACAGCATACTCTCAGACTTCCATTTTGGTCTGCAAGATTTTTGAGTAAAACCAAACACGTACTAAAAAAGTATTCACAGTTAGTATGCAAAGGACTGAGGGGAACGACTTGATAATCACAGGGGCATACACACACACACACACACACACACACACACTTGGCGAGTCTTCTGTCTTGTTCCCCATTCCAAACAAAGTGTTGCCAGCCTGCCGATAATCCATTTACAAGAGTACCGATGCTGCCAATAATCCATTAGTGCCGTTCCTGCTCGCATTTGCTGGAAATGATGACGTGAGCTCCTTGAACTCAATTCCGACTGGCTGGTAGCCCTGACAGAGCTGACGTCATCGTCCATGTGATAATGTCAGCTCAAACAGCGCTACAAAATTTGAAAAATCAAAAAAACTAAATAAAAAAATCAGAAATTAAGGGGTGCCACTTGGGAATCATGGCACCCCTTCATTTGGAACCCAAAACTCAGTAAATTTGGTATGGTTGGGAAGTATGTCTCTGGTCTCCTGTCTAGCAAGGTGACTGAAGTGATCCCCGGGGTGAATTTCCTGTCTCCCATCCAGTCGTCAAGGTTCCTTTTGAAGAGGGCCAAAGAGGCGCTTTGCTTGACATGTACGGGCAGTCTACTCCAATGTATGGGAAGTCTCTGAGACAGGAACCTATCCCTCCAGCATGTTTTATTCGTTGTGATGACCAGGTTTAGATCCCTGGAGGGTGTGGCTCTGTGGGATTGGGACTTCTTTAAGTGTAGCATGTCCAACAGCTCTGGGTTTGACATGGCCTTGTATGTTAAGCAGAAATCACCTCTGAGTAGATGACATGCGACAGAGTATAGCTGGAGTTTTTTAGATGGTCAGCATAAGGCATCTGCTTTAGGCCTGTGATTCTTTTAGTTAGGTACTTCTGCGGCCTTTCTAACTGTTGCAGGTGTCTTGTGAGGTACATACCAAACGGGGCGTTGTACTCTATAATGGGTCTAATGAGGGATGAGTACAGTGGGACAATGACCTCCTTTTTTCTGGATGAAAAGCCCTTAGTGATGAGATGTGCCACATAGAAGGATTTCCTGACTGTTGTGGCGATGTGGTTATCGAAGGTGAAACCACTGTTCATCTGTGTCCCTAAGTCCCTTATCACACTTTCGGTGTTTAGTGTACTGCCACTTATGTGGTAATTCATGGGTACATGTTTTTTCCCAAAGGGGATAACTATACATTTCTTGGCATTGAGCTTGAGCCCATGACTCTGGCACCAAGCATCTGTCTCTGTAAGGCACTTTTGTAGAATATCCACATCACTTGGGGATTCGATAATGGCTTCCAGTTTGCAGTCATCTGTGAACTTTATTAGCCAGAGTCCCTTGGTGTTGGCCTGCACTTTGGAGATGTAGATGCCAAACAAAGAGCGGTCCCAGGACTGAACCCTGTGGGTATTCCACTTGTCTGGAGCTGGAATTGGAGTCAGCTACTTTTACAGTGTGGGTTCTGTCAGTAAGCCAGTTTGCGACCCATCGAGTGTCGCAGGGATTAATGCCCAGCTTAGGAAGTTTATCTATGATTATGAGTGGGGGATGGTGTCGAAGGCCTTGGTGAGGTCCAGATAGGCTGTGTGGACCATCATACCCTCGTCCACGGCTCTGGAGACTGATTGAAGTCAATCAGGTTGAGGAGACAAGATCGGCCCGTCAAGAAACTAAACTGGGTGTGGTCCAGTGTTTGAAGGTTGCCAGTGTCTTTGTTTATAATTTCCATGATAATGCGTTCCATGGCTTTGCAAATCAGGCTAGTCAGGCTGATGGGACAATAGTTCCCGGGGTCCAAGGTGTATCCCCCCTCGTGGAGTGGGATAACTGCAGCTGTGTGCCACTCATTGGGCATGAAGCCTGAGGTGAGGCTATGATTAAACATGACACTTAGGTGAGGTGCCAGTCAATTTTTTGTAGTTCATGTAGTACACAGCACAGGATGTCGTCTGGTCCCATGGATGTTGTATTCGTAGCTTTGGAGAGTGCGTTTTTTACCTGTGTGGCTGTGATTGCCGGTATTTGGCAATCTTTTGGTACTGAGATGGGCCCTTTAGGGGGTGAGAGGGGGGTGAATTTGGCATTGAATCAATCTGCCAGGATACTATACTGGCAATATCCTTGGGATCAGTTTATTTAATGCCATTCTGTTGTAGCTCAGAGCAGATCTGAGCATTACCATTTAGATTCTTGACATAACTATAGAATGCCTTGTGGTTGTCCTTAGCATCTTTGGCAATTTTATTTTCATAATTAGCTTTGGAGGACCTTATGAGGGATCTCATTTTCTTACTGAGGCTGGTAAGGGAGTTTTTTGTATCCTGCAATTTTCCTCTTTTCTGCAACAGTTTCTTCCTTCTGTTGTATAACTTTATGGCAGGGGACAACCAGATTGGCTTCCTTTTTTTGGAGGAGAGCGTCTTGGTTCTATTTGGAATGGCACGAATTATGCACGAGTGGATATGCTTATACAGTGCCTTAGTGTAGGATTCGGCAGTCTAACTTTCAGTTCCCGTCTGCATGGGTGCAGTGAAGTTTGTCACTTCTGACTTGAGTAGCATGAAGTTGGTTTTGGATAATTTTTTTTATGGAGGTTTCCCTACTGGGGGGTGGGATGTGGACGTTAAGGGTGATTAGCTTATGGTCAGACATGACCAACGAGGGGGTGACCACTGGTGTGGAGCATTGATCTCCCATGTTGGTAATGACCAGATCAAGGATATTTGAGCCCCTAGTGGGACTATGGATTAATTGATCCAGGGTGTTGGAATTTATGAATTCCAAGAACTGCTGGGCAAAGGTGTTGGTACCCGAGTAGTTTTCCCAATTAATAGCAGGGTAGTTGAAATCACCCAGTATTAGGGTGTTAGGTTGTATCTTAACATTTTCCAGTACGTTTAGAAAGGTGTAGTGAGAATCTTGGGGCATGGTGGGGGATCTGTAGCAAGCTACAATTTGATAATCCACAAGAAAGGACAGTCAGATCCACACCAAAATGAATGATTTAGTACATACACTGACCCAATAAATACCCTCAGTCACTACAAAATTAGCATACATAATTACTGACATCATCATCAATTAATTAAAACTAATACAAATTTAGTTAAAGTTACACATTCACATACTAGATAAGTAAAAACCCAGACATTAACCCATAGACTCCATAACAATATAAAGTGTACCAGCAAAATTATTACAAATAGCCCTCTGTTTTTAATCTAAGGATAGAACTGACTGAAATGTTAGAATTCAGCCCTGGATAATGTGATGCATTTGTTCTGAGTTGCCATCTCAGTTCTTTAGACTCAAGAAAGTCATTAAGGGGACCACCCCTGTCTCCTAAAATAACTTGATCAAGCACTGAGAATCTGAAGGAATGCCCATGGTTATTAATAACATGAACAGCCAACACATTTTTTATATCTTGTTTCTTGATGTCATAAAGGTGTTGGTATAGTCTGCTCCTAAGGGCATTAATGGTTTTACCCAATATAAAAACAGGGGCATTGGGTACACATCCCTATATAAACTACTGCCTTACTACTACATGTAAACTTCTTTTTATGTTTAAAACTACCAAAATTGGGTATGAATATTTCTTTCCCTTTAATAATGACTTGACATTGTGAACAAAAGCCACATTTAACCATATCCCTAGTTCCAAAGTATCGTTCCGTATTATTCTCCAACATATTTTTGATGGTAATATCTTTTTTATGTATTATATTAGGTCTTAACCCTACAATGTCAAGCGATTCCTCATCGGTGTTGAATAAATTCCAATTATGTTGGATGATATTAACTATGTTATTATAGTGGGGGTGCTATACTTGAAAATACCTACTTTATTGAATGTGTTACTTTCGACATTAGTGTTTTTTGGCTCAGTAGTGTTAATACCTTTGCCAAGTAAAGGAAAAAAGGTACCATTTTCCTTTTTGTGATGACCTCCTGAAAGATGTTGTCCACATATTCCCCGGGATATCCTCTGTTAATGTCCCCCTAAGTACTTTAATTTGGTCCAGGAATTCATAATTCTCTGAAATCATCCTGGTCAATCTAACCCCCTATCCTTTCACTAATGCCTTCTTTTGATGTACAGGATGAAAACTACTAAAATGCAGTAGTGTGTTGGAAAAGGTGGGTTTCCTGAATATGGTGGTCTCAAATCATTGTTCTACTGTATTTTTATAAATGGTAATGTCCAAATAATTGATTTTTTCATGTGAAAAAACATGTGAAAATTTAAAAAAATCAGTGCTGTCCTCAATAAATTCCAAGAATTTATCAAGTTGGTCTTTAGTGTCATCCCAAATTATAAAAATATCGTCCAGGTAACGACCATAAAATTTCCAACATTTTGCATATGGACTTAAAAATATAAACTCTGTTTCCCAAAAAGCTAGGACAGAGTTTGCAAAAATGGGGGCACATGTTGCCCCCATTGCTACTCCATTGCACTGTTTGAAAAGCTGTTCTTCAAATACAATAATATTGGTCTCTAGGATAAGTTCCATTAATGTTCTTATAGTAAGAATACGGTTATGTCCAAAATCAGTATGACGACATAAGTATGAATAAAACCATTCAATACCGGTTTCATGTGGAATAATAGAAAACAAGTCTTTTACATCTATATTGACAAATATAAGATTATCACTATATATTTCCTTGTTGAGTTTTTTTAGGAGGTCCCAAGAAATTATTTTTAAATCCATATACAAAATGTGGGCAAATTAATAGATTGGTTGAGAGCCACACTGAACACCACCTTGGGCATGAAGGATGGGTTAGTTCTGAGGGATACCCTGTCAGCATGGAAGATGATGAAGGGTTCCACAGCCATGAGCGCTTGCATTTCAGAGACTCTTCTGGCTAAGTGATGGCCAGAAGGAATGTTGTCTTCCAGGAGAGAAATTTTAGATCTGCAGAAGAAGCTGGTTCGAAGGTGACCAGGTCTCCTCCTCTGGTCGAGAGGCGAGCTGATTGGACGGCGGGCCCGAAGGGACAGATTCAGTCCACCTCTTGTGGCTGCAGTGCCCATCCTTTTCCCTCTCTCTCTCCCTCTTGTCTCTCTTTTTACCGTCCCTTTCCTCCTGAACCAAAGAGGGAGGTTGAGTCCCGATCAGGGGATCGGAGGCAGTAGGTGGGGCAGCCGCAGCTGGTGCCACACAGGAGGAGGAGGATGAAGTGGAATCTGGGGGCAAAAGGCCCGCAAGGATTAACTTCATCCTCCTATCCCTCAAAGCCCTGGGGTTGAACACCCAGGCAAATAACGCACTGAGTGTGGCCATCCGCTGGGGGCAGCTTATGGCCACACACGGAGCATTTGGAAAACACAGCTTTGGGGCCTTCAGACATTATAAGAAAAGAAGAAAGGCCCACACACACACACCTTCACACACAGACAGGGGGAGGGAAATAAGCTAAAAATAAGAAGAACGTTTTTAAAATTACCTAAAAGATACTAAAAGAGTTATAAGGGAATCAGTCACACAAAGATATAGAAAATTCTGACAGGAAATATATATATAAAAAAAGCCTAAACTCACGATACCACTATTGGAGCTCGTTCTAATAAGCTTACAGAAGCCACGGCAAATGAGATCTGAGGGTTAGAGGGAGGTGGCAGGGCATTATGGGTAGGGGAGGAGCTTGGAGCTCAGATCTTTGAGCTAGGAAAGCTGCCGGCTCAGATCCGAATCGGATCCGATACCCACAGGTTGCTGATCAAATGAAGTTAACTACTTCAGATCCTATTTTTGTGTAACTTAGGAAGGCAATAAAATTTAGCCATGGAGCATCCATCTGTAGAAAATTTCCTCTCTGCATCTTTCTTTATAAAATATCCCAACCTATAGCCTCTCTGTATTAGTTCGTTATAGGCGGTCAATGCCGATTCATATTCTTTCCATTCTGCTGCCCTGTATATCTCACTATTATTTAAATTATATATACACATTTTGTAATACTGTTCAGCAGTCATAACTACTAGTTTATTACCCTTACTTGAGGGTTTAAAAACAATGTCATTTCTCTTTCTCATTCCTTTTAATGCCTCCCACTCATTTTTTGTCAAATTATACTTTATATTGCTCCTTTCCTTAAAAATTCCTTGTATGAAATAATTTACCATATTAGAAAATTGTTTTACTATCTCGTTTGTAAAATTGCTCTTACTCCTAACATTTTCAGTTGGTAATAAACAATAAGCATTTTTATCTTCATTTGGTTCAAAAGAAGAATCACATGAAAAAAATTCCATAGATGCAGATTCATTCAAAGAAACATTCTCTTCAGTAGAACTAATCATATTTGCATTTTTATCATTTTTAGAAAAAAAAACACAATAAATGCAATTTTTTGACTAGTTTAAATACATCAGTTTTAAAAGAATGCAGCTTATATATAACCATCGGAATAAACTTGACACCACAATTAAGTACAGCAAGTTCAATATCAGTAAAATTATACCCAGTTAAATTAAACACATAATGGGTATCCGCAAAATTTATAATATTAGCAGTCTCTAAAAAATTAGTACCATCATGTTCTCTTTCCCCATTGGTTTTACTGCTGTCTCCACCACATCATATCTGTTTGTCCCCTTTTCCGACCAGCGGGGGAAGAGTATTAAGGATATGTTAATACATGCTCAGTTTAAATTTCCTGGGGAAAAGTTGAAAAAATCTATTAGAAATTTTGGTCTTCGGGCATGTGGTCATTGTAGTATATGTAATTATACAGTATCTTCTTTTAATAAAATAAATGGACAGAAATACGATGTGCGTTATAGCTGTATGACAGAGGGAATTATTTATGTGCTTAAATGTGAATGTAACTTATTTTATGTAGGAGAAACTAAACAAAGTTTTCGTGTCAGATTTTTAGAACATTTAAGAAATATAAAAAATGAAAAAGTGGAAAGCCCATTAGGGTTGCATTTTAAAATGTACCATAACAGTGATGGGAGTAAGTTGAAAGGAAGTGTTTTAGAAAAAGTTTATTGTGAAAGAGATGTATGTTTAAAAAAATAAGTTATGTTCTTACCATAACGTTCCATGTGGAGTGTTCATCTCGCCTTTGTTCTTACACAGGGGTTCGGAGCCGATCCTCGGCTCCGAGTCGGCCGCATAGCAAAGCTCTGCATCTTAGAGAAGCTCGAGACCAGGCTATATCCCACAATCCTCCCTGCCATTACTCAGATCTAGTTTGCAATCAAACCAGACTAACAATAACCCTGAGGTGCCAAGGCTACATACTGCCACAAAAATTCAGAGACACCATCTCACTGACAAATTAACTAAAGGGTAACGAAATATACCCTATTAGGTAAGAGGTAATATATACTAGGAAGAGGTAAAGGACATGTGGACCAGACTCTAGTCCTACTCGTTCTTCCAAACATGTGAGGGAGGGAAGGGGGGGAATGTAAGAACAAAGGCGAGATGAACACTCCACATGGAACGTTATAGTAAGAACATAACTTCTTTATGTGAGAGTGTTCAATCTCGCCGTTTGTTCTTACACACGGGTAGCGTCCCTAGCTCCGTCACCCTGAGTGACTCATGGAAGAACGTTCCTGAGCACAGTGGAACCAAAAGATGTCCTGTCTTTGGAGGCTTTGTCAACCCTATAATGAGCGATGAAAGTATGTGGTTTAGACCACGTGGCTGCTGCACAAATCGTGTCCAAAGGCAGGCGAGCTGCATGAGCCAAGGAAGTGGAGACGGACCTAGTAGAATGGCCTTTAGGTTTGGTGGGCAAGGCCTGATTTGACTTAGAATACACAAAGGCTATACAATCAGTAAGCCATTTAGAGAGCGTACGTTTTGTAACTGCCATGCCTTTTTTATTGTCTGCAAATGCAACAAAAAGTTGATCTGTTTTTCTGTAGTCTTTAGTCCTGTCCAAATAAAATCTTAGCTGTCTGTGGACATCTAACTTGTGTAGCATATATTCCAACTTGCTGGTATGGATTTTGAAGAAAGTAGGGAGTTCAATGGACTGATTAATATTTATGACAGAGCATACCTTAGGAAGGAAGGACGGATATGTTCAGAAGAGACTCTATCTGGGTGGAAAATTAAGTAAGACGGTTTAATTGATAGTGCTTGCAGCTCTGACACTCTCCGAGCTGAAGTAACCGCTACAAGAAAAAGAGTCTTCCATGACAAAAACTTCAGGAGGCAAGAAGAGGCTGGTTCAAGGGTGGCAACATTACTTGTGTCAACAACACATTTAAATTCCATGGGAATAAAGGGTCTCTGACGGGCGAAGATGGAAGGAACCTTCCATAAAAGCCTTACAAGGCCTGTGGGACATAATAGAAGAACCGTCCTCACCAACATGGAAGTTGGATATGGCCGCCAGCTGTACTCTTAGTGTGGAAGTAGAGGCTCCTTCGTGGAAAAGGATGGATAGAAATTCTAGAACTTTATGTAAAGGAGCAACCAAGGGATCCAAGTGTTGACTAGATGCCCAGTACACAAAGCGTTTCCATTTACTCTTGTAGAGTTTTGTGGTGGAAGCCTTATGAGAGGCAACCAAAATGCGTTGAACTGCCAGAGAAAGTAGATCAGACCTGGCTAGGCGGGGAAGTGGAGCAGCCAAGCTGCTAGTTTGAGGGATAGAAGAGACGGGTGAGGAACTCCCGACGAATGTGTCAGTAGATCTGGTACTGGGTCCAGGATCCACGGTTCCTCTGTTTGATGGGCTCGAAGAAAGGGGAACCATATCTGTCGAGGCCAGAATGGGGCTACGAGTATAATTGTCCTTTCCAGGTTCATGGCTTTCTGAAGAAATTTGGGAATCAAGGGGGTAGGTGGGAATGCATATAGGAGACCCGGGGGCCAATCGTGTATCAGTGCGACCCTGGGGACATCCCTTGGAGGGGGTAGAAGGGCAAAATAGCTTCTGCATTTGGTATTCATCGGGGAGGCGAATAGATCGCAGCAAGGCTGGCCCCATTTGCGGAAAATTCTTTCTGCCACCTGTAGTTTGAGGGACCACTCGTGAGGTAACAGGATGGCCCTGCTCAACCTGTCCGCAATGACGTTGGATGACCCCGGGATGTGCGTTGCTATCAGAAAGCGACCCATGGACTCTGCCCATTGCCAAATTCTCATGGCCTCTCTGCATAATGGGTAAGATCTGGTTCCCCCTTGTTTGTTTATGTACCAGACTACAGACATGTTGTCTGTCTGAACTGCTACTGTTCCTAGAGGTAGGAGGGTTTGAAAGTGTTGCAACGCCAAGAACACTGCCCTCATTTCCAGAACGTTTATGTGCAGGTTGTACTCTAAGTTGGACCATTCCCCTTCGACTGTTCTTCCCTGAAAAAGAACCCCCCACCCTATCAGGGAAGCGTCTGTGGTTATAGTGGCCGTCGGATTCGGTAGAACAAATGGACGACCCATAGTGAGATCCTGAGTGGACACCCACCATGAGAGGTCTCGCTTGCAAGAATCTGTTATCAGAATCTCGTGTGTTAGGGGTAACTGCTGGGACGACCACTGCGTGAACAGCAGCCATTGGAGGAGCCTCATGTGCAATCTCCCCATGGGAACCACAATCAGGGATGCTGCCATGAGTCCCAAAACCTTCAACACCAATTTGGCTGGGGCTTTCCTGCATTGCAGTAGAAGAAGAACCTGTTCCTTGAGGGATGAAACCCTTACTTGAGGGAGCTTTACCAATGTTAAGCGCATATCTAGGTCCGCTCCGATGAATGAAATATGCTGTGAGGGCAGTAAGATTGATTTTTAGAAGTTTATGGAAATCCCTAGGTTGTAACAAAGGTTGACTGTATAGTTTCTGGCTTGTATGAGGCGACGCTCGGTGGTGGCGGTGAGGAGCCAGTCGTCCAGATAGGGAAACACCCAGAATCCTAGACATCTCAAGTGAGACGCTACCACTGCCATGCATTTGGTGAATACCCTGGGGGCTGAGGTGAGCCCAAAGGGCAGGGCTCGAAATTGAAAATGACTGGCTCCCAGCCGGAAGCGCAGGTGATCTCTGGACGGTCTGGCCATCTTGATGTGGTAGTACGCGTCCTTGAGATCTATCGAGCATATCCAGTCATCCTTCTGTAAAAATGAAAGGATCGATTAAAGCATGACCATCCGGAACTTTTCCTTCTTCACGAAGGTATTGAGATTGCTGAGATCCAAAATGGGTCTCCAGTCCCTGTCTTTTTTGGAACTAAAAAGAACCTTGAGTAAGTTCCGGATCCTTTTTGGTCCGCCGGGACTGGCTGAATGACTCTTTTTGAGCAGCTTTGAAATTTCTATTGCTGCTGGGCCTCGCAGACGGGGTGGCACATCTGGAGACCTTCTTTGTTGGGGTGGAGTTGACATAAAGGGTATTTTGTATCCTCTGGTTACAATGCTTTTTACCCAGGAGTCTGAGGTGAGAGTTAGCCAGGCCTGTGGGTATAAAGCCAGCGACCCGACTGCCTCCAGAGCAGGACAGTCGGGCCCCCATTCAGGAGTGCTGGAAAGGCTTACCAGGGATAGTATCCCTTTCGCCTTGGTTCGGCAGACCCCCCCCTCTGCCGCCGAGGCGGCGTCTTCCATGTCTGCCCCCCCTCTGCCTCTGGGGGGGGGTTCACTCTGTGTGGCCTGGAAAGATCCCCGAGTTCTACGGAACCACATTTTTCCGCCTCGTTGCCCTTTGGGGTACAGTCTAGATGGAACGGAAAAACAGACTCCGACAGCAGACAAAGTCTTTCCTTCCTGCTCACACTGAGTTAATGTCTCTTTCACTTTGGGCCCAAAAAGAGTGGCACCATCAAAGGGGGCGTTGGTGAAAGAAGACTTGAAGGCTTCCGCAAAAGAGCACAGCCGCATCCAGGATTGTCTTCATAGAGCAATCGCTGAAGCTGCGGCCCTACTCAACCCTTCAGCCGCATACGAGATGAGCCTCATGGACGAGTTCCCTACGGAGGTAAGGGTGTTAAGTTGTGCTGTTACCTTATCTGAAACAGCAGCATCTGTGTTACCCTGGAGGGTATCTCTCAGCTCCTTGATGAGATCCCTCTGTAGTCGTGTAAAATGTGTCAAATAGTTTAGCGAACACATGGAAAAAGTCACTGAACTAAATACGCGCTTCCCGTATCTGTCCATAGTCCAAGAATCTTTATTAGAAGGATGAACAGAAGAGGAAGACTCCATCTCCTTTTTAGTGGCTGCGGCCACCACCATAGCTTCAACCGGGACTCCTTTGGTGAGATAAGTCTTGTCCTGGGGAGCGGTAATAAATTTACTTGGTTTTCGAGGGACCGGTTCCACTGTGTCCGGTGTCTCCCACGCCCTCCGAGCAATCAAATCCATTAACTCATCGAAGGGCGGAGTAACCCAGCAGGTAGAAGGTTGAGCACCAAATGCCTTCAGCAACACCGACTTGCCCTCAGTGGGGGCTAGGGACTGCCAATCACCCCTCTGTTTTAATATCTTCAAGATGTCCGCAAATGAGACATCCTTGGAGGGGGATTTTGGGGACCCCTCTGACTCATCCAAGTAAGTGTCAGAAGTTAGAGATTCCTGTGGGGAATCTAAGTGCCTCCTCTTGCACAATCTTTTCCTCGAAACCTCATCGGAGGGAGATTCCGGTGAGGCCTCCGAGGAACAGGGGGCATCCTCTGGGGATGGCTGAGACAATGGTGCTCCACGCTTTGGATGTGTCGTGGGAACAGAAACAGAGAGCGGCTCCTTAAGGGAGGGAGAAGACGCATCCGATGAAGTGGTTGTCTGTGTAGACAAAACCTTCCTCATAAGGTCAAAAACCCCTGAACCTCGGGTTGAGGACTCCCCCGGTTCCGAAGAACATGGAAGAATCCGAGACACGGGGCCCATGGGTCTCGACCCCGAGGACGGAGCCGAGACGATCTGTGCCGAGGCCCCGAGAGGGAGAGTCGGCATCGAAAGGTCGGTACGACTCTTGGTCCCGGAACCAAGGAGAGATCGTCGACTCTGCAACTCACCTATAGGTTCCGATGGAGTCGAGGTAAATGGTGTCGATCATGCAATGGACGGTTTCGGCACTGAGGGCTCCACTATCATCGGCTCATCCTCTTCCGGCTCCGAAGACTGGTTTGGTCTCGAAGGAGGACCTGTTGGAGATAAGGGAAGGCCTTCTAGTTTCGACACCAATTGGGAGGAAACTGTAATCAATTTGGAAAGGGCCGTGTTCTCCATAAGTTTCTGCATGACACAATCCACATCAGTATCGGATAATGGTCTGGAAGATCGGGTCGAAGGGGCCGAAGATGGCACCGACCGAAGGATAGACGGTGGCGGTAGTTCCGACACCAGTTCCAAGACCTGGGGCTCAGTGAGAGATAAACGTTCGACGCTCGGCCCTGAAGTCTGTGGAACGGGCGAACGAACTTTAGAAGATGTACTCGGAGCCGATGACATGGGCTCCGACATCTTCGACCCCTTCGAGGACTTAGAAGCCTGGTCAGACTTGTCCAAGGCCTCCTGGAAGGCAGGCTTAAGAAGTCCCCTGTCAATAAGTTTCCTGCGTCTATCTGTCATGACCCTCCCACTGAAGGAATGGCAAATAGAGCAATCCTCTTGCAAATGGAGAGGGCCAAGACAGTAGACGCATGAAGTGTGGTTGTCAGTGATGGACATTTTCTGTCCACACTGACACCTTTTAAAACCAGACTTGGCTTTTTCAGACATAACAGTAAACTGTAAAGAAGAGAGAATTTAAAGTTTAATAATTTTAAGTTTAAAGAGAATTTACAGTTAAAGCTATAGGTTAAAGTAAGGGTAGGCCCCAAAAGGGAAACCTATAAAAAACTAACTACAATATACACACACACACACACACACACTATAGTATAGAAAATAAAATATCAAAAAACTATAGGAGTATAAGAACTTTTGTAACAAAAAAAAAAAGACTATCTTATCTGTCTAACAACAATTTCTCTGGTCCGAGCTCTCTGAGCGATGTGACCCGTTGCAGCGGCAAACTAGATCTGAGTAATGGCAGGGAGGATTGTGGGATATAGCCTGGTCTCGAGCTTCTCTAAGATGCAGAGCTTTGCTATGCGGCCGACTCGGAGCCAAGGATCGGCTCCGAACTCGTGTGTAAGAACAAACGGCGAGATTGAACACTCTCACATAGTAAATTACAGCATAAAGAAGCACTTTTTATTTTGAAATTCAATACTTTGTACCCTTATGGGTTAAATAGAAAGCTTAATTGGAAATGGCTCTTGTAAAGTGTTTCTCTAATTGTTTAATTGGTTTTGTTTTAATATATATATATATATATATATATATATATATATATATATATATATATAAGGTTGTGAATGGATGTAATTGTACTCTGTTAAAGGCATTGGCTGAGGTGCTAGAGAGAGAGAGAGAAAGAGTTTGCTTGTCTACAGTCATTTCAGCAATAAATTCTGCTTTTGGATTCACTGGCTGAGTCGTTTTTCTGCATTGTATTTTCATTTGTGGTTTCTTTCTATTTATGAACTAAGGCCTGATATTATACTCCAGTGTGCACAGAACCCCTCCACATAGCTTACAATATAAAGGATAGTCTTGGCTATCCAAAGTTGCAGGAATTGTGTGTTTCTCCCGAGGCCTCTGCTGAAAAAGAGCTTTTGATTAAACTCAGTTGAACAAACCCAGTAAACAAAATCAAAACAAAAATAAACAAACTCATTATAGTAAAACAAAATTCAGCTTCTCTTCCTGATTGTCTCTTCCAAACACACAAGAGTTGACACTGTTGCTCTGACATTTATGGGAATAGGTCATATCAGTACTGTACATTTCTACTTGCAACTGTACGTCAGTATTAACTTCATGTGAAGTACTTGCGTACACAAAGGTCTTTCCTGGTTACATTTCTACGCCTGTAATTTTTTCTCACTGATCTCATAGTCACTGAATTACCATAACTGCATCTTATGTATATTTTATTGCCAGTATTACTGCAATGTTTTTAACTAATGTTATGCTTATTTCATTACCAACATTATTGTATTACTTCATGTGCGTGTTTGCATATTCATTGTATTGCCTCCATGGCAAAGGCCATAGGTGAAAACTGTCTCTGAACCAGCTCACTTAACCAGTTAAATACTAAACACATAAAATAAAAAAAATTGCAGTATTTTACTCCAATACAACAGCAACCCAAAAATTATCAAAGTGAGCAAACATTTCCTCCTAAAAAAGTAACATACCTCTTTATCCCGCTTGTTAGCCAGCACCAGCACTGGAACACCTTCTAGGGCTTCATTTGTAATCATTTTGTCTTGCAACAATCAAAAAGTAGGATGGGTCAGTGCACATACAGTTGAGAAGTGACCAAACATAATCCATAAAATCAAACAGCAAATAACTAATACTAACCTATAAAATTCATGCAATCATTGTGTTGTCTGTAACATACAGCTGTGAGTCTACTCACTGTTAACAGCAGACTTGCAGGATATTTACAATGAATGTCTGTCATCTAAAGGCAGATGCAGTCTAGGTGGCCTGATCTTTTTCAGATGACAAATACCCAAAAAGTCATGTGGATATATTCTTGCATCATTGCCATTTCACCATAGCCAAGAAATGACAAACACAGATAATATACCAACAAATATTTCTACAGTACGCTAAAGGAACTGAGAAAGCCTAGACAAAACTACGGAAAAGGACAGGTGGTAAATACTTTCCAATAAACAGCCAACTGGTTATAGCAGGAAATAAAAAAAAAAAAAAAAAAGATTCTTTATCAACAAGGTTGTTACAAGCCAAATTGACTTTTCTTCAGCCACAACCCAGGCTCAGAAATAAGCAAAAATCACAGAGCAAACAGCAATGTATACATATCCATATGGTTATACATATATATATATATATATATATATATACTACATACATATAGTAATTTTCAAGTTCCTATCACAATGACATTCAAATAAGAAGTCAAACAGAAACCCAATAATTATTTACAAGGAAATATTAACAAGATTTGTTTACAAAGATAATCTAAATAAATTCACAAAACAAGTATAAATAAACATATGTTAAACTTAAATGTAAAGTAACAAGCCAACACCAACCAGGTATCTTCGCTGAATATAAATAATAGAGAAATTGCATAAATAGTAACAAAGCAAAGACCAAGCTCCAGCTTTTCTTCAAAGGCAGACTGCTTTAATGGTGCTCACAAGCGCTTTTACAATAAGCTTCTTCAGGTGTATGACTACCATCATTGACACACCCTTTTTATGCCATCAGACTCCAGTTTAAAATTGGTTCTTAAAAACATATTACACATAATTTAAACATTCACATATAATCTAAAATTTATACAAACTTGTGCTAATAAAACTTTAATAGAAACATTTATTAAATAAATAACATGCTTATCTACGCAAAGATCTATTCTTTAAAACTGATCTCAAGGAAATATAATCACTGAGACCATGACCTGCATTCGCCCTCAGCCTCACAATCCATTCTACTTCCAGCTCTTCAGTTTTATTTCTGATATCCCCTCCTCTTTTATTTTCAAACACTAATAATCCCCAATTGAAAATTGTGTTGGGTACTGGTTTCTTTTACATGTTTAGCCAAGGCATTAAAGTTTTTTTTTTTTTAATGTGGTAAACATGTTCTCTAATTCTGTCCTTTAGTGGTCGGTCAGTTTTACCTACACAGAATTTATTACAGATTTGACAATTAGCTAAGTAAACTACATGTTTCGTATTACAATTAGCTTTAGTTCTTAAATAAAAAATCTCCCCAGTATCTGGGTGCTTATATTCTGTCTCTGTAATAATATAACTACACCAGGTACAATTATTACATGGCTTAGTTCCTTTTATGCCTTGTTGAACTTTAGTGTTTGCTGTTATACATAGCCTTCTCTTTAAAGATTGTTTATTTTTAAAGGTAATTTGTGGAAAAGAGCTCAAAAATGTATTAATTTGTGGATCTGTAGTTAAAATATTCCAATGTTTATTAACTATATTAATATATTCCTCAATATTTCTAGAACAACAAACAATCTTAGACTGTTACTATTAGAATTTTTATTTCTATCCATTGTGCTCACTAATGGTTCTGAGAAATAAGGCTTAGCGCTATTATGTCTTAATTTTTTCACTTCTCTGACACTCTTATCTATCATATGTTCACTATAACCTCTCTCAATTAATTCATTTCTAATGGTACATACTTGATGTTCAAAATCTTCTTCTTTCACATTCAACCTAGAGGCTCTATATAACTGATTTTGTGCAACATTTTTAAAAATAAATTTTGGATGCATACTATCTTTTCTAAGCAATTTCTTAACATAACATTCCTTTCTATACATTTTAGTACTTAAAATACCATTCTCATCCTTAGTAACTGTAATATCTAAGAAATTAATTTCTTTCAACGACCATGATTCAACAAATTTAAGGAACTGTGTGGATTTATTTATAAATACTATAAATTAATTTAGCTTTTCTACAGTGTAATTCCACAAAAAGAAAAGATCATCCACAAATCTATGATAAAATAAAATTTTATCGCTAAATGGACCTCTTTCTATACTTTCTGTTTCCCATATGGACATAACGATGTTAGCGTATGTATTAGCGCATGGAGTACCCATCGCTATACCACTACTCTGCCAATAAATACTTTCACCAAACATAAAAATGTTATTTTCCAAAACCAAATATAACAAAGCTTGTACTAGTTCAATTTCATTTTGCACAAACATTCCAGACTCCTGCATCATATTTGTAACATTTCTAACTCCTATAGCATTTGGAATCACTGTAAATAACGATGTTACATCTCATGTTACCAATAAACACTCCCTTATTTCTTGTTTTTCTTTAACATATATGGAATATAAATCCTTTATAAAATGATCGGTGTCCTTTAAAATATAACTATACATTTTTAAGAGGGGATTCAGTTTTTCCTCTAAATAGATAGGGGCTCTGTGCACCAATTTCTTGCTGCCACAATAGGTCTCATCGGAGGGTCTTCATTATTTTTATGTAATTTGGATTGACCTTGTATATTAGGAATAATTGGATTCATAGTTTCAAAATACTTAAAGAGACACTCATCCATAAGTCCTTGAACCTTAAGTTCAATTACCTTACTAATTTTTTCAACCATTAGTTTAACTTGTATATTTCTACTGGGCTCATAAAATTGTGTATCTTTCAGCATTTCAAGCATCTTATTTTCATATTTACTTCTGTCTAGTACAACAATTTGACCTCCTTTATCTGCTGGTCTTACTATAATTTGTGAGTTATGCTGTAGATCTAACATGGCTTTAAATTAATTTCTCGTTAAATTATGCCATGTACGCTTATTTGTTTTATATTTCTGTTCATAATACATCTTATAAAAATCATCTACACATAATTGTTCAAAAGCATATACGAGTGTATGTTGTTTGGGTATAAATAAGCTAGGTTTCTTGAATAAACATTCATTGCTTTCATTATTCTCAAACATCATTTTAAGCATAATATTTATCATAAACAATTTCAAGTCCAGAACTATATCTGTAATGTCAGTGTCGGCTGCTGGAATGAGAGACGATCCTTTTTGCAGTAAATTCATTTCATCAACTGATAAAATATAAGTTGATAAATTAATTACTAAGTTTTTGTTTTGTTGAACGCTTTCTTCAAAGTATATGGACTCACCCTGTTGTCTTGTAGTTTCCTTTTGCCTCTTGTACTTCTCCCTCTCGTTTGTTGATTCTTGGCCCCTCTGCTTAGCGACCTTTCTCTGATGGGTAATGGAATCATCAGCGGCATTCTTTTTTGATTCTGTGTTGGTGCCAATGCCTTGGCTAAACATGTAAAAGAAACCAGTACCCAACAAAATTTTAAATTCAGAGTACTGGGGATAGTGTTTTATTAGCCCAAGTTTGTATACATTTTAGATTATATGTGAATGTTTAAATTATGCGTAATACGATTTTAAGGACCAATTTTAAACTGGAGCCTGATGGTATAAAAATGGTGCGTCAATGATGGTAGTCATACACCTGAAGAAGCTTATTGTGAAAGCACTTGTGTGCACCATTAAAGCAGTCTTGCTTTTGAAGAAAAGCTGGAGCTTGGTCTTTGCTTTGTTACTATTTATGTACTTTAAACTTAGTTTACAATTTAAAAATTGTTTATTAGTTGACTGTTCAACATCCAACAAACAATCCATCATTACACCAACATCAAACAGTATAACAACATCACACCAAAACCCATAATATTTACAACAGGTATAGAACCATTTACAGACACCAAAAGCCTCAGATACATTTCTAGTAATCATTTTAATGGGAGTTTCTGGCTACTGAGACTTGTCTGCATATATCAACTGGACACAAGCTGATTTAGGTATACTTTTCTCTGCACTTATTTAAGATTTGTTTGAGTAAATATTGTGCATCTTTGATTCAGTAAATATTGTGTGTCTCTGTCTATCTGCAGTTAGCTGCCTGAAGTGTGAAAAAGTGTACCCATCTGGGCTCACTGAAAGCTGTTAGACTGTTTACAAATTCCTGTCTTAGTGTTAGCCTGGAGGGTTCTGCTTGCATTAAAATCTGTGTTGGTTACATTTCTAGTAATCATTTTAATCGGAGTTGCTAGCTATTGAGACTTGTCTGCATATATCAACTGGACACAAGCTGATTTAAGTACACTTTTCTCTGCACTTATTTAAGATTTGATTCAGTAAATATTGTGTCTCTTTGAATCAGTAACTATTGTGTGTCTCTGTCTAGCTGCCCGAAGTGTGAAAAAGTGTAGCCATCTGGGCTCATTGAAAGTTGTTAGACTGCTTTGAAATTCCTGTGTTAGTCTTAGTGTTAGCCTGGGGGTTCTGCTTGCATTAAAATCTGTGTCGGTTACATTTCTAGTAATTATTTTAATCGGAGCTGCTGGCTACTGAGACTTGTCTGCATATATCAACTGGACACAAGCTGATTTAGGTATACTTTTTTCTGCACTTATTTAAGATTTGATTCAGTAAATATTGTGCGTCTTTGATTCAGTAAATATTGTGTCTCCCTGCAGTTATTTCCCCACTCTCTTCCCTGTTTCCTGTTGTGGTGTTAATCTTGGTGGCTTTGGAATTGCCCGCCCCTGCTGTAAATCTGTTTTTGCACACTCCTCCTGGACCCATCTCATTTGCTCACTCAACTGAGTACTGTAAGATCATATTTTGATTGCAGATACTTCTACCAGTCCCATCTCCTCTGCTGTGTACAGAGAGCGCACTTGGGAAGGACATTCCCCTATAGTATCTTAATCTGTTCTGTTTCCTCCCCTCTACAAAAAAAAAATCCACTTCACCTGCTTTACTGTATTTGTGTTTGTTTATTTCTACTTTATTACATTATTTTGCTTTTGCCTCTTCCTAAAAGTACTCAATTGAATTTATTCTGCTGCCTTTATTACTGCTTGTTAGTAGCCTGATTAAACTGTAACTGTTATTCTAAGGACTTTGGTTTAAGTACTTGGGCTTCAGTTGTTTTACATTAAGAAGGTTTGTGGTCTGCACTGTTGTGACAGGACAGGTTGCATACATCCTTCTAAGTTGAGAACTGCTGATTGAAGGCTCAGTGTCTGTTATTCTAAAAGTGTGTTAGTTCTGGGTTAAGCACTTGGGCTTCAGGCCGGTTATTTTACATTAAGAAGGTTTGTGGTCTGCACTCTTGTGGGAGGAGAGGCTAGATTCTGTCCTTCTGAGCTGGGAATTTCTAGTTAAAGGCTTACTGTGCATGCTTACTTGAAATGTTTCTTTATGAAATCGGTATGCCTTGTTTGCTGTAGCATAGACTAGATTCAGGCCTGCTGGATCTAGCTTTGTTTGTATAACTTGTGCACTGATCCAGGCCGTCTTTTTTGGAGAAGGTTTCACTGGACATTACTGCAGGAGTCTGCAGTTAGAACTTGTCTGAAGACTGCTGGAAATGGGCTCAGTTTTGAGCTTTTTAACTAGTTAATTGGGTAATGTATTGTTTTGATTGCATCTGCTCTATTTTCTGAAGAAAAAAAATATATATACATACTTGTTTCCCACCTTTCTGAACTAGTATAGTCCAGTTTTCAGGTTATTGCTGAATCCAGGGCTGTGTTACAAGTTTCTGTTGCCCATACCTTACTTGGATAAAAGGAAGTTTCTCTGTTCATCTGTGAGAGAGGGGAGCTTTGAGCAGCCTATCTGTCCCTGAAGGAGTGGTTTCAGCCCAGAAGTTAGTAGTTTATTGGTAATTTTGGGCTAATTTTGATTGTATCTGCTCTATTTTCTGAATAAAAACAAAAATATATACTTGTTTCCCGCCTTTCTGAACTAGTATAGTCCAGTTTTCAGGTTATTGCTGAATCCAGGGCTGTGTTACAAGTTTCTGTGTTGCCCATAGATAGAAGGAAGTTTTTCTGTTCACCTGTGAGAGAGGGGAGCTTTGAGCAGTCTATCTGTTCCTGTAGGAGTGGTTTCAGCCCAGAAGGTAGTAGTTTACTGGCCATTTTGGGCTAATTTCTCTCTCTTTCACTTCCCTGCTATAAAAACCGCATTTGCGCAGTTGTTACGCTTGTATTCTGCTAAGCAAGTGCCTTCCAGGTGTTCTGCAGAGTCTACAGTAGCAGAGAGACAAAAGAGAGACTTTGGAGTGATTAAGTATCATTTTTCTGCTTTTCTTGCTGTCTTAACTAATTCCGCCTAAAATGCCAGTTTTTTTTTAGCAAATCTGTGACTTAAAAAGTTTGCCATTGCTACATATTGTACTTATTTGCTGCCTGCACTTGAATTAAGTCATTTTTGTGTTTAAATAATCTGTTTAACTGTTGTAGGCTACACACTAAAGTGCGATAGCCTTTTCTTTGCATTTAAAGTGTTGTTTTGATTGCATCTGCACTATTTTCTGAAAATAAATAAATACATACATACATATACTTGTTTTCCGCCTTTCTGAACTAGTATAGTCCAGTTTTCAGGTTACTGCTAAATCCAGGGCTGTGTTACAAGTTTCTGTGTTGCCCATACCTTACTTGGATAGAAGGAAGTTTCTCTGTTCACCTGTCAGAGAGGGGAGCTTTGAGCAGCCTATCTGTCCCTGGAGGAGTGGTTTCAGCCCAGAAGTTAGTAGTTTATCGGCCATTTTGGGCGAATTTCTATCTCTTTCATTTCCCTGCTATACACATCGGGTAGTGCCGATTAGCTAGAGTTAAACTATTCTCAGCTCCATGAAATCTACTCTTCAATTTTTCCCTTGGAACTAGACAAACCTTCCACTTTAGCCCTCAAACTATTCATTTCACAGTCAAGCACTTGCTTAAAACTCATAGCAAGCACTGATTAACCCTAGTACTAGACCCCCCCTATACTGTCCAGAAGGACAAGGCTCTCTATTCGTCCCCACCAGCCAATCAGAAAAACAACTTACTCTACCTATTCAGGCACGTCCAAAGGGCAGTTTCCAGTGTACTCTCCAGTCCAACTGGTGAATCTGGGCATTCTGAGGGAATGTTACAACTGCCTCATGTACACAGACAACCCTCTCCTCCTACCACCAAACACTAACATATGCGAGAGATGCAATTATACAGCCAAAGTGGAAGCCAAGCTCTTTCAACCCAAGACTGGAACTGACAGTCAAGAGGAGAAGGGTAATACTTGCAACACACCACCAGTCTCACATAGATCTAATAAACCAACACCGGCAAATAGCACATATGAATACATGAAAACATACTCAAAGGCTCTAAATAAAAATCTGCAAAAGCAACAGAGACCGCCAAAGCAGACATCCAAGCAACTTCCACACCCCATCAGCAACCATGAAACACATACTTCACATAATCAGTGTGCCACACAATCACAGCTCTTAAGGCAAAATAACATACCCCACACACTAGTAATAGGTGACTCTATAGTCAGGCACACTGATGTCCCACTAACTAGGCTGGACAAGGAGAAGGTTACAGTTAGCTGCCTGTCGGGCGTCAGGATCCGCCACATAACACAAGCACTCAGGTCACTCCAGAACAAGTACAAATATGACTCTGTCATTGTCCATGTTGGTGTGATTGACCTCAGACATACTTCCCTGGACTATATGAAAAGAGACATAGAAGAGCTCTCTGATCATGTAGCCCGGGCCGGTATGACCCTGACCCTGAGTAGCATCCTGCCCTCACCAAGAATGATGCCACAGTACAAAGAAAAAATGATCAATTTCAACAATTGGCTAAGTTTCTGGTGTCATTCAAAGGGGATCCAGTATCTGTCCACCTAGGATGACATGCTCGACGAGCCTCATTGCTTCGCAAGATATGGCTTGCACCTGTCACCCTTAGGCTTTCGAATAATGGCCAAGGCTCTTGCCGCCCCCATAGTACCTTTTTTAGGCAAGGCTCAAAAGACAAACCCACCACCATAAATAGCACAAGTAACCAAAAACTGCAGGTAATGCTACTCAACGCCAGAAGTCTAAACCTCAAAATGCATGCACTTGAGACACTCCTCAGTATGGAGAACAACGACATCGGTGCAGTAACAGAAACCTGGTTTAAGGCTCCTGAGACCACCCCAGCACTACTAGACTATAACTCATACCATACCTTTCGGCCACAGAACCAGGACCAAAACACAAAAGGCAGGGCTGTATCCATATTCATCAAGGATACCCACACCTCCAGGTTAGTGGCGCAGCACAATGCATCAGAGATCATCCATGTGCAACTAACAACGGGCAAAATTGCAATCCAAATTGCAGCTTGCTACAGATCACCCACCATGACCCAGGACCCCCATTCCACATTTCTGGAGACATTGGGAAATATGAAGGTCTACCAAACACTCTAATACTGGGTGATTTCAATTACCCAAACATAAACTGGGAGAACTACTCAAGTACTAACTCACTTGCCCAATGCTTCCTAGAATTTATAAACTCAAATGCCCTGGATCAACTGGTCAATACCCCCACCAGAGGGGAACAACATATTGGACCTGGTCATCACCAACATGGGGGAACGGTGTTCCACACCGGAGGTCAACCTCTCGCTGGTTAGATCAGACCATAGACTAATCACTCTGGATATCCACATTCTGCCCTCACCCCCAATCAAGGAAACCACCATGAAAAACATTTCAAAAGCAAACTCCACATTACTTAAGACCAAGGTGGAAAGGTTCACAGCCCCCATGCTAAAGGACAATGCTGTCCAAGCTGCTGAAACCTTTACAAAGGCACTCTATGAGCATCTGCAGGAATGCATGGATCGTGCTATCCCAAGTAAAATCAAGACTCACTCCTCCAAGAAAAGGAAACCAGTCTGGTGGACCCCTGCCATAAACAAGCTATACAACAGAAGGAGGAAACTAGTACAGAAAAGAGTAAAATCCCAAGAAGGAAAGACATCCCTGATCAGTATGAGCAAGAAGCTACGATCCCTCATTAAATCATCCAAGGCTAGTTTCGAAAGAAAAATTGCCAGTGACTCAAAAGATAACCACAAAGCGTTCTCTAGCTATGTCAAGAACCTAAGTGGACACTCTCAGATGTGCTCTGAGTTAGTGCAGAATGGCACAAAATACACTGAACCGACTGATATTGCCAACATTCTGGCAGACAGGTTTGGTGCAAACATCAACCCCCTCTCACCCCCTAAAGGGCCCCTAACCGTACCAGAAGAATGCAGCGCCCTGTCAATCACCAATACACAGGTTAAAACAGCCCTATCCAAAGCCAAAAACACAGCTTCAATGGGACTGGACGGTGTCCCAGGCTGTGTCTTACAAGAGCTCCAAAATGAACTAACCTCTCACCTAAACACACTGTTCAAATGCAGCCTCTCTACAGGCTACGTACCCACAAAGTGGCGCACAGCAACAGTTATCCCACTCCTCAAAGGTGGAGCCACAACGGACCCACAAAGGACCCAAGGAACTATCCCCCTATAAGCCTGACTAGCCTGGTCTGCAAGGCTATGGAGCGCATCATCATGGAACTCATTAACAGAGACATTGGGAACCTCCAAACCTTGGACCCTACCCAGTTTGGCTTTAAGGGCAGATCATGCCTACTAAACCTGGTGGACTTCTTTGAGACAGTTACCAAGGCATTAGACGAGGGAAAGGAGGTCCACACAGCCTACCAAGACCTCACAAAGGTTTTTGACACCATTTCTCATTCTAGTATTATAGACAAGCTCACCAACTTGAACATAAACCCCTACGTCACGAGAGGGGTTGCCAACTGGCTCATGGATAGAACCCACATGGTGAGAGTTGCAGGCTCTACATCCGACTCTAAACCAGTTACAAGTGGCGTCCCCCAGGGCTCAGTCCTAGGACCCCTTCTGTTCGATATATACTTCTCAGAGGTACAGGAAAACATAGGAGGACTATGGCTGACCAAGTTCGCAGATGACTGCAAACTAGGGACCATAATTGATTCTCCGGCTGATACAGACACCCTCCAGAAGAGCCTCATTGAGACAGACACCTGGTGTCAAAATCATGACCTCAAGCTAAATGCCAAAAATTGCATAGTCATCCCCTTTGGAAAAAATAAAGAACCCGCGAACTACCACATAGGTGGTAGTCCCCTAAATACAGAAAATGTAATAAGGGATCTGGGGACCCAAGTAGATAGTAATCTCTTCTTTGATAATCATACTGCCAAGGTGGTTAGAAAATCCTTCTATTTGGCCCACCTAATCACAAAAGGGTTTGCATCTAGAACAAAAGAGGTTATTGTGCCTCTCTACTCATCACTCATTAGACCCATCACAGAATACAATGACCCATTTGGGATGTACCTTACATGACAGCTGCAACAGCTGGAAAGACCACAAAAGTACCTAACCAAGAGGATTACTGGCTTCGATGCCCTATGCAGCCTGACTCAAGAAACTCCAGCTGTACTCGGTTGCATGCCGCTTACTCAGAGGTGATCTCTGCCTGACATACAAAGCCATGTCCAAGCCAGAATTGATGGACATGCTTCATCTGAAAAAAAAAAAAAAAAAAAAACCCCGGAGAGCCACACGCTCTAGAGATATAAACCTCACCGTAACGATAAATAGGAGGGACAAATTCCTGTCCCAGAGACTCCCCCATGCTTTGGAACAGGATTCCAATATACATCAGGCAGAGCCCCTCACTAACACTCTTCAAGAGAAATCTTGATGGGTGGATGGGAAACAGAAAATTTACCCCGGGGATCACTGCAGTGGCTCTGCTTGACAGTGGCGCAGGGAACTAATGGCTCTGCTGGACAGAGGCACAGGGAACTAATCTAAGGGGGTGGTGACAACCAACACACTCTGGCTAGGTTTATAAATGACCTTGGGCAGATATAGCCTAGTACTTACCTATGAGATGAAGGGAGGGTGCCTGTTCTGCAACAATTAACCTCCTATTACATCATTTGCTGTTATGTTAAGTATGCTGAAACCTCTTTATTATGCTCATAGTAAGGATCACTGTTGCAACGGGTTATGGATTATACAAACTGAGGTGTAAAGATAAGACAGCTCTTACACATGGATGGATGGTCTAACGTATGTCTTACAGTGCTACCAAAGCAATCCTATTATATCTTGATAATGGACATCCAGTTCATAATGTAAGGAAAATGTGTGGACAACGGACACTTATCTGCCTCACAAATTCCTTTAGGCAAATTCTTATTATCCCCTGCCATGGTAACTGCTGACTTTGTGAAGTGGTCCTATTTTCATGTTAACAATTCAAAGTTCTTTTGCATTTCTCGGAAAGAAAAAAAAGGATGATGTACTTCACCCAACAGTTCAAGACCTATTCTATAAATGAACAACCCCACTTTCTTTGACAGAAATATCTCACTGGTTTAACCCTTTAAATGTAGGGGGAAAAAAAAAAAATATATATATATATATATATATATATATATATATATATATATACATACACCATTCATCTGCTCTTGCTGCAACTGTCTTAGTTGCTCTTCTGCGTGCTATCTGTTCAGTCGCTCTTACTCTGCACTTATTACTGCTTGTTAGTAGCCTTCTAATTTACTGCCTTCTGCACTTATTTTTTAGTCATTTGTTAATTTAATTGGATTTATCTGAACTGTATTTGCCGTAGTGTTGCTATACGCTTGGGTGTGCTGGCCTGCACTACAATTTGAATTGTATTTACTGCTGTTTTAGCTGCTTTTCTGTAACAAAAAAGAAAAAAAAATTATAAGTTTGTTTCCTGCCTTTCCTGTAACGAGTCTAGTCCAGGTACAGATTTGCTGTATCCAGGACTCTTTGTAAGCTTCTGAGCCCCCCAAGCCTTTCCGTGTTAGAGGGAAGCCTTCTAGCTTATCAGTGGGAGTGGTAAGCATCAGGTAGCCTATCTACCACAACAGGAGTGGTCTCTGGCCCAGAAATTGTAGCTATTGGCTGTTTGAGCAGTTTGTTTTCCATCTCTTTCAACTTACTGGCTTAAAAGCCTACGTCTGTACTTGTTCCCCACCTTTCCTGCAACTAGTCTAGTCCAGGTACAGATTTGCTGTATTCCAGGACTCTTTGTAAAATTATGAGCCCCCCCCCAAGCCTTTCTGTGTTGGAGGGAAGACTTCTAGCTTATCAGTGGGAGTGGTAAGCATTAGGCAGCCTATATCTACCACAACAGGAGTGGTTACTGGCTCAGAAATTGTAGCTATTGGCCATTTGGGCAGTTTTTTTCCATCTCTTTCAACATTCTGGTTTAAAAGCCGCACTTGCACTTGTTTCCCACCTGTCCTGTAACTAGCCTAGTCCAGATACAGAGTTGCTGTATCCAGGACTGTTGGTAGGCTTCTGAGCCTTGCAAGCCTTTCTGTGTTGGAGGAAATCCTTCTAGCTTATCAGTGGGACTAGTAAGCACTAGGCAGCCTGTCTACCGTGAGAGGAGAGGTTCTTGGCCCAGAAATTGTAGTTTACTAACCATTTGGACAGTTTGTCCGTCTTTCAACTTTCTGGTTTAAAAGACCACATCTGCACTTGTTTCCCGCCTTTCCTGTAACTAACCTACTGGGTAGCACTAGAAAGCCTTAAACTGATACAAGCCTTCTAGCTTAGGAGAGAGACTTTGGAGTGATTAAGTATCAGTTGTCTGTTCTTTTTTTTTTTTAAAACTCTCTTTATTGCAAATTTTCACAAAAGTCATTAAAAACATACAGAAAAAAACAGAAGAATTAACACAACAAAAACATATACAACCACACCAAAACTATATACAAAATCATATCTTGCCCAAGAACTTCTTGAAAAGGTCCAGCATATTTTGAAGTAAGCATTGAAAACCCCATGGGATCCATAATCATTTAAGTATATGATCTGATAATATTCCCCAGAATTCTTTAAACACCGATTTACTATTAATAATGTGGAACAGAAATTTGTGAGCCTTGAGGTATTTCATAGCTGTCAGTTTGAAACCCTCCCAAGAGAGGGAGTGTCTATTCTTCCAATTTAAGGAAATGTAATATTTGATTAACATAAATATGGGTATTAAAATATTACATTTCCTATCTGACATGCCAGGAGGTGGGATATGAAGTATAGTGAATTCCCATGAGAGGGTGGATTTCTCATAACCAATTTTCTCTAGAATCACTCTCAAGGCACACCAAAGTTTGTAAGAACATTTGCAACTCCAGAACAAATGGAGGATATCATCCGTTTGATTCGAACAGTATTGACATTTGGGGGACTGATTTGGGAACATTCTACTAAGGACGTACAGGGTGAAATATGCATTATTCAGGATCATTAGATAAGTGTATTTCATCCTTTTAAAAGGAATAGATTTAGAGCTTATATTTATAGCTTTTAAGATCTGGTTTTGATTGATAGAAGGGTTAGCCTTTGTCCAAAACTTCGAAAAACCTAGAGCATTCTGATATTTGATTGCTATAATGATCTTGTAGGAGTTAGCAGTCATTTTCTTTTCCCTGAGAAGGAGTTTCTTTATCATTTTGCATGTTGTAATATCATTATCTGAGGCCAGGGGGTGGTCCAAGTATTTTTGTATCAGTTCTCTAATTTGTCGTAGAATACTCAGGTATTTTTTAGGCAAGTTCAGTTTTATTCTTAGGCTAGTGATATTCTGATGTCTAAAGGGGAAAAGATCAGCTATAGTCGTATTCATAAGTAGAGGGTATTGATCCAAATTAAGCATATGGCCGTTTAATTTAAGGTTGGGATTGAGATGAAGTGGTTGAAGAGTTGAGAATGATTGGGACAAGTTCAGAGAATTGAAAAGGGCCTGAAGGGATTTTATGCTGAATATTAGGCTTTTTGAACGCTTTAGTAAACCTAAGTTAGCTTCATTTAAAAATGGGAGTGCTACGGGGTTGAATTTTAATGTTTTAACAAAACTATTACCTAAAATCACCCATGCTGGGGCCCACAGAGAATTAGTCCTCTGATAGGACGCAATCTTAAATATTCTACTACTATTTATTAGCTGATAATATGTTTTGAAATCGGGAAGACCCACTCCACCCCTTTCCTTTGGATACATGACTTTTAAATAACTAATTCTAACCGTTTTAGGAGCCCAAATAAATTTAGAGATGGACGATACCATCCTTTTGAAGAAGTTATTATGTAGAATACAGGTGGTTGCTTGGAACAGATAAAGAAGTCTGGGAAGGATATTCATCTTAATCACCGTGGTTCTGGCCAGGAAAGGGAGCTTAAGTTTTGACCATCTATCAATATCGTTTTGAATATTATTCCAGTATCGGATGACATTCTCCTGATGATAGTTTCTGTTTCCCTGTGAAAATTGAATCCCTAAATATTGTAATTGTTGTTGCGATTTGAACTCTGATCCAGAAAATGTATTCGGCAGCATAGAATGGACATTCAAAGGAAATATTAGGGATTTTTCTTTATTGAGTTTATAGTTAGCTAGGTTAGAGCATCGTTCAATGGAAGATATTATTTTGATTGGGTCAGATCCGGGGAGAGTGAAATAAATATTTAAATCATCTGCGTACGCTTTGAGTTATAAATGTTAGGGGGATGATGAAAAGTGGATTGTTTAATAAGCATGAATAGTGGTTCCATATATAGATTAAATAGAAGTGGGGAAAGGGGGCAACGTTGTCTGACCCCGTTGACAATTTTAATCCTGTTGGAAAGTAGTTTGTTAATATGAAGCGTAGTGTATGTTGCAGAATAAAGGGTTTTTATCTTGTCTATGAATGAGAATGGGATATTGAAGAAAGGTAGCGTAAGAAATAGGAATTTTGTACTCAAACGATCAAACGCCTTGGATGCATCTACCGCTAGGGCATATAAAGGGTGCTTGCTAAGATTGGAATGGTGTATCAAAGATTCCAACAGTAAAGTTTGATCATTAGTTTGCCTTCCCGGGATAAATCCAGATTGTTCGGGGGAGATAATGTTAGAGATGACCACTTTCAGTCTATTAGCCAGAACCATTGCTAGGATTTTCATATCTAAATTGATTATGGAAATGGGTCTATAGTTTTCAGGATTTTTAGGGTCCGAATTATGCTTGAGAATGAAGATCGTTTTAGAGGTGTTTAAATGAATGTCTTTGAAACCGTTTACAATAATATAATTAAATAATAACCTCAATCCTTTGGATATTTTTGTATTAAATACCTTGTAAAATTCTGCCGTAAATCCGTCAGGGCCAGGGGATTTGTTGGGTTTAAGGTTATTTATGACAGAAGTAATCTCCTGTGTGTTGATGTCTCTTTCCAGGAATTTACTCTGTTTTTCCGTAAGTTTGGGAAAGGTCAAATTTCTCAGAAAAGATTGTATTTCTGATTCGTCTACTATGTTAGCTGTGGGTCCATAAATTTGAGTGAAAATAGTTTCAAAAATTTTAATGATTTCCTTGGGTTTTTGGAACTCCTTGCCTTTATAGTGAATTTCTGATATGAATGTAGAGGGTTTAGATAAATTGATCACTCTGGCCAAAAATCTGGAGGGAGATTGCATTACATCTGCATATAATGCTAGTGACTTAATTTCATGAAAGCTCAGGTTATCCGATTGTAAAGAAATTAGTTTTTTTTGCAACTGTATTATACGCTCTTCTAAGAGCATGGAGTGGTTTGTTTGGGCTTCCATTTCCGCTGAAAGTAACTGAAAAGTTAGTTCCCTTTCTTTTTTATTGTGAAGTTTTTTAGCATATGAGGCTTTGTTTATCAGGAATCCCCTGATCATTGATTTAACTGCTTGGCCCATTAAGTAATCTATAGGAGATTGGAAGGAGTCCCTAGATTTAAGAAAATTATCAAGGTATTCTTCAATTTGGACGGTAATCTCCTCTTTCCTCAGGAGGTTGGGGTTTAGTCGCCAACACAGAGCTGGTCTGTTAGTTGGGTCCTTGTTATGACTATGTATAGATAAAGAGATTTTGGAATGATCTGATAGAGATCTGGGAGATTGATTAAAGGATATGTCCAGGTTATAGAAGGCCCGAGAAATCAGAAAAAAGTCCAATCTAGACCAACTTTTAGTGCAGCTAGAGAAGAAAGTGTATTTGGACTTCTTCTGAGCAGGGTCTAAAAATAGACTCGGGTCAAATAAGTTAAAATCTTCTTTCAGTTCAGTTAAAGCTTTAACTGCTGACAGATTATATCTCGCTTTAGGGTTTGATCTATCTGATTTGGGGTCCTGCACCACATTCCAATCTCCACCAATGATATAGTAATGATTGTGAAAAGAGGCAAGAAAGTTATATAACTTTGCGAAGAAATTTTGTTGAGCGTAACATGGGGCATAAATGTTTATAACGAGAATAGGTTTATCTAATAAGGGGTGTATTGAAATGAAGAAAGACCACCTGCCCTCCTTATCTGACCCCATCTTAACTATATTTGTCCCGAAGCTCCTTTTGATAATAATGGCCACTCCAGCACTATTCGTAGTGCTTTCTGAGGCTATAATGTTTTTGATCCATGGTCTCAACTTGTCATTATCCCACTGTTGATTTAGTAAATGTGTCTCTTGAATGAAAGTAATATTAGAGGTAGATTTCAGTGTTAGATGCATAAGTAATTTTTTTTTCTTAATTGATTGTAAACCCTTAATGTTCCACGATTCTATGTTCCACATCAACCAGTTGAGTAAAATAGATTATACAAGGGGATATGTAAAAGGGGATGTATATAATACTGGAACTTACTATCAAAGTGGATTCTACGTGCAGGGGCAAGTATAATCATTCCTTCCTGCTTACTACCGGTGCATACCCACCTCCCCCTAAGCCCGGAAGGGTCTGGGAACCATAATTTGTTCCGTTTAGTGACTAGACAGCTAGAAAAAAAACTTGTTCCCAGAATATGTCTCCATATACTCCGTGAACAGAAATGCATAGCAAACCCAAGCAGTGCAAACACATGTCCATCACTCTGCCAAAGTAAAAGAAAATCATTTAGAGTTAAACCACAATAGCACTTTATATTGCACCTTATATAAAGTTATTATATGCCCATTAATGAGCTGAAATCCCCATCACAAACAAAAACACATGAATAGACATTGAGCGTACACTCATGAAGGTCAGAACCAAAATCAAAAATATTTACATTTCCTATAAGGTTACTGTGCTTACCATGTTGGTCCCTAGTCAGTCTCTTCGACAGACCCATTAATTTAATTAAAACAGTAGTTACAACATTTTTTAATAGACGGTCTCATTAGGTTATGTCCTTACATTGTATTACACCTAAGATCACAGTACTATGAGGTAGGGAAAGTTCTTTAATTTTTGCAGAGGCTATTACGTTTCAAAAATGACATACTCAGTAGCCTCGGCCCCCAAGGTATATGTTTGAGACAAAAAAAAAAAAAAAAAAAAAAAAAAAAACATTGCTCCTCATTGTCTTACTCGGCAAGCTAGCTGGGAGGGTTGACCCGTATTCTGTTCCCAATAATGACCAGCGATTTCAAATATAAGCACAAGTTGCCAATTATTTAGAACTTAGTATTACCACAGTAATTAGTGTTTGCTCCAAGACACAAGCCAAGATTATGTTACCCAATGAGTATGTAATAATCCAGACCTCTAAGGCCTGCGTATGAATGATCAGTTTTGTCTTTCTAAACCTATTAATCCAGCACAGCAGAAACAGATTGTATCGAAGTTCAAATCTAAATCAAAAACCAGAACAAAAATACACCTATTTATATGTGGTTGAGTAATTATACACTGTGCTATTTTGGCTTTATTGTATTCTGTTGTACCATCGGATGTACATTAGTAAGTGCCAATTTAAACCCAGCCCAAGTAACCCAGTAACCTGTTAATGCCATCTAGAAAATATAACCCTGCAGTGTCGTGGTTTTCAGCCACATGAGAAACTCAGCCAGAAAAGGATCATGAACCATTGACTTGGATTATTCTCGGAGCAAACAGAGATTTAATAAAATATTGGAGATATACTTTTTATGCTTCAAACACAAAGTGAATTTAGCGAAACAGACAAGTTAACCATAAGTTGTTGAAATCAGCCTTATTTGCTATCCCCCCCCCCCATTGTGCAAACCAAGTAATTATAAAGTACAAAAGCAGCTCAGTAATCTAAAATCAAGAAAACTGTGAAAGTATATTTTTCGAATCAAAAGATTACTTTCATGGTGGGACACATTCTCGGAGATTGTAATTAATATGAATTATTTTAAAAGCAATCAGGAACATAGGAACTAACCATCTGGCTATCTAAAACAATTGTTTCCTTTTTGCAGCTGATACACTTGAAATTCAATCAAACAAAACTTGTTCCACCTAAAGGAAAAAGCGTGCAGCTGGGATTGCACATTCACGAAGAATAACATGTGAAATAACCTCTGAAGCACAGTCGCTAATTGTGTATTGCTTATAGAAGGCAATATAAACACCCGAGTTTACCTTACTGCAATTAGCAGGGAACAGAAGGCAGGATGACTGCGATCAGGAAAGCTAGTTCTGCGCTGCCAGACACTTGTGGTGATGGACGCGCCTAGTTACTTCCCAATAGAAGTGAGTTCCATCAGATTGGTGCTGTAAAGCTCGTCGCGTTGTTCTTCCCTTTGCTTGCTGCTGATTGAAGGCTTTTTTACGTTACAGAAAAGCAAGGGACCAAAAATTGCGCCCAAAAAAAAAAAGAAAAGAAAGAAAAAACTCCGTGAGACCTGGTGCACCACAAAGGAAACAGTATGCCTTTAAAAAACAGTTGCATGATGGGACCTGCAGGGTCAACAACTCTCCTAAGGACCGGTAAGCATGTCGACAGGCCCGGGGCTCTGAAAAATAAAAAAACTGGCAAGAAACAAAGTGAAAAGGATCTGACCTTGCTGACGAACCACTATTGGAGATCTTCTAATAGACCAAACTGATATGGTAACCTCTAGCTTCCCCTTGAAACAAACCGATGAAAACATCTTTGAAACCTAACGCATGCATTTAAGTATAGATATATGCAGAGTTTAGGTTGCTTTATCCGGAACTTCATTAAATGATTTTTTAAAAGCCTCCTTAGCCTCTTCTAGGTTGTGCGCTGAGAACTGTGTACCCAAGTGAGAGTAGATAAGGGTGCTGGGATAGCGCATTTGGAAACGAATTTGCTTTCTAATTAGATAGGCACAAAAAGGAGCTAATTTCTGTCTCTCCTGTTTAATCGGGGCTGGAAGGTCAGGAGAGAGGAAGATTTTTGAACCCTTCCAGTCAACTGATTTTTTCTTCTTTGCTGCTAAGACTAATTTGGTGACATGCTGATAGTTAAGAATCTTCACATACACTGGTCTTGGAAAAAGATTGTTGGTTGCTGGTCTTAGGGCTCTGTGAGCTCGTTCTATAATTATCTTATCTAAGAGTGGTTCTTTGTCCAGGAAAATAGAAAATATGTCTGAGATGGTCTCAAGTAAATCCATTTGTGGAATATGTTCTGGGATACCCCTGATGATAAGGTTGTTGCGCCTGGATCTGGCTTCGAGATCAATTAGTTTCTGTTGGATACTTTTTATGGTAGTGTCATTATTTTTTTGATCTATGCGTAGTTGATCAATTTTTATCTCATTGTCTAGAACCTTAGCTTCTGTTTTATCCATTCTGATTAAAATCTTGTCAATGGATTCATTAAATGTTTTAATCTGCTGTGAAATACCTTGGATTGCTGACTGAATAGGTTGCAGTGCAGTCTTCAGCTCTTCCATGTAAGATGAGTCTATTTTTTCTTTTGATGTTAAAGGTATTGCTTTAGAAGCCTCTTGTTGTTTGGTAGTTCTGAGCCTTTTCGGGGTTCCTTCTTTTTCTGGGGAGGCTATAACTGAGAATTTGGCTTTGGTAGATTGAGTATCCATGTGATCTAGTTCCTTTGACATGTTTATGGAAGATTTTTCAATGCTTTTTTTTTCCACAGGAATACTAGGCCTCCGAGGCCTAGAGCACATGCAGACCAGACAAGTAGCAGGCAGACAGATAAATCAAGTACAATCCTGTGCAGCAGACTTTTCGTAACCTCTCCAAGACGCATGGACAGTCTCCAAGTAAGATTCTTGATAGTTTAGTAATGAAATTATATATTGTGAAGACTTAAGATTCTTACAATTGTAGTTGTAGTTCAGGTGAGTGGCAGAGCTATGTGGAGACACTGCTTATAGGATGGCAGCCATTTTGTTCTCCCCAGTTGTCTGTTCTTTCTTGCTGTGCTTAACTGTTTTCTGCCTAAACACAGATTTTGCAGAGTTTATTGTGATTTAAAAGCTTGTTTTTTTTCACATATTATACTTATTTTACTGCCTGCACTTTTAAAAAGTTTTTTGTTTAAATAATTTTTTTAACTGTTGTAGGCTACACACTAAAGTTCAATAGCCTTTTCTGATAATTTGTAGTCGTTTAAAGCTGTTTTAAGTGTATTCTTTACTGTTTTTGCCTTATCTTTTCAAAAAAAAAAAAAAAAAAAAAAAATTCCTTATTTCCCACCTTTCTAAGCTAGTATAGTCCAGTTTTCAGGCTAGTGCTGAATTCAGGGCTGTGATACTAGTTTCTGAGTTGCCCATACATTACTTGGATAGAAGGAAGTTTCTCTGTTCACCTGTGAGAGAGGGGAGCTTTGAGCAACCTATCTGTCCCTGGAGGAGTGGTTCCAGCCCAAAAGTTAGTAGTTTATTGGCCATTTTGGGATCATTTCTACCACTTTCATTTCCCTACTATAAAAACCGCGTTTGCACGGTTTTGTGCACCGGGCAGTGCCAGTTAGCTACGGTTAAATTATTCCAGGCTCCACTAACTCTCAACCTAAGCATTCAAAAAGCATCTTACAGCCCAGCACTTGCTCAGACCTAATAGCAAGCACTAATATACCCTGACACTGATTGCCTGGTCATCACCAACATGGGAGAACGGTGTCCCACACTGGAGGTCAACATCTCGCTGGTTAGATCAGACCACTGACTAATCACTCTGGATATCCACATTCCACCCCCAATCAAGGAAACCACCATGAAAAACACTTCAAAAGCAAACTTCATGTAACTTAAGACCGAGGTGGAAAGGTTCACAGCCCCCATGCTAAAGGACAATGCTGTCCAAGCTGCTGAAACATTTACAAAGGCACTCTATGAGCACCTACAAGGATGCATGGATCATGCCATCCCTATCAAAACCAAAACTCACTCCTCTAAGAGAAGGAAACCAGTTTGGTGGACCCCTGCAATAAACAGGCTATACAATAGAAGGAGGAAACTAGTTCTGAAAAAAAGCAAATCCTAAGAAGGAAAGACAACCCTGATCAGTATCAGTAAGAAACTGAGGTCCCTCATGAAATCATCCAAGGCTAGCTTCGAAAGAAAAATAGCCAAGGATTCAAAATATAACCACAAAGCCTTCTTTAGCTGTGTTAAGAATCTAAGTGGCAAATTGCACATATGCACTGAACTACTGCAAAATAGCACAAAATATACTGAACCTACTGATATTGCCAACATCCTGGCAGATAGATTCAGTGCAAACTTCACTCCCCCTCTCACCTCAAAAAGGGCCCACAACAATACCAGAAAAGTGTAGTGTACCAAAAATCACAGATGCACAGGTGAAAACAGCCCTTTCAAAAGCCAAAAACACAGCATCAATGGGACCAGATGGTGTCCCAGTCTGCATCTTGCATGAACTACAGAACAAACTAACCCCCCACCTAAACACGCTGTTCAACCTCAGCCTCTCCACAGGCTACATGCCCATAGAATGGCGCACAGCAATGGTTATTCCTCTCCACAAAGGAGGGGCCACAGCTGACCCTGGTAACTATCACCCCATAAGCCTGACAAGCCTGGTCTGCAAGGCTATGGAGGGCACCATCATGGAACTCATTAACAAAGACATTGGGAACCTCCAAACACTTGACCCAACCCAGTTCGGCTTTGTTGAGGGCAGATCATGCCTACTAAACCTGGTTGACTTCTTCGAGACAGTCACCAAGGCCACAGACAAGGGAAAGGTGGTTCACACAGCCTACCTTGACCTCGCCAAGGCTTTCGACACCATTCCCCACTCAGGTATTGCAGAAAAACTCACCAGCCTGAACATAAACCCCTACGTCACAAGATGGGTTGCCAAACGGCTTAGAGACAGAACTCACACGGTAAGAATAGCAGGCTCCAGGTCCGACTCTAAACCAGTCACAAGTGGTGTCCCACAAGGCTTGGTCCTGGGACCCCTACTGTTCGGCATATACTTCTCAGAAGTATAGGCAAACACAGGAGGACTATGGCTAACCAAGTTCGCCGATGACTGCAAACTGGGAGCCATAATTGACTCTCCGGCTGGCACGGACATCCTCCAAAAGGGCCTTACTGAGATGGACACCTGGTGTCAAAGTCATGGCCTCAAGCTAAATGCCAAAAAATGCATAGTCATCCCATTTGGGAAAAAGAAAACACCTACGAATTACCACATAGGTGGCAGCCCAACCTGACATGTCTACATATTTTTTTAACTGTGTGTTGACTGTGTAAGCCCACTGGACACAACTGTTTTTAGAACCAAACCAGAAGCACTGTTTGGTAAAGTGACTTGTAGACAAATGAAGGTGGGAAGGAATCAAATCCCTGTATCCTGGGCAGAGGAAGAAGCTCTAGAGCTTTAGTCTTCTAATTCATACTATGCAACATTTTTTGCCTTTGTTCTCCTACTTAGGAAAGAAACCAAATAAGAAAAGGCTGACTTAAAGGTAATTCAAAGTCAACTTTTAGCATAAAGGAGGGATTTGCTATTAGACACCCCATACTAATGTATAGGGCTTTTTACATATTTATATATATTGTAGTTCAGATCCATCTGGCTGAGGTAACTGCCAAGAAAGTATTTTTCAAGAAACATAACAGCGTTACTGAAGCCAGATTCTCAATCAGAGCTGAAGTTGTTTTTTAATCAATCACAAAATTTAAGTCACAAGCAAAGGGTTACAAGTAGTTTTGGAAGTCTAAGATGAAGGATCACCTTAAAATATTAGTTTACAAAAATCTGAAATATGACAGTTGGATATAGAAACATGCAGGGAGAAATGACAGAAAGATGCACCTTCAAGACGTACAGGCCAAACCAGCTTTAATACAAAGCAGTAAGACAATACAGAATATGAGGCAAATGAACGACATGTTGCAGGTACCACACAGCTCAACCTCTTACAGCAAGAATGATCAAAAAAGCCTAAAATAGTACGGGAATAAAGGCCCAAAAAATAGGGACAGATTTGAAATAATGCTCTTATGAACTTAGAAAGTTGTTAGAATAACATGATTTGTATCAGCAGGCACTTTCTGAAGGATCTGAAGTCTGAAACTCAAATGTACGTCTTCATGATTTTCCAGAAAAACACAATTTTTTTATAAGAACCACACCAAAAAATGAAATCAAAAATCTGGATAGTTAAGTGGTACGGCAGCTAGTGCTTAAACTCATCATCTCCGATGAGTACACACTCAAACATGCTTCAAACTCCCAATGGGCATGGCCTGAGCCTTTTAAATAAATGACTAACGTTATCGCTTCACAGCTCAAGCAAACAATCTGTAGAACTACAAGTGTTACTAGAAAACTGTAAATAGCAAACTATTCATCACAAAATAGGCTTTTCAGTGGTTGCTTTAATTCAATACAAGATCTTAAACTGTTGTTTATAACCCGAATATCTAAAGTAAATATGTACTTTGTAATGTTGTATGAAAACATTACACTATCTCAGTAAATATTCAAGAAAAACACAAACTGTCAACAGCATTTTCTTCATATAACTGCAAGCATTCATATGAGGCTAAACTCTTCTACATCACCCGACTGTTGATGCACTACTTCTTCTTTTGGCTTTTCCAGGTTACGGGTCGCCACAACAGATCATCTAACCACTCATAATTAGTAGTGAAGTTTTACGGCTTTAAGTTGCTAGCCCGATGCCCAACCTTCCACAGAAAGCACACACATGCATGCACTCATGCCTAGGGCTAATTTAGAGTATCCAATCCACCTACAGCATGTCTTTAGGATGTGGGAGGAAAACAGAGCACCTGGAGGAAACCCACATGACCACAGGGAGGATATGCAGACTCCGCACAGAAGGCATCCTAGCCAAAGATCAAACCAGAGACCTTCTTGCAGTGAGGTGGCAATGCTAACTGCTGCACCATCACAGCCGCCCTGACTGTTGAGACACTCAGATGCGAAAAGTATTACAATACAAATAACTGGGATACAAATAATATTCAATATCTCTATCTGCAACAGACGGATGTCAAATATTATTAGACAATGACTGGCCATTAACATTCCAAAATATGCATGCTGATTGGCCAGCCCAACCAGCATGCCAATTGTAAATCCAAGAATATACCAACGGAGAAAGGTTTGGTCGCCCAGACTTTTTTCTGTTGGTATAGTCTTTAAATTCTATTTTTATTTCTCAAAAAATAAAAATAAAATCTGTAGTCCAGACATACCAGAGAGGCAGCATGGACAAAATGCTAGGGAAGTCAGGTACGTTATTTAAAACTAAACATACATACTTGATATCCCTTGTATTTCATCCATGCTGTCTCTCTCCTACCCCTAAACTGCCCTAAAGTTTTTTTTTTTTTAATTAAAAAAAAAAAAAAAAAAAATGAAAAACGGAGCAACGGAGATCTTCTTTTCTCTGTTGCTTACTTTCACAAGCACTGATGTACTGGGTATGCGTGGGAATGCAAGTCCAAAATGCATGTGCAGTACATCAGATAAGGCTCAAGGAAATGTCCAGCGGCAGGACAGCACGTCGCCCTTACACAAAGACATTATTTAAGAAAAATAAGTATTTTTTTTCCTTAAATAATGTCATTGTAACAGCAATAACCCACGTCTGGGTGTGGGTAATGCGGGATTTACCCACAGTTGTCTTTGTTTGGTCACTCGGGCTTCACCCTCGTGACCAAACCACACCAAACGTGGGTAAATCCAGCATTACCCACACCTAGACCTGGGTTATTACTATAATACATTTGTGTTTGTCTCGGTGTAATCTTTAAGATAAAATTCTTTAATATGTTGTACACAGCATGGTAACTGGAGAAATGTCTGTAGGCATCACTACGTTGTAATTAATTTATTTTACACCATAATGAAAATGTGTGTTTCAGGGTAGCAGGGCTTTTCTGCTTCTTATAAATAGCTCCTAACTCTGTAGAAAATTCTAAATGATAACTTTACCCAAATGTCAAGATTTCATATAATTTTTTCCTTCCTTTTAATCCCACCACAACAATGAAATATATAAAAGAAAACTGGATTTAAGTATTGCTTTCTACCCAGTGCTGTTTCTGCAGCTTCTCTGAAGACCAGTTTGGCTTTTTTTTCCCTATAAATTCACATTTATTCATATGTGCCGTGACAAACAGCTACATCTCAAATGCAAGTCACAAATTCCATCTACTGCAGCAATAAATAAAAATACACACACATGCACAAATCTCTCTCTCTCTTTATATATGTATATACATGTATATATATATATATATATATATATATATGTACATATACATATATATATATATATATATATATATATATATATATATATATATATATATATATACATACACTCACTCTATATAAATATATATGCGTGCACACAAATCTATATAAATACAGCTATAAAGATAAATATAACATAAATATGTGCTAAAGAGGTATTTTGGCCACCCCTACATTGCTTCCTAATTGTTATAACAAATCAGATTTATATATGACAGAATGAATAACTTTTATCCTATGTATTGTATTTGTAACAGAGCTTTAATGTAAGTTTTTCTGTATGTATATATGGAGCTTTTCTCCCCAGGCCTCCGCTGAAAACGGACAGGTATCCAGTCGGACTATCCCGGACAACAAATTTAAAATAAATAAATATATCTACCTATGCCCCTAAGGCTAAACATGTTGCCCAATACACTAATCATAGGTGACTCAATAGTGAGGCACACAGATGTCCCACTCACTAGGTTGAATAAAGAGAATGTAACAGTCAGCTGTCTATCAGGTACCAGAATCCGACCCATAACACACACACTCAGGTCCCTCCACAGCAAGTGGAACTCACTTCCTGCTAACATCACCCTAGATTCCACCCTATCTCAATTCAAAAAAGCTCTCAAGGAGTATTTCAGGTCTCAATGCATCTGTCCCTACTCCAAGCCAGACTAAATCATCATTCATACTAGTGTAAGAATAGTATGTTTGTAAATGGAACTCAACTGTCTCTTACTTGTTAAGCCAGAGTAGAAGTTTTTGAGACTGTATAAATTTAACTGACTCTGTAAAGTGTGTTTTATTTCTACTATGTTGTTATTACTCTTGTTCTATCTGTGCATTGTGATGAATGCATATGTAACCACCTTTGGAGCTTTTTTCCCCCGGGCCTCCTCTGAAAATGGACATATATCCAGTTGGTCTAGCCCAGTCATCAAATGCAAAATAAAATAAAATAAAAATAAATAAGAGGGCAAGTATGACTCTGTCATTGTCCATGTGGGTGTGAATGACCTGAGATGCAGCTCCCAGGACTACATGAAAAGAGATATTGTGGAGCTCTTGGATTATGTGGCCCAGGCAGGTGTGACCCTAGCCCTGAGCAGCATAACACATCTGAGATACTTCGGGTACAACTAACATCGGCCAAGACAGCGATCCAGATCATAGCCCATTATAGGTTCCCAACCCTGTCTCTAGACTCTCACTCGACGTTCCTAAGCACCCTGGAATCTATCAAGGTCCAACCCAATACTCTTTTACTAGGAGACTTCAACTACCCTTCCATTAAGTGGGAAAACTACTCAAGCACCAATACACTGGCCCAACGCTTCCAGGAATTCATCAATTCCAATGTCCTGGACCAGCTCATTCTGACCCCCAGTAGAGGAAGCAACATCCTTGACCTGGTTATTACTAACATGAGTGACCGTTGCTCTACACCAATAGTCAATCCTTCCCTAGTCAGATCTGACCACAAACTAATCACCATGGAAATCCACATTTCACCTACATCCCCCACAAAGGTAACCATCTTGAAAAACTTTTCCAAAGCTGACTTTGGACTCCTAAAAACAAAGGTGGTTAACTTCAAGGCCCCCATGTCAATGGAAAATAGCTGCATGAATGCCGAATTATACACCAATGCACTGTATGAACATGTACACAAATGCATGGAACTTAGCCATACCCAACAGAACCAAGACGCTCTCCTCCCAAAAAAGGAAGCCAATCTGGTGGTCCCTTGCCATTAATAAATCCTACAATAGAATGAAGAAACTGTTGCAGTAAAAGTTGAAGTCTCAGGACTGGAAAAACTCCCTTATTTGCCTCAACAAAAAGTTCAGATCCCTCATCAAATCCTCTACAGCCAGCTAAGAAGGCAGAATTGCGGCAGACACTAAAAACAATCACAAAGCTTTCTATAGCTATATCAAGAACCTCCACGGCAACACACAGATTTGCTCTGAGCTACTGCACAATGGTACCACTTATACTCAGCCAACAGATATTGCCAACATACTAGCTTACAGACTCAGTGCCAACTTTATCCCTCTCTCTCTACCCCCTAAAGGACCAATCACAACACTGTAAGAATGCCAGGCACCCAGCAATACTGCAGCACAGGTTAAAGGTGCATTACCCAAGGCCAAGAATACAGCTTCCATGGGACCCGATAATATCCCTGGCTGTGTTATACATGAACTACAAAGTGAACTGGCGCCACATCTGTGTGCCCTGTTCAGCCACATCCTCATCTCAGGCTTTGCCCCTACCGAATGGCGCACTGCTGCAGTCATCCCTCTCCATAAAGGAGGAGCAACTACAAACCCTGGCAACTATCGCCTCATTAGCCTGATGAGTCTGATATGCAAAGCTATGGAATGCATCATCATGGACATAATAAACAAGGATATAGGGACTCTCGAAACTCTGGATCCCACTCAACCTGTTCGACTTCTTTGAGTCAGTCACCAGAGCTGTGGATGAAGGCAAGGTGGTTAATAGAGCCTACCTTGATCTGGACAAGGCCTTTGATACCATTCCCCACTCAGAAATCAAAGAAAAACTCACTAAGCTAGGCATCAAACCCTATATCACTACGTGAGTTGCAAACTGGCTCACAAATAGAACCCACAGTGTGAAAGTAGCTGACTCCAAGTCAAACTGCCGACTTGTCATGAGTGGAGTCCCATAGGGTTAGATCCTGGGTCCTCTCTTGTTTGGTATCTACTTCTCTGAAGTCCAGGCCAACACGAAGGGGCTCTGGCTGATAAAGTTTGCAGACGACTGCAAGTTGGGAGCTATTATTAAATCCCCAAGTGATGTTGACCTCCTACAGAATGGCTTCAATGAGACCAACGACTTGTGTCAGAACCATGGCCTTAAGCTCAATGACAAAAAAAGTGTCGTCATCTCCTTTGGGAAAAAACAGGTTCCCATTAATTACCACACTGACGGTACTCCACTGAACACAGAAGGCGTTATAAGAGATCTGGAAACACAGGTTGACAGCAAACTCTCTTTTGATTAACACATTGCCACTGTGGTCAGAAAGTCCTTCTATGTGGCACATCTCATTACTACGGGTTTTGCATCCAGGAAGAAAGAGGTCATTGTCTCCCCTCTACTCTTCCCTCAGGCCAATCACAGAGTACAATGCCCCATTTGGCATGTACCTCAGTAGACACCTGCAACAACTGGAGAGGCAGCAAAAGTACCTCACAAAGAGTATCCTAGGTCTTAAACACTTGTCCTGTATGGACAGATTCAAAAAAACTCCAACTATTCTCTGTCTCATATTGCCTCCTTAGAGGCGATCTCTGCATGACTTACAAAGCCATGTCTAACTCAGCTCTGTTAGAAATGCTACATCTAAAGAAATCCCAATCCCTCCACACCACACGCTCCAGAGACCTCAACCTCATTACCACAATTAACAAAACATGTTGGAGGGACAGGTTCATAACCCAGAGACTGCCCATTCTATGGAACAGACTTCCCATACATGTCAAGTTGAGCAACTCGCTGACCCTCTTCAAGAGAAATCTTGATGAGTGGATGGGAAACAGAAAATTCTCCCCGAGGATAACTCTAGTGGCTCTACACGACAGAGGCACTTGGAACTAAGGTCGGGTGGCACTACGCCAGGGTAATCCTATGGATAGGCTTGTACAGGCCCCAGGGCCATTAGCCTAGTACACACCTATGAACCTTTATTGAGAACTTGCAAATGTTCAGTGAGGAACATTCTATTTGTAAGATTAAAAACAGATGACCCGTGAATCATTTCAACCTGATCTGAAGGCAATGTTATGGCCACAGATTGTTTCTTTTCTGTGTTCCACTGTAATACAGGGGTTGGCCTGAACTAGAGGTACGTTTATTCTTTATGTGCTAGTGGTATTTTCAAGTTGTAAATGGCCAGCAGCAGCTCTAATTGTAGTATTTCCTTGCTGTATACAAAGAGTAAATGGTTTGGGACCAGACTTACTCTGCTGAATGAATCTATAGACACATACCAATATATATATATATGGGTCTACTTCTTTTGACCTAACTTTCATTTGACTGACAGTCATTTGCCTGACCCCATTTGACTGAAATTTCATTTGCCTGACACTTCATTTGCCCGACACTTCATTTGACTGACAAGTATTATTAGCAAGAAAATGGAATATGTCCCCTTCCCCACTGTAGTGCGACCCTGGAGTTATAATATATAGTTAGGGGGGTTGTGGGGGGCGAAACCCCCCACTTCATTTCATATGATATTGTTAACTTTTGATGTAATATTGCTTAGTAAAAGAAAAGTAAGTGGGGGGCTTCGCCCCCCACACCCTCCGTTGTGGGGGGCTGTGCCCCCCACACCCCCCTAACTATATATTCTAACTCCAGGGTCGCACTACAGTGGGGAAGGGGGCATATTCCATTTTCTTGCTAATAATACTTGTCAGTCAAATGAAGTGTCGGGCAAATGAAGTGTCAGGCAAATGAAATTTCAGTCATTTGGTCTCAGGCAAATGGGAGTTAGGTCAAAAGAAGTAGACCCATATATATATATATATATATATATATATATATATATATATATATGTATATATATGTATATATATATATATATATATATATATATATATACACACACACACACATTAATACAGCTATAAATATAAACACATATACATCTCCCTATATATATATATATATATATATATGTGTGTGTGTGTGTGTACACATATATACATACACACACAAATATATACATACATGAAATGTCGTATTTCAGTATTTCGAGAGTAAACAGTCGAAAGTGCAGTTACGTGAAACGAATATGCTGTTGTGGTGTCACGTTCATGATGTGTGGTGCGGTTTGTGAATTTAGCTGGGGATTCAGGTAAGTGGTGTTTACGTACGAGTATTAGGTAGGGATTTTAGTGTGTGTGAGTGTGTGTGTAATGGTGATTTTTGTGTGTTTAGTGCAACCTCGGAGTTAGTACATATAAGTAGGGGGGTGGGGGTGTATACCCCCACAGGGGGGAGTGCAAGGGGGCTTACAGGTGGGGTAGGTATGTTTGTATGTTGTGTTTGTGTGTGTTGTTTTGTTTGTTGTAGTGTGGTTCGGTAGGTGTATGTGTGTTTGTTTGTGTGGTGGTGTGTGTGGTCACGATTTTGGTTTTCACGGTTGTGGGTTTTCGGGTATGTGGAATTTTGACAATACAGTCTCGAAATACTGAAATTCGACATGTCAATAATTCACGATTGTCTAGTGAATCCATATATATATATATATATATATATATTACACGCTCACACAAACATATATACATATAGACGTATATGCATAAACATATACAGTGGATATAAAAGTATACGCACACCTGTTAAAATGCCAGGTTTTTGTGATATAAAAAAATGAGACCACAATAAAACATTTCAAAACTTTTCCCACCTTTAATGTGACCTATAAACTGTAGAATTCAGCTGAAAAACAAACATCTGTTAGGGGGAAAAAATATAAAAAATAAAAAACATACCATAAGCTGGTTGCACAAGTGTGCACACCCTTAAACTAATACTTTGTTGAAGCACCTTTTGATTTAATTACAGCATTCAGTCTTCTTGGGTACACACCTATCAATTAAAGACACTCTGATTAACCCCAAATAAAGCTCAGCAGTCATAGTAGGATTTTCCTGACATTTACTCAGATGCCTGCTACAGCAAAAGCCATGGTTCGCAGAGAGCTTCCAAAGCAACAAAGGGATCTCACTGTTTAAAGGTATCAGTCAGGAGGAGGGTACAAAAACATTTCCACAGCATTGGATATACCATGGAACACAGTGAAGGCAGTCATCAAAAAGTGAAGAAAATATGGGACAACAGTGAAGTTGCAAAAAACTGGACATCCCTCTAAAATTGATGTAAAGACGAGACGAAAACTGGTCAGGGAGGCTGCCAAGAGACTACAACAACACTGAAGGAGCTGTAGGAATTTCTGGCAAATACTGGTTGTATACTACACATGACAACAATCTCCTGTAATCTCCATATGTGTAGACTATAGATAGGCTTGCAAGACGGAAGCCTTTTCTTACAGAGAAAAACATCCAGGCCAGGCTAAAATTTGCAAAACAATACATCAAGTCTCTCCAAAGCATGTGGGAAAATGTGTTATGGTCTGATGAGACCAAGCTTGAACTTTTTGGCCACAATTCCAAAAGGTACATTTGGAGCAAAACCACCACTTTGCATCACCAAAAGAACACCATTCCCATGGGGAAGCATGGTGGTGTCAGTATCATGCTTTTAGGTTGCTTTTCTTTAGCTGTGCTTTAGTCAAGGTGGAGAGAATTATGAACAGTTCCAAATACTAGTCACTTTTGGCACAAAACCATCAGGCGTCTGCTAGAAAGCTGAAGATGAAGAGGAATTTAACTTTTCAACACGACAATGACACCAACATGCATCCAAATCAACAAAGGAATGGCTTCACCAGAAGAAAATTAAAGTTTTGGAATGGCCCAGACCTAAATCCAATAGAAAATCTGTGGGGTGACCTGAACATGACATGCTCTCGCAATCTGACAGATTTGTAGCACTTTCTTAAGGAAGAGTGGGCATATACTGCCAAGTCAAGATGTGCCATGCTGATAGACTATGACCCAAGAAGACTAAATGCTGTAATTAAATCAAAAGGTGCTTCAACAAAGTATTAGTTTAAGGGTGTTCACACTTATGCAACCAGCTTATTTGTATGTTTTTTTACTTTTTTCCCCTAACAGATTTGCTTGTTTTTCAATAGAATTGTACAGGTTATAGGTCACATTAAAGGTGGGAAAAGTCAAATCTTTTTATATCACAAAAACCTGCCATTTTAACAGGGGTGTGGATACAAAAACACACACGCACATATATATATATATATATATCTACACACACATACACACATATATATATATAGGTCTGTCTCTCTCTCTATATATATATATATATATATATATATATATGTGTGTGCGTGTGTGTGTGTGTGTATATATATATATATATATATATATATAAACACACACACACACACATACATAAATACACACACATTTACACCCATACATATATATGGATATATATACACACATCTGTACACACACATATATGTACAATTTTTATATCCATTGTATACACACACACACACATATATATATATATATATATATATGTATATATATGTATACACACACGCATACACACACACACATATATATTTATATATATATTATATATATATATATATATATATATATATATATATATATATATATATATATACACACACACACACACACACACACATATATATATATATATATATATATATATATACATACATATAGATATATATAGATATAGATATGTTTGTTTGTCTTTTGGCTTTTCCCGGTTAGGGGTCGCCACAGTGGAACTCCGATCTGCTAATGATTGGCAGTAGATTTTAACGGTGCCGATTTGCCAGCTCGACACCCAACCTTCAACGAAGGCACGCCCATTCACGCATGTCTTTCAGAACGCCACTCGACCGCGGGGAGGACATGCAGACTCCACACAGAAGTCACTCCCTGCACTCCAGCTGAGAATCGAACGGGAGAACCTCTTGCTGTGAGGCAACAACGCTACTGCTGCACCACCGCGGATCATATATAGATATAGATGTATTAAAATAAAAACTTCAATCACCCTGGAAGAACAAAATGAGCTGATCCTTTGTTAAGCACTTTCGTTCTTTATAAGAACTTCTTCAGAATAAGTAAAGCAACTGCGTGTAACGAAATAGAGTCAAATAGTAATACAGTAGAATACATCACCCAATAAAAACAAGGAAAAGGCTGAATTTAAAAGCAAATGTAATCAGCAAGCTTTTGTGAAACAGCATTAAACAAGCAATAAAAGAGGTTAGCCTCCAGTGCTCTTGCATTGTAAAAATACAGTAAACAGTAACTAAGCATATGGAGGCAACCCAGGGGTCACTTGAGCCAGCACAATGCACACTTAATAAAAGAATCATTTAAACCTGGGAGGCAGCCTTCTTTAAGATGAAGCTGCCAAGCTTAGTTACCATACCTCAAGTAATGTGTCAACATCACCAGAAACGGCACCAACCTGTTCAAGCCCCAAAAACTTAAACTTCTGGAAAATGTGGCAAAGTAAACTATGTTTGCCAAAAGAATTTTTTTAAGTCTTTACTCCTAATTGCCACACAGAGTTCCTTAATAACTCTAGAAAGTCTCCCACCAGTCTTTCCTACATAAAAACTGTTACATGTGTTGCAAATTCCAGCATATACATTTGCACTATGGCAGTCAAAAAATCTGCTAAAGTTCATGATTTTGCAGCGTACAAATAAATAAATTGAGCTTGTGTAGACAAAATCACATGCGAGACACGAACCACAGGCAAACATGCCTGGAGGTTTATTAATGCCAGCAGTGTCTTTAAGTAAAAGAGGAAATTCTGTACGTTCAAAAGATGCACGCAAAGACTTGGTTTTCTTGTGTAAGAAGGTGGGAGAATCTCCTAAGATAGCTGCAACTTCCCTGTTACTTCTAACAATACCCCATTTATTAGAAATAATGTTCCGAATGGGTATTAGATCCAAGCTGATAGGAAGGGGGGAACCTACAGGTTTGGTCCACGGTAATGGTTTAATTGGGTGCAGTGTGGACAGTATCCAAGCCAGAGTTCTGTTCTGATTGCGGCACAAACCCACTTATAAGAACTGGCTGAAAAGGAGAGGTCCGGAATTTGCTTAATTGAATGAAAAATTGTTCAATAAGCTGCTTAGGGTAATTCCTGTTAACAAACAGGCTGCTTAGGAAGCTTCTTTCCTTATATATTTATATATGAACACACATGAATATATACTACAGATATATATAGATATATAGCTATACACACACACACATATATATATATATATATATATATATGGGTACCTATCAGTTCACCGACAGGTCAGAACATCGACACTCACATCTTCGACTCCAAATCATCGACACTTCATAACATCGACGTTTCAGGTAAGCGATCTTCCCCCTCACAGGACCCATGGTAGCACTTGTTTCTCTGTTACAACGCGTAAGGTTTACGTCATTCTTTAACATTTACCCTGACAGCGTTGTCCTTACCTTCTTAATAGTGAAACGAGTGCTACCATGGGTCCTGTGAGGGGGAAGATCGCTTACCTGAAACGTCGATGTTATGAAGTGTCGATGATTTGGAGTCGAAGATGTGAGTGTCGATGTTCTGTCCTGTCGGTGAACTGATAGGTACCCATATATATATATACACACAAACACACATGCATATATATATATATATATATATATATATATATATATATATATATATTTAATTTATTTTATTTTACATTTGTTGACCGGGCTAGTCTAGCTGGATATATTTCCATTTTCAATAGAAGCCCAGGGAGAAAAGCTCCACACAAATATACAAAGTATAAAATATTGTTACATGGTGAAAAAGGATTAAAACAAAATAAAAACAGGTAGTTAATACATTCTTGAGATAAAAATACTTGAGAAAAGTTACAGTAAAACAGAGTAAAGTTTAAGAGAGCTAAAACAGATATAATAACAGTAAGAGTTATGTACAATAGATAAAACACTTGAGAAACAGTACAGTGAGCAGAATATAGCTTAAGACAGCTCAAAAACAGAACAGTAAGAGTTATGTACAATAGATCATATGAGATAGAATTATTTAAACACTAAGTTGATTAGAGTTTAAAAAGAGTCAGTCTTATTTACAAGTATGTAGAAGTTTGGAAGTATGGCAAGAAGAGGAAGAAAGAGGGGTGAAGAGGATGGTTAGTCAGGGTTACTACAAGGGCATAGCCAGTGCATTTGGAGGTGTTTTCTAAGTTTTTGTTTAAAGAGTGGCAAGGATGTAGTTAGAGTTAGTTCAGTGGGTAGTAGGTACCAGTGTTTTCCTGCTGTGTTGGTAAACGGAGAGTCACCAGCTGCATTATTAGACTTTGTTAAGCTGGCAAGAAGTTTGCTAGAAGAACGTAGGGAGTTCAGATTATTATATGGGACTATGAGTTTTGAGAGTATAGGGGTATTATTGGGTTGGTAAAATATCTTGTGGGCAATTGTGAGTTGGGGGATAATCAGATGGTTTTGGAATTCAAGCCAATTTAGTTGTCTAAGATTTGAACAGTGATGGGTTCAGCGAATCTAGCAATGTTATTATAGGAGGTTGCTAATTTGTTAAGGTTGGTTTTCTTAAGGTTGGTAAATATAGGTGAAGCATATAGGAGGGTTGAAATTAGATGGAAGTGAGCAATCTTGGCTCTGGCTGCTGAAGTTAAGAAGAGTTTTATTTTGTATAGGGAGCCTATTTTTCTGTTTACTGTTTTAATGGTGTTGTTTATATATGGTAATCAAATGAGAGATTATTATCAATGGTTATTCCTAGAAGTTTAGTGGTAGTGTCAGGGAGAATAACAGTACCATTATTTGAAGAGAATGAAAAGTCTAAGGGGGATGACCTAGTAGTGGGTGTAAAGAGAAGGAGTTTTGTTTTTTAAGCATTAAGAAGGAGACAGCATTTGGTAAGCCATGTTTCTACAGTGCTGAAAACATCTTGAGTAAGAGAATATAGTTGATGAGCATATTAGTGTAGAGTCATCTGCATATTGAATACAAGTGGCTTGTGGAATTGCTACATGGAGATCATTAATAAATAAGGAGAAGAGAAGTGGTCCAAGAATACAGCCCTGAGGGACCCCAATGGTAACAGGTAAAAAGGATGAGACTTGATTTTCCCAGAGGACTGCTTGTTGTCTATTGCTGAGGTATGATGTGATCCATTTTAAGGCCAGAGAATCAAAGGAAAGAGATTCCAGAATATTGATTAAGAGGGTATGGTTAACCATGTCGAAAGCTTTAGAGAGGTCAATGAAGAGTGCAGATGAGTGGAGGTTTTTGTTACGGTTTCTACTGATGGTATCTGTGAAGGATAGAAGGGCAGTAGTGGTACTATGTGATGGTCTAAAGCCATGTTGACAGTGTGCTATTAGGTTGTGTTGAGAGAGATGGCATAGAAGTTGTTTGTGAATGCCTTTTTCCATAATTTTTGCTAGGAGTGATGAGAGCGCAATTGGCCGATAGTTAGAGTAATAATTAGAGTTCCCGCCTTTATGTAAGGGGATAATGTGGGAGATTTTCCAAATATCTGGGATGGTTCCTTCTTGGATTGTCCTATTTACAGGGATAGATATAGGGTAAGCAGTTTCCTTAGCTGCTTTTTGGAGAAATTGGGAAGGAAGTTGGTCAGCTGATGGAGTACATGGCTTAACATTTAGAATAAGTTTATAGATGAGAGAAGTAGAGATGGGTTGTAGTTTGAATTTCAAGAAAGAGTGTGGTAAGTTGCTGGGAATGCTGGAGTTTTCTGAGATAAGTTGAGTAGCTAGAGATTGTATAGTGTCAGTGAAGAAAGAGTTGAAGGTATTGGCAGTTAGATGGGGAGTATTTGGATCTGTATCAAATGGGGTGAGTGTTCGGGAGTTACCTGGGGAAAGGAGCTTATTAATGCAAGACCAGAACTGTTGGAGATTATTTTGATGAGTTTGCTGAAGTTTACAATAGTAGTTTTTTTTATCTGTAAGTATAGCCTTTTTTGTGCTGTTTCTAAGCTGCCTAAAATATAGGTGATCAGAGCTATTTCTATAGGTTCTCCATTTAGCCCAGACTTTGTTCCCAAGTAGAATTTGATTCCTAGTTTCATTAGAAAGCCATGGGGCTGGGTTAGACTTCATTCTAATGGAACGTTTGGGAGCATGCTTATCTAG